>NC_090451.1:496634437-497259437 GCF_031143425.1 Pleurodeles waltl | reverse complement strand
GTAGATACAATCTGATTAAAACACTATTGGCTCTTGGACTGATTTTGGAGAAGTCTTACTTGCAGAGATTTGCAGAACATCCTCTCGTTTTTCAGAATTCATTAAAACATTAATCTTACAGGAAACCTTTCACTCCCTTGCACAGTTTTGTACCAGTCTAAGTCATATTTTGCTTTCTCAAGGGAAAGTCTCTGATTACCTCAAAATAGGTCAACTCACACCCTAATGTAATAAAGCAGGATTAGATACTGATTATCAAAATAACTACCATCCTGTTTGGAGCATTTTGTTTCTCCCTAAACCAGCCATATATCAATAGCCACAACCTTCTGGATGAATAACTGTCAGGTTTAAGGAAAAGGTGCATCATAGACTGTCCCATTCTAATTATTGTTGATAATTCTCTGAGGGTTCTGGATTCGGGTGACTCCTAACTCCTTATCTTCCTAGACTTCTTGGGGGCATTTGAAACAGTTAACACACGATAATAAAGCCCCAAGGAGACAGAAATATCCATTGATGCACAGTTCTCAAGTAAGTAATCTCATCTGGATAACAGAAGCCAGAGGAAAATAATGCGAATACACTTTGAAACAATTGTAGGTTAGACAAAGGAGTTCCATAAGGCTCAGTTCTCTCACATACACTTTTTAACCTGTACATGGAAACGTTGGCCAATAGCCTAAAAACACTAATGTAATTCTGCTTCTTTTTTGATGATACTTAGCTGTACATGCAAATCTTCTCCTCAATCGACATTGAAATAGTAGGCTTGAGTCTAAGATATTCAATTCTGGATAACATACCATCAGCTCAAACTCAACTCTTTCAAAACAGAGTTTTTGCTTACAGTGCCCCCTTATTGCTCTACTCTTTCACAATAAAGCCTCAACTATTTGACCCCTCTAAATTACAATCCAGAGACTGTGCACTGTACTAAATCATTTGGCTTTGTAATGAACAGAAACCTAAACATACATATTCCCTAAACTTTAAAGAGTCTGGAGTAGAACACTTTTTGAAACTAACAAAGACCCAAACACATAATTCCTGAAACTGATCGCAGACTTGTAATTCAAACACTAGTGCTTTAAAGATTTTACTACTGCATGTCCATTCTTTAAAGTATTCTCAAAATCCACATAGTGCTTCTTAAAGTAATTCTCCATACATTGGCGAGGCTAGTCCTTGAGTCACAAAAATATGACCACATCACCCTATTGCTGTCTCCCAATTTGCTTCTAATCAAAACCAAATGCCAGGTCAGGGTACCTGTATCATATTCAAAATTATTCACACACAATTCCTAACTACCTTAACCAAAAACTGATCATCTCAGACAAATATGCCTTGAGAATCTCTGACATATTAATGCTGGAAATTCTGGCCTTCATGTAGGAGTGGACTAGAACAACAATTCTTCACTGTAAATGGACACAGGGTTTGGAACCCGATCTCCCATCATTGAGAAAGCTACCCAACTTTCAGTTATTCCAGAAGGGTTGTATGACAATATGACACATGCCTTTACCACACATACTTTTCCATGCAGCCTATACCATGCATGCCTTTACTGAGCAGATGCCTTTACCACACATGCCTTTACCACCAAGCATGGTACGTATAAGCTAATTGAAAAACACACACACACACATATATATATATATATATATATGTATATATATATATATATATATTACACAGTGCTGGTTGCCATTGTGTAGTTAGAGGTAGGACCTAGTTACTATAGGAATAGCGTTTTTGTTTGCTAATACTTTTTGGGTCATTTGATGAATCTCCATGAAACTTTCCTGAAAAAAGGTCATCTACCTCAGGCCCTTCCCTGAATGTTTCGTGGTGATCTGACCAGCAAGGACCAAGAAAAAGGGGATTCCCAAAATGCAATTTCCCCATGCAATTTCCATTGGTATTATTAAACAGTGCTACAGTAGAAATGGCTAAATGCAATTACACTGAATTTGGCAGAAAGATAAATCTTTACTGAGAAAGCATGCTTTTTGTAGTTTGGTGTAATTCAGTTCAGTAGTTTTTGAGTAATTAAGGTTCAAAATATTTGTAAATATGGGTCATTGGGCTGAAATTAAAAAATGTAAGTCTTCTGATTGGCCTAGAGGTTTTTTTCCGAGCAAGCACTCTGATTGTCTTGCTGCAAAATGAACAGATTTGGTGCGACAGCCAATACAGGACTTGGGGACCTGGTCCCCTGCCCTGAATTGTTTTGTTTTTAAAATGATTAAAGGTAAAGGGAAGGGATACCCTGTCCCTAGCCCTTGTGGATAGGTCCCAGAAGGACCATTCCAGGGCTAAGAGCTAAAAAATATATATATTATTTTGTTCCTTGTTTCTGTGGTCCTCCTGTGGGATCATGGTAAAAAAAAAGAAATTGGCAGCCACAATTAAAAAAACAAAACAGTAAAGGAGGTTCCCTACCCCTAGACTTTTTTAGGCCCTCGGTACCCAATCCTCTAGGAATGCTTTATTCTACATTAGGAGGGTGGCACGTGACCTCCCTCACTGAACCTTATTAGGCCTCAGGGACCCTTATGGCTGCTTTTTTTTAAATGCGACGGGCGCATGACACCCTCCCTGAGCCTTATTATGCCCTGGAAACCCCATCACCCGCCTGGACAGGAGAAAAGTAAGGAAAGGTAAGGGAGCAAGCTCGGGCCAGCACACAGTATAGTGCTGGCTGGGGAGCCGGCAGGGGTTGTGGTGGCATTGGGGAAAGCCTCGTTGTTTCCTGTGGATTTTGAAGATGTAGGAGCTTCGGGATGGCATTAGGGCAACCACTTTTGAATAAAGAAAGCCAGTTCCTGCTTGCAACATGTGGTTGCTGCCTGGGGGGTAAGCAGGAGCAGTAGAGACATTAGGACTGCCCCTGCAACACCCAACAGGTTTGGTAGGGTGAGTGCTCTAATTGGGCACTGGGGCACCCACGTTTGAAAAAAATGTCCCAGCTCCAGGCAAAATGGAAAAAAAATGAGCAACGGTAGCTGCTCACATATTTGTTCTGCTCTGTTGAAGGAGCGCCGATAATTGCATAAGGCTTTTTTGATTCACATTATTTATTCTTAATGGTGCCCTCGAAAGGGACCGGGAAACAACCAATCTTTTTTAAATGTTTTGGGTGCTGGCATCAGAAATAGGTTGTGGATGCTATTCCTGCTACTTTCTGGTGCCCTAGAAGGATGGAGGACTTCGTCCTATTGTAGACCTGTGTCTTCTCAAACTCTTCCTGAAAAAGGATAAATTAAAAATGCCCACACACTCACACTTACGCAAGTCATATCTGCCCTGAACCTGGGAGACTGGATAGTAGCGCTGGACTTGCAGGATACATATTTCCACATCCGTGTCCTGCCTCCCCACAGACATTAACTGTGGCTCACAGTGGGCCAAGAGCACTTTCAGTTTGCCGTGCTCCTCTTCTGTTTTAACAGCACCCCTCTGATGTCCGGGAAAGTAATGGTGGTGGTTGCAGCTTATATGCTGAGGTCAGGGCTTTCCAGTCTTCCTCTTCCTCTACGGCTGAAAGTTGAAGCCAGGCTCACCCCAGGCAGTCTTCCCCCACTTTCAGACTACAGCGAATCTCCTGCGCTCTTAATCAGAGCTGTCCTGGACACAGTGCAATTTTTCGCTTATCCTCCTGATCACCAAGTCCAAGATATTCAGGCAAGGATACCAATGTTTCAACCTCTGTCCTAGATTTTGGTGAGACTGACTCTGCGGTTGTTGGGCCTCATGGCGTAGTATTGTATGTGTCAAATTTAGTCATATTTTATTGTATAGCATATTTTATACTCAGCTCAAATGTATTATATATTGTAGTTGGTATGATCTGGTTACCCCTCCTGCACCAGCTCTTGGGAAATCTGGAATGCTCCTGGGTTCTGGGCAGTTAGAGCAAGAGGAGCTGCATGCAGGTGTGGATGGAGTTTCTGTTACCCTCGTCTTCATAAAATAAAGAAGAACTTCCTACGATTATCAAGGCTGCATTTTCTTCTATCATTAAAGAAATTACTACACATGGCCTCCGCCATCCTCAGACTCATACCTATTGGCACATGCGGGCTCTGTAGAGGGACCCTAAGGCCCAGTGGGACAACCATCAGGGGAATCTCTTCGACATGGTCCAGATCTCGGCAGGATCTGCAAAAGACCTGCAGTGATGGCTGATGAACTACAAATCAGTCAGTGGCAGACCCCTCTTCCTTCCCCACCCAGAGCTAACTGTAGTGAAAGATGTGTCACTCTTGGGCTGGGTCGGCCTCCTTGGAGAGGTGGAGATCAGAGGCCTTTGGTGTCCGGCAGAATCCGGGCTCCACATCAACCTGTTGACGCTTTGGGCTATCAATTTGGCACTGAAAGCCTTCCTTCTTTCATTCAAGCGAAGGTTGATACAAGTGTTCAAAGACAACACCACTACCATGTGGCATTGCAATGGGATGGGGATGTGAACTCTTTACATAAAGCCACTGTGCATCTGGATGTGGCTGAAACACCAGGGCATAGCCGTAGTGGCTGAACACCTGGTGGGCTCTCTGAACATCAGGGCGGACACCCTCAGCCGTCAATGTCCTAGCGGATCATGAATGGCATAGAGATTGAGCAGTGACAGTTGACAGCTTTCAACCTTTCACCTGAAGTCTGAAATGTTATTTCGGCAGCCGGCGTCCCTCCACTAATACGGTATATGCCTGCCATTGGAGCTACTTTGGGACAAAGTGTTCAGATCAAAATGTTCAACCTCACCCCTGCACCTCTTTTTAAGTTCTCCTGTTTCTTCTTTCCTTTGTCCAGTAGGGCTGTGCTTTGGGCAAGTTGAAAATCTATCTAGCTGGCATTGCAGCATTTCTGAGGTTGCCAGCTGCCCCTTTTCAGGTTTCGCTGGCACATTGCTTGCGGGCCATGGAGGATGGGTTCCCCGGGACTGTGACTGGCTCGGGAAGGGGAACATGTACCCCATGAAGATGTCACCTGGGCCCTAATCGGCTTGAGAAGGAGTGCCCAACACCCCCCTTCCCCAACATATATTTTAATTGAACCCCAGGCCCAGGACGTTAACTGTACAACAAGGGTGGACCCAGGCCAAATGTGTATAACCAAAGGAGTTGAAATTTTAATTAGAGCCTACTCTGGTATACAAGTTTCAAAATCTGAGCTAGATGACAGGGGGGGGTGAGTTGTTGTAATCAACATTGGTATACTGCGTTTGACATGTGCTCATTTTTACTGGCCCAATGTAGATGACCGGGAAGCTTTGAGTGCACTATTTCAAAAACTACTCAAGAATAAAACCCCAGTTATGATAGGTAGGGACTTCAATTGCTTAATGAATAATACTGTAGATAGGTTCAATTACAGGGCCTAAGTTAACTCCCCTAACATGGTAAGGTGCCTATAACATATCTTAGAAGATTTACGGCTCAGGGATGAGTGCAAGAGTGGATGAATCCCCAGGGAGTATATTACTTTTACAGTAAGAAATACAAATACGGATCAAGAACAGATTACTGATTTGCGGACAAGAGATGCCTGCAGCAAATAATAATAATAAAAGGTATTGTGTGGTAAAAGCAGGGTTATAAAGCTGTTTCCCTTGAAGAAGTAACTCAGTCTTATGGTTCCAACAATTCTTGCTCTGAGTGTAGTCCGCCTCTGCCGACACTTCCAGTCACAAGGCAATAATGCACTCTTTATTGTCTAATGTTATCATTGTGCAGCTTGCTCAAACAACTATTTCTGCAGTGCTCGAACACATTATAGGTCTAGTTCACACATTATAAGAATTAGTGGTACACAACTTACAGTACCACCATACTTCTCTTCTGACACATTCTTTGATCTTTCGTCTTGTTGAGACAACATAAGCAGAATCCCCTCCGCCTGAATGCATATGAAGAAACAGTGGAAGTTTTGTCTCACTCAGGAAGGCCATGTAGTAATCAGAAAGCCTAAAGTGACAATATTGCAAGAGTGGAGAGCCACACAGTCAAGTACAGAGATGATATGTTGGGATCCTGGGAAGATCGTCGAAATAATCTCAACTAGCCTATTGAAAGTGCATTCTCTACGGACCGAGGTCGTGGAAACCTGGAGGTGTAAGCAAAACATTTTGGCCCTCATTACGACCCTGGCGGTCGGTGTTAAAGTGGGGGTAATACCACCAACAGGCCACGGTAACTATCCCCAAATTGTGACCATGGCGGAAAGATCTCTGAAAGACAACCAATGTACCACACCGACCACCAGGGCGGAAACAACAGCCACCATGGCAATAGCCGCCTACAGCCAGGCGGAGGTCAAAGTTCCACCCACCATATTAAGACCCTGCAAACTGCCACCTTTTCTGGGGCGGTATCAACGACATCAAAAGCCTGGCAGAAACATAGCTCAGAAGTGAAAGGACTCACCATTGGAGACACAGGTAACAACCACGCCGCCATGGAACCAGAACTGCATGTATGTCCGATGATATTCTACATTCTGCTCCAACACAAACACCAACGCCGGCGAAGACGACGACGGTGAGTACAGCCATCTAGCACACAAGGGAGGGGAGAAGGAAAAAGAGAGTGACACACACACGCACCACACACACCCCATACACACATCCCGTACACACAACCAGATGCACAAGAAAGAAAGTTAATCCCTCTAAATCGGCTGAATAATGTAAGGACAAAACAAATTCACCAACGTGAGTGTATCAACACAGTATAAAAATACCTTAGCCAATGTTACAGATATCTACAAATGTACAGAAAAAGGGACACTGCCCAGTCCTCAGTTTGCCTGGGCCACATGGCCACAGGGCAAAGTCCAAGGCCCCACTTGTCACCTGCATCAATATGGAGAGAACACTGCAAGGGCATTAGTTGGCAAATAGGCAGGCACCTCAGGGGTGGCACCTCAGCCGGAGGCAGAAACAAGACTACGGGTTCTAGAGGGGGCAACATGCCCTGTGCTTTGTCCTGGGGAGTGATGGGCCACAGACTCTCGAGTGGGTGTCTTGCCCACTGGTTCTGGAGGGGGCAACATGCCCTGTGCTTTGTCATGGGGAGCGATGGGCCACAGTCTCTCAAGTGGGTGTCTCAGCCACTGCTTCTGGAGGGGGCAACATGACCTGTAGTTTGTCCTCCGGAGTGATGGGCCACAGACTCTTGAGTGGGTGTCTTGCCCACTGGTTCTGGAGGGGGCAACATGCCCTGTGCTTTGTCCTGGGGAGTGATGGGCCACAGTCTCTCGAGTGGGTGTGTTGCCCACTGGTTCTGGAGTGGACAGGCCACACATCAGCCCATGGAGGCAGGATCACATTGCGTCCGCCGGCGGTGATGGCTGCACTGTGGTGGTGCTGGTGGGAGTCTCCTGCACATCCCCTCCACCCTCAGATGGATGCACAACCATTCTTGGTGATGGGGGCTCCATGACAGCTGCTGGTGCAGGCTCCTGGTCCTTCTTGCCTGCTGGTGCAGGCTCCTTGCCCTTTTGGGTGACAGGTGCAGGTCCCTTCACCTTCTTGCCTGCTGGTACAGGCTCCTTGCCCTTCTTGCTTGCTGGTGCAGGCTCCTTGCCTTTTCAGGTAGGAGGTGCAGGCTCCTTCACCTTGCCTGGTGAGGCAGGCTCCTTGCCATTCTTGCCTGCTGGTACAGGCTCCTTGCACTTCTTGCCTGCTGGTGCAGGCTCCTTCCCCTTCAGTATATGTGGCCTGGAATCCTTTCCACCACGAGTAGGTGCGTATGGAACTGGGCCTGTGAACTGTGTGGCTGAGGCGCTTGGCTGAGCTTGTGATACCCTGGCCATACGTTCAGGATGGGGGGAGGGGGAGGGAAGAGGTCAATGGTGGATAGGAAGCTTCTGAGGGACATTGGGGAGGGAAGAGGGAGAAGGAATGGGAGTGGAGGATGAGGGAGTGGTTGTTGGAGGTGTCTGTCAGCTGGATTTGGGTGCAGGTGCATGGGCTGTATGCTGTTGTGAGGGGGATGGCTTTTGGGTGTCTGAGTGCTTGCGTTTGTGTACTTTAGGAGAGGGGACAGACACAGTGGGAGAGGACACAGTGGACGTGTGCATGGATGTTGTGGAGGTGTCTGCCAGTGAGGTGTGTGTCCTGCTTGGTGTGGTGATGATGCTGGTAGTGGATGATGATGTAGTGCATGCAGGTGTGAGTGTGGACATAACTGGGTGGGAGGTGGAGGAGGGGAGGAGGGGAAGGCAGTGGAGGCAGTGGATGTTGTAGTTGTCTGCAACTGTATGGTGTTTGCGTGAGTGCTTGTGAGATGAAGTGTGGTGCTTGTGTTTGCCTGTGCCACGCTTGGGTTTTGTCCTGTGTGCATGCTCGTCTGGCTGTGTGCTTGGGATGGGTTGGGGTAGAGGGAAATGGGACTGGGAGCAGGAAGATGGAGGGGGGACGGTGGAAACAGGGACAATAGCTACCATCAGAGAGGAGGCCAGAGCCTGGATTGATCTCTGTTGGGCCACCAATCCAGTGTGAATGACCTCCAGGAATGCATTATGTTGCATCTGGGCTGCCACCCTCTGGATGGCATTCACAATGGTTGGCTGCCCCACAGAGATGAATCTCAGGAGGTCAAAAGCCTCCTCACTCAGGGCAGCAGGGCTAACTGGGGCAGGGCCTGAGGTGCCTGGTGCGAAGGAGATGCCCAACCTCCTGGGTGGGCAGGCACGGGCAACTCGACGAGGGGCTGCTGGGAGGGCGGTGCTGGTACGGGGGTGGCAGCTGTACCTGTAGCTGGGGTGGTCACAGAAATGTCCACCACCACCAGGGAGCTTCCATCGGAGGAGGAATCTGTGTCTGAATTGTCCCCTCCAGTCTCTGCCGTGGTGCTCCACTCATACTCCATCCCACTGGTGCCCTCAGCATCGGTCGACTCTGCCTCCTGGGTCCTGTGGGATGCAGCTCCCTCCATCATCAGTGCCTCTACTCCTCCGCCAGATGATACTAATGCACATAAGGACAGGATGACAAAACAAGAAATTATCTGTACATAGAATGAGCATAGATCAATGACCTGTAGCTGGCTATAGTGATCACACCAGGAGTATATGTAAAGTCATCAACATCTGCAAAATGAATTGCCAGAGGGAACAGTAAGTGGGCATGTTGGAAAATGGGTTATTGGTAAGGGCAGGTAGGTACCTACACTTAGCAATAGGCCACTAACCTCCACTTAGGTCCAGTTAGGTCTCAGTAAATTAAACCCAGCTCAACCCTTGGTAGCTTGGCAACGAGCGTCAAGGCTTAACTTAGGAGACAGAGTGTAAAGCATTCAAATATCACAAAACAGTAATTAAATAAAACACAGGAAACAGTTTAAGAATCCAAAACCAATTTATAGAAATAGATTATGGGGGTCATTACAACATTGGCGGTAAAAGCCACTTACCGCCGTGCAGAAGACAGCCAATACACGGCCGCGGAAATCCGCCACAGCTATTATGACCCACATCTCGGAATCCGCCGAAATTCAGACACCCACACAAGTCCGCCACACCAAAGGTCAGTGATAAACTGGCGAAAACAAATCCTCCACCGTCACGCCAACAGAAACACGGCCATGCTATCACGACCCACGAATCCACGCAGCGGTGTTTCAACCGCAGTATTTCATTGGCGGTACACACCGTTGCGCTCAAAATACACACACATCTCCAAAACACCGCCACATTGGACAATTCAAAATACACACACCTGATACACATACAAACACCACTCCCACACAATCAATACTATATAAAACACACACCCACATCACCCACAAACCCCTACGACCAAAATTTTTGACGAAGGCCAGAGAGACTGCACAGCATAGACAACCCCACCACACAGAGGCACACAACACCATCACCCACACTACATCCACCCACCTCACACAACACACCACTACACATCACCACACTCATCACCACATACACCACCCCACACATCACCAACACCACCCCATGGCACGGCAAAGACAACCCAGGTTCTCGGAGGAGGAGCTCAGGGTCATGGTGGAGGAAATCGTACGGGTAGAGCCACAACTATTTGGATCACAGGTGCAGCACACCTCCATAGCTAGAAAGATGGAGCTAAGGCGAAGAATAGTCAACAGGGTCAACGCAGTGGGACAGCACCCAAGAAATCGGGAGGACATCAGGAAGAGGTGGAACGACCTACGGGGGAAGGTGCGTTCCATGGTCTCCAGGCACAACATCGCGGTACAGCGGACTGGCGGTGACCCCCACCCCCTCCCCCACAACTAACAACATGGGAGGAGCAGGTCTTGACCATTATACATCCTGAGGGTCTCGGAGGAGTCGGTGGAGTAATGGACTCCGGTAAGTCAAATCTTAACTATCATATCCCCCACCCTACCTGCATGCTATCACAGACCCCCACCCTCACCCCCTCCCCTATCACTCCAACTCCTCACATATGTACTAATAACACAAACCACCCATCCCAACACCAAGCCCCGCATGACACAACAAAGCATGGACACCCCTCACTAAAGCATGCCCACTGTACATACCCATAACACCCCCCCCAACCATCATCACACAAGCACCCACACAGGAATGCTAGCACTGGGGTACACGCTCACCCACCCATTGCACACCATGACACACACAGATGCAATAATCATGCTTTTACACCCCTGAAGGACCACTACCCAACGTCACAAGACAGGAGGGTCCAGACATCTCTACCCCACCCACAGAAGAGGCCCACAGTGATAAAGGCAGCTCTGGCCAACTGGATCCAGATGACCAGCCCGGACCATCGTGGGCCTCGGGACAGTCGGTTCCCCACACCCAGTCACAGGCCATCACAGAAGAGGCCCACAGTGATGAAGGCAGCTCTGGCCAACTGGATCCAGATGACCAGCCCGGACCATCGTGGGCTTCGGGACAGTCGGTTCCCCACACCCAGTCACAGGCCATCACAGACCTTCCACCCTCTAGTAACACCAGCACAGCACCCACCCAGTGGGCCCATACCTCCGTACCCAGGACATGTCAATCAGCTGTGTGTCCACCACTACAGGGAACCCAGGATAACCCACCACCCCAACAACAACAGGGACCTGTGGGCAGTGGTAGTGGGCACACGGTCCAGGGGACGGAGGCACAGGAACACAGGGGAACTGGGACGGCTGCTGTGCGACAGGGGGCGGACAGGCCTAGGGAACCCACTCTCCACGAGGCCCTCTCCTCCATCATGGGAGCCTACCACCACTCCCAGAAGACAATGGCCAAGTTTCAGGAGACCCAGCGCCTGCAGGAAGAACAGTATTTGGGCTTCAGGGAGGAACTCAGAACCATCAGCTCCGCCTGGCCACAATCGTAGGGGTGCTGAAGGAGATACTGAACACCAGGAGGGACACCGTGGCACTCCAAGGGGCCCCTGACACTAGCATGGACGAAGAACTGCCCACCACCTCCGCCGGCGCTAGTGGACAGGACGCCCCGCCACAGGACCACCACACCAGCACCCCACCACCTGCAAATGGAGAACCACCCCGCAAGCGGTCCCTGAGATCCTGGAACAGGACAGAGCACGATGGCAAGACCCCCACCAAGAAATGAGACCACCCTGATTGTCATCCCAATGTCCCACTTTGTAACCCTGTCCATATTGGAACTGCCCCAGCTCCACTTCCTAGGCCCATATGGGCAGTGCACCTGTGAGACTAATAGACTGGACTCTGCCATGGACATTCCTCCACCATCACCCCTCACCATTTTACCACCCCCTCCAATATTTAGCACTTCAATAAACACCCTTGAACCACAAAACAATCTGGAGTCAGTCTGTGATTTTAAAAATGTGTATTAGCAATGACAGTGACAAAGGGCCAGATGTAGCAACGACTTAGCGACTCGCAAACGGCGAAAATCGCCGTTTGCGAGTCGCAAATGCGTCATTGCTATGTAGAAATGCATTTTGCGAGTCGGAACCGACTCGCAAAATGCATTTCAGAGTCGCAAATAGGAAGGGGTGTTCCCTTCCTATTTGCGAGTCGCAGTGGTATCAAATGGACTCGCAGTTACCATCCACTTGAAGTGGATGGTAACCCACTCGCAAACGGGAAGGGGTCCCCCCCATGGGACCCCTTCCCCTTTGTAACTGGACCCAAAAATAATTTTTCAGAGCAGGCAGTGGTCCAATGGACTACTACCTGCCCTGAAAAATACTGAAACAAAAGGTTTCGGTTTATTTTTCAAAGTGCAGCTCGTTTTCCTTTAAGGAAAACGGGTTGCATTTTGAAAAAAAAAACTGCTTTATTTAAAAGCAGTCACGGACATGGAGGTCTGCTGTTCCCAGCAGGCCTCCATCCCCGTGAGTGCCCTGAGTCGCTATGGGGTCGCAAATTGCGACCCAACTCATTAATATTAATGAGGTGGGTCTTTGCGACCCCATAGCGACTCGCAGAAGGTGTCTGAGACACCTTTCTGCATCCCAAATTGCGACTTGCAATTTGCGAGTCGCAGGGACTCGCAAATTGCAAGTCGCAATTTGGGAGTTTCCTACATCTGGCCCTAAATCCATTCTCAAATGTAATGTCAACATACCTATGTCACACATCTCAAGTCCATGAGGAATATAAGCAGATGACACACGTTGGTAACCACACCTGTGAAACCGTAATGGAAATGTACAACTCAGTTACCATATACTGGTTGAAATTGACAGACAGGATAGAGGTAGAAGTGGGAAAGTACTTGTAGTAGGCAGGAATGTGTTCTCACCTGTGTGTCACTGGAAATATTGCTGGATAACTGAGTCCCTGTTGTCAATGTCTTCTTCCTCTGCTTCCTCCTCATCACTGTCCACAGGCTCCACAGCTGCCACAACACCGTCATCTGGACCATCCTCCTGCAGAAAAGGCACCTGGCGTTGCAAAGCCAGATTGTGAAGCATACAGCAGGCGATGATGATCTGGCACACCTTCCTTGGTGAGTAGAATAGGGATCCACCTGTCATATGGAGGCACCTGAACCTGGCCTTCAGGAGGCCGAAGGTGCGTTCGATCACCCTCCTAGTCCGCCCATGGGCCTCATTGTAGCGTTCCTCTGCCCTGGTCCTGGAATTCCTCACTGGGGTCAGGAGCCATGACAGGTTGGGGTAGCCAGAGTCCCCTAATAGCCACACACGGTGCCTCTGGAGTTGACCCATCACATAAGGGATGCTGCCATTCCGCAGGATGTAGGCGTCATGCACTGAGCCAGGGAACATAGTATTTACCTGGGAGATGTACTGGTCTGCCAAACATACCATCTGTACATTCATGGAATGATAACTCTTCCGGTTCCTGTACACCTGTTCACTCCTGTGGGGGGGTACCAGAGCTACATGGGTCCCATCAATGGCACCTATGATGTTAGGGATATGTCCAAGGGCATAGAAGTCACCTTTAACTGTAGCCAAATCCTCCACCTGAGGGAAAACGATGTAGCTCCGCATGTGTTTCAGCAGGGCAGACAACACTCTGGACAACACGTTGGAAAACATGGGCTGAGACATCGCTGATGCCATGGCCACAGTTGTTTGAAAAGACCCACTTGCAAGGAAATGGAGCACCTGCACTTGAGGGGGGATCCCTGTGGGATGGCGGATAGCTGACATCCGGTCAGGCTCCAGCTGGGTACACAGTTCCTGGATTGTGGCACGGTCAAACCTGTAGGTGATGATTAAATGTCGCTCCTCCATTGTCAACAGGTCCAAAGGCAGTGGATATCGATCCTTAATCGTTATTCTGTTGAGTTCACGAAAGTCCACACAAGGACGCAGATCCTTAGTCTTCTTTGGGACGAAGAAGAGAGGAGCCCCAGCGGGGGACGTGGAAGGAGCAATCAAACCGTTGTGTAAGTTGTCGTCTAAATATTCCCTTAACACCTTCTTTTCTTGGTCTGTCAGAGAATACATTCGACCGAAGGGAACGACTTCATCAGGAATTAAAGGAATAGCACAGTCATAACTGCGATGAGGTGGCAAAATAGGATTACTAGGTTTCTGAAAAATCCTGATATATTCCTGATAACAATCTGGAACCCCCTGGATAATATTGATAGAGTTAGTGTTATCCTTAGTTGACTGACAGGACCTTTTTGGAGTCCAATAAGAAGTAGTAGAATAACAATTCTGTTGACAAAAGGAAGACGTTAGAGATATAGTTCGTGTTTCCCAATTGATATAGGGGTTGTGTCGGGCTAACCAGGGAATTCCCAAAATCATGATGTGATTAGGTGAAGCTATGAGATCAAAGGCAACGTGTTCTTGATGCCCCCCAAATGTCAAACAAAGAGTAGGAGTTGAGGCCACCACAGGTCCTGAGGTTAACGGAGAGCCATCCACTGTGTGAACCTGCTCAGGGGTTTCTTTAGGAATGCGGGGAATTCCTTTACTAGCAGCCCAGGTCTCATCAAGATAGAGCCCACTGGCTCCACAATCAAGGAGAGCCAGAAGATGTTCTTCTTGATCTTGTGAACTTTGTAACTTGACCGAGAGGATAAACAGGGTGGACATGCTTTCTTTGGAGGAACATATTGATGGTACTTCAGCTCCTCCCGTCTCCTTCCTCCTTACAGGGGACGGGAGCTGGCGTTTCCCGCAGGCCTTGAGGGACGTACTGGACAATTACGGATCAGGTGGCCAGCCTTACCACAGTATAGGCAAAGTCCCCTTCGTCGTCGTTCCTCCCTTTCTGACTCCGTCAATGGCCCACGAACCAGATCTATCTGCATGGGCTCTTCATGGGGAGGTGGAGAGGCTTCAGATGGACTATCTTCCGTTCGCCGACTGCTAGCACGGAAGGTACCGGGCTGGTATGGAGCTCTAGTTCTACGTCTTTCCATCTTGCGCTCTCGAAGTCTATACTCGATGTTCATAGATTGATCCATTAATTCTTTCAAAGAACAAGCTGGGGAAGAGTGTACAAGCTCATCTTTAATTTCTTCACGCAGGCCTCGGCGGAAAAGGGTTATGAAGGTGCGTTCTACCCAGGAGGTTTCAGCTGCCAGCTGTTTGAAGCGGGTTATATACTGCAGTACATCCTGATTACCTTGCTGAATGTCACATAAGGCTTCTTCAGCTGCTGCTTCTACCCCAGGTCTCTCAAACATTTGTTTGAAAACAGTCAGGAAAGCGGAATAGTTAGCCAGGACTGGGTCATCTGCAGAAACCAGAGGAGTCGCCCAAGCAAGCGCTGGACCAGACAAGGCACTGATCAGATAGCCCACCTTAGTCTTATCCGAAGAAAACTGGAGTGGACGAAAGGCAAAGAAAACCATCAGGGCGTCCAAAAATTCCTTCATCTTTAAAGGATCTCCGGAATATCGAGGAATAGTAGCAGATACGGGTGGTATGTCCATTGATCGGGAAGACAAGACCTGTCGTAGCGCAGTGTTCTCTGCCCTTAACTGTTGTAACTCTTGGGCTTGTTGTTGGACAGTCTGTAACATAGCTTGAGCATTTTCCGACACCTTTCCCTGTGGATCTTCCATGGCGCTCTCGCAACGCGGAATCTTTTGGCGTTGCAATCTGTCACATACTGCGCTGGACTTCTCACCTCTGGATTTCGGATTGGCGAATACACCAGGTCTTCTACAGGTCCTGGATGTTCCCAGATAAGGGCGACCCCTTCTAGTAGCCACGGTGCCGCTTGACAGGCTACGCCAAAGCAGACCGTATCCTCCAGAAGGAGTCCCAGAGGGAAAAAAACCCAACACTGGGGAAAAAACCTCTAACAGGAACTCCTGAAGGAAAACAAGGAAAAAACAGGACTTGACAACAGGAAACAAAAATAGGCAATATCCAGGGTACAAGGCAGGAAAAAAGGAACAGGCAAAAATATCCCAAGGCAAAAGCAGGAATAAAAGAACAGGCAAAAATCTCCCAAGGCAAAAGCAGGAACAAAGAACAGGCAAAAATCTCTCAAGGCAAAAAAGCAGGAACAAAGAACAGGAGCGAACAGCACAACCAGAAGGAAGTGTTTGCAACGCAAGGAGGAACAAGACTGACTGACTTATATACTGAGAAAAGGGAAGTGACATCACAGGAAAGGGAAGTAACACCATCTTGGATTGGGAAAAGCCCATAGACCAGTATAGGAAAAAGGAAGTAGTATAAAAGAAAGCAGAGCATGCTGGGACAAAAACACGAAGAAGACAAGATGGACACAACATGGATAGAGACAGGCAAAAGGCCCAACAAAAAACCCACCACCAACAATAAAAGAAGAAAAAAGGCTACAAGTAAGTGTAGCGCGACCGGGAGCGAAATATATGCTTACCAAAAAGCATAGTCAAAAAACGCAGAGAACGGCGCTCCGAATATCGGTAGCGTGTTCCACCCGCGAGGACAGAAAGAGACTCTGCGTCAGAGTGCGGCGTTACACATCATCACTGGCCAGGAGGCCACCGCCAGAGTCAGAGCCCAGGAGGGCAGCACCATCGTCACTGGCCAGGAGGCCACCGCCAGAGTCAGTGCCCAGGAGGGCAGGCCCATCGTCACTGGCCAGGAGGCCACCGCCAGAGTCAGTGCCCAGGAGGGCAGCACCATCATCACTGGCCAGGAGGCCACCGCCAGAGTCAGTGCCCAGGAGGGCCCTGGCAGCCACAGCCCCGCTGGGCAATGAAGGACCGCCAGCCCCAGCCCAGCTGGGCAATGAAGGACCGCCATGGCAAGCACCGCTGAACAGGGCAAGCACCGCTCAACAGGGCAAAGACCGCCATGGCAAGCACCGCTGAACAGGTCAGAAACTGCAAAGTCAAGCACCGCTGAACAGGGCAAAGACCGCCATGGCAAGCACCGCTGAACAGGTCAGAAACTGCAAAGTCAAGCACTGCTGAACAGGGCAAGCACCGATGAACAGGGCAAAGACCGCCATGGCAAGCACCGCTGAACAGGGCAAAGACCGCCAGGGCAAGCACCGCTGAACAGAGCAAAGACCGCCATGGCAGGCACCGCTGAACAGGTCAGAAACTGCAAACTCATGCACCGCTGAACAGGGCAAGCACCGCTGAACAGGGCAAAGACCGCCATGGCAAGCACCGCTGAACAGGGCAAGCACTGCTGAACAGGGCAAAGACCGTCATAGCAAGCACCGCTGAACAGGGCAAGCACCGCTGAACAGGGCAAAGACCGCCATGGCAGGCACCGCTGAACAGGGCAAAGACCGCCATGGCAAGCACCGCTGAACAGGGCAAGCACTGCTGAACAGGGCAAAGACCGCCATGGCAAGCACCGCTGAACAGGGCAAGGTCTGCTGAACAGGGCGCAGACCGCCATGGCAAGCACTGCTGAACAGGTCAGAAACTGCAAAGTCAAGCACCGCTAGCCCATGTGCGGCAGGGGCAGTGATGGAACTGGGACCGTCACGGGGAGAGTGATGCACTTGGGGCACCAGTCCCCCACCAGAACCAGTGGAGAACAGCATCCACTCCGTCTGTCCTTAACAGGATGAAGCACTCTGGGCACCAGTCCCCCTCCAGAACCAGTGGAGAACAGCATCCACTCTGTCTGTCCTTAACAGGATGAAGCACTCTGGGCACCAATCCCCCTCCAGAACCAGTGGAGAACAGCATCCACTCCGTCTGTCTTTAACAGGATGAAGCACTCTGGGCACCAGTCCCCCTCCAGAACCAGTGGAGAACAGCATCCACTCCGTCTGTCCTTAACAGGATGAAGCACTCTGGGCACCAGTCCCCCTCCAGAACCAGTGGAGAACAGCATCCACTCCGTCTGTCCTTCACAGGATGAAGCACTCTGGGCACCAGTCCCCCTCCAGAACCAGTGGAGAACAGCATCCACTCCGTCTGTCCTTAACAGGAATGAAGCACTCTGGGCACCAGTCCCCCTCCAGAACCAGTAGAGAACAGCATCCACTCCGTCTGTCCTTAACAGGATGAAGCACTCTGAGCACCAGTCCCCCTCCAGAACCAGTGGAGAACAGCATCCACTCAGTCTGTCCTTAACAGGAATGAGGCAATCTGGGCACCAGTCCCCCTCCAGAACCATCCACTCCGTCTGTCCTTAACAGGATGAAGCACTCTGGGCACCAGTCCCCCTCCAGAACCAGTGGAGAACAGCTTCCACTCCATCGGTCCTTCACAGGAATGAAGCACTCTGGGCACCAGTCCCCCTCCTGAACCAGTGGAGACTGTTATCCACTTGAGAGACTGTGGCTTTGCACTCCCCAGGATTGAACAGTGGGCAAACCACCCACTGTAGAGACTTGTGAGACTGTGGCTTTGCACTCCCCAGGATTGAACAGTGGGCAAACCACCCACTGTAGAGACTTGAGAGGCTGTGGCTTTGCATTCTCCAGGATTGAACAGTGGGCAAACCACCCACTGTAGAGACTTGAGAGACTGTGGCTTTGCACTCCCCAGGATGGTACAGTGGGCAACCCACCACTTGTGAGACTTGAGAGACTGTGGCTTTACACTCCCCAGGATACATCAATGGGCATGGAGCCCCCTTGTGGATCTGGCGTGGTGCAGTCATCCGGCTGAGGTGCCCCCCATTGCCTTCCCCCTGAGGTTCCTGTTGTATTTCTATCTGATGCCCCAGCAGTGTTCTCTCCGTTTTGATCAGGTATCTGATGTGGGCCTCGCTCATGCATTTTGGGCCCAGTGGTCCACGGACATTGAATGGTGCATTACCTGCACTACTAATCGTGATGTATATTTTGTTGAATGTGTATATTTATCTGGATATATTTGGTTACTATATTTTGATATATTACAATGGTTGCACTCAATTTGTTTTGTCTTTGCATTCTTCCAAATTTGGGGGTTGTTACTGTAATGTTTGGATAAGCATTGGTGTGTGTGTTGTAGTGGGTGAGAGTCGGGTAGGGGTGGGGGTGTTGCGTGTGTGTGTCCCTGACTTTTGCCTCCCCCTCCCCTATGTTGTAGGTGCAGTACTCACCGTTGTCTTCGGCGCCGGCGTTGATGATCGTCGTACAGGAGCAGGAAGACTATCGCAGGGAGTATTTAGAGTTCCGGTTCCATGGTGTCCTCCTTCCTCGTGGAGTGTATAGAGGTGATCGTTTTCCCTTTGAAATGGCTGTTTCCGCCGTGTTTTTATCCACGGTGAATCCGCCCCAGAAAAGGTGGCGGATTGGTAGGTTGTGATACTGTGGGCGGTACTTTGTCTTCCGCCTGTCTGTTGGCGGTGACCGCCGAGCTGTTTGTCTGTACCGCCGTGGCGGTCGGAGTGCTAAAGTGGCTGTCTTTGTTGGCAGTTTCCGCCACAGTCATAATTCCCATTTTTTTTCCGCCGGCCTGTTTGCGGTCTTACCGCCGCTTTAACACCATCCGCCAGGGTTGTAATGACCCCCTATATTTTTATCTTTAAAATGACACAAAACCGAAAGCAAAATCGAATAAAGGAGACCAGAGATATGAATTTTTAAAGAATTATTGTTTTTTAGTGCCTAGAAACAAAAAGTGCCAATCGGGTCATCTGGTTGCACCTCGACCGGGGCAAAGTCAAAGTTTAAGGCCAACTGCGATGGAGCCCTGCTCGGCTACAGGCCGCGGGAGGCCTTGGTTAAAAGTTTACCTTCACACTTAGGCCCTCATTCGGACCTTGGCGGGCGGCGGGTGCCGCCCGCCAAGCGGTAACCGCCGAATGACCGCTCCGCGGTCAAAAGACCACGGCGGCCATACTGGCTTTCCCGCTGGGCCGGCGAGCACCCGCCAAAGGAGCGCCCGCCGGCCCAGCGGGAAAGACCCTGCAATGAGGAAGCCGGCTCAGAATGGAGCCGGCGGAGTTGCAGGGGTGCGACGGGTGCAGTAGCACCCGTCGCGATTTTCACTGTCTGCATAGCAGACAGTGAAAATCATGGTGGGGCCCTGTTAGGGGGCCCACGAAAACCCGTTCCCGCCATCCTGTTTTTGGCGGTGAAAACCGCCAGAAACAGGCTGGCGGGAAGGGGGTCGGAATCCCCATGGCGGCGCTGCAAGCAGCGCCGGCATGGAGGATTCCCTGGGCCAGGGGAAAACCGGTGGGAAACTGCCGGTTCCCCTTTTCTGACCGCGGCTTTACCGCCGCGGTCAGAATAGCCCTGGAAGCACCGCCAGCCTGTTGGCGGTGCTTCCGTTGCCCTCCACCCTGGCGGTTTCAAACCGCCAGGGTCGGAATGAGGGCCTTAGTCTCTTTTTCGAAGATTTTCTTCAGCGGGACGAACCTGCCAGTCCAATCCGACCTCCTGGAGCCCTTCTCCGGATACGCGATGCGGGAATCCTTTGTGGAGATTTTTACCTTCAGACTTAGTCGTTTTTTCGAGGTGAAAATCCTTCGACCGGGGTAAAGCTGGATCTTGATCTGACGTCCCTGGAGCCCTCCTCGGATATGCTGGCTGGGAGGTCCCGGTCAACTTTTTACCTTCGGACTTAGTCTCTTTTTCTGAGATTTTCTTTACCGGGACGAACCAGCAAATCAGGCCGGGTCACGGTTGAGGCAAGCCGGCTAGAGTTGCCACGGCAGGTCGGTCCCTCTATGGAGCTTTTTTTCAAAAGTTGTCCAAACTTCTCCAAACTTCTGGGGCTTTTCCCGGATGCCCTTTTAAGGTTATTTTGAGGTCCACAGCTCACCCCAAGGGTCCAGAAGTTCTGAAATGGTCCTTGGGGGGTGCGGACTACAACTCCCAGAATGCACCTGGCACAAAATCCTTTTTGGCCACTGGACAGTGGTCAGCTGGTCGCTTTCTTCAGGAGTTGGTGCAGGGGACTCTGGTTAGCAATTTTTCACCTGTAGCAAACAGGGAGTCCCTCCTTGAACCAGTTGAAGCCAGGCAAAGTCCTTCTTGTGGTGAAGCCCAAGTGTGCAGCTGGTGCAGTCCTTCTGAGTGCAGGTTCCAGGTGCAGGCCAGGGGTCCAGTAGGGCAATCATTCTTCTTCTGTAGTTCTTCCTTGTTGGATGTTGTAGGCAACTGAGCTGTGGGTGCAGGTCTGCCAGTTTTATCCTTGCTCCTGGGTGAAAAGCAGGAGGGTCCTGGTTCTCCAATCAGGTGCAGGGTCCTTCCTCCCCCTGTGATGACCACTTCCTGGGAAGTGTGGCAAAAATCAATCCCAGGAGGGAACATTCTTCAAAAATCCATCATGGCTGAATCTGATTTTTGGAGGTTACATCTGGCTGAGCCCACCCACTGGTGTGGCAAAAAATAATGAACACACCCCTCTCCTGCCCTCTCCTAATCTAGTCAAGGGGGCACCTAGTTGTCTGGGGTTGCAGGATGTGGGGGTGTTGCTGCTTGCTCCAAATGTCCTTTTCTGCCTTTGAAGACCAGTTTGGCAGCCCTCCCCCTTCCTGCCTCACCATCTGCTGAGGGGAGATTCCCTCCCACAGGCACATTCCTTTGTGTGAAGCCAGGCCACTTCACACCTCATCAAGGCAGCCTGGCCAGGCTGCTAGAGGCTGGCCAATCAGAGCACAGCAGCAAAAACAATGCAGGGCTGAAATTGGCAACTTTTTAGGTAAAGTTTAAAACTCTTTACCTGAACACGTTATATTAAATCCCACAACTGGAAGTTGTGGGATTTAATATAACAATTAATTTGATACCAAACTCTTGGTATCCATCATTTAAAGGGACTTTAAAAATTAAAATAAAGTCTCCCCAGTCTAGCCTATGAAGGCCATTTACTACAATGAGGGAAAAACGAATTTGGCTGTTTTTACCTCACCAGGGCTTATAAAACTATTTTTATAAGGTCCCTGCTTATAGTTACATGGCACCCAGCCCTAGGGGCACATAGGGCACACCTTAGGGGTGACTTATATGTAAACATAAGGTAGTTTAAGACTTTGGAACTACTTTTAATTCCAAAGTCGAATTTGCATATAACTTTAATTTAAAAGCAGCCAGCAAGGCAGGCCTGCCTTTAAAATGACACTGGGCACCTATGGGTGCACTACCTATGCTGTGGTCCCTAAACCTACATGCCCTACCATATACTAGGGACTTATAGGTAGGTTAACTTAGCCAATTATAATTAGCCTAATTTGCATATTGATTTTACACAGAACAGAGGCCCGGGGCCTGGTTAGCAGTACACAGGGCACCATCAGAGCCAGGAAAACACCAGCAAAAAGTGAAAAATGGGGGCATAAAGTTAGGGGGCCTCTGCAATCAGCCCTGTGTTCTCACAGGGCATAGAAGTGGGAAATATCAGCATGCCATTGCCACACAGATTACAACCAAAGGCATTGAAATGTAAAGTTACACTGTCTTACCTGTGTGTCATTGGAAGTACTGTTGTACAAGAAGTTCTGTTGTCCTCATCCTCATCTTCTGCCTCCTCATCCTCACTGTCCAAAGAGTCTACTGCTGCCACACGGGCATCTCCAGTCTCCTCCTCCTGCAGAAACAATACATGGCGTCTGAGGACCAGGTTGTGCAACCTGCAGCATGCCACTACTATCTGGCAGACCTTCTTGGGTGAGTAGCACAGGGATCCACCTGTTAGATGGAGGCACCGGAACCTGGCCTGCAGGAGGCCAAAGGTCCTGTCAATTATCCTTCTGGTTCGCCCATGTGCCTCATTATAACGTTCCTCTGCCCTTGTCCTGGCATCCCTCACAGGGGTCAGCAGCCATGATAGGTTTGGGTAACCAGAGTCACCTGCAAATATTGAGGGACAACATTTAGCCACACACTAGCCTATGTGGCCCACACCATACCCATACACCAACATATACTGGGTGGGAACCAGGACTCACCTGTTAGCCACACCCTGTGCCTCTGTAGTTGGCCCATCACATTTGGAATGCTGCTATTTCTCAGGACAAAGGCATCATGCACAGATCCAGGATACTTAGCACTGAGGTGGGAGATGTACTGGTCAGCCAAACACACCATCTGAACATTCATGGAGTGGAAACTCTTGCAATTCCTGAACACCAGTTCATTCCGGGGGGAGTGGGGGAAGGGGATGGGACACAAATGCAATATGTGTACCATCAACCGCCCCAATTAAGTTGGGGATATGTCCCATTGCATAAAACTTGGCCTTCACAGTGGCCAAATCCTCAACCGGGGGGAAAACAATGTAGCTGCACATGTGTTTGAGCAAGGCAGACAAAACCCTTGCCATTACTATTGAGAACATTGGCTGTGACATTCCTGCTGCTAAGCCCACTGTTACTTGGAAAGAACCAGTTGCCAGGAAATGGAGAACATATAGAACTTGCACAAGAGTGGGGATCCCAGTGGGATGATGGATAGCTGAAATCAGATCAGGCTCCAATTGAGTACACAGCTCTGTGATTGTGGCCCTGTCCAGTCTATAGGTGAGTTTTATGTGCCTGTGCTCCAGTGTAGCCAAATCCACAAAGGGTCTGTACACAGGGTCTTGCCTTCTCCTCCTATTCCTCCACAGTGGTGGGTATCTAAGGGACACAAGAGTGAGAAGGGTGTCACAAACTGAACAATGCAACCACCACCTCAGTGTAACTGAGCATGTATGTCATTGGACTGTAAATGGCAATGAATGTACATATGACAGCAATGAAGCAGTTTACAATTTCAGAATGTTGACCACCACCATAAAATGGCGACTGCCTGTCCTGTATGACAGGACAGGTGGAAGTGATGTAACTCCGCCGGCTTTGGGCGTCATGGCGGAAGGCGGTCTTGCACCGCCGTGCTGTTCCTCATTGGCTTACATGGGGCTCTATGGAGTACAGTGTCCAATGAGGATCACCAGCAGTGGCGACAGTGTACACCGCCATGGACATGACCACCATTTCCTATCTATAACCTCACTTGATTCCTGACTTTTCACAGGACTACCCCTCCACTGCGTGTGCTGCTGTGACCTGTGTCTGGAACCTACCATGGCCCGTGTGACAGGGGAAAGGGCGCCTGCCCTTACTTCAGAGGAGTTGGAGCGCATTGTGGATGGGTCCCTACCCCTGTATGGACAGCTGTATTGGCCTCAAGACCAACAGGTGAGTACACCATGGGGACGATACATGCGACAAGGCTGCATGGAGATGTGTGTGCTGGCAGTATGTCATTTGGGTGGGAGGTATGTCTGGTGGTAGTGTACATTCAGGGCTCCGGGTGATGTGTGTGCCAATTGAGGGGAAATGGTATTTGTGGGCCATATGTGTGACAGGCTGGATTGTATGATTAATGATGTCTTCCTGTCTCTATTTCCTCTGCAGGTCAGCGCCCATCAGAAGAAGGGATTATGGCGTGCCATCGCCAAGGACGTGGGGACCTGTGAGTCTATAGCAGGTGGAGCACCCACCGCAGGAAAAGGTGGGAGGAGCTGAGACGCTGGGACCGAAAGACCGCAGAGGTCCATCTGGGGATGGCCTCTCAACGAGGGAGGGGTGCCCGTCGGAACCTGACCACCCTGATGGCCCGCATACTGGTGGTGGCCTACTCAGAGCTAGATGGGCGCTTGAGGGCAGCACAGCAGCCACAAGAGGGTGAGTACAGTGTGTGAAACAACCATCTTTGTTGCCTGGCATGGGATTCTGGTGGTGGGTTTCAGTTAGTGGGTGCCCCTTAATGGCAGCTCAGACATTGCTGCGTTGTCCAGCTCAAGGTAAATGGGTGTATGGCAAAATCTTGTTAACTAGCTAGGTGGCATTCCATGTATGACAGGGCTTAGTGGGTCCCAGCAGGGGTGCAGATGGCGGTGGTTGACTCTCATCTTGCTGTGGTACCTAGCCACTGGAATGCAAGTGCGGTGCATAGTGCTCAATCTTGATCACTGTGTGTGATGGTAATGTGTATGCTGTATTTGGCCCAGTTCTCCCTTTCTCTCCCCCTCCCATTTTCTTCTGTCATCCAGTTCAAATGTGCTTTAGCATTGTCAGGAATCCCCAAGGTGCCTCCTGCGATATCTGTCAGCATATTAGGGTTAAATCATATCTTTGTTCTTGGTGAAACCTTCATGTTTCTAAGTAAACATAATGTGCTGTGTTACACAATTGGTTTTATCAATGTTTGTTTTACCAATGATAGTTTGATAATGTGAGCAGGTGTAAACATGTGCTTCTAATTGGGTGTGGTGTAGACATGTGCTTCTAATTGGGTGTGGTGACTCATCCACATGTGGAAACTCAACTGCTTTCCTGATTGGCTATAAATAGCAGAGTGAAGCATGCCTCCTTGCTTGGCTTTGTTTTGCTTCCTGATCTCAGCATCTTATTTGGCAGTCCAGCCCCTGCTGTCATCCTAGTATTCAGGACTTCTGAGGCAATTCTTTTCTTCGTTCCTGTATCAGTTGACACCAGGCATTCCTCCAGCACTCTGGAAAAGACTGCAGCTAAGTGATTAGTATTCTCCAGGGAGTTTGTTCTTTGAGCGCCACACTTTCCTAAAGCAGCTGGTGTATTTCAGACCTCCTATTTTGGCAGAGTGCTTATCTTGAAGAGACAAATGCATTTCTGAACATTATACATTATTATTGTATTTACTTGCCTAAATGTGCTTCAGGAAATCTGCCTGAGCTAAAATACTACAAAAAGTGACTGCAATTTTAAAAGAGCATTTACGTGACTTTTCTTTCTCTAATAGCATAACTCTTGGATTTAAACTGTGTCATTCATGCCTGTGTTTCAGGTTTGAGGAATTTGCTTTTGAAGGGTTTTTCAGATACAGAGTGAAACCAAATCAAACTGTGCAACCCTAACTGTTTAAACCCTGAGTGAACATTTGTATTTCTTGGAGTGTTTTTGTTCCTTTTAAGTTTAACCCTGTGCATGCAGGAAAGTTATACGTGATATAATTAATGCCCTTGTTTGTCTTTCTTGTGCATGATAAGTGCAACCCCAGTTCTAATTGTAGTGTGCGACAGGGAATCTCTGTGAAGCCAGCCCTAGTGTTGCAGTACTTATTGTTATGGTACTCAGTTTGGGTTTTTGGTAATGCAGTGTTAGTAATTGTACCAACAGTTATTATTATCCAAGAAAAGTGCTGGAGCATCCTGGTGTTCTTCTACCGCTCCCGTGCCCATATCTGAAAGAGATATTCAGTTTCAAGGAAGTTGAGTGCACTAACTCTACCATCACTCTGTCAACAATGACCTGCCCCCCCCGAAGATACAGGGTGCCTGGCTGGACCGGCAAGACGTGGCCGTGTTTTGTCTCTTTCTCTTCCAATCCCACTTTCCTTTTGGGACACCTGCCGGGGTTTCTGAGTCCACCAGGAAGTGCCGAAAGATGTTCCAGGAGGTGGGGGGCATACCATCGCCCCTGCAGACATCCTGCTTTTCAGGTGAGTGGCCCCGTCTTGACAAGCATTATCTGGCGGAGGAGCAGGGGCATCGGCGACTGAGGGAGCTGCATCCCACATGACCCAGGAGGCAGAGTCCCCAGTGGGACGGAGGGTGAGGGGAGCACCATGGCGGAGACAGGAGGTGACCACACTGACTCTGATTCCTTCTCCGATGGAAGCTCCCTGGTGGTGGTGGACACTCTGGAACCACCCCAGCTACAGGTATAGCCACCACCCCCCTACCAGCACCGCCATACCAGTAGCCCCCACCAAGTTGCCCGTGCCCGCTCACCCAGGAGGGTGGGCATCTCCTTAGCACTAGGCACCTCAGGCCCTGCCCCAGTGAGCCCTGCTGCCCTCAGTGAGAAGGCTATTGACCTCCTGAGATCCATCTCTGTAGGGCAGTCAACCATTGTGAATGCCATCCAGGGGCTGGCATCCCAGATGCAGCAATGCAATGCCTATCTGGAGGGCATCCACGGTGGGTTGGCGGCCCTACAGAGATCGTTTCAGGCTCTGGCCTCCTCTCTCATGGTAGCCAGTGTCCGTGTTCCTACCGCCCCCCCCTCCAACTACCACTTCCCAGTCTCCTCAACACCAACCCATCCCATGCACACATACAGACAAGCATGCACAAAAAACATCACACAAAAGTGGCACAGACAAACACAGGCAGCACACTTCAAACCACAAGCACTCACACAAACAACAGACAGTTACACACACAACATCAACTGCCTCCGCTGTCTCCCACTCCTCCTCCTCCTCACAGTCACATCCGTACTCACACCTGCATGCACTGCATCAACAGCCACCACCACCACTATCACCACATCAGGCAGCACACACACCTCAGTTGCAGACCCCTGCACAACATCCATCCATGCGTCCTCTTTGTCCTCTCCCACCCTGTCTGCCCCCTCCTAAGAGACACAAATGCTCGTACTCAGACACCCAACAGCCATCCACCTCACACATGCACACTGTTGATGCACCTGCACCCAAGTCCAGCAGATCTATGCCTCCTACAACCACTCCCTCTACCTCCACTCCCATCCCTCCTCCCACATCCCATCCCAATGTCCCTAAGAAGCTTTTCCTTGCCCAACTTGGCCTCTTCCCTCCTCCTCCACCCCCTCGTCCTGCCCGTAAGAGCAGGGTCCCAACGACCCAGCCCAGCACCTCAGCCAAACAGTCGGCCACTGTCCCACCCAAAAATCTTCTGCTGCCACAAAGGGGGCCCTGAGTGTGACGGCAGCCACTCCTAGTGAGAGCACACCTCAGAAAGGGAGGACTAGGATGGCGAAAACCAATGGACAGATGATGGCGACAATGGAGGCACCTCCTAGTCATGGGGGCAAGGACACAAGTGATATGTCAAAGGGCAAGGGGCCATCACCACCAAAGAGAGCCACGGATACCCCTCCACCACCAAAGAGAGCAAAGAATACCCCTCCACCACCAAAGAAAGGTAGGGTCCCACTCCACCACCAAAGAAAGGCAAGATTCCCACTCCACGACCAAAGAAAGGCAAGGAGACACCTCCACCAGCAGAGGCAAAGGAGCCCTCACCTCCAAAAGAGGCTGCCAAGGAGGCACCTCCACCAGCAGAGGCAAAGCAGCCCTCACCTCCAGCAGAGGCTGCCAAGGAGACATCTCCACCAGCAGAGGCAAAGGAGCCCTCCCCTCCATCAGAGGCTGCCAAGGAGACATCTCCATCAGCAGAGGCAGAGGAGCCCTCCCCTCCAGCAGAGGGCATGTAGGCCACCCTCCAGGGACTGTTGGGCAAGGAGCCCCATCCAGAACCAGTGGGCATGTTTCCCACTTCAGAGACTGTGGCCTTTCACTCCCCTCCAGAGACAATTGGGCAAGGAGCGCCCTCCAGAACCTGTGGGCATCTTATCCACTTCAGAGACTGTGGCCTTTCACTCCCCTCCAGAGACAATTGGGCAAGGAGCCCCCTCCAATACCAGAGGGAATGTTTCCCACTTCAGAGACTGTGGCCTTTCACTCCCCTCCAGAGACATTGGGGAAGGTGCCCCCCTCCAGAACCAGGGGGCATGTTACCCATTTCAGCTGAAGTGATACCCCCTTGAGGTGCATCTGAACAGTGGAGTCTGAAAGTTGTTAGGAGTCAAGTTGGGCCTTGTACTGTGCCCTGTGGCCACGTGGCCCTTTTGTACTTTGGACTGGCCATTGGCCCAATCTGGACATTGATGCCTGCATTTGCATTTGACTTAACATTATGGTGGCTGTTGGCAGCAGATTACAGTATTCGTTCACTCTAATTGTTGCCCTTGTTTTAATTTAACATGGGTCCTGTGGCATTTGTTTTACTCTGCAGCTGCTTCTGTGTATGGTGTGTGAGTGAATGGTGTGTGTTGTGTGTTACTCTCCTTTTCCTCCCTCCCTCCCTTGTGTGCTAGGCGGCTGTACTCACCATCGTCATCTTCGTGGGCGTTGGTGTTCCAGGACGGCCATGGCGTGGTAAAGCATCGGAAATTTCCAGTTCCATTGCGGCAGTGGAACCCTCTGTGTCACTATTGGTGAGTCTTTTGTTGTCTGTGCAGTGTTTCCGCAAGGCTTTTGATGGCGTTGGTACCGCCCCGGAAATCAGGGCAGTTTGCTATGTCATAATATGGTGGGCGGTACCTTGGCTTACGCCTGACTGTTGGTGGCTACCGCCGTGGTCAGTGGTGTTAACGCCCTGGCGGTTGGTGTGGTACATTGACTATCTATAGGAGGTATCACCGCCATGGTCATAATTTGGCGGTATTACTGCCACTTTAACAGTCACCGCCAATGTCATAATGACCACCTTTGTCCCTTCCTGCTTTCTGAACTAGTACTTGGCAGACATGTCTGTATAAGGTAGAATAGGACCATCTTTGATGGCTGTCAAGAAATGCTTCAGTACAAGGTAAAATGTGCTCAACTGCCACATGTTACTTGTGGTAGCCCTATTCTGTAGAGGACTATAGCACATGAATGTTAGGATTGTCCATATGAGCACTCCATAAAGGCATCTGTCATCACCTATTTTTTAATTAATTATAGGTCAAAAGGGAACTCTGGTCAGAAGGTTTGTCTTTTTGCACCACCATTGTAGCGCCTCAAAGATGTGCGAAGAGGCTAGCTCTTTGTCTCAGTTTTCTGCCTTCTGCCATCACTGATTTTCCGAACATTTCTGCAGACTGCGCATCCCAAATTAGTAAGTTGCATGAGACCACGGACCCTAGAAGATGGCACTTGATGAACTGATGGGGACGGAACCAGTCTGTGTAGTCGACATTTCCGACATACGTTAAGAAACGTTTTGTGACAAAGAGACAATTCTTTTTTCTGTGACTGGTCTGCTCCCATGTAAGGAATTTTTCATCTTGAAAACAATATGTATTTCTTTACATTTAAATTAAACCTATCTTGAAGAGTACGTCTGTTGTCAAGTGTAGGTCTTGAAGTCTTGGTTAAGTGAAGGCTTCGATTAATCCTTCGTCCAGATAAGGGAAAATAAACACTCCCTTCTCAAAAGGTATGCCAGAACTATTTCCACAACTGTTGAAAGCGCCGTGTGAGCTGCCTGCTGGTCGAAATGAAATACTTTGTACAGAGTATGTTTTTAAACGTTTAATCTTAGAATCTGTAAGTCGAGCAACTGTGTACATGGAAGTAAGAGCCAGATGCATTAAAATCACATTTTGCATTCCCTAAATAGCGATTTTTAAGAAATCAGTATTTAGGGAATGCAAAATGCTATGTAACAAAATAGCGATTCTCTGATAGCGAATCGCTATTAGGGAATCATGCGACTCCATTCGTTCCTATGGGCTTGAAGGTCCATAGGTGCGAATGGTTTTGCATTTCCTAATTTGCAATTCCCTACTAGGAAATCGCAAATTAGGAAATGCAAAACCCGGGGTGCTGAAGCCTAAGGCCCCCTTTGATGCACCCCAAAACAAAAGAATTGCTCACATGTAAAGCGCATGCATGTCCTAGGGGCATGTCTACCCTACATGGCACTTTAAAAAATGAATCTTGAATGTATGTTTTACAATTGCACATCGTTACCATTAATGTGAAGTTGATGGTAATAGCATTTCCTAAAAGTCCAGTTCGCATTTATAGGAATTCCCTATTGCGATTTCCTATTTAGGGAATCACAAATTGCGATGCCCTATTTGGAGTTGTAATTTTAGGGAATCACAAAAAATTGTCATTCCCTAAAATGGGACTGCAATGCCTTTCATACATTGTGAAAGTCTATTTTGCATTCGCAAACAGTGAAGTTTACCCATTCGCATCGTTTGCAAATGCAAAATCTTTTGATACATCTGGCCCCAAAACGTCTTAAGGATTCCAAGTACGCATCCAATGTGAGGAACAATTAAATGAAGAGCCTGCGTTCTGAAGTTTTCTCTTTTCATCCACTTGTTTACTGCTTTTAGATCTAAAGCAGGGTGAAAATCGTGCCTGGGATTTTTCATGATTAGGACATAAAACGAATCAACTCTTTCTTCGTTTATATATTGGCATTGGCTGTATTAGGCCTTTCTCTAGGCGTGTAAGAGTATCTTGATCCATCTGGAATCCTTTAGTGGAATCTGACAGGGAGAGCGTACGGATTTCCTGCCAGGCAGGGAAACTGCTGGAAATTCTTACTCTAACAATAGTGTATTTTGTATGCAGAATGATAGGTTATTTGGTTTGCAGGTGTTATCCTGGAAGCTTAAAGATACTGGCTGTTGCCTATCCCTTTAGAATGCTTTACCCAGGAAAAGACTGCTGCTGCTGATACTGTTCCTGAATTTGTATTTTTCCAGAATTGTATGTGAAGCTCTTTCACTTTGCTGAAAGATGTCAGCTGGGAACTTCTTCCTCATTTCCATATTGACATACTTTCAGATTTCATGTCTTCATTTTTTATATTTCTGTTCTGCTACCTGGGACAAAAAAAGAGATGTCCTTTTGAAGGATTATTCCAGCATCTTTTGCTGCATGTGAAGGGTCAATGCAAGTCTGAGCCAGGAAGAGCATCTTACTGTAACACTATGTTCAATGTCTGCAGCGGCCACATCAGCATATCACGTTGAACACTAATTAGGTTATCGTTCCTTTCTTAAACTTCAAGAAAATTGTCCCTTCCGCCATTAAAAGTGAACTTCAGGAATTGGCTCTTTGAGTCCCAAAGAAATAGCTCGAATGACTAAGACAAGCAGAGGATCTGGCAACTTTCACAATAACTGCTGGTGTTTAGCACACCTTTCTCCCCAAAGCAGATTCCAGGAAGTTGAGCCAGCTGCGTTAAGGTTTTTTTTTGCTACAGTCACAATCAGGGAATCTGCAGGCATCATTTCCTTCAGGAACTTGGGTACAAAATCTGCAGATCTGATTTGTTTTCTTTTTTTCTCCAGGTATTATCTGGTAGTGCTATATTCAGCTGTGGTGTTTGGTAAATTGAATTAGTTCACTCCTCAATTGACAGCTTGTGAAATGCCACAGCATTATCAGTAGGAGAGACCCATTACAGATCGGACTCAGGAGAAGCTGATGATAAATCATGCAAGTCAGATTATGAACTACATTTGAAACATGAGTTTTGAAAATCTGCACCATCTTTTCCTCCTAGGCCTAGAAACTATAAAGGGATGAGCCTTGCCTTCATTTCCATAGAGACAGCAATCATCACTTCATCAGGATCTGCAGGAGACGGTAAAGGTGGTACAATCCTTTTCCAAGACTTATAGGTGCTAGGGAACCCAGCTTGCTAAACAGGGAGAGACTCTGAGAGACAGGGAGCCCCCCACACACACCCATCCAACTATCTTGCTGTCGATAAGTCCATCAACATTGACCACCTTGATGTCGAATTGGAGTGCCGGTAATGGAGTAGCTGCCCATCCACTTGCTGAACTGTTAGCAGCAACATCATGGGAGAAATGTATTTTAGGGTGGAAAAGTGGCCTGCATGGTGGCAGATGTGCACTCCTGCCCTGAGTGCTCCAGCTGCATTGATATCTGGGTCCTTGTTTTCGATTTTTGTTGATGGGCGAACACGGATCATGCGTGTGCTTTACTCATCCTTGGTCTACATCATGTTAGAATGTAGCAATGTGCAGCATGCATGTACCTGCATGTGCATGCTGTGATGGGAGCTGGGGCGGACACACATTGGAGGTTGAGAGAGCCAGGCTCGCCTGTGCGCTTCAATAGGGCTCTTTGATTCTGAAAATGTCACAGGTCAGTGACGCCTAGGCACGTTGTGAAACAGAGAATGGGTCTGATAAAAGACAAAGGCCCATATTTATACTTTTTTAGCGCCACATTTGCGTCATTTTTTTAAGCAAAAGCGGCACAAACTTACAAAATACAATTGTATTTTGTAAGTTTGCGCTGCTTTTGCGCCAAAGAGTGACACAAACGCGGCCCAAAAAAAAGTATAAATATGGGCCAAAGAATTACAAAGCTGGGGGCTTTGTCACCTTTTGTTATGAGTCTATCAGTGATGGCCTGATTTGTGGAGCTATAAAAGTTAGAGTTGTTCCTCCTGTGCCAGACTCCTTCCTGGGCGAAGGACAGGAGAAAGGAGTAGGCACTTCAAAGGAGACAACACCCCCAACCCGAACTTCAAAGACTGAGACACTTAAATCACATCTGTGTCTTGAAAAGGATTATAAAATGGCGAGCTTGAATCCCCCAAATGACTAAACATCGGAGAGTCAACTATGACCTATGTCTGCATGAAGCTGCTTAACAGAACTGCCTGTTTTGTAACGACTAGGAACCAAAGTTTGCTAGTCTTTTTGCTGTGTGAGGGGATACAGCCAGGAGAATCAAGACCACTTGTCCTGGAGCACCAGCGTCCGCCTCCCACGGAGACCTGAAGACCCTGTTAGGAGGAGGAGGAGGATAATGCCTGGATGGTCCCCAGGGGATCCTGTTGAGTGGATTTCTAAAGCAAAATGTGAGATTCCAGTCCTTTCAGGACCACCACACTGATTGGGCCATCCGTGATGTGCTGCTCTGCATAAGCCCCTTAAGCCAGGTGGGGATGGTACTGATTGATGGCAGTTGCCCTGGTACATCACTGTGACCAAAGAGGGCACTCGACCTGTACTGTGACTGTTGGAACTGCTGTTCGCAAACATTGTATGCCAGGTGAGGGCCACTGTGAACACTGAGGGCCCTTGCCCTCCCTTTATCCCTGCATCGCTGGGATAAAGGGGCCATCTCCCTGTGCAATGCTGTAACTGAAAGGGCCCCCTCCTTGTGTGCTGCTGTTTGCGATGTCTTATATGCCAGGTATGGGCTGCGGTGAAGAAAGATGGTTGTCGCCCCTGACCAGCCCATGAAAGTGAAACATTGTGGTTTGCGACCTGTCTAAGCAGAGAATCAAGATAACCACCAGAAGCCGCCTGAGACCTACTGCTGGAATCAGGGAGACTGCATACCCGGAGGAGTGCAGAGAACTCCTTTTAACCCACCCCCAGCATCCAGACTACTGCTCATCACCAGGCTTTGGACACACATCTGGGCCTTCCATATCTCTAAGCCAGCTTGAGCAGGTCAGGTCTGATCACCAAGCCACAGAGCTTCTGGGGAGCTTGTTCTGACTGCACTGCAATGGTGCTCAGAAACTTTGACTTTTAGAGAGCTATCTTGGAAATTCTTAGACTCACTATCGGGCCTCAGTTGAATGTTCCCTAAACTAAATGGGGAATAACCACAGTTCAAAGATGGGGAAGTGGGACTTAGGATCTTACCCAGACAGTGCTACAGTACTGGTCTTTTGAAGACTGTGTATTATTTGTGGTGTGCTATATTTCACTTTGTGTTTCATAGAAGCAAGCATCTGTCTGGACATTAATTTATTGTGGTTACTGAACGTAGTTTAAGTGTTGTGCTTGTGCACACCTTGCACCTGTCTCCCTTGCGGAAGCCTTGGACTGCTCGACCTGCACTACCACTGAGATTCAAGCTCTGAAGGGATAGTAGTTGGCCCAGTTACTCAGAGCCCACGGTAGATCAGACCCCAGGACATGAGTGAAAGGGTGACCTCTTCCCTCCAATGGTAGACTAAGACGTACCCATTCTCTGTCTTTTAGCATCCTGTACAACATTTTCTGACTTGTCCTACAGCCTTAGATTGATTGGGTGAGAGGAAGACAAACTGCACTGATGTTGTAGTCCTCACTTCTTGACATTTTCCCTTGATAACCTGTTATTTAATCAAAGTGTTATGATAGTGGCCAAAAGTAAAGACAGGTGAAAGACCAGCACTTTCTTTCCTTAGAGAAAAGCTTTAAAAGTTAATTTCCTCAGATGTGGAATGACAGCCAAACACTAGTCAAAAAACTGATGTTGGCAATCAAAAGCTGTTTTGAATAAAGCAGGACTTTGTTTAGAGTATCTGTATAATGGACACCCTGTTGGGCATGATGGCATGGTTCTTAAAGGAGCGGGTTCACATTTTACTGTGTGTAATGTTTTACATTGGGATTCCATTTTCTGTCTTTCTTTTATGGCAAGTACACTGTTTAGATGGTCTTGTCAGCCAGATATACTGTTTAACTTCTATCTTGGCCAGTTGGTACAAAGACAATAAATATTGTTGTCTTGGGCAAGTTTTGTCTTTATCTGATTTAAAAAAGTAACGTTTTTGTAGTATTGTATTCTGGGATTCCATGCATGAGTGGAGATATTCTGTCTGTTATGGGTATCAGCCTAAGCCCATAGTGAAGAACCCTATATTTCTTTCAGGATTCCCAAAGGGGTGCAGACAAAAAGACTTGGTCACTTTGAGTCTCCCACTGTGGGACTGCCTGGGGCCATGCATATCATACAGTCATAGTGTCCCCACTACACCCTGCCAAAATGTTGTTTCACTTAACTGTATCTAAGAAAGATTTTTTCCCATGGCTGGCTGCAGGTTAAGACTTTCATACAAGTGGGAGGCGATTTAAGGACTAATTTGGCCTTTGAGAGGCACCAGACACATGAACAAGCTTTCAAAATAGAGGCTGAATGGACAGGGATGTGTCTGAGGTAATGCGAATGGAAGCTTAGTTACTGTAGTGTAAAATATACAGTGAAGAAGTGACTTAGGCCCTCATTCCAATATTGGCGTGCAGCGGTCGCCGCCCGCCTGGCGGGAACCGCCAGATGGCCGCTCCGCGGGGGCCATTCTGACGTTCCCGCTGGGATGGCGGGCACCCGCCAAGGGAGCGCCCGCCGGCCCAGCGGGAAAGGGCCTGCAACACAGAAGCTGGCTCCGAATGGAGCCGGCGGTGTTGCAGGTGTGCGACGGGTGCAGTAGCACCCGTCACGCTTTTCACTGTCTGCTAGGCAGACAGTGAAAAGCTTAATGGGGCCCTGTTACGGGGCCCCAGGACACCCGTTCCCGCCAACCTGTTTCTGGCAGTGAAAACCACCAGAAACAGGCTGGCGGGAAGGGGGTCGGAATCCCCATGGCGGCGCTGTTTGCAGCGCCGCCATGGAGGATTGGGCCAACCGGGGTTAATCCGGCAGGAAACCGCCGGACCCGGTTTTCTGACCGCAGCTTTACCGCCGCGGTCAGAATGGCCCAGGAAGCACCGCCAGCCTGTTAGCAGTGCTTTCCGTGGCCCGCAGGCCCTGGCGGATTTTACCGCCAGGGTCAGAATGAGGGCCTTAATCTTCTTGAAAGAACAGGTGTACAGTAATGTGATGAATTTGTGAGAGATTTTGGAAAAATGGTAGACACTCTCTTCTCTGAAGGATACACTTCTCCTTTTGTGTTGTCCAGGGTAGCTTCTAGGTAATCTCGAAGTTGGCGAGGTGAAGACTTACACTTCTTGTAGTTGATATGTAAACTTATTTTTATCAAAACATTGATTGTCTTATTGAAATAGACCTGTGCTTTACGATAAGAGTGCGCCTTTATCAGTCAACCGTCTAGATAAGGGTAAATGTAAACCTTGCCTCTCCGGAGGTGAGCTGCTGTTACTGCAATGCATTTGGAGAATGTCCTGGGTGCGGACTTTAGGCCAAATGGTAGGACTTTGTACTGGTAATGATATCTCTTTAAAATTAATTGTAAGAACGTCCTGTGTTTCTTTGCAATGGGCATCTGAAAATATGCTTCTTGGAGATCCATAGAACACACCCAGTCTCATATAATCAATTGTGGGTAGATTTGATGCTAGGTTAACATCTTGAATTTTTGTCTTTTGAGGAATTTGTTTGTGTGCCTTATGTCGAGTATAGGCATGTATTCCAGTTGTTTGCCTTTCTTTGCAAAAGAGAATCAGTTTTAATGCATGTTTTTGGAGTAAGGATAGTACTTCCTTTACAATAGCGCCAACTGATGCTTTGATGCTGATTTTGGAGGTATTGTAGGAGGAAGATATTTGAACTGGATCGAGTATCTGTTTTGAGTAATTTGTAGGACCCTCTTGTCTATGGTCAATAAATGCCACTCTGATAAATGATGCATGACACTCACTCCTACCGGAGTTGGGTACTGAAGCGGGGGAGTGTTAACCTCAGTGTTTTGAGGCCGGTCTAATCTTGGAGGAGAATTGCTGGTGCGTTTGTTGTTTCTGTTTCTGTCCGCTGCCTTGGTTATTCCTAGATGAGAATTGTAGCTGATATTGTTGTTGAAGACCTTGATATTGTGAATAGAAAGCCTGTTGAGGTGCTAAAACCCTCTGCCTGGGTTGTACTCTGTAGTCCTACAATAGTAATGGGGTAGAATAAGATTTCCCTCTCCTCCAACCCACTGCTTTTAGTGTTTCTGCTTAATCTTTCATTCTTTTCATTTCCTCATCTGTGTGTGGACCAAAAAGAACAGAACCGGTGAAAGGAAGGTTCATAATTTTTGTTTGGGTGTCTGGTTTAAGTGAAGTCAGCCTGAGCCATGATTATCTACAGAGAGATATTCCATTACAGAATTGAGAAACAGTCAAGTTTGCCTCATCTATGGCTGCACTGATGGATTGGTTTGAAACAGTTTGGCCTTCTTATATGATTTTCATGAAATCCTTTCTCCTGTCTTTTGGTAGATCATTTGCAAATGCAGCCAATGATTCTTATAAGGACTGTTCATATCTGACCAATAGGGAAGACATGTTGGAGTTTTAACCGCTGCAGAGTTACATATTTGTCTCCCCACTGCATCCTATCTTTTGCTTTCCCTTTCAGGGGGACTTAAGTCTCTGGAGCTGAAGGATGTTTCTTTCTAACTTCAAAAACAATGACAGAATCAGGCTTAGGGTTTGTGCTAGATATATAGGGTCTTTTTCTGCAGCCTTACATTTCTTATAGAGCCGAGGAGTTAACAGTTTAATGGTAAATGGAGAAAACCAATATTCTGTAAACTCCGCAACCAAGGGTAAAGTTGGTCTTGACAAAGTCCTAGTTTGAGGTGTTTTTATAATGACAGAAACTGAAGTCTGTGGCATCTGTAATTGTTTGTTCAGCTTGTTAGCACCTCTAACTAAAACATCCTGAAAAGTCAAAACATCATCTACCAGAGAAGTTTTTGAGGGTGACGCTGCTGGAAAAGTGGGAGTGTAGGTGGAGTAAGAATCACTGGAAAAACTTCTAGTTGGAGACAGAGACTGAGAAGGAGTACTTCGCCTTTTAGGTCTTCTTTGCGTTGAATGTCTTGGAGTACAAATTTGAGGATGGCCTTCAGTAAGAGTAGACACTGTTGGTGTAAGCCTAGGTTCTGGAGCTACAGGATGAGGTATGTTACTGAGAGAGCGTAGCTTATATAATCTATATTAACATGCAATGTTTATGAATTAATGTGTGATAATAGAAATTGCAGTAATAATTTTTTTTTCTGCTTAAACGTGCACTTGAAATGTGACCACGGGGAGTGGCCGTCAATGTATACGTGGACTAATAATGATGACTAAAATGATTATAAAATGTTATACTGAATAAGTTTTATACTAATTAATAATGATTGCGTTATTGAATTTGTGCTGAAATCCTTGTAGGCCTTAAGTTGGCATGAGCCGAAGCTTAGCTGCTTGGCTTTCATATTAAATTTATTTTTCCTATCTTGCAGTGTGCTGACTCGCAAAAGGACATGACCTCTTGTTTTCTTCAAACTAGAAGCTGAAATGTAACCATACTAGATCCTTTCCCATGAATTCTTCATTGCTTGTAGAAATTATTAAGACAAAATGCAACAGTGTAGATTAATGTAATGTACAAGGTCATTTAAACCGGTGAAGACAATGGAGCTACTGACCAAAAGATGTGCAAATAATTACAGAAAGATGAAATCATACCGGACGTGCCTCCTCCGAAGACATCGAACATGAGAACCAATGAGAAGCTTGTAAAATAATATGGGGTGAAAGATTAATGACAAAGGGGATCATTCTGACCCTGGCGGTCTTGGACCGCCAGGGCGCAGAATGACGGAAGCACCGCCAACAGGCTGGCGGTGCTTCAAAGCCCATTCTGACCGCGGCGGTAAAGCCGCGGTCGGAAAACCGGGGCCGGCGGGGTTTTCTGACCCCCTTACCGCCAGCCCCTTTCTGGCGGTTTTCACCGCCAGGAAGAGGCTGGTGGTAAGGGGTGTCCTGGGGCCCCTGGGGGCCCCTGCACTGCCCATGCCACTGGCATGGGCAGTGCAGGGGTCCCCTAACAGGGCCCCGGCCTGCTTTTCACTGTCTGCCTAGCAGACTGTGAAAAGCGCGATGGGTGCAACTGCACCCGTTGCACGGCCGCAACACCGCCGGCCCCCTTTCGGAGCCGGCTTCTGTGTTGCAGCCTCATTCCCGCCGGCCCAGCGGGAATGTTGGAATGCCGGCTGCAGTCTTTTGGCCGCATGGTGGGCGATTGGCGGTTCTCGCCTGGCGGGCGGCTACCGCCGCCTGCCAAAGTTGGAATGACCGCCATAATCTCCTTTCTAATAGGATAAAGATAGTGGGGTATAACCAATGTCCAATAAAATTTTAGGGGAATGTACAATGAAAAAGGGATAAAAACCCATGACACGGGGAGCCATTTAGAATGAGGTAGGGTATACTATTGATTTTATCCAGAAACTTTGTCACTCTGTTTGGTGACTTACTTTGGTTTTAGTTAAACCATCCTTTTCCATAGATTGCCCATTTTGTACACTTTACCTCCTTATGAGGGAAGTGCCCCTTTTACCCCAGAGCCGAGTTCTGACTGATGGCGATTTGACTGAGGTCCTGTAAGACGAACACTGAACCTGTGCGCTGACCTAAACCTTGGAGGGTAATTATGACAATGCATTTGTGATTCATCTGTTTGCTTTTCCTTTCTAGGTACCAACTGCTTACTTTTGACAGAGACCATAGTTAGATGTTTTCCAAATTGGTGTTCTAAATTGTTTTGCATGAAGCCCCACATGCTAATGCTAATCAGTGGTTAGGACAGGTGTTCACTAAACTGACGCAAATAAACAAATGACGGAATCCATGCTTTGTTGAACTGACGCGTTATTGACACTCTGCTAAATTGATCTATGTTTACGCAGTGTTATGTTTTAATACTTGTGATTCTCGCCTTAATTAAATCTTATCAAAGTTGCCATATCGGGACTATGCTATTATGTTTCTTGCTTTTGAGATTAACGCATCGGCTTTTAGAATTGTAACTAATAGGGAATAAAACTCATAACATTCTACTAAACTGGTGTGGTTATTCATGACTGCAAGGTCATGGTAGTAGCTTTGAATTGATTAATGACATTGACTAAAGAGAAATGCATTGTTGTAATAAATATTGATGACATTATTGACGTATTGATTGACATATTGATTAGCTATCTCTTCCTAAGGTGTCTCTCAACTGGGTAAAAAGATTCATTGGCCAAAAACGAGTCCTGATGGGTAATAAATTATTATAAAGGGACGCGTTATTAATACTAATAGGTGAAATAGGTCTTGGAGGCAAATGAAAAAGGAGGTAGGTGTTCCTGAACAGGATCATCCTGTTGAATTATCATGGTTGGTCTAGTAACTCTGTCATTATCTGGTTGGAGAGAGTCAGAAATTGAAAAAACAGACATATTTGATTGCCTCTACATCTATCTTCTTAGGGTTGAGTGCCTCAACGGTGATCTTGATATCGACATCCTCGAAACTGATCATCTCGATGTCAAAAAGTGCTGCGTCGGTGTCAAATGTTCCAACGTCGACAATTTTGCCATCGACAGCTGTGGTGCCGAAACAGGTAACAACTTCAAAGGTAAAGTTAGTGGTACCTGAGAAGTCAGTGGCAGCGGTGCTGTCTTCGTGCTCCTCGATGGTGAGCAAGTCAGTCCCGATGGCTGCCTGGACATCAACCGGTGTCTAGAATGGTGGGAGTGACCAGAATGGTGATAATGATGGTGTTTTTTATGTCTTCTCTCATTGGACTTTCCTCTATGGGAGTCATTAGAGTGAGATGTTCTTGTTTCAGAAGAAAGAGCCCCTTTTCTGTCCTTTATTTCCTTTGTTTTTTGTCTTCTCATCCTTCTGGCGTATGTTCCTCAGTTTGCCTCTCAAGCTGATGCCCTCTCTATCTTTCGGGGCTCTCTTAGACATTTTTCAACAAAATACACATTTGTTAACAGAGTGAGAGGCATGCAGGCAGACAACAAGCTCTGAATATGGGTCTAAAGGTGCGTTTTTTCACTCACATGAGGGAGGGAACTCCACAAAGAGTGAAGAAAAAATATCACCACGCTTGGTGGAAAAATGGAGAAAAATGTAACAAAACCTTAAAGATGTGAACAAAGTAAAACATTTTAACTTTCAGACTGAAAAGTATAGTGTTCCTGAGATCCTCTGAGCATGAGCCGGAAAAAAGAACTGAGGCTGTGAAGCAAGCCACCGGTACAGTGCATGCTGGGAAGGGAAGCTCCCGGCTCCTCAAAGTATACATGGTATTTTTCTTACACTTATTGAACTCTTGACACTTCAGGCTTCATTTTTTTTACTTCAGGTTCTGTCTCTGCAGGTACTCAAAGAAAATGTTTCTATTTATACTCAGGCTGGATTGTAGTCAGGTGCTACAATTTGGTCTTTTTACCTTGTTCAGTACTTTTATAAGGCAAAAAATCTCAGTCAAAAAAGAGGCCATATTGGAGGTAACTCTACAATATGAGAATTGAGGTACTACCCCCTAATGAAAAATATTTTAGCAAGATTTAAGGATAAAGTGTTCCAGGATCCCAGCAGATGCATGGGGATATTCTGGGTTTATGACATTCAGTGAGAATTCTACGATGCAGAACCAATGTTATTCTGTGTTGCAGGCCACACTCAGCCTCAATGTTTTGAGTGTTAATTATTTCAGTCTTAAACAAATGTATTTATTTATGTGTTAAATCTATTTCATGATGTGAAAAGCATGAATACAGTAATTCTTCAATGAAACTTAACAGTCTTAGTCCAAATGTTGATTCTGCCCAGGTTGTAGCTGCACACATGCAAGAAGAAAAGAAAGGTAAGCAGATGGGAATAGGTGAGAGCAGTAGGTGATGTAGAGTAGTATTTTAGTATTGTCTGTAATACAAGAAAGGAGCAACAAGATTTATCTTTCTTTAGGGAAATCAATATGAAAAGTAATGTTTCATTCTGAGGTTTCCCATATTGAACTACTTTACGTGTAATGGTTGAACTGATCAGGAGTGGGGGGTATTGTAACAGTCACTAACTCTATAATGTAAAAAGTCAGTTTCTAAAAATAAAGAATGCCAACTTAGCTAAGAATTGTTCCATATTAAGTAAAGCTCATAGAAATGACTAAATGCAAACCACTGCATATTCATTTAAAGTTCAGTAATTTAAGGATTGGTCAGATGCAGAGCAGAGCAACTCCCAAAATTAAAGAATCTACAGTATCAGATGCTCAAACCCAGCAAAAACCATACTGAGTGTGGTTCTTACTGACCTATTTCCCTTCTTAACACCAAAGCTAAGATGCTTACCAAAAACAGCTTCACTCAGGCTTTAACCCCTGATAAGAGACTTAACACACCCTGACCAGTCAGGCTTCATTCAAGAATGTCATATGGGTGACAACACAAAGAAGCCCCTCCACCTGTTGGACATAGGTGCAACAAAACCCAAACCGTCCATCTTGGTCACATGCTGAAAAACGTGAGCGAGAGGCGTGTTAGACCCTTTTTTCCTGGCTCTTGGCAGGTTACCGTGCCCCATGAGCTAAGATCCCAGGCAATTGACATGTCTCCAACTGGGTGACTATTAGTTGTAAGGCTTGGGACAGGAAAGTCCACTTTCTCCCCTTCTCTTTGCCCTCTCACTAGAACCCTTGGAAAAAGGAATAAAGGCTAATTGCCAGACCAAAGCTATCAACTCCAGCCAACAAGGAATAAATATGGCTATGCTTACCTAAGAAATCTTTGTTGCAGGACAAAACACAGAAAATAAGCTGGAAACAAAGCATGCTCCAATGTACCTAGGAGGACTGTGGATCCCAAATCGTCACTGTTGTGCAGCAGCCTGTCTCTACTTTCTCATTCACTAGAAACACAGGGAGATGGTGAAGGGATGATGCATGATGGGCCACACAATGGGGTCATGCCCCTTATGAGAAATCCCTTGGAAGCCTAAGACAGAGCACACTAAAATGCTTTACCTCTCACCAGTTATAACAGCAACATTGGAAGTGTGGGATGTGGTGGGGATCAGATATGACCTCAATTCTTTCCCCTCCCCATTCACACCCCGGGGAATCAGGAATTCTCCCCCAGCTTGGATAGAACTCCTATGGCAAATGTTTGGAGGGCGATGTAAGACATTAAGAGACATGTACACACAGGAATCAGTAAAACCCATTGAACACATCATGGAAGAATACTCCCTCCATGATACTGAGAGATACCACTACTGGGAGCTTCACCACTGGCTACAGGACCCTAGAGACAGGGGGCTGTGAGAGTCCTCATGCTCTTTGAAAACTAAACTCCCTCTTGCACTGCACTGAGGATAGCACACATCTACAATATACAACATGCTCAGCAACAAGCAGGGCTCTGCTAAACACACCTACCAATGAGCATAGGAGAAAGAACTAGGTATCACACTAGACCATGACCAGTGGGAGTATATCTTGACTCAGGCCACCAATTTCACCTTACACACAGGATGGAGGGAAACATTGTTTAAAATACTCTATATATGGCACTACACCTCAATGCCTCTAGAAAAAGATCGAGAGGGTGGGTGACCTCCTTTGTTGGAGAGATTTCAAGAAGGAGGGAACTTTGACACATACTCTGGTCATGCCTGAGGATACAGCCCTTTGGGTCCTCGGTATTGACCATGCTAGAAAAGATCAACAGTTCACATCTGCTCCACTGCCCCAAGGGGATCATTTCAGGACAGCCAGCTCTGGACATTCATCCACTTCATGTTTACCCCAGTTAACTGATCTCTCACCTCCTCCTGGTGGCCAAACAACCTATACTTGGATTCTGGGTACAACAGACTATTCCCCCCAAACATAGATGGATTGAGAAGCTGTGGTGAATCTTAAGTATGGAGAAGTTATCCAAATTAGCCTGCAGGAAAGAGAAGACCTTCACCAAAGGGGTTGGCTGTTAGGATACTTCAGTAAAGACTTTTACGAGCTGTCCTGACCAACACGTTTACAGGACCTGAAACTTCTGGACACTGTTAAATTAGAGGACTACTGGCTCATCTTGGCACTGCCACTGTAAGAGAGGATCATAAGCTGAAAAAGCCCCTACTAACTAACAAAGAGCCACGTTTTTAAGGCCTTATGAAAGTGAGAAAGATTGGTCATCGATATCATGTTTAGAGGTAGGCTGTTCCATAATTTGGTGGTGCAGCCAATTAAACATCCATCACCTTGTTGTTTTTGCATTAAATTTAGGAACCCTCATATTTTTAGCAAAGGTGGATGAACCATCCTAGTGGGAATGTACCAATTGAAGCTGTGTTTGAGATAGTCTGGGTCAGTTTTGTGAAGCGCCTTATGAGTGTAACTTATGCAGGGCTTGAGATACTGATTGTAACTTTTGAGGTTTCCTAACAGCATGCGGGCTTCTGCATTCTGCAGGTTCTGGAATTTGTTTAGTAGCAGTCACGCTGCATATATATATTTAAAGGGCGTTCATTGCAGCAATCGATTTTGGAAAGAGCAAGTCACCACTAAGAAGTTCAAAAGGAATGCACAAGAGAATTGTTCTTAGTATCCTTGAGGTCTGGGAGGAGGAAGAGATGACTTTGTTAATTTGATCCCCGAAAGTAAGCTTGACACCAAACATGATCCCTAAATTACATACCTTCTCAATAGGGTTTGGTGCAGTTTCCAGCTCCTGTGGCCACAAAGTGGGAGACCATGAGGAAATGTCATCCCGATTAGGAGGACCTCAGTCTTTCCAGGGTTTAACTTAAGACGTTTACCCTTCATCCAATTCCCTACTTCTAGCATACAGTTATGGGACCTCATGGCTGTAACTTGAACATCACTAGAAATCGAGATGACAATTTGTGTTTTGTCGGCACAAAGGAAAAACCAAAGGTTTTAATCAGCCAATGGTGAAGTATATATTAAAAAAGGTAGGGCTCAAAGATAACCCTTGAGGTACCCCACAGAGGAGATAAAATGGGCTAGAAACAAACCAAACTTATTCAGTGCAACTGATTGTGCTCAATAGGAAAGAAAGGATTCGAATAAGGCCAGGACAGATCCCTTAGTCACAATATTATGGAGACGCTTAAGCAGCAAATTATAGTTGACTGTGTCAAACGCAGCCGACAGGTCAAAGTAAAATAAGGACTACTACTTTGCCTCCATTGTCCAAAGTTGCCCTGATTTGTTCAGAGGCCACAGTCAGTGCTGATTCAGTACTATGAACGTTTCTGAATCCATACTTGGTGGAATCGAGAAGGTGATTTGTTTTTGCAAACCTTTTTATTGTACATTTTTTTTAAAAACATGAACCAAACAAAACTGTGTATTGTTAAACTCCGTAACTTCATCTTCAAAGTCACATCAAACCCTTCCATTCCCCCCACACACACCACCATTCCTAAACACAACCTGCAGCTTTGCTCAATATCCTTAGACGTCTGGTCACAAAGGGTGATTGGGGCTAGGCCATCACATATATTATCTCTACAATCATTCCAGTGTCTCCAAACTATTGCGCACTTTTGAAGGCAACCCCGCCCTTCATATGCAACCCTCTGTTTTGCTATACCTCAGAATGAGACAAGACAAAATTAAAGGAATGCCAACAATTCAGCACTCTTAGTCTGAGTAGTAAATTTACTAAGGCACTTTTCAAGGTTCGTATAGGAAGAGCATGCCGGTCAAATGAAGCAACATGAATACACTTCTGAAAATAATCACAGCAGTAGAATAATAATGGTCATAGAAACAAACAGTGAAAATACACTACTTCAATCATGGATAATATATCTACATATAGTTATTATTATATATTCATGCACAATGCACAGCTAAAAATAAGAATTAAAAACGGATGACCATGGGGCTTGACATGGACATCATCTCTTTGCCAGCCTCAAGGCGGTAACCCAAACATCTGCCGAAAGAGAGAACCACCCTCAATGAGAATGAACCGGACAAAAGCGTCCTCCTCCCGGAATGAGTTTGATCTAATCCCAGTTGTCAAGCCTCCATCTCAAAATACCTTAAACAAGCTGGAGAGGAGAATTCTAGAAATCCCTCTCCCTTACTGTAAGTTGTTGTTCAAATGCTGGCTGTTCCAGTCCGTGTTGAAAGAGCACGTTAGAAATTGGCCACATCCCAAGGTGCGCTCCCAAGACCTAACTGTTCCCTGCCGTACAATAAGCATTTTCTGGTGCACCCTAATCTTTCCCTCACTCCTCCGTGTTATGTCCCTGCCTTGGTGAGAAAGAGAGCGAAAATATGTTGCAAAGCTGTGCACAGAAAAATACCTGACGGTGTATGAAGCACTACCCTCCACGCTTTGACCAATGACTCTCATAGCATACGGGTGAGAAATTAACTTGTTTTGGTCTAAACATTGCAAGCAAATTAGGTATGCATTGTATGCAGCAACACTTTATAATGATAGAAATGACCATGAGTATCCTACCCAAAACATTATGGAATTGTCCGAAATCGGGCAACCACTGGAATAACCAATCCCACCACCCTTTATCCACATCTTGTTTTAATCCTTTCACCAACTCATGTAAAGTGTCAATATGGGGCTGGATGGATTTAGAGTGGTTTGACAGATTAAAACAACACATGCCACTCAAATTCAGAGCAACCGTGATCATATTTAACAATAAATTAGCAATAACAGCTCTGTTTCGCAATGCAGCTTTTCTTTGGATAAAGCAACAGAAGTGTGATTAATATTCTTAACTATTTAGCATGTCAATTTATTGATCATTTGAGTATTATAAACGGTTAATCAGGGCATGCCTACAATAGAGAGACTCAAGTTTATATATTCTGATTTAGATAGTAATTGTATGTTGTAGTGAATCCTAGTTTGTTTTAATGGGATAACGGGAGTTAGCTTATCCTTTGGCTTGCAGACTTCTGCCCCTGTCACCTAGTGACTTTTAACCTACTTAGCTTGCTCTGTCTTAGACCATTTATTTATTTAAATCTTCTAAGATGGCTGCCCTATTTATAGTTAGGCCTTTTTGTTTAGAGTTATGTTATCAGTGTCACTGCGCTAAGGCGTCAACTCATGCAACAAAGACAAACAAACTGCATGGATTCTATACATCAGAAATTACCGTCCCAAGCATGCAGTGTTGTCTATTGTTTTGTAACAACCTACGTCAGGGGTCCAAGCAGATCTGTATAAATACATAACACTTTAGACAGATAATCAGAGGGATTCCGACCAGATACCATCGCTACTATCGATGCTGCACTTCGCCTTGACACTGACGCGGACTTCGTGTTCTTCCGAAGTCTGAGGTTGAGACCTCAGTCAAGGTAACCAGGATTGGGGGCTCATTCCAGGGACTTGGCATTGGCAGATTAGGTTTAACATACCCAGCTCTCCTCTTGGTAGAAGGTTAGGCCTATTATGATAGGGTACACGGACATAGGATACACTTTATGTCTTTCTATGCTAATACAAGATGGTGGGGGTCTTCATAATCATGACCCTTGTCTTTACAATTCTATCTCTTGTACTGTTAATTATCTTAATCATTGCCGACAATACAATTTACCGCATTGTATTAAATAAAAACAATTGAAACATTACTGCATCTTCCTTATTGCCTGTGTTTGGTTGGGACATAATATATCTGTGAGAAAGGGGTTATCTCCGTTTAACCACGGCACTCCCTGAGATGTCATACTTCTGAGTTCATGCGTATAGGCTGCCACAAGTCACCTTTAACTGTTTGGGTTGTTGGTGAGGTACTGCTAGTGAGCTGGAAGGTTTGGGACTACAGTTGCAACTTGTTGTAGGACAGGCATAGTCACCTACAAACATAAGTACTGCCATACTTAAACCAGCACTCTTGCCCAGAGCAAGAGTCCAAACTACGACATGGCACCACCAACGATGGTGTTTAAGCACTAATTTACGGGTACCCCGATTATCACTGTCTCACAAAACAACTGGTACCCTAAATACCATTATACAGAGATGTCCGTGGTCTTTGGGAAAATCCTCCTCAGCTGAAAAGGGAACACCTGATTACACCGTAGGTTGTTCGAGCTCGAACTTTTAAAAAGGACTTTACTTCCCACTTGGTGTTCCATCTCTTCACCCATTTTTCAATATGGCTAGCACCATAGACATTCCTGAAAATGCTAGACAAGCATTAACGTTACATCTAGTAGCGCATGGCTTAAGAGGAGAGGGCGGGGATGTCACTTTCATAGTGGAAGCTAATGAAGCTTACCAAACAGAAACGTTCTATGCATGGGTCACCTTTCCTGAGCAAGACGCCAGGTCACTCACATTTCACGCTGAGTTGCTAATGGACTTCAAAGGTACCAAGCATACCAGTATCACGAAATACCGCTCACCTTTCAAGAGCATCAGAACTGGTTTGAAGGCGCCCTACCACATGTTATACAACGAGTGAGATTAGGTCCTTTAAGTAATGACGGACCAACATGGCCTATGTTTGCCACATACACACCTCACCCAGATACACAGAATATGCCAGTAGCAGATCTGCGGAACTTATACAATGAAATTGTAACATTATATAGAAGGCTTGTTCGTAATGCGGACTTTGAACACAACACCTGAGCGTCCAGCACCACCAGCACCTGCTGGATATCAATTGACTACTGGGATTAATCCACAAACTGTACATACTATTATGGGTAAACTACCCACAGAACGGGAGAAAATACCTTATTGGATAGCCTGGAAAACAAATCAGCTGGAAGCTATGTTTCCCCATACAGGTCCACAGGAGAAACATAGAATTCTAACAATGTGCTTGCCCTTTAGGATGGTTCCCTCGGTGGATGTCTGTGCCACATGGGGTATAGTCTTCGCTGCAGTATATACTACCGCAAATGGTACTCCGAAACCTGCCAATTTACCGGAAGTGTTAAAACTAATTCAGAATGAGCACGGCACAGCCCATGCCCTAGATTTGGGGATGAAATTGATGCGTAATTTTGACGAGGTATCCTCGATAATACTCAGTAACATTAAAGGGGAAGAGTTAGCACTGGCTATACGCCAGCGTCTCCGAGAAACTCCACATTTGGAACAAGAGAGACAGTTACCAAAAATTATTTCCGATACCTATACTAGTATAGGACGGGATAGTTTGGGAGCCAAGCCAAAGAAATTGGAAGTACACAGTACCACCGCTAAGGAAGGTACTAAACAGGCACAAGAGAGCTCGAGAAAGCGCTGGGAGACGCCAAAATGATTTAAAGAAAGAAGCAGAGAGAAGATTCTCCACATCCAGAGAACTCCAAAAGGAGATACATTCTCAGAAATAGGGAGAATATTAGTACTCCTGATAGATATTCTGATTCACGTCCCTCTTGTTCCTTTTAGGACGCTCTGGATAGGCGTAGCGAGACAGGGAGCCATCCTGACCGAGGTCCTGAATACGTGAAACAAAAGAAAGACTCACCACAGTCTACAGTCAAGAAAGAAGAGAAGACTTCACACAAAAAAGCCACAGTTTAAAAAGAAAAAGGTGTCAGCACTATCAGTAAAAAAGGCCGATACACTTGAGAACACTGCTGAAGAACAAGACGTGGGCAGTGACACTGCTAGGCAGCACAGCAGAGGTCACCAGAGTCTGAGAGAACATCTGGATGCGACAGCAACTAGTGATTTTGTTGCGGTTGAAACAGCAGATGGGCGTGTACTCCCACCAGATAGACTTTATAATTTAAAGATCCAAATTGAGGGAGACGTGGAACGCACCACTGGTGTGATCTTTTGGGATGAACTTAATTGTGACATCCTATTGGACCAAAAAGATTGGCCGACCGAACACGTCCGTAAGCTCCCACATGGGGAAAATGTCATTTTACCTTGTTTCTCCAATCTTGTTCCAGCAGCTAAAAAGGAAGCCTACGCTGTCAGTTGAGCTCTAGCACAGGCACCTGCATTATATCGCAATCATGTACGTTGGGACAGGGAGTCTCCGTGTCATATAATACCTATCAGGTCTACATCCCAGCCTCAGCCACAATATCCAGTTAAACATGAGGCGAAAGCTCCAGTAAGGGAGAGCCTCACTCATCTGGACTATCAGGGGGTTAATTGAGCCCTCTCCCTTTGCAATGAATAACCCATTATTCTCAGTTGCGAAGCCAGACCATTCCTATAGAATAGTCTTAGATTACAGACATTGAAACAGTCATACCTGTACATATGCTATACAAATTTCACATAGTAAGGCACTAATAAATAACATAGTGCAGAAAAAATATAAAATGACTTTGGATATATCCAACAGATTTTTCTGCTAGAATTTAGCCGATGAAAGTAGGGACCTGAGTGCATTCTTATTTGGCTCACAAAAACGATTTTGCCGTTTACCCCAAGGCTATAAGAACAGTCCAGGGCTGTTCTCAGCCAGAGTAACGTCAATATTACATGATATTGATCCTGAGGCGTTATCCTATGTTGATGACATTTATCTCACAGACGACGACCTGAACATTCATCTTGTGAGACTCGATTGCATAATTTCGGGGTTTGCAGAAGTCAGTTATAAATTCAACTTTAAGAAAAGTAAGATTGCCTTTCTCAGTGTACTTTTCCTCGGATATGAGCTATTGAACGAAGGAAAGAGCCTGGCCCCACACTTCCTGGAAAAATGTGCACAACTGCACCCACCAAAAACGCTAAGGAAACTACAGTCATTGCTTGGTTTCTTCAATTTTGGCAGAGCATACATTCCTGACTACGCACAACGCATTAAGCCACTATATGACTTAATTTGTGCAGATTTTTCTAGCAGACACTGGACAATTGTACATACACGCATCCTTAGGGATTTGCAACAGGACATGCTAGAAGCCAAACACTTACGCACCTGTAACAACAAGAAAAATTTGGTCATCAGAATAATTGCTGGTGCCCTTGGGTTCACGTATGTCACCTTTAATGAGGATGACGGTGCCCATAGCATATAAATCTCATCTATACTCGAATGCAGAGCAACGCTTTGCTACCATAGAAAAAATTCTTGATGGCTGTCATAAAAGAGAGATCACTTGCCCAGGAGAAACGCATCATTGTCATTACTCCGGTGCCGGCACTAGAGGCGGACACCAAAGCAAGCATTCCTAACGCTAAAGTGAGCAACTTCTCTGACAGCTACTGATGTAGGTTATATTTTTGATCCGAAACTTCAGACACAAGAATTTCTCCAATATGATCAAGAGTGCCCCGCTCCGCTACATCTTTTACCTTTAGACAACTATGATACTGTCAATTATACTGATGGTTCAGCCCAACCAACTGTAGGTACCAAACATCAATACTCAGCCGCTTGTGCAGCCGTGAGTGGAGTGATGAAGGATGGAATTTTCCACCATCACAATACCTACACGCAGACCCTCGGGGACTGCACAGCTCATTTAGCTGAACTTAAAGCCCTTATTTTAGCGCAAGAAAAAACGGAGACAGGAAGACTGACTTTGATAGTCTGTGATTCATATTACTGTGTTCAGTCTTACAATGATTATCTTAATCATTGGAAACTGAACGGGTTCAGAGATTCTTAAGGGAACACCATAAAACACTAGACATTGTAGGGGAGGGTGGTTGACCTTAAGGAGAAGCTGCCGTGTGTCCATGTAGTACATACATTGGGCCACCAACATGTAGGAGTACACGTTATCAGTAATACTTTGGCTGACGTAGCAGCCAAATCCGAAGTAGCTACGGCTTCTGTGGCTGCAGTGACTCGTTCCCATATGAGATTGGATAATGAAATAATGAATGCTGTGAAAGCTTTGGCTGAAGGCAACTCTCTCCCGAAAGGATACCCTACAAAATATTCATACCATATCAGTGCACAGAATGTTGCTTGTGCAACACTTCCTGGGGTTGGAGATCGAGCAATCCCCAACGAAGACCAGAGATAAGATATAGTGAAAGCAGTGCATGAGGGTGTCGCTTCTGCTCATGCTGGTATTTGGGCCACGGTAACACTCCTAAAGAGAAGATTCTGGTGGCCGGGTCTATACAAACAGACAATGCAATATGTCCTTTGTTGTGACATCTGCCAGCAAATTAAGGGCGCTAATATCAAATGCCCACCACAGACAACCCTCGTAGTGTCCAGTAGGCCATTACAATGTGTGTACCTGGACCACTGCAGTCCACTCCAACCGGATGGTGCATACAAATACATTCTAGTCGCTGTAGATTCTTGTTCTAGATTCCTGTGGGTATGGCCGTAGCGGTCGGCTGACGCTCAAACTGTTATAAAAGATTTGCTGATCTTTATCGATGCATATGCAGTTGCAGCATTCCACTCAGACAAGGGCCCTGCATTTGCCTCTAAGGCATTCAGGGACACCATGGGGACGATGGGTGTTGAACTCCATTACTCCTCACCATACCATCCCGAGGGAAATTTGGTCGTGGAGAGGCGGAACAGTGATCTAAAGCAGTCCTTAACAGCTAGAGTATTAGGTTCTGGCTGCAGCTGGCTTCATCACTTATATGGGGTCCAGAGAGCACTGAATAATCTGCCAAGACGGTCCTTGGGGGGAGGAACTACCTACGAGGTTCTCTTTGGGATACCTATGTACGTCCCTGATCTAGATGGTTCTGGTATGGTGGCAGTAGACATGACTTTTGACATAAATGAATGTCTCACTGTCTTACAGGAGCTTCAACAATTTCGAGATGACAACTCATCCACCAGTGCTGCCACCTTAGGAATAAGGGATATTCCAACAACTTCCACTGGCTGGATTCCTACAGTTGGGGATCTGGATCGTGAAAAGATTGCTGTAAAGAAGAAATTCGGTCCATCCTACAGAGCACCAGTCTCAGTCTTGGGAATACAAGGTACCAGAACTGTAATTTTACCACTGTTGCCTAGTTCCCGAGGAAACAGATTAGTTTCAATTAACAATGTCAAACTACATCATGTGGCCAATCCTGCACAGTAGACCCAGAAGTCCCTTGGGTGGTTCCCGATCCCTTTTCACTACCCAATAGGACATTCTTTCTTCAGAATGACTAATACTACTATGGACTATGTTACAATGTCCAACAATGCTATAAGTTGCTCCTCGACCATGGGGAGGGCGGAGATTAAGCTCTTGCTGGTTCCAGTCAACACTTCCACAACAACATCTGATCAAGAATTGGCCGTTTTATACACCAATACAACACAGACTGATGGCACAATTTACTATGAGCCCCCATGAGAAGTCAACACATCTACAAGTACTTAACTTGCTCCTGTTTTTGTAGAGACTAGCTCTGGCTACTTCGTCAACATTGATGACTTTTCTTCAGACTCATCCACTCGTACGATTGAAAATGATTCAAAGACATGCAAGCTATATCAATGCCTTAAAAAGAACTACTTGATATATCCATGGAACTATTTTTGGTTCTGCCTAACATTTATTACCTTATTTCTTTGGATTGGTTTTGTGACTGTATTTTTCTTGCTTATAAATGGTAATTACATCCCTGAACGTGCAATGGTAGCACCTATAGATTAAGTTTTGACTGCACATCATTCCTCACACAAGGTCAGCAGAGACTTGTCCCCTGTAAACATTTCAGCTGTGCCCATTTCTGATGGGATTGTGTGGGAAAAAAGTTCCTTTTGAAATATACTGGCCTACTGAGGTCATTCAAATCCCATATGTATTCACAATATCCATGACAGATGTTATCACACCCAGTGTTGTTTCTGATGATTGGGATGTCCAGACAGTTGATAATATGTTAACTGAAATGAAGGACTATTCTATATTTTAAAGTGATGATGTATATGTAAATACAATGAATTATGGGGAAATGTTCTGCTACAATAATTGGGGACTTTACTACCTGCACCATGCAACTATTCATAGACCTGTAGTTAATTACACACAATGGGAACATTGTTTATCGCCACCAGTGGGGAGCCCTAAAACTTATTTAGAAAAATGTACTTACTTTTCTGGGCATGACACAAGAAACTACGAGTAATATTTTTTCAAACTGCCTCGTTCAAAAATTAGGAAAATATTACTAACAGATACAAAATTGATATATTCGGATGCCTTTGTTTCCCGTCTGTTACGATCACTGGGAGAACAATATTGATTTAAAGGGTGTATGGGGGACACAGGATTGGCAAATACAGGGTAGGGAGGCCTTGTTTAGAGCATGCCTGATTCCTGAACAAATGATTTTTTTGAATGATACTGTTCAACAGACATCCTGCCTCAGGTTAGCAAATATAAAAGAAATGAACACGCCCAGTATCCCCACAACGGCTAAATTCAATGGTTGGCAATTCTTTTTGAAAAATACCGAAGAAGAGCTAGATGCAAAGGTTCAGGCTGGTCCCTATAATTCTTCACTTTCCAGTCCCGGCGGGTGGTTAGTTTGGCCAATGGACACCAATGGATGTCAGGCTCATTTTTTAAATTCCTCAGGGGGTTTTAAGATTAGCTGGCCATGTCCTCGCTTCATCTCAGGTCAACACACGGGGATAGTCACTATGTACAGTGTGGGTAAACCGTGTCAGCAATGGGTACAGTCTAACACGTTAGCCACAGTTAAAGAAAACCTGAACACACTTTCTGAAAATATAGACCTGCAGGACTTCCTGTTAGGTTCTAGGAAACAGCGCTCTAAAAGATTTGTATTTGCGATGTATAATGAGTTATGGAAACTTTTTCAGATAGAAGCCGCTGCACTTTTAAGGCAGATAGATAAGGAAAACTTAGAAAGAACTTTGGCAGTTGTAGATAACGGCATGAACACCCTCTCTAACCGAATTTATTCACTCACAAATATAGTGTCATCTACAACTGATATTATCCAGTCAGACATGTCCCGTTTGTACCATGGACAAAGTCAGCTGCATTCTATTATGCAGCTTGGTTGGACGTTACAAACATTGAAAAATGGCTGTGTTCCATGGAGATACATTAACGTAGTGAACTGTTCGCTGCTTTTAAACTCTCTGAGAAACAACAGACAATGGCTAAAAAGGAAGCAAGTTTCACCATGCTTCATATAGAAAAGTTGCCTTTTACGATTGCAGAGAGTCCTTCGACTGTCTATCTCATACATGGCATTATTAAACTGCCCATATACACCTTTCATTTTTGGAAGTGCTTGAAATATCTTGCTGTGGGCAGGTATGAGCGTTTTGGTGATAGCTGTAGTAAGGAAGGGTGGGAGTTGCCTTTTGATTATAAATGTCTGAACAGTGAAACAGAAGTCTTGCTTAGCGGAAGCGACTGTGAGACTAATGTTAGTCATTCTATGATCTGCAAGCAGGTGTCCCTTCATGGCCACTGCAATGCGGGGGTCGCAAACTTGCCCTGTTTTCTGAAGGGTACTCCTGTCTCTTTGATTCGACCAGCGTTTCATGTACTTACCAATGGCAATTACGTGGTGCTGAGCGATCAAAGCTGTTGCGGTATGCGACCGGGCATTGCCTACACAATTTCGGTCTCTAAGGTCGTTAAGTGTTGTGGACATGTTTTATTTCACCCCACACAAGAGATAAAGGTATCAGAAATGTGGCCTCACCTTCATACTATTATTGTTAATTATGACAAGCTGAGTAGACTAAAGACGCTACTGTTTCAGAAACAGGTCGCGTTGACATCCGCTAGAGAGACGTATGCGCTACAGATTGCGAGATCATCAGCCAAGATACAATCCCTATTAAATACCAACTTTCCCAAGCACTTTGGTGAGCTGGTATCCAGACTATTCAATGCCTCGAGCACTACTGGGATTGTCCACTTCTTTAAGGCTGTCGGGTCTGGATTTGTGTCCGTCTTCCAGGCTATCTTCGGAGTCATCCCATCGGCCATCCATTCACTCTTTTCAAGTGTGTTTGGTGGCTTTCCTATAATTTTGGCATTATTTTGTGGAATACTACTGCTATTTTTTCTGATTCGCAGTGGTTGTCTCTTTACAGCTACACTGGGCGATGGAGCCACTGCCACCAGCACAACTGTGCCGAGAACGCATGGTTCAGATCTTTGATGCTTCCTTACTGGAGGAACTAGAGTGGAATTGGTCATTGTTATTTCGACCACTCCTCTGGTGCATGCAGCCGGTCTTTCACTGCGTATGGTGCTTCTTCGAACATTTGCCAACTGTGTGTCTTGCCGTCCTGCCAGTATCTCCTGAGGACCCAGAACTGCTAATGTCCCGATGAGGGTTCATACACGGTCATGCCCCATGAGAGTAAGGCTGATCCGCGAGGCCACTTATGACCACTCAGAATTGGTTCTACCATCTACGGACAATGGCACTGACGCAGGTGGACCCGCATATGAGACTGTTGTGCACTTTTGCTCCGTGAATCCATCCGCCCAAGTGATCGATCTCACATCAGATGATTTGGCCTAATTTGTTGATGACTTTTTGTAAGATGACTTTGGAGCTAGTCTTCAAGATCATGACTATAGTTCCACGCCACAATGATTTACTTTGACCTACTGTGCTTGTCATGGTTGACTTTAAGTCTCTTTAGTACGTTTTAAACATTCAATTTTAACTATGTTTTTAACGTTGGTTTTTATGCATCGTTTTAAGTTCAGAGCAGCTTTTTTAGCTTTTGGATTACCTCACCTTCGGTGGCGGCCAGTACTGGCGTCATACTTGTTACGGCAATGGGGAGGGTGTAGTAAATCCTAGTTTGTTCTAATGGGATAATGGGAGTTAGCTTAGCCTTTGGCTTGCAGACTCGTGCCACCGTCACCTAGTGACTTTCAACCTATTTAGCTTGCTCTGTCTTAGACCATTTGTTTAATTAAATATTTTAAGATGGCTGCCTTGTTTATAGTTAGGCCTTTTTGTTTAGAGTTATATTATCAGTGTCACCGCGCTAAGGCGTCAACTCATGCAACAAAGACAAACAAACTGTAGGTGCTCACATTAGAAATTACTGTCCCTAGCATGCAGCGTTATCTATTGTTTTGGAACAACCTACGGCAGGGGGTCAAGTAGATCTGTATAAATACATCACACTTTAGACAGATAATCAGATGGATTCGGACCAGATACCATCACTGCTATCGATGCTGCACGTCGCCTTGACGCTGACCCGGACTTCGTGTTCTTCCGAAGTCTGAGCTCAAGACCTCATTCAAGGTAACCAGGGTTGGGGGCTCCTTCCAGGGACATGGTATTGGCAGATTAGGTTTAACATCCCCAGCTCTCCTCTAGGTAGAAGGTTAGGCCTATTATGATAGGGTACACGGACATATGATGCACTTTATGTCTTTCTATGCTAATACAAGATGTGGGGGTCTTCATAATCACGGCCCTCGTCTTTACAATTCTATCCCTTGTACTGTTCATTATCTTAATCATTGCAGCCAATACAATTTACCGCATTGTAATAAATAATAACTATTGAAACATTACTGCATCTTCGTTATTGCCTGTGTTTGGTTGAGACATAATATATCTGCGAGAAAGGGGTAATCTCTGTTTAACCACTACCCTCCCTGAGATGTCATACTTCTGAATCCATGCATAAAGGCTGCCACAAATCACCTTTAACTGTTTGGGTTGTTGGTGAGGTACTGCTAGTGAGACGGAAGGGTTGGGACTACAGTTGCAACTTGTTGTAGTATAGGCATAGTCACCTACAAACATAAGTACTGCCATCCTTAAACCAGCAGTCTTGCCCAGAGCAAGAGTCCAAACTACGACAATGTCAGCATCACAGTCTTCATTTAATTGAGTAGCTTCCCTAGGATAACGAGTATGTACAAAATGAAATGGAAACATCATGAGTCTTAATCATGTAAAGGTACACAGTCCCCAAGTTATAGTAGCAGGAATGTGGGTGAAAGTGATATTTTCACATGAGAACAGCCAACCCACCAGTAATTTAACATGCTTGATGTGATAAGTAGCATTCACCACGTGAAGACAAGACTTTGGATTATTCATCCGTTTGCAATGTTTGGTAATGGCAAAGTATCTTTTGTTCCCACTGTATCTTTTGAGGAGATCCCATTGCTGCTATGAGGGGCAGTTGAGCGCATTTTCCAATTTGATGTGAATTACAGGTGAAATTAAAACATACCTCATCAGCGGTGATGTTGTGGGTAATTAGTTATGTGATATTGTCCCACTTTTCATCTGTTGTTCTTGGCCACACCTACAATACTCATAGGGTGCAAAATGAGATAACACATCATTCTGTTGCACATTTCTATTCTTATTGGTGACATTGATATCCAGTAAAACTTTTGCAGTTGTAGGGATAGGCACCAGGCAGGTGGAATTGCCGTCCACTGTGCTCTGCATGGAGGACATGCAGAAATACGATCTGTTTAGCACGACTCATGCCAGGTGGGTCCAGATATTTTCAGTCAATTGCTTTTCAGTCAACATGGTTGATCAATCAGGTTGGAGTTTTGATTCCTTCTGACCCCACATGCACACAGCACAGTCAGTGCATAGACACCTTATAGTATGATCTGTAAAAAAGACAAGTATGATCATTCTCACAAATAACATTTGTCAGCTGGGATGTGTTCCCACCGTTCCTTTCCTTGTTTCATGATTAGGAGAACATTATCTGGGCCCTTAGCTATAATTTCTGCTGGTTTTGGTGGGCGATTTGGGGATTCCACCCACACCTTAGCACCAGGGTTTTGGTCAGTTGAACCAAAGGGCTGGGGCAGTCCCCTTTCTCACTATTCCTCCATACACAGGGATAATTATAATCTGTGCAATTCTGTCTGCTGTTTGTAGCATCAAATTAGTGTCTCCACTATTCAAGAGAATAATCTTGATTTCTCCTTGGTAGTCTGCATCAAGCACCCACCCTAAGACCTCAATACCTTTGAGTGGCAACCCAGATCTAGGAGCAATCAATCCGAAATGCTCCGGGGGAATCTGTATTCCAACACCTGTATCACAAAGTGCCATGTCTCTTGGTTTCAATGTGTAAGCTTCTAAAGCATGTAGGTCAAGACCTGCAGATTCTGGTGTGGCTCGGTAAGGAGCTAAGGCTCCTGGTTTTATTTCCCAGTACATGATGGTGTTGGTGGCCACATGGGGTTATATTTGCAATGCAGGGGTTAACATCCTCATCAGGGGAGTCTCAGCATTTGTTAATGGTCTGTTATTCATAATTTGTAGGGCTTCATTTAAATGTTCTCCCCAGTTTTTCAAAGTTCCATCTGACAATTTTAGTATTTGGGCTTTCAGCAAGCCGTTCATTCTCTCAATCAGTCCTGCAGCTTGTGAATAGTAAGGAATGTGATATATCCACTCAATGTTGTGTTGTAGACAGTAATTCTGTACCAAGTTTTATTTGAAGTGTGACCCATTGTCACTCTGGATCTGGAGTGGTACAACATAATATAACATTAACAGGTCCAGAGTCATGATGGTATTATACTGAGTGGCACGTTTACAAGGGACAGCAATCAGGTAACCAGAATAGATGTCCACTACTGTGCAAACATATTGATACGCGCGACTAGTCAGTGGAGGCCCAATGTAGTCAATTTGACATATCTGCCCTGGTATCTTCCCTCTCCACAACTGACCTCTGACAGTTTGCGGGACAGATCTCTATTCTGTGTTTTGACAAATGGGACATTGCATGATTAGAGTTTTTAACAAGTCTAGGGGATTGTGCATCGCTCTAATATCTGCCCACTTGTAAGTGGCTTTCTCACCCAGATGTCCACATTTTTGGTGCGCCCATTTAGCCATCCCCACCGAGTCAGAATTCAGTGTCACCACCTCTGCCTCTAGAATTTGGGCTTTGTCATCTGCAAGGGAATTGTGGGACAATGGGCATCTACATGATACACAGTAATGGTACTTTGCTCTAGCATTTCCCAAATTTCCTGCCACAATTCTTTGCCCCACGCCTCCTTTGAATGTATTTGCCAGTTATGTGCATGCCATGTGGGAAGCCAGGTGGCTAACCCATTGGCAGTAGACCAAGAATCTGTATAAATGTGACAAGTTCCAGGCAATTTGTGTTTCAATGCCTGCTACACAGCAAACAATTCTGCATATTGATTACTCTTCCTTCCTCCTGTAGTGGGCAACAGCTGTTTGGGGACAGGGTATTATGAAACTGCCTTCCAATGTCTTTTGGCCCCCACATATTTGGCTGAACCATCGGTACAGCATACATGCTTCCCATCCTCAAGGGACAAGGATTAAAATGGCTCACCCCATCTCACTGGTGACTCGTTTATCTGTGGTACCTCCTGCACCCTCTCCTCATCCTGCACAGGGTCTTGTGACACCTGCTCATGAGGAGCGGCTCTGCCTGCTGGTCCCAGTCGAGCCCTGTCCTTTATGTGTCATTTCCAATGTATGATACTAGCTTCTTCTGCATGTCCTATGCGGTGCATTTTAGGTGAACTCATCACCCGCTGCATTATTGGAATCTCTGGTCTCAATATCACATTATGGCCAGGGTCATTTGCTCAATATCCACTAGAGCCCAGTAGCATGAAAGTAACTGTTTCTCAAAGGGAGTATATCGCTCCCAAGCCTCAGGTAACTTTTTAGTCCAGAAACCCAGGGGCACCCTTGTTCTTCCCTGTTTTGGCCACATGTTCCAATTTGCTTATTGCCTCTGAACATGCAACTCAATGTCTCCATTCTGTACTGGCCATAAATCTAAAGCCTGTTGAATCGCCTCCTTTGCCAAATCAAATGCACACCGCTGCTGTTCACCCCATTCAAACTCATGCTTCTTTCGTATCACTTTGTACAAAAGGGCTAGGATCTGACTCAAATGAGGAGTATGCTGTCTCCAAAAACCAAACAGTCTGATGAATCTTTGTGTCTCTTGCTTAGTGTGGGGAGTGGCAAACTCTAAAATATTTAGTTTTGCCTGTGGCAACACCTCTCTATGTCCCTGATTTCACTGAATCCCTAGAAACTTCACATTTTGAGAAGGTCCCTGCATCTTATCTGGATTAATAATCCACCCTTTGTTTAGCAAGAGTTCCACAACCCGCTCCAACTGAGTTTACACCTGTTCTGGAGTCTTTCCTTGAATCATCATGTCATCAATATACTGGGACAATTGCACTCCTGAAATGACAGATACTTCATCCAGGTACTCTGCAACCAGCCAGTGACAGATGGTTGGGGTATGTATATACCCCATAGGTAAAGATACCATTCAGAATTGTCTGCCACAATATGAGAAAGCAAATTGTTCTTGACATTCAGGGACCAAGGGTATGGAAAAGAAAGCATTGGCAATATCAATTGTTTCATTTCATTCCACGGCAGTGGTTTGTTTTCCACCTAACCCTGTGATAGTGTAGTGCTGACCTGTAAACTACTTGGGATTGCCATAAGTTAAAGAGGCCTCCACTCTGGTCTCAACTTGTGCTCGCACTCTTTGCACATTTTTGTGTTTCCAGTGTATTCCTAAATCATCATGTGGTCTGTTATCTTTACGAGCCCATCCCTGTACTGGAGCTTAGCCAGGATCCTAGTGGGATTTAAACCTGTCAACTTTTGCCCAAGTCATATTGGGATATATGCTTTCATATCTGCGAGCAGGCTCTACTCCTTCTCTGCTTTCAACAGTTTACTACTCGCTGTCCCAACCTTCCTCCTCTTTCCCTTGTGAGGAGACATTTCTTTCCCTTTCCTTTTCATCCTCCTGCTTCTGTGACTGACTCTCAGTTGCATGTTTATTATCTTTCTTGTGAACCCGCCTGCTACTTTCTTTGCAGTCTAGGTCCCTTTTACGGTACATCTCCCACAGGCTTTTGGTATCTATCCTATCAATTTGCTCCTTGCTGACACCATCCTTCAGTAATCCCATAAACATGTCTCTCCTAGATACTCAGTTGTTATCTGTGTGACCCTTAGACCTCGATACTCTCTCTGGTTTACTCCAATCACCAAGCTCTCCCAGCTTGCGAACCACCTCCAGCACCTCTTTTATTCTCTGCCCTGTCTGATTAATTAGGAGAGTCATTATCACCTGCTTGTAAGCTGGAAGGGCGAGACAAATCATTTTTTATTTTGTACTGAAATGGTCAGTGCAGCCTCTAACAAATTGTGAGCTTCATCTAATAGAATAGCAGTTTTCATACTTTCTTCCTTAATTCTTTACATGGCATCTTTTAATGTGTACCAAGGCTTATCATTTGGCGGCCAGTCTGATTCAGTATGGTATTTTAGATTACATCATATGACTGCCAATTATAATAAATTCGTCACTCCTTGATTCCCATAACTCCTGAATAGTTCTTGTACTGGGTGTTAGTGCTAAGAGTACAAAACTTCCTTGAATCTCCTGAGTCTAATAGTACCCCTGAAGCGCCTGTGTCAAATAACCTCACCATCCATGTAAGCAGTGGACCACTATTCTGTTTAAATCGGTCCATAATATAATTAATCTTCTAAAGAATGTATTTCAATTCCTCCCGGATTCTGTAGAGTACCCTGTATTTTTTGTCTAAATATGCGCTGTGCATGAACCACGTTCTGCTCGTTTGGCTAACACCAACCCCCACTTTTTTTTAACCTCTTCATCACTGGAATTTGAAAAATCGGTGCTCTCCCATAAATTAGTGTCCCAGAAATCTGGATTCCAGTCTAATCCTGCATTATCACTTGCTAAATGAACTTTGTTTTGATTTATTTTGCCTCTGTGTTTCTAAAATTTGTTCTTGGCAACTTTAACAGCAGCTTTCTCTGCCACGGACTGATAGGTATCGGCCTTATATTGCAACAGCTTATTCTGACAAGACAGCATAGTTACAGTATTTTTAGTTTCAACAAGCTGCCTTTCTAATTGTTGACTCTCCTATTCTAACTGCTTGCATTTCTCATGCATTTTTCTATAGGCAGAGAGCAATATCCACCCTCGTCTCCCTAAGATAGATAAATCACCACTATGTTCAAAAGGTGCTTTTTTCAAACATAAAAGTACATTGTGGGGCTCTGCGTTCTAACGGCATTCATCCAAGGATTCAGAAGGTCCAGAAAAACAAAACCATTAATTCGCTAAGACATTATGAGGGTCATTTCAACCTCGGCTGTCTTTTCACAAGACCACCGAGGGACCGCCGTGCTGAAGACTGCCAGTGCTGGCGGTTTTCCGCTCAGCGAATTATGACTGCTGGCAGCCCTCTGTCCTTTTACGGACGGAGAGCCGCCAGCAGCCATACTGGCGGTCGGCGGGGAAGTGGAGGTTGCTCCACCTCCACTGCCCCGTCAACAGAACACCGCCCACCGAATCACGTTACGTGATTCGGCGTGGCGGTATTCTGTTGACGGGGTGCTGGCAGCGGAGCAGGCCCCATGGATCCCGTCCCCTCCCGGAGGATCAACGGACCAGGTAAGTTGATAGTCTGTTAGGGGAGGGGGGTGGAGGGGTGTTGTGTGTTGTGTGCGTGCATGGGGGTGTGAGTGTGAGTATGAAGAGGGGGTGTGTGAGTGCTTGTATGCCTGTGGGGGGTGTAGTGTTTTTGGAAGTGTGTGCGGGTCTGCCTGTATGTATGTCTGTATGGATGTGTGTGTGTATGTCTGAATGTGGGTCTGCTTCTATGACTGTGTGTGTGTCTGTTGGCATGTTTGTTCGTGTGTGTGCGGGTATGCGTGTTGGTGGTGTCGGTGTGTGTCTGTGTAGTGATGTCGGGGGTAGGGGTGGGGATGGGGTCCTGCCACCTTTGGGGGGTGTCAGGGGCGTAAGGGTTGTCGGGGAAGGACTCGGGGTGGGGGGAGACCCCTATCAGTGCCAGGGAAGAGATTCCCTGGCACTGATAGTCGTTACCGCCATGGATTTCATGGCGGTGCCCAACCCCATGAAATCCATGGCGGTCAGCCGGGTCATGATACCGCCGGCGGTCTTGTGACGGCCGCTGGGCTGGAGACCCAAGTCTACAGCGTAGCGGTCGTCTCTGCCGTGGCGGTCGGTTCGGAGAAGTGGCGGATGACCATGGCGGTAACAGCCATGGTCATAATTCCAAATTTTTTACCGCCAGCCTCTTGGCGGTAAGACCGCCACTTCTCCGCCAACCACCAGGGTTGTAATGAGGGCCTTATAAGGTTCTTTGATCCAAACGCATTTTTAGGAATGGTTTGCAATGCTGCTTTTGACTTCTTGCCAAACATATTTCACTTTTAAATTGTACAGTTTTCATCCTTACCCATCCTTTTCGACTACGCCAAAGTGTTTTGCTATACTTCAGATTGAGACAAAATGAATGGAATGCCAACAATTCAGCACTCTTAGTCTGAGTAGTAAATTTATTAAGGCACTTTTCAAGTATAGGGAAAGCGTGCAGATCGAATGCAGCAATACGAAAACACTTCTGAAAATAATCACAGCAGTAGAATAATAATGGTCAAACAATGGAAATACACTACTTCAATCATGGATAATATATTTATATTAGAGAATACATATTCATGCACCATGCAAAGCTAAAAATAAGAATTAAAAATGCATCACCATGGGGCTTGACATGGACATCATCTCTTTGCCAACTTCAAGTCCGGAACCCAGACGACTGCCAAAAGAGAGAACTACCCTCAATGGGAATAACCCGGGCAAGGGCGTCCCCCTCCTGGAATGAGTTCGATCTAACCCCAGTCGTCAAGCCTCCCTCTTAAATATCTTAAAAAGCTGGAGAGTAGAATTCTAGAAACCCCCCTCCATACTATAAGTTGTTGTTCAAACGCTGGATGTAACAGTCCGTGTTGAAAGAGCACGTTAGAGATTGGCCACATCCCAAGGTGCACTCCCAAGACCGAACTGTTCCCTTCAGTACCATAAGCATTCTCTAGACCATCCTTATCTTTCCCTCACTCCTCTGTGTTATGTCCCTACCTTGGTGAGAAAGACAGTGAAAACATGTTGCACAAGCTGTGCATGGAAAAATACCTGATGGAGTATGAAGCTAAGCTAAACACACAATGGAGTCAGTGGAGATGGTGGTTAAATATGAATACATTTACACTCTCTCAGTAACATACTCCAGACCATATCGCGTTTCCAGTCCTCCAATTGTGGCAGATGGTCTGCACCCCACATTTTAGCAATATTTAGTTTGGCAATGGCCAACCCCAGGGTTCACCATATATGTTTGATATGGAGCAAATCTGTTTCCTCCCAGGCATTTAGGAGACACCACTTCACCAAATGGGCGAGAGATGTCCCTCACATCTCACTCAAATATTCGACCACTACCACCCAGAAGCTCTGTAGTACTGGGCAGTCCTAAATATTATGATAAAAGGTGCCAGTATGGCCACAGCTACATCTGCAGTTAACATTCGGTGCTCTACCCATCTTAACTAGTGTGGTCTTTGAGTAATAGGAGGGGTGAAGAATTTTTAATTAGACTAGGCAAAAACCTGACCGTATAGCTACTTCTTTAGGGGATGCCAGGGACTCCTTCTATTCATCAACCTCGATGCCCCCGATGTTGTAGATCCAGTGCTCTTTCAATTGTGTTACGGCATCAGGGGCCATATGTTCAAACACATTTTCCCATAGACGCAGAATGGGTAAAACCTTTTGGTACATCTGGCCCCAGGTGTATTGTTGAGTAACGTTTTGTACATAAGGGACATGGCTTTTCATGGCATGTAGTCATCTAGAAGTCTGTCCTCTAGGGGCCAAGAAGGTGATTTTTATTTAGAAAGGAAGCTAGTGCCTGGTTCATGGCTGTCTCAGTTTTGGCAGGCATCGGAAGACGGGAATGGAACAGTAGCTGCTAAGTTCCGGTGGGTTAACAGTAGGTATTTTTTTTATTAACAATAGCACAGAAGCGGTTTTTCACTGTTTGGGGAAATACCCTGATAGGAACATCTCACTAAAAATGTTAGCGAGATGTATCGCTGCGATTTCTGGAGCTAGCTGTACGGTTCCTGGGGGACAAGGATCAAGCGGTGAGCCCAAATGTATTTATTTCAGTAATAGTTTTGCCTATTCTGCTGCAAGAGAAGTAAACTCATTGGAAGTTACTATCACAGGAGAAGGACTAAAGTCATCCATTCCACCTAGATTGTCGTGCTTGTTTGGGGAAAATATGCCTTGATTCGCTGCAATCATGACAGCCTACGGGCCTAGCCCGCCAGCCCACCTGCACCTTGGGTGGACGGGGATCCACATGGCCTCTTACCCTTGCTGTTTGTTGGGTGGAGGGTGGCTGGGGGTTTGGGGGACTTGGGGCAGCTGAGGGGGAGGGGGGAAATATTTGAGGATTGCATAATGCTGGATGAAAAAGTGCTTATATTTTTCACCATCATCCTATGGACAGTTGTACGCTGTTATAAAATGCCAATAACAAAGTATTCACAGCTAGAGAGGTGACCAGGTGAAAATATTAAAGGAGACACTATAAGTACAGGGGGGTGGGGGGTCACAATTATCAGGTCAGAACAGACTGATAATCCACCAAAACGTTTTACCAGATTGTGGCTTTTACAGTATGTCACTGCACTGCAAAATAATGGTACTAATTGTATAATTGCTTCATAGGGGGATCCGCTGGTTAAGCAAAGGAAGATGGAAGAATTGATTTACAGTTATAAGACCTACATCAAACAATTTGAGTTGTCTGCATCACAACTTTGTTCCGCAATGGGATCCTTCTGTGTTCAAGCCTTCAGTAACCTGTTCAGACATAAGCGGTCCTTGCATCATTGACAAGCCTTTGAGTTGTCAAAATGTGCTCAAAAGGTTTTTCTGCCAAAGCCAAATGTTGGGCTGGTTCAACTTCCAGTCATGCAGTTTAGTACCATCAGCAGATTGTTCTCTTGCAAGTCCTTTTCATCGGGTACCTCACTCTGTGAATTATTTTTCCAAATGCAAAAACATTTGTTTTGAAGGGTAGGTTGCCTTTCTTAAAACACAATTCCTTCCAGTTCTTCAGACCCACTCACTGGCACTGTTCAAACAAACATTGGAGTCACTCTTTATATCAGTATGGGTCATGGGATAGTACATTTCCGTTTGAAGGCTAAGATTGTATCATCACATGGGCAGACTGATTTAACTGGCATCTCACATGTGTCTGTACCAATTGAAATATGAAATGTCAGTAAATCCTTATGTTCACAGACAGACATATCATTCACTGATCAGGTGTTTTTACCAGTAAATGTTGAGATTCAGATGCTGGGTTTCAAGGGGGATGGCCACTCAGGCTGGCCCCTTTGGTAATGGTTCCTATTCCCCATTGGCATTCATCAGTGACCAGCTGACATCAGAGAGCAAATCGACTAGGTTCCAATGTGAAATGGTATGTTTAGGTCAGCTTGCATGAGCTTGCAAGATCATCTGCGGCGTACCTCAAGGCTCATTGCTCAGCCCGACACTCTTCAATGTCTACATGAGCCCCCTCGCCGACATCGTACGCAAGCACGACATCATCATCACCTCCTACGCCGACGACACCCAACTTGTACTCTCCCTCACCAAGGACCCCGCCAGCGCCAAGACCAACCTACAAGAGGGTATGAAGGACGTCGCAGATTGGATGAGGCTCAGCCGCCTAAAGCTGAACTCTGAAAAAACGGAAGTCCTCATCCTCGGCAACACCCCGTCCGCCTGGGACGACTCCTGGTGGCCCACGGCCCTCGGCACCGCACCGACCCCCGCAGACCACGCCCGCAACCTCGGCTTCATCTTGGACCCTCTTCTCACCATGACCAAGCAAGTCAACGCCGTGTCCTCCGCCTGCTTCCTCACTCTCCGCATGCTCCGTAAGATCTTCCGCTGGATCCCCGCCGACACCAGAAAAACCGTGACCCACGCCCTCGTCACAAGCCGCCTGGACTACGGCAACACCCTCTACGCCGGGACCACAGCCAAACTCCAAAACCGCCTGCAACGCATCCAAAACGCCTCGGCCCGCCTCATCCTCGACGTACCCCGCAACAGCCACATCTCCGCACACCTGAGACACCTGCATTGGCTCCCAGTCAGCAAAAGGATCACCTTCCGTCTTCTCACCCACGCACACAAAGCCCTCCACAACAAGGGACCGGAATACCTCAACAGACGCCTCAGCTTCTACGTCCCCACCCGCCCCCTCCGCTCCGCTGGCCTCGCACTTGCTGCCGTCCCTCGCACCCGCCGCTCCACGGCGGGTGGGAGATCTTTCTCCTTCCTGGCGGCCAAGACCTGGAACTCCCTCCCCACCAGCCTCAGGACCACCCAGGACCACTCCGCTTTCCGGAGACTCCTAAAGACTTGGCTGTTCGAGCAGCGATAACCCCCCCTTCCCCCCCTAGCGCCTTGAGACCCGCACGGGTGAGTAGCGCGCTTTATAAATGTTAATGATTTGATTTGATCTGATTTCCCCTGTTGTAATATATCTGTGAGCTTTTAACCGCACGCCCATCACTATCACTTGTTCATGGGCTTGACTTTCAAAAATCCTTTGTTATCATTGTTAAATGCTTTACGTTTTTCCCTCCATGGGGCGGTTTTGTTATTGTCTTCAACATTGACCCTGTTACATGGATAATTGGACATTTGCCGATACGTTTGACTGCGAGCAAACTTATTTTTCCTTTTGTGTCTCTCCTTCACGCTCATTCTCATGGCAGCAGTGGCGCTTTGAATCGGCTTGGTTATGTCAACTGTTTCACTTTTAATTTTCAATTTATGTGGGAAGGAAGGTCCAGTTAGGAATTTACAATGCTAATAGCTCTAACTCGAGCAAACGCGAGACCCAATGCATTGCAAATGCTTTTTAATATTGTCAGTTCATCCTATAGTATGTCAATTCAGACAAGTCATTGGTGATTCTTTGTCACCATTTTCGGGTTTCATTTTAATTTCATGCTAACATTTATATCATAATCATAGAATAATATGGGACATCCATGGTAAATTTGAACATAATATACACATTATAATTGACCATAGATAAAGTGCGCTTATCTTAAGGTAGCCCTAGTTACTGTAGGCCTCGGCTTAAAAAGCCCCACGTCAAATGAAATTGTATTTCTGCTTGCTGTGCATAAACTTTTTCTTGTTTAGAAGCCAAGTTTCAACAGTACACCCATTAGAACTGTATTGGTATTGTTACATTCTGTGTGAAAGCCATTCAATATACCTCTTAACAAGCTGAACAGTAATTTTTCAAACTCTTTTTAATGAGACACAAACACAAACGTAAGTGTACACAGTCAGCAAATAGACATCTACATGGTTGTCGTTCAGGCAAATCTTGGCGCATCAACCAGGGAAATTCCCATTATAGGGAAAAATTATCAACAGTTGTTTCATCACATTACCTGACATTGGAATAACAGGAGTAAGCAATTCACAAGAGGATAAAGACTTGCATTGGTCAGGTACTATCAAATACATTGTTAATCATCTGTGTCTCCTCCTTCATCACTTGATACACTCTCAGGAGCTAGAAAACGATCACACAATCTCACCCACACTTCTATAACGTCCTGCAACTTCTCATCATTTCTACTGGTCTTTTTATGATTTTCCTCAGCTAGAGACCTCTCAGTGACATCCCTCATGCAGAGGGCCAGCAGGGGCGCTCTTTGCCCCATCCGTGTGATAGCCACCAGCCATCTAGGCAAGACTAGCACCAAATTCAACTTTTTGTAGGACATCTGTCCCCCCTTGAGTCGTGCTATATTACCCAGCAGGCAAAACTGCAGCATGAGGGTTCCCTAAGGCGTCATGGTATGTGTAAATCTATCCATGACCTGGGTCCAAACGTCATACACTAATGGACAACCCTAGGCCAAATGCATAAAATCCTCCCCTTTCATGTTACATTGAGGATAGGATGAGGAGGGTTCATATATGTATGATGAAGGAAGTTGAAATTTACCAATTTAAACCATGCATTACCAGAAACTTTGCAGGTAAATGCACACACCCTGGCCCAGTCCTCATCCATCACTGGGTCCCCTAGGTCTGCGTCCCAGTCCTCCCACACCCTGTAGCCTCCCATGTACTACATCCACCCCCCATGGATTTATATAAGAAAGACACCAAGGCCCATATTTATACTTATTTTGCACCGCATTTGCGTCATTTTTTGACACAAAAACAGCACTAACTTACAAAATATCATTGTATTCGGTAAGCTTACACCACTTTTGCTTCAAATAATTACGCAAATGAGGCGCCAAAAAAGTAAAAATATGGGCCCAAGTGTCTCCCTGTCCCACAAGTCAGGATCACCACCAGCATGTCGGATACAGGTGGGGCTGCCGGGAATGTCCTCCAAGTCTCCCTGGAAAACCTGGCCAGGCCCACATAGTTCAAGAAGTAGCGAGGTCCCACACCAAACTCCTGATGGGCGTCCTCAAAGGAGATAAAGATCTAGTTTGGGTGCAGATCACCCCTGGTCTCAGGGCCTCCATCGCTCCATGCCTGGTATGCTATGATATCCTCCATGTGTCAGAGAGGGGCACATATCCACACCGGTAATTCCCTATGGAAGGGGCCCTGGGGAGCACCACATGCACCATTAGGCCTAGGTGTTTGCCGGACCACATACGGACAGTCCCTGGAGACCACAGCACCCCCCATTAACAATAACCCGCCAGTAAATGTTTCTCCCAATTGTCTCCCTCTGCCAACCATCGCGCCGCATGCTGCAGCATTGCAACAAGAAGTCCTCATCAGAGTTCTTCTTGCCACCCTACTGCGCCTGCCTGCCCATATCAAGGACGTTAGGAGTGTATTAAACTTTTTATAAAATATCCAGGAAGGGAGTGGGCAAAGGAAGGGTTGTATAGTATAGAGGCAAGTGGGGGAGAAGCACCATTTTCATGATGGCAATCCTGCCCACGTCTGAGAGTGGCAGAGTGTTCCAAAAAGCCAGAGTTGCCTACAGAAAGTCCAAGACTCTGCCCATGTTGTATTACATTTGGGCTTTTTTCGAGTGAGCCGCCATAATCCCCAGGTAACAGAACGTGTCTAGCTCCTAGTGAAGGACCAGATCAGGGAGACGTTACACCAGGATCCCGACTAATGCTGTGAGAGGGAACAATAGTGATTTCCTCTAGTTCAATCGCAGACCAGAGATCACTCCAAAATCATCAAGGATATGCAGCAGCGGTACCAGGGTCTCCTGTGGGCTCCTAAGGTGAAAAAGCATGTCACCACACCAGGTGACTTGCCCCCCTACCCCCACAGGTATGCCCCACCTATGCATATCTCTGCACATTTTCATCGCCAGGGGATCCAGTGCCACGGCAAACAGCAAGGGTGACAGCGGGCAGCCTTGTCACATGCCCCATCCCAACTCACAGCCCTCAGATTGTAGTGGGCCTAATCTGCGCTCTCGGGCTCGTCTATAACATTCAGATCCAGGCACAACATTTTGGACAAAACCTCTGTAGTCCTTCTAGGAGATAGCCCAAATCTTCTATGTCGAAAGCCTTTTCTAAATCTGTAGAGAACAGGACCAACTCCTCACTCTCATACTCTGCCTCATGCAGTATATACATGAGCCCTCTCAGGTTCATCCCAATGTTGCAGCCTGCGATTAACCCGTATTGGCCCTCATGGATCAGGTCACCCACCAGTGGGCCCAAACAAAGGGCTATCATCTTGCAAAGGATCTTCACATCCGGGTTTATGATGGTGAGTGGCTGGTAGGCAGCTGGGTCTGTCAAGACTCCCCCGTGCTTAAGTGTCAAGCATATCTCTCACTCCCTCATGGTCGGAGACAGTATCCCCTTGTCCCTAGCCTCAAGAAACACTTCCAGGAGTCCCATCGTGAGAGTGGCCAAGTAGGTCTGATAGAGCGCCAGTGGAATCCCTGGAGAGGATGGGATCCCGCCACGTCATCTCTGGATTCCCGAGGAGGGAACGTCCCACAGCTCCAGCCAGTTCCACATCTTGTCAGGGTGTTCGAAGAAATGTCGCCCGTCCGTGGGAGATGACTTTGAACTTGGATGGGTACAGGAGGTTATAAAGTTTTTTGTTTTCCGGCCAGAAAGGATTTGCAGCTGTCCTGCACCCTGTTGATGTAGACTGGATAGATGGCTATCCTATGATTCTCAAATAAAGGTGTCTCTGTTTACCTAGACGCTCAGAGGATTCAGTCTCTAACTCAATAAATAAGATATCTGCAGTTATCTCCTTTGGGGGGGGGCACCAGGAGATGGAGGCGGGGACAAGGCCCTCTGTGCCTTGTCCCCGCACTGTTCCACCTCAAAAGAGCTCAGAGATGCCAGCAGGCTGCAGTTGGTGTTTGTAGGAAACTAGACTTCTTTGCAGATGTCTCCCCACTTTTTGCCCCCTTTAGAACTACTAGATGCTGATTTGGACTCTGACAGTGCACTGAGGCCTGCTAAGCAGACCTCACTGACAGTGCCCTTTGCCCTAAGCCAAGGTGTGTCCAATTATTTTGCAATAGGCACAAGACTATAGCACCTGTGTAAGTATCTAGTAAATGGTACCCCTTTTACCTTAAGCATGGGTACTAAATAGGCTCCTAAGAGCTGCAGCATATCTTATGCCACCCTGAGGGACCCACACACAAATTACACACAGCCTGCCATTGCAGACTATGTGTCAGGGCACAGGCCGTGAGGGAAAACACTACAAAGTCACTTCATGTATTATATGTAAGACACCCCTACAGCAGGCCTTAAAAGCCCTAAGCCATGGTGCATTATAATACATGTGAGGGCATGGCTGCATGAGATATGCCCCTGTGATGTCTAGTTCTATTGCCAAACGTTGCAAGTGAACAGGGAAGCCATCTTAAGGTATGGGCACTGGTCACTACGAGGTAACCTGCTACATAACAGCCTCAGTGAAACCCTATGGTGTTTGGTATCAAACACCTTGTCTTAATAAATCAATACTGATTCCAGTATTGGATTTTTTATGATATGCACCCAGAGGGCACCTTAGAGGTGCCCCCTGAAACCTACTAACCCTCTAGTGTGCTGGCTCACAGGTACTGACAGACCCGCCACCACAGATGATTTTCTGACCCCCTGGATGTGAAAACCTCTGCTCTCAGAGGTCAGAAACAATACCTGGTCTGGCAGGATGTGTTATTACCTCCTCCAACAGGATGGCAGTAGGTCTGCATACCAAGGCTAGGGATTTCAAAATCCCTGCCAACTTTGATATGCAATCCCAGGTTCCCCGAGACATGTGAGAGGCAACCCCCAGCCCAAGGCCTATTTTGCACCAGGACAGGTGCGATATAAGATATTCAGTAGGTGTGTTAAACTGTCAGGCTAGTCATACACCTAGCGTTGGCTACCTGAAGTGAACACGAAAAGGAGAATTCCACCAACTTGTGTGTGGTGGAATTAGGAACTCTGGGACAGGGTGATCCCCACTCCCCTCAGGAAGTGGTCCTCTAGGGGGTGTAGTGATCCGGTGGGGAAGTAGTCTATTGGCTAATACCCTTCACTCCCATTAACACCCCTAAATTGAGTATTTAGGTGGCCCACTGACACCAGGAAATCAGATTTGACTCCTGGGAACCGAGGAAGAAAGAAGATGGACAGAAGAGAGCGAACACTGAAGACCTGCACCAAAGATTGGTGCAAAACCCTGCCTGGCTTCTTGCACTTCAACCATCACTGGGACCGACTTCGCATAGAGTTGCACATCCTCCCCAAAACCCTTTGAGGACTGATCCATACCTCAACAACTGGGAAAGATTTCCCTTGGAGCAGAGGAACTGCTCCCCTGTCTCTGCAGGCACCACTTGCAAAGTCCAGTACTCTGTTATGCTGGCCATTGGGCCCACTGAGGGAACAACGAACCAGGAGAAGACTGCTTGGTGCTCAGGAGGTCTGCCCGGCACTTCACCAAAGTCCCAAAATGCTGACTCCTCCTGGAGTCTCCCTGCACCTATATCAGGGGTACTGGACCTCTTGCAGCAACCAAGACCTGTTGGTGGCCCAATCCGGACTCCAACAGCACAAAGGCAGACCTACAGTTGAGGGATGGCAGAAGCCAGAAGGGTCAGCACTGAGAGTGGCCCTCATGCCCTGTTTGCCTGCCTCACCAGGTCACCAAGACACAGACTTAGGTGGTCAATATGACATTGGTGGTCAGGTTACCGCCACACTGGCTATGGTGATAGTACAGTCGCCAGGCCGATGGTAATGACCGCCAAATAATGACCATGGTGAAGAAGAAGAAGAAGCTTTATTCTGTATAAAAAAATTCATCCATTACAACACATAATCAACAAAACATTATAAGAATACCAATAAAAACCATGTATAATAAAAGCACCCATCATAAAAACATGTACATATAAATATATATATAAAAAAATAAAATAAAAAACAAAAGATAAAAACCTCATTCATAAAAACTGAAGAAAAATAAATGAGATCATTCTAAACATTCTATTTTTTTGCGCCAAGTGGTAGCTCCCTTCAGAAATGATCCCAGGCCCTTCCATACCAGTACATCTGAGGCCATTTGCAGCCACATGAAAGCAGGACGGTGTTGCACAAAACCCTTGGGCCTAAGGGGCGGTAGTAGGAATCGGGTTCTAAATGGTGCATAAAAGACACAGAATAGTGTAAAATGGATCAAAGTCTGATGGGACACCCCATCACAGGGGCAGGGTCTAATACATTTCTCCCCATACTGACTTAGGGGGAAGCACAAATTACTTCTAATGATCCCCAAGCGAAATCGAGTTATGAGAGACCTTTCCCTCACATCCTTGATTTCTAAAAGATATTGCTCAGGACCCACCCACATCTTTAGCATAGTAAATTCCCTGATCGATTTTTTCCTTAGAGCCTCCCCCTCCCTCTTGGTCTCCTGGATTCTCTGAAAGTTATCCTTAACCCATTTCTTATCGTAGCTAGTCAGGTCTTCGGGATAATCAAACAATTCAGGCCGCCCCAGGTCATGTGCTATCTTCCTTATGTGCGACAGCCAGGGAATATGTTTTACATGGTCGCAGGCCAAACAATCCCTTAGGATATCCCTATTAAGGGAGGCATGTTCGTTACTCCAAACTGAAATCCATAACAAAAGGGGAGCCAGCTGGGTAGTGTCCTGTACATACTCAAGGTCCAATTCCAGGTGGAGGCAAAATCCAGGAATATTTTGACCAACACCCAGAAGCCTTCTACAGAAACGATTTTCTTCCACCATAAGGGCTTGGGTATCCCTAAACCCCCAAACTGCTGAACCATACAGAAGGACAGGTAGGCATTTCCGCCTATAGATTTCAAGCAGGGGTTTGATCGGTTTGCTACCTACCCTAGCCGCAAAGTCAAAGGTTGCACCAACAGTTGCATGAAAAAGCACAATCCTTCTAGCAATACAGGGTTTCCAAGATCCTTTCTCATCAAAAATGACCCCTAAGTATGGGAACTCGTGGACTCTGCTAATAACTTGATCCTCCACCCTTAGCTCCCCTACCCTACTCATAGGTTTACCACAAACCATAAAGTGCGACTTCTTAAAATTGACCTCCAGTCCCAAAGCTGACATAAAGACGACATAAGCTCTAACTAATTCTCGGAGACCATTCATCGTGCGGGCCATAAGGACCGCGTCATCCGCGTATGTCAGCACAGGGATATCAATACCCTTCACCTTCGGGACATCCCTGCAGTGTTCCATCAGAAAATCTGTCAGTCCATTGGTATATAGAAGGAACAAGGTAGGGGCCAAGACACACCCCTGGCGCACACCCCTTGAAAGCTTGAATGCCTCCGAACATTCTCCATTTGGGCCCACCCTCACATTTGCTACTGTCCCTGCATGGAGATATCAGAGAAGCTCTACAATAATAGGGTCCAACCCTAACTGAATTAGCCTCTCCCATAATAAGGACCGGTTCACTTTATCAAAAGCACAGCTGAGGTCCATAAAAGCAAGATAAAGGGTACCTTTCCTGGCCTGCGTGTATTTGTTGATTATCATCAGTAAATTGAGACACTGTTCTTGCGTACCGAGGCCTTCCCTGAAGCCATACTGTTCCCGACTTAAAATATCATTTCCTATCATCCAGGCCTCCAGACGCCCTAGGATAATCCGTCCCAGAATCTTCACAGAGGAATCCAACAGTGAAATAGGGCGATAAGACTTAGGATCATTACGATCACCCTTTTTAAAAACTGGGACTATGCATGCCAATCTCCAAGAGGCAGGGATGCCCACAGTTACGGCTGCATTGAGAACATTTAGGAGAATGGGTGCCCATAACTGAGGGTTAGCTTTATACAGATCCATCGGGATCGAGTCTGGGCCCAGAGCTTTATTATGCGCACAACTCTGTATCGCATCAATAACCTCCTGTAGTGAGAATCTGATTGCTAGGTTAGGAGCCACATCATACACACTCTCCCGTGTATTACTTAGGGGGGTACCCTCAAATATATTACAGAAATTAGTTACCCAGGCCTCCGGGGCTATATTACATCCAAGGCCCTCAGAGGTTTCTGTTTCAAAGGAACTTCTATTCACCACCTTCCAAAACAGGCCGGGGTCTTTCAAAGCTGTAGCACGCTCTAACTCTTCCCAGGCTTTATCTTTATATTTTAGCTTACTATCCCTTAGGGTCCTTTTATACCTTATTCTCGCTTCTTTTATGAGAACCCAATCTCTAGGGTGGGTCTTGGTAGCCATCTTTAAATTTGCCCTTGCATCATAGCAGGCTTTGTCGTACCAGCCACATTTACGTTTATTAGGGTGGTTGCCTACTAAAAAGAGACAGTCTCTGACTGCTGCATATACTACTGTTATCGCATCTATAACAGTCATGGGATTTGGCGCTTCTGTCAGGAGTATTTCCATAAATAGATGTAGGTTATCCCCCACCACCCTTCCCACAACTTTTTGGTGGTCTACTTGCTTCCACCCAAGCCGCCTACCCTGGTCCTTTGTCACCACCGTTACAGGCCTGCCTCGTCCTAGTAAGCGAAACGCCCCAGGGAGTTTAAAGGACAATATAAGGGGATTATGATCGCCAAAGCATTCGCCTAACACTTTACCCCCAATCACCAAGTCTCTCATAGGAGGGGACACAAAATATAGTCGATGGTGGATCCAGACCCTCTTCCGACAAAGGTTGGAAGTTGGTGAGTGCCTACTGCTTCAATATCATAGAAATTCAAGAGGCCCATCTCCCCGAGTTCCTTTAGTAGATCTCTGCCTCTGGAGTCCTGCGGACCCAGCGCTGAATAGACCTTGCAGTCACGGATGAAGGGATTAACCACAGTGCTGGACCGGCCCAACTTGGCATTAAAGTCCCCAGAGATGATGGCACGAAATTCCAATCCCACCTTCTCCATTCTATATTGCATAATCTTAAGAATGGAGAACAGGGCCCCAATTTGGCACCCCATATCCCACACAGCATTATAAAAGTTGACCAATAATACATTAAAATGATTGGAGAAGAGTACCCATACCAGCAATATACCTTGATGGTTACAGTTAATTTGGAAAGCACCCACTATCTTAGAGAGGCGAATTAGAGTAACCAGGCCACCTTTCGAACGACCACCAAGAGACTGTACAGCTGGAATTGCATATCTGTCATACCCATCCCACACAGCCAGTCCCGCCGACCAAGTTTCCTGAAGCATGATAACATCATAGTTAGCCACACACCCAACCCATGCTTGATCAGATAGCTTAGTGTCATAGCCAGCAATATTCCATGAGATAAGATTACACTGTGGGGGTACCTCTTCTTGTATAGCCAGTGCCTTGGCGCATTGTCAATCCACCCCTTCCAGGGATAGGTTGCTGTTGGTTCTTCTACTATGTGCCTGCAGGCTGAATTGACCCGGGGGGGGGGGGTTCTACCAGATCCAGAAGAGACCCCAGTACACGCTTGCATGTGATCATAGAAATAGCCCAAGGGAACCATACCCATAGAACCTGCACTAGGGACCGGAGAGCAATGGCTAGAGAGAAGCCTTTTAGTCAGGGCGGGATATCTGACATTTATAATAATACAGTCGCCCTTCCCCCTCTTATTTTTAGGACCGACCCACCCAATTCTTCTGGCAAACAGGATATCCTTGAGGTCCTTACATGAAAAATCGCAATTTTTTCTCAGCCAATGTCCAACCTTATTTATGAGTTGGTTTGTAGACTCAGTTGTCCCATAAACAAGAGCAGGCACATTCGTCAGCGCTACCACATAGGAGGCACATGCAGGGGGGAGATCCAAACAAGCCGGGGAAGGCCTGGCCGTTGGCTGGTTCAGATTGTCATTTCCAGACAGCAGTTGGCCACCCCCCCCAGCTGCCAGAGAGTCCGTATCAGGCTGCCTACTGCAGCTAGACATATAGACTGGCCTCTCTGACCTCGATAAAGGGGTTGGTGCAGTCGAAGCAGTTTCAGCACAGGCACCCTTACCCTCATTATTGAGCGGATTCACCATGGTGGTGATCCCTCCCATAGACAGCCAATGTACCACACCAACCGCCAATGCCGTACGAACACTGAACACGGCGGTAGCCACCTACAGGCAGGCGGAAGACATGGATCCACCCACCATATCATGACATAGCACACCGCCAGGATTTTCGGGGTGGTAGCAACGACACCAAAAGCCTGGCGGAAACACATCATTTGAAAGGAGACACCCATCTCCAGGGACACAGGGGAGACGCGGCCGCCATGGAACCAGAACTGCAAGTGTTCCAGAGGCTGTACCACGCTATGGCCATCCTGGAGAACCAACACCGACAAAGGCGACAACAGTGAATACAGCCACCTAGCACACAAGGGAGGGAGGGGGAGAGTAACACGCACAACACACAACACACACACACACACACACACACACCACACACACCACACACCCAGAACCAGCTGCAGAGTAAATCAACAGTAACAGGACCCATGAGCAAAGAAGGATAGGATACATACCTCTGTTCCAACCACTTTAATCATGTTGGATGACAAATCAAATTCAAAGAACATACAACTGCATACGTACATGCAGGCCCAAAGGCCAGTTCAAAGTCACAAATGCCCACAGGGCAAAGTACAAGCCCCAACTTGACTCCTGATAACATCGGGACTCCAATGTTAAGGGGCATCGTGTTGGAAATGGGCAGGTACCTCAGGGGACAGAGGGGAGTGGGGTGGGTGGGGGAGCATCTCATTGTGAAGGGGCTCCTAGCCCATTGGTTCTGGAGGGCCTCCTTGCTCACTGGATACTGAGGGGGCTCCTTGCCCACTGGATACCGAGGGAGCTCCTTGCCCACTGGTTCTGGAGGGGACCCTTGCCCACTGGATACAGAGGGGGCTCCTTGCCCACTGGATACTGAGGGGGCTCCTAGCCCACTGGTTCTGGAGGGGACCCTTGCCCACTAGATACTGAGGGGGCTCCTTGCCCACTGGTTACTGAGGGGGCTCCATGCACACTGGTTCTGGAAGGGACCCTTGCCCACTGGATACTCAGGGGGCTCCTTGGTCACTGGATACTGAGGGGGTCCTTAGCCGACGGGTTCTGAAGGGGACCCTTACCCACTGGTTACTGAGGGCTGTCCTTGGCCACTGGTTCTGGAGTGCTGTCTTTGGCCACTTGGTCTGTAGTGCTGTCCTTGGCCACTGGTTCTTGAGGGGTGTCCTTGGCAACTGGTTCTGGAGGGCTGTCCTTGGCCACTGGTTCTGGAGGGCTGTCGTTGGCCACTGGTTCTTGAGGGCTGTCCTTGGCCACTGGTTCTGGAGGGCTGTCCTTGGCCACTGGTTCTGGAGGGCTGTCCTTGGCCACTGGTTCTGGAGGGCTGTCCTTGGCCACTGGTTCTGAAGGGATGTCCTTGGCCACTGGTTCTTGAGGGCTGTCCTTGGCCACTGATTCTGAAGGGCTGTCCTTGGCCACTGATTCTGGAGGGCTGTCCTTGGCCACTGGTTCTTTAGGGCTGTCCTTGGCCACTGGTTCTGGAGGTATGTACTTAGGCTTTGTCTTTGTTGGTGCCTCCTTGGGCTTTGTCTTTGTTGGGGCCTCCTTGGGCTTTCTCTTTGTTGGGGCCTCCTTGGGCTTTGTTTTTGTTGGGGCCTCCTTGCCCTTGGTCTTGAAAGGGGTCTCCTTTGCCCTAGGTTTTGGAGGTGGCTTCATGCTCTTGGTTGTCTGTTTGGGAGGGGGGCACTTTAGCTCTCTGTTTTGTGGGTGGAGGTGTGTCCTTGGGGCAGGGGCCGGCATCGCACTCATGTGCCCCTTAGTGGCTGCTGGAGACTTTGTGGGTGGTACAATGTTAGACTGTGTGCTTGAGGTACTGTCCTGGGGGGGTTGGGACCTTCCTCTTGTGGGTAGGATGGGGGAAGGGGAGGGAAGAGGTCAAGAAAAAGCTTCTGAGGGCCAATGGGGTGGGATGTGGGAGGAGGTATAGGAGTGGAGGTAGAGAGAGTGGTTGTAGGAGGAGGAGGTGTGCTAGACTTGGATGCAGGTGCATGGACAGTGTGCGTGTGTGAGGTGGATGGCTGTTGGGGGTCTGAGTGCAAGCGTTTGTATGTCTTGGAAGGGGGTGCAGACAGAGTAGGGGAGGACAAAGAGGACGTGTGGATTGATGTTGTGGTGGTGTCTGTAAGTGAGGTGGGTGTGCTGCATGATGTGGAGATGGTGGTGGTGAATGGGCATGTGGTGTGTGGGGTGCAAGCCTGCGGGTCTGCTGTTGTGGTGAATGTGGGCAAGGCTGTGTAGGTGGCAGGTTCAGGGACGATTGATGTAGTGCATGCTGGTGTGAGTGTGGATGTGACTGTGAGGGAGGAGGGGAGACAGTGGAGACAGTGGATGATGCTCTATGAGCATCTGTCTGTTGGCTGTGTGATTGCTTGTGGACTGAAGTGTGCTGCCTGTGTTTGTCTGTGTGAGTCTTGTGTGATGTTTTGTGTGCATACTTGTCTGAATGTGTACGTGGGATGGTTTCGGGGCAAGGAGACTGGGAAGTGGTAGTTGGAGGGAGATGGAAGAAACAGGGACACTGGCTGCCATCAGTGAAGAAGCCAGAGCCTGAAACGATCTTAGTAGGGCCGCCAGGCTACCGTGAATGCCCTCCAGGAAGGCATAGCATTGCTGCATCTGGGATGCCAGCTTCTTGATGGCATTCACTATGGTTGGCTGCCCTACAGAGATGAATCTCAGGAGGTCAATAGCCTCCTCTCTGAGGGCAGCAGGGCTGACTGTGGCAATGCCTGAGGTGCTTGGGGCGAAGGAGATGCCCACCCTCACTGTGCCACTGGATTCAAGCTAGCCTGGCTAATGAAGGGTGATACCCTGAAACCAATCCCAGGATGCTTGTTTCCGGTCCAGGGAGGACCTGGCTTAGCAGTTCGGGCTGGACTGTTCCCATGAGGAACAGGGTCAAGACTGATTTGCATATGGCTGGGTCCAAACTGGGGTGGCATGGTGAGCAAAAGAACAATGGATGAAACCCAGATCTGTGACTGGGGGTGAGTGTTTGCATTGTTCAGCACTCCGTCCATCATCCTTTTGTGTTGCTAAAGTCACCCTCCTGGGTGAGCGGGCACGGGCAACTCGGTGGAGGGCTACTGGGAGGGTGGTGCTGGTATGGGGGGGTGGTGGTAGAACCTGTAGCTGGGGTGGTTCCAGAGGGATCCGTCACCACCAGGGAGCTCCCATCAGAGGAGGAATCAGAGTCAGTGGTATCAACTCCTGTCCACGCCGTGGTGCTCCCCTTGCCCTTTGTCCCACTGGTCCCCTTGGCGTCGGTGGATTCTGCCTCCTGGGTCCCGTGGGCTGCAGCTCCCTCACTCGCCAGTGCCCCTGCTCTTTCGCCAGATGATGCTAATACATGCATGGACAGGATGACAAAAGGGGAGAGAGAGGGGAGAAAGAAAGGGAGCACAGGGTCAATCACAGCACCAACAGCACAGATGGTATACACATCACTGTCACACACTGAGACTGAGAATGGGCACTATGGACCCAAACTGGCATTCCATTGGCTAAGTACCACAGCAGGTTGGAGCCAAACACAGCCAGCTACACAGCCACTGGGACCAACTAAGCCCTGTCTGCCATGGAATACCAGCTACCTCGCTATCAAAAACATGCCTTTTACCCTATTTACCTAAGCTGGACCGTGCAGCAATGTCTAAACTGGCAGAGTGGGGCATCCACTGACTAGTACCCTGCACCCAAATCCCATGCCAGGCAACAGAGATGGTTGTCAAACATTCTGTACTCACCCCCTTGTGGCTGCTGTAATGCCCTCAAGCGCCCATCCAACTCAGGACTGGCCACTGCCAGTATGCGGGCCATCAGGGGGGTCAGGTTCAGACAGTACCCTTCCCTCATTGGGAGGCAGTCGGTCTTCCGGCCCAGCGTCTCAGGTCCTCCCACCGATTCCTGCAGTGGGTGCTCTCTCTGCTGTAGACCCCCAGGTTCTGCACTTCCTTGGCGATGACACGCCACATCCCCTTCTTCTGATGAGCACTGACCTGCAGAAGAAACACAAACAGTGGGACACCAGGAACAAGACAATCCAGCCTGTTACACATATGGTCTACAAACTGCATTAGCCCCTCATCAGGCACACACATGACCCATACCCCTGCATTAACACTGCCACCAGCTATACCCTCCCCCTCAATGGGACACTGCTGGCACACTCATACATCTCCATGCATCCATGCCGCATTCAATGTACCCATGATGTACTCACCTGTTGGTCTGGAGGCCCATACAACTGCGCAGACAGGGGTAGGACCCCATCCATGAGCCTCTCCAACTTTTCTGACGTGAAGGCTGGGGCCCTTTCCCCTGTCGCACGTGCCATGGCAGGTTCCAGACACAGGTCACAGCAGCACATGCAGTGGAGATGTTGTCCTGTGGAAAGTCAGGAATCAAGTGAAGTGGTAAAAAGAAAATGGCGGTCATGTTCGCGGCGGTGAACACCGTCACCGCCAGCGTTGATCATCATTGGTTCCCATACTCCATAGAGGGCCATGTTAGCCAATGAGGAATTGCACGGTGGTGCAGACCGCCTCCCATCATGACGTGAAAGCCGGTGGAGTGAGGTCTCTTCCACCTGTCCCTGTATACAGGACAGGCGGGTGCCATTTTCTAATGGTAGTACACATGAACAGATTTAAAAGTGCATCGTAGTCTAATGTAATCACCTATACAATTCCAGTGTCCAACATACAAGCATGCTCTGTGTACACTGCTGTACTGAGTTCATGGTTCCTGTTGTCACTCCCTTCTTACTTTTGGGACCCTTAGGTACCAACCACTGCGGAGGAATATGATGAGGAGGCAAGCACCCGGGTACAGACCCCTTGTGGACTTGGCTACACTGGAGGACAGGCACATCATACTAACCTATTGTCTGGACAGGGCCACAATCACAGAGCTGTGTGCACAATTAGAGCCTGATCTGCTACCTGCTATCCATTGCACCACAGTAATACCCCCTCTTGTGCAGGTACTCTCAGTGCTCCATTTCCTGGAAAACGGCTCTTTCCGGTGACAGTAGGCTTGGCTGCAGGAATGTCACAGCCAGTGTTCTCTATTGTGCTTGCAAGGGTTTTGTCTGACATGCTCAAACACATGTGCAGCAATTCCCCCAGGTAGATGATCTACCCACTGTAAAGGCTGTATTCTATGCGATGGGACATATACCACATGTAATTGGGGCCATTGAGAGGACCCATAATGCTTTAGTCCTCCCCCCGGGCCAATGAACAGATGTACAGTAATCGGAAGAGTTTCACTCAATCAATGTCAAGATGGTGTGCCTTGATGACCAGTACATCTCCCACGTCACTACCAAGTATCCTGGGTCGGTGCATGATGCCTTTGTCCTGAGGAATAGCAGCGTCCCAAAGCTGATGGCACAACTACAGAGGCCCAGAGTGTGGCTTATAGGTGAGCCTGAGACCCCACCCAATGTATGTCAGTGTATGCCTTCTGGAGTCATACCCAATGCCATTGTGCAGGACTAATGTGTATCCCTCACTTCCTGCAGATGAGTACAGCTCCACAAACCTGTCCTGGCTCCTGACCCCTATAAGGAATCCGAGAACATGGGCTGAGAATAGGTACAATGATGCTCATTGGTGTACCAGGAGGATTGTTGAAAGGACCTTCGGGCTCCTGAAGGCTAGGTTCAGGTGCCTCCATCTGATAGGTGGAGCCCTATGCTCCTCCCCTGAGAAGTTCTGCAGGATTGTTGTTGTATGCTGCATGTTGCACAACTTGGCCCTTAGACGGCATGTGCCCTATCTGCAGGAGGAGGGTGTGACAATGCAGCGCTGGCAGCAGTGGACACTGAGGACAGTGAGGAGGAGGAGGAGGAGGATGTGGACAACAGGACACATATGATTCTGCAGTACTTCCAATGGCATTCAGGTAAGACTGTTGTAATAAACATTTCTCAATTTTTGTGTTGTGTTGTGCTGTGTGGCTCTAGCATTATGCTAGTCATTACTTTTGCATCCCACCTGACTGTCACCTATGCCTTCCCTTATTGCAGATGTTGCTGTGGTTACAACAGTGTAATGCTGTGATGTGTACAGACTGCTGAGACACATTTGTAAGATGGATCAGCATGTAAATGGATATTTACACAGGTTCACACAGTTCATAACAGTTCTACACATTGTACATTACATTCAGATAAAGCACTATTATACAATGCAAAGTGCAATAGAGTGGGGTGATGGTTGGGAAAAGTCCAGTCTGTTTGTGACACAGGTCCAGTGTCCAAGGGGCCATAGGAAGGGAAGCAATGGCAGTTCAAAGTGGACAAGGTGGCACAGTGGAACACAAGGGGGACATTCTGGAGAGGCTCATTTCCTGGTGGTGGTCTTGGTGTTGGCAACTGTCTCTAGTGTCAGTCTGGGTTGGCAGAGACCGTTTGCGGGGTGGTTCACCTTCTGCAGGGGGAGAGGTGCTGGTGGCCTGTGGGTCCTGTGGTAGGGCCTCCTGTCCACTAGTTGCAGGAGATGTGGAGGGCTGGTGAGTAGACTGGCTAGTGGAAGGGGCCCGCTGGTGTGCTGTATAGTCCCTCGTGATGTTGGCTATATCACCCAGCATGCCTGCAATGAAGACCTTGGTGGTGTTCAGGGCCTGTAATTCTTGCTTGATCTCCTGGTGGTGGTCCCCCTACAGCTGTGCTTCTCCTGCATGATGTTTATCACCAGACCCATCTTGTCCTGGGATTGTTGTAATCCCCAAGGACATTAGTAAGTGCCTCCTGGGTAGTTGGTTCCCTGGGCCTGTCCTGTCCCTGGTGCACAGCTGTCCTCTGACCGTCCCTGGCCCCCTGTGCCTGTGTCCACTGAATGGTGTGCCCACTGCCACTCACCCGAGGACCCTCATTGTCTTGCCTGTGATGTGTGGACTGGGGTCCCTGTACAGGCGGGCACACTACTGATTGACGTGTTCTGGGGACAGAGGTGTGGGGATGTTGTGTGGCTGCTGTGGTGTCAGATTCTGAGGGAGGGGCTCTGTAGTGGACTGGGTGTGGACTGTTGTAGCTGACTGGCCAGTGGTCCCTGATGGGCCATTGAGTTGATCCAGATCCAGAGCTCCTTAGATGCTGTCATCACTGGGGGCATCTTCTGGTGGGGGACTGGGTAGCTGTGGCACCTCCTCACCACTGAGATTAGCTGGGGAACCTGTGGGGTTGTAAGTGCTGAATAATGCTACATATCTGTGACATATTCTGCATCACTAACTTCCCCTAAATTACTGCTGTTGCCCTGCCACCTTTGTTTTGTGTATCGTGATAGATTGTGGGATTGTTAGTTATCCATGCTGTGCATGCATTGGTGGTGGGTGTACATGCAGGGCTGGAAGGGATGTGCATGCAGTGGGTATGGCATGCAGGGGTAGGCATTTAGGTTTGGTAATTGTGGTAGTGCACTGTGTGGGATAGGGTGGGGTGAAGAGAGTCAGGGTGAGGAGTTGAGATGCATGCAGACATGGTGAGGGTGATAGGTTGTAAATGTTGACTCACCAGTGTCCAGTCCTCCGGCTACTCCAGTGAGTCCTTCAGGATGCAGGATTGCCAAGATTTGCTCCTCCCATGCTGTCAGCTGTGGGGGAGGAGGCGCGGGTCTACCGCCAGACCTCTGGATAGGGAGCTGGTGCTGCAATGGAACACACCTTCCCCCGTGGGTCATTCCACCTCTTCCTTATGTTGTCCCTTGCGCGTGGATGTAGTCCCACTGCGTTCACCCTGTCCACGATCCTCCGCCACAGCTCCATCCTCCTGGCAGTGGATCAGGAGGTCAGAAAGCAAAATGTCTAGGGGAAACCACGCCAAGGATGCCAGGTCTAACATATGTCACCCCAGCTGAAAGTGGGGAGAGCTACTCACCCCCCTTGGGAGCTCTATTCACTAAGGCGGAAGAACCTGGAGAGACCATCAGCATTGGCGTGGTCTGTTCCAGTACGGTTCCACAATGAAGTCGATTCCCTGTAGGGAGATGGACCACCTCAACAGTTTGGGATTTTCACCTCTCATTCCCATTAACCATCTGAGGGGCATGTGTTCTGTCCAAACCCGGAAGTGAGTGCCAAACAGGTATGGCCTTAGCTTCTTCAGTGCCCAGACCACAGCAAAAAGTTCCCTTTCTATTGCGCTCTACCTCTGTTCATTGGAAATGTAGCCTCCTACTGATAAAGGCTAGAGGTTGATCCAGGCCCCCTTCATTTAGCTGTGAGAGAACGCCCCCTGTGCCATACTCTATGGCATCTATCTGCACTATGAATTCTTGGGAGTAGTCAGGGGCCTTGCGCAAAGGTGCCGTGCACATGGCCTCCTTCAGGGTGTCAAAAGCTTTCTGGCACACCTCTGTCGAGATCATCTGACGTGGCTGTTCTTAGAAGTCCACTCTGCCAAGGGGGAAACAATGGTACCACATCCCTTGATGACTCTCCTTTAATATCCAGTGAGGCCTAAGAAGGTTCGCACTTCTGTGTGGGGCTTGGGGGTGGGTGTTCCTGCACCAGAATGGTCTCAATTTTGGCCTAAAGAGGCTGCACCTTGTCACCTTCATCTTGGAGACCCAAGTACACCACTTAACCCTGCCCTATCTGACCTAGCCTGCCCTCTGAAGAGCCTGAAGCACTTCCTTAATGTGGCACAGGTGGTCCTCCCAGCTAGAGCTGAAGACTGCAATGTTGTCTAGGTAGACGGCACTGAAGCTCTCCAGTCCAGCTAGGAACCAGTTGACCAACCTTTGGAAGATGGCAGGGGTGTTCTTTAACCCAAATGGTATGACCTAGGTTCAGATGTGACACCTGGAAGGGCAGCCTTGGTGACAAACACCACTGGGCTGGACCCAGGGCTGTTTGAGGGCTCAATTACAGCTAGCACCAGCATCTTGGAAACTCCCTCCTAATACTAGCCCTCACTTTGTCCTGTGGATTTAAAATTCAGCCAAGTGCAAACTAATCAGGGTATAATCATAAAACATTATTCAAAGTGCATAGTGCTATGTGACGGCACAAAGTCTCACAAGAAAGAACTGACGTAAAAACATGACGTCATTGGACAGCTGTTGGAGGAAAAAAAGTCTTGGGCACACTGCTTAAAATTCAGATATTTTGAAAACCACAAAAATTTAAAATGCATCATAGATTGCCCAGACCTGTTGTCAGAGGAGCACAGACTGGATGCAGGATATATACTAAACAAGAAATTAGTTGGGAGATATCAGGGCTCAAATGCAGACAAGCTGCCATAGTGGGCTTCAGCATTTCCGTAGTTAACCTGTGTGAGCAGGCCTGGCAAATAATAGCCCTTGCACATGCTTTCTATGTAACCTGCCACTTGAAGCAGGTTAAAGGAAGGCATGGGCTAACCCAATCTCTTGGAAGGTATTCTTTACGTAGCTAACCAAGGAATGGAAAGACCTATGTTGTAGGCTAGACAGTCATTAATAATGTCTTTTGTGGGAGATGCCTCCTCGGTTCACGAGATAGATAACCATAGTGGAAGTATTCTAATACAATCACCCAAATAATTTAACCCCAGCTCCATATGACAGACAAAATGGGAGGCAGTAAAGTAAAGGACAGAGCTTTTCTGCAAAAATGGTTTTCCTCCACCTGCAAGGGTGCACAATCTGCTATGTCTCTGATCTTAGCCCCATAGGTTGCCACAGGGACACATTGGGTGGAATATATTTGTAAAAGTGGAGAAAGTGCCCTCCCAGGTGAGTGAAGGAGGGAGCCAACTGCTCTTGATAACTTCCTCCTACAGCGGGTGATATTTGGTCTGGTGCCTATGAGCCTGCGCCATCAAAAATTACTCCTAGGTACGAAAAAGTGCTAGTGCTTTGTAAACGGTTTGTGCCACTTGCGAGGCTTGAAAGTTGTGCACACTCTGAGCCTCACGCCATAATATATGATTTGGTAAAATTAGTCTGTAAATCAAGGGTGGGCATAATATTTACAAATTAGTGCACCAGCTGATGCAGAGCTTTTGGGATGGGAGGCATCAACACTGGCATCTGCACACAGTAATACTGGAAGTGAGATGCTGTTCACCCTGAGGACGCCAGTGGTACAAGAGAATAAATGAGGACTGAGCTTGCTAATGTACAAGATAAACAATAAAGGGACAAGCACACAACCTTGCCACACCCTGCAATCAATCTCAATTTGCTTGGAAACTTCTCCATTTCAGCCAAATCTTATCCTGGCATTTATATTCTGATGCAGAGACACTTAAAAGTGTACACAGGCTCCATCCATCCCCATTGGAATAAGGAGTTGCCACAGCTTTGAGCACTTAACGCAATCTAACGCTAAGGACAAGTCCATGAATGCAAGATACCAAGGTGTTTTCCTTGTTATTGTGAACATGCCTATGTTGGAGTGTAGCTTTTATAATCAGTATTAACGTGAAATTCTTGCAAAATAATGTATCATGAAGTTGCATAGAAAATGTGTTAATGTGCTACTAATGTACGCGTTTGAAATGTGCCCACGGGGAGTGGCCACCAATGTATACGATGACTAATGAAATTGACTAATAATGGATTATTAATGTTTTAATGTATGATTTTATATTAGCATTAAGAGTTATATGTAAGGATTTTGCTAAGTTAATCACTAAGCCTTAGTTAACAGGGGTCTAGGCCTAGCTGCCTGGTCTCATATTAAATGCATTTTTCTAACGTGCAATGTGCTGTCTTCTTGAAGGACATGTAACTGTACTTTTCCAGGAGCTAGAGATGTGTGTGTAACCGTAGTAAATTATTTCTCATGAGACCCGACTTGCTCAAGGAGACATTCTTGCTGAATGCAACAGTGTAATTCGCAACAGGTGCAAGGTCGCCTGCACTGGGACAAGACAATGGAGCTACTGACTGAAGCGACCAGTGTAACTTTTCCTATCTGACATTCTACCCGTTGGATACGTCAATTACAGGAGCCAATAAACTACGTGAGAACTGACTTAAGTGAAAATTCTAGTAAGGTGATCGATGGATCATTGGACAGAGATAATGATGCACCAAATATTGCCCAATTGGAAATTAGAAGCTTGTTAGCCAGATTCGATATAACGACAGGTCAAAAGGAGAAATCGGCCATTATAGGGACATTCTTGCTGTTGCTCTGATATTCTGCTTGAAACTTTGTCGTTCTGATATTTCAAATCATCCTTACCTCTCTTGCCTTGCCCGATACTTACTTCTCCTCCTTATGAGGGAAGAGCCCCTTTGCAACACCCTGCTGAGACTTTGATGCTTTTCCTGGCCAATGGCGAATCAACTGATGTCCTGAGGACGAAGTCTGACTCTGTATGCTGACCCATTTCGGAGGGTAACTATATGATAATGAAATTGTAATTGTCTGTTTCCTTTTCTTTCTAGGTACCAACTGCTCTTTTGATGGAGACCATAGTTAGATGTTTTTCTAAATTTGTGTTACTAAATTGTTTTGCATGAAGCCCAACATGAGGATGCTAATTCGAGGTTAGGTAAGGAAAGGAGTTCACCAATATCGGGTGCAAATAGACAAATGACTGAACCTATGCTTTGTTGAATGTTGCGCTAATGATACTCCGCTAAGGTTAATTCATGTTGACGTCGTGCTTTGTCCTAATGTTTATGATCTTTACTTTGCTAAAGTCTTATTCAAGTTGCCATATTGTAACATTGTTGATGTGTTTTCTGGTACTGAGACTAATTAACTTACTAGTAGAGTGTAACAAATAGGGAATAAGTATCCTAAATCTTACTAAATTTGTGTGGTTATTCATGGCCGAAAGGTCATGGTGTGTTACGATTCTTATTAATGTCATTAACTAATTTAATTGATACGTTATTGGAAGCATTGGTGAGATTATTGATCTATTGATTGAAATGATGAATAGATATCTTGTCTTAAGGTGTCTCCAATCAGGGTCAAAAGGTTCATTGGCCTAAAATGAGTCCCCGATGAGGAAAAGTAGCTAGGACGGGACACGTTATCAGTTCTGGTAGCAGAGGATGGTTACGGCCCTTTGGGGCCCTAAGACGAGGGACCATTGTTTTAAAATTGTTTTTGAAATAATGCAAATTGGAGAGATGATGTCCCCCTAAGTCCCAAATGACTTTCCCGGAATCTCAGTGTTTGTCGAAGTGAGTTGGGTATGTTCTTGCCATTCTAGTGATAGAGTGTGTGACGTAGAATTTGCGCTTGCACAGCTTATGCACATTGCAGGTGAATTGTGAGGTTTGTGAGGATTTTAGGCCAGGTGATGTTTTAGTAGGAGTGTGAGTACTCCACAGTATGAGAGTAGGGAAGTCGGTGAACTTCATATGATTGTGGCGCTTTGTGCTCAAAATTTTCCACGTGGTTGTTGGTCATGTACAGACCCTGCATGGTTTAAGACTCCGGAGTATATTGATAAGTGTATGAGACACTTGGTTTATGTTGTAATTTGCGCGGTTTAATAGGTCAATCGGCGTGGTTGACGAGTCAAGTTTGAGTCAAAGTGTGTGAGTGAAAACTTCGATGGAGATTTGGCGAGTTCTAAAGTGCACTAGGACAAACCATTGACAAGTCGAGAGTAGAATTTGCGGGTCAAATTTTGCTTGCGAGTGCGGGATCTGAGAAGGAGAGAGTAGCGGCTGAGGCTTCAAGTGAAATCTCTGTAAAGTTCTGAAGCGATTGTGTTACCCTTCCTGTAGTAAACCAGCAAATTTGGGTTTTGTTATTAAGTGCTCGCAATATATTGCATTCGTTTTTGTGTGAATAGAGAGTAAGGAGGACAAGCCGCAAGACTTTGTCAGACGCAGTGTGTGAGTGTGACGTCATTGGAGCCGTGCTGGGATAGGTCAGTTAGTGAGAAGGGTCGCACACGGATTGGCAGCCGTCCGTGAGAGGCAATTGGTTGAGAAGGCAGGTGAAGAGCGTTCTGGGAATTAAAGTCACTTCCTGATTCGATCACAACAAAATAAAAGACGCAAAAATGAAGTTTTTCAAGGCTTTAAGAAGTGCTTTGAGGGGAGATGTGTACATTACAGCGAGTGTGGGGGAGCCTACACCACCAGAGGATACTCCAGGTTATGCCATAATGGAGGGGAAAGGAGTTGCGCCATGTCTTTGGCTAAAGCAATGGTGCAAATTAACAGAGAAAGATGGGTGTTTGGTGTTCCCAGAGAATGGGTCGGTTAACATAGGGATCTTAGAGAATTTGCAGAAGGCGTTAAATGAGCAAAAACCGCCTCCGAGACCAGCCCAGTTTGAGGCGCTAGCGATTTGGGAACTAATGGCCATACGACAGAGGCAACAGAAGTTTGAGAGGAGGATGAGGAAAGCAGAAAAGACATTAGCGGAGGCTAGGTGAGATAGTGAGCACAGGATGTGGAGAAGGGAAATAATAGAGGGAGTTAGGATGTTTCCGGCAATAACTCAAGAAGCTGACACGTAGGGAAGAAAGGCCACTTGTAAAACAGACAAAGGCTCTAGTAAGGAAAAGGAGACTAAGAAGTCTTGGGCAGATGCAGATGACTCAGATGATGATGAGTTTCTTAACCAGTTGTTACATGATCGACCACCACCATATGCCATAGATGACAGTAGACCAAGTACTAGTGCAGGTCCTGTAAATTCGACGCAAACCCAGGGAACAACAAACCAGGTACAGGTAAACACTGTTACAACACCAGCTCCGATACAAAATAGTGTCAGTGTGTCCATCGCTCCAGAGATGCAGACACAGTTGCATCCACCACCAGTTCAGAGGCCCTACCCTGATGTCCCAGTATTAGAGACAACTACGAGCTTGATGGTGCCACCTGATCAGACATATGCGAGATCAAAGTTAGTGCAGATCGAGCCAACTCCACTTTTTCTACCCCAGCCGCAGCAGCAGATGGTTCGAAGCTACACTTCGGTCGCAGGACCGCAGTCAGCCGCAGCACCTGTAATGAATCAGAATATGGGAGTTAATGCTCCACAGGCTTTGGGAAACAGACAGGCGCCAGCTGCCATATCCTTACCTATTATGGTTGGTCCACCAGTACCACTGTATGCACAGGCAAAGCCTAGTGTATGCGATCAGGGAGTAATGACCCAAGAGATGACAAGAGGAGGGTTCTTAGGGAACTCTCAAGGGATGACTCCAATAGAACAGACGTTTGAGAGGTCTAGATCCCTATTAGACTTTAGTCCGATTGGGATTCCTTCAGATACCATGAGACAGGCAGGTTTGGGACTGCTGACCCTGCAGATCTCAAGTGAGAACGTGCTGCAAACACAAATGATGCAGGCTGGAAATATCCCGTTGCAAGGCTTAACTGCGCAACAATTGAATGAGTGGTTAGATAAGCTGAATTCACCACAGACTACTCCTGCGACAGCAGAGCGGTCGGAAAGAGAAGAATACCTGAATTTTGTGAGGTTGGGTGTGGAAGCAGCTGAGTTAGTCGAAGGGAGCATGGGAGTGAACAGGCTAGAATCATACACTGAAGCAGAATTGAGGTATCTTTGCCTCAAGATAACTAAAGAAGTGAGTAAATCAGGTTAGACTTCGAACCTAAGGATTTTGATCACATGAGGTCTACTGGAATGAAGGCCCACCTTAAAGAAATACTACAAAGTGCTCAAATTTGGGGAGCATTAGAGAAGTGGGAAGGCAGATGGGCAAAGAAAAGCGATAAAAGGAAAAGTGACTGCTCGGAACAGCCGCAGGCGAAAGCCTTGCCAGATACGGGTACAATAAAGATGCTACCAATGAAAAAAACAACTGGAGGGGTTCTTGTCCATGTACCATGGTCTAGAGGTGACAGCTTGTCATTCACAAATGACTTTCCCAGATTGAGGGAGAAGCCGATAGAATGGTGTCAGCAGACAGATAGGCTTGTGAAGCTTGCGAAGTGTCTTTGGGAAGACTTGAATACCCTGTTTGAGATGATTGTTCCAGCTGATTTGTGGCTCGAGTGTAAGAGGAGTGTGGATTGGCTGACAGCAGAACTGGCAAGGGACAGAGCTACAGGAGTACCGTCTCCTGATGTAATGAAGTACTACTATAAGGTGATAGAGTTTTTAAAGCAGAAGGTGTCGCCGCAAAAAAGATTGATCGAACGGCACAAGAAGGCAAAGAGTCGATACATGCCTACTATGAGAGGTTGTAAAAGGAGTTCAAGCACTACAGTGGTACAGAGGTTATAGAGCCGAAAGACATGAATCACCTTCTGTTCAGGTTTGTTGAAGGGCTAAGACTTGAGATTAGTCAGATGATTAAGAATCATTTGATCTGTTGGCAAGCGAAGCTGATTGATGAGGTGTTGCAGTATGCAAAGTACTGTGGTGACGAAATTGAGTTAAAGCAGAGAAAGTTGAAGGAGAAAGTGATGGTGATGCAAATTAAGGCAGTGCAAGCAGGGATGCAGGGGAATGGAGTGCAGCAAATGGTGCAACAGCCGCAAGGAAATGGAATGTTTCAGACGCAAGTGAGAGGCAGAGGTCGAGGAGGTTTAGTGAACCGTGGTCCAGACCTGAGTGCAGTTGTGGTTCAAAACAATGTGCAGGTGTTACCATGCCATGCGTGCGGGGCGCTGGACATTGGAAGCGGGAATGTCCGATGATGGTGCAGGAGGGTGTTGTTCAACACAGCAACAATGTCAGTGTATTTCAAAACGTGAAGGGGCAGAGGATGAGAGGTCCTACTCCGAACTTCCAAAATAACATGGTTCAGATGCAGGGTCTTCAACCCATGCAGCAAGTGCAGATGCCACGTGTACAACCAGTGCAGAGGCAGCAGGTGCAACAGCAGATTCCCGTGGTACCTAGACAGCAAATAGAATTGCCTTTAGCTCCAATGGGACAGCAACAGGTGATGCTTCCTCAACAGGTCACAGGTCAAGGAATGAGTCAAAATAATGCAGTACAACAGTTCCCATTGCATGGTGAGAATGGAATAAGCGATGAATGGTCGGATGACAGCTCAGACAATGAGGAGTGCAGGCTTGCAGCGTCCCTAGAAGTAGACCAGAGGGGACCTTATGTGCAAGGGAAAGTGATGGGTCATAAAGTTTCATTCCTGGTTGACACAGGAGCTACACGCTCTACAGTCAGAAGTGCAGAGGTTCCGAAGCTGCCTCTTTCAGGGCGTACAATAATGGTAGTGGGAGTAGCAAATCACCTCCTAACTAAGCCGATTACAGATCCGGTTCAGGTTGAGATTGGTACCTTTCAGGGATTGCACAGGTTTGTAGTCTGTGATTCAAGTCCTGTGTCCCTACTGGGAAGAGACTTACTGTGCAAGACGAGTTGTTCAATCACTTGCTCTAATGAAGGAATTGAAGTGCAGACAAACAGTGATGATGAAGGGAATGATGGTCAGATCTCAGAGACGGAGACCATGGATGAGGAGTACCCCTTGATAAGCTTCTTCCCGAAGTTCACAGTGACCGATTTGCCAGCAGAATTGCAGGGAACAGTCACAGAGAAGGTGTGGGACTTGACAGGAAAGGAAGTGGGATTGATGAAAGGAGTAGAACCGGTCAAAGTAGATGTGAAGCCAAATGCTGTGTTTCCCCAGGTACCGCAGTACCACATGGCACAAGATGTTCTTATATAGGTGATGCAGATAATTGCAGACTTTGTGAAGCAAGGGGTCTTGAAGGAAGTAATGAGCAGTCCATGTAATTCACCTATAATGGGGCTGAGAAAGCCCTGTAGGAAGGTTCGAATTGTCCAAGATCTGAGGAAAATAAATGACATAGTGGTGAAGTGTTGCCCAATAGTGCCAAACCCATCTGAGATTATCTTCCAGGTTCCATGTGATGCAGAGTGGTTCACAGTCGTGGACTTGTCCCAATCGTTCTTTTCTGTGCCTCTTTATGAGGACAGCCAATTTCTTTTCAGTTTCAAATTCTTGGACAAAGCTTACAGTTGGTGTCGAATTCCTCAAGGGTTTTCGGAATCACCTTCCATCTTCAATCAGATATTAAAAAAAGACTTGGAGTCATTGGAATTGCCTTTTAATTCGACCCTAATGCAGTATTTTGATGATTTGTTGATTACATCCAAAACGAAAGATGATTGCAGGTATGATACTATTGCCTTACTGAACCACTTGGGAAAGAATGGGCATAGAGTGTCCCCAAAGAAGCTGCAGTACTGTCAGAAAGAGGTGAAATATCTAGGTCATCTAATTGAGAAAGGGTCGAGGAGAATATCCAAGGAAAGAGTGACTGCCATATTGCAGATGAATCCGTCATCTAGGAGAGACGTTAGGATGTTTCTGGGAATGGTGGGATACTGTCGTCAGTGGATCCCGAACTTCTCAGTTATCTCCAAGCCATTGGTGAGACTGATGGTTAAGGAGGTTAAGGATGGCCCAGATACTTTAACTATGTCTGAGAAAGAGATGAAGGCGTTCATTGAGCTGAGGGAGTGTATGTGCAGGGCTCCAGCTTTAGGTATGCCTGATTACACGAAGCCTTTTCTCCTGTTTTGTCATGAGCGTGATGCACGTTCTTTGTCTGTCCTGACACAGTTCCATGGAGGTGCAAACCGACCAGTAACATATTTTTCAGCTACTTTGGACCCAGTTGCAGCAGCCTCACCGGGTTGTCTGCGCGCAGTAGCAGCAGTTGGTCAAAGCCTCACACAGTGTGAAGGCATAGTGATGGGACATCCTCTAACAATAATGGTCCCACACTCCGTTGAAATTTTACTGACCTGAACCAAAACTCAGCACATGACAAATGCCAGATTGACAAAATATGAAACGATTATATTGGGGTCACCTAATGTGTCACTGAAACGATGTACTGTGTTGAACCCGGCAACTTTGCTTCCAAATGAGAATACAGAGGTTGATGATGCTGAGGAGGTAGAACATGATTGTCTTGAGGTAACAGAACTGTGCGCCAAACCGAGACCTGATATTAAAGATACCCAACTAGAAGAAAATGATTACATTATCTTTGTTGATGGCTCTTGCCTGAGAGACTCAGTAGGAGTACTGAGAGCCGGATACGCTGTTTGTACAATCACTGGTATCCTAGAAGCATCTTGGCTTGAAAGAGTATACTCTGCTCAAGTGGCTGAATTGGTTGCTCTTACTAGGGCATGCCATGCCGCTGACAAACTGAAAGTCACTATCTATACTGACAGCAGGTACGGATTTGGAATTGTCCATGATTTTGGCCAACTATGGTCACAGAGGGGTTTCATGACCTCTTCTGGTTCTCCAGTGAAAAATGGTGAAACAATTAAGGAGTTGTTGCACGCGATTCAGTTACCTCTTGAAATAGTCGTGGTGAAATGCAGCGCTCATGTGAAATCACAAGACTTTGTGTCAATGGGAAATGGATATGCCGACCAAGTTGCAAGGTTTTGTGCATTGAACTGTATATCGTTCAAAGATCAGTGGAAATTGTTACTTGAAACAGAGAATGAGACATGCACAGGTTACGCATTGAGGGTGGTTGACACATTGGAGGAACTGAAATTGTTGCAGGGACATGCCAGCAGAGAAGAGAAGCGCTCTTGGCTCAAGATGCAATGCGTACAAAGATCGGATGATCTGTGGGTCTCAGATGACGGGAAGATGGTTTTGCCAAACAGTCTTTTGTCACAGTTTGCAAGGTTTTACCATGGTCAAGCACATATTGGGAGAGATGCCATGATCAGGTTGTTCAAAATTGATTGGTTTAATCCGAAATTTAGACAAGCTGCAGAAGTGATTTGTCATAGGTGCATCATCTGTCAGCATATGAATGCGGGAAAGGAACAGTGGTGAATTTGAGCCACAATGGGAGAGCAGGAGGTCCATTTAGCAGGATGCAACTGGATTTTATTGAGATGCCTGTGTGTGGAGATTTGAGATATGTGTTGGTGATTGTGTGTATCTTTAGTCACTGGATTGAAGCATACCCTGCACGTAGGAATGACAGTCTCTCACAGTAGCGAAGTTGCTGCTTAGGGAATTGATACCACGTTTCGGGTTTCCGATCTCTTTAGAATCAGATAGAGGAAGTCACTTCAACAATGAGGTGGTTAAGCTCTTGTGTGCAGCATTGAACGTTGAGCAGAAGTTGCATTGTAGCTATCGTCCTGAAGCATCAGGATTAGTGGAGCAGAGGAATGGTACGCTGAAGTCGAGAATGGCAAATATGTGCGCAACTACAAATGGCCTGATGCCTTGCCCTTAGTGCTAATGTCAATGAGAAATACACCCAACAAGAAAACAGGATTGTCTCCTCATGAAATTCTCATGGGCCAAGCCATGAGATTGCCCGCAGTGCCTGCAAATGCTCTTGTGAATATCACAGAGGATATGGTGTTGGACTACTGCAAGGGTCTGGCTGACGTGGTCCACTCTTTCACTCACCAGGTGGAAGCAACCACACTGCCACCGATAAATGATCCACAACCTGAAAGCTGGTGACTGGGTTATTGTCAAGAAACACGTGAGGAAGTCGTGTTTGGAGCCACGTTGGAAGGGACCATACCAAGTAATACTGACAACTACTACTGCTGTGAAGTGTGTGGGAATTCCAAATTGGATCCATGCCAGTCACACAAAGAAGGTGACTCGCCAAACTAATGAGGAAATTGAATTGTCGAAAATAACAGCTACAGAAAAGGAAGTCTCAGGGCCAGAGAGTAATCAAAGGGGAACTGAGACTGAAGGAGAGCCCGTTGAGGACGGCTTGGTCACTCAAACAGTAAACAAGATCCAGAGGGGTGATGGTGAACCTATCTCAACTGAGGCACCAGGAGGATCGACACAAAGAGAGGTTCTCCCAGAAGCAGACGGATACAGGTTTGAAGTTGAACCCCTGACAGACCCAGAAGGCGAAGGAGTTGAGGCAGAGGGAAGTCAGAGTGCCCGGACTCCTCCTGAGCCAGTTGCAGATCCAGCGAGAGAAAACACCATAGAGCGAGAGGAGGGCATTGGGCCGCGACAAGGAAAGCCAAGCAGTAGAGAGACACTGAAAGGAGATAAGTGGCCAGAATCGCAAGTGACAAAAGGAAAGGTGGTTGTTGATGAAACGACAGAGGAAGAGGTCGATACCACAAGGAAAGAAGACCTGAGCGAAGGAGAATTGCAAGGTGACCTCAAGTTGAAAAGAAAGAGAATAGCAAACAGAAGATATGCAGGTCCTGAATGGGCTTATGCCACATCAGCTGAGTGGCAACAAGAGTTCTTGCATTCTGTTTTGATCGAGAAGTCCTAGGTCAATACTATGGTACCTGAGTTTTGCCACCAGGAAAAGAGACTGTGTTAAATTGAAATTGAGCTAAAGGAAGCTGAGAAAAGAGACTGATAAATTACCGGATGTGACACTGTTAACCTGAATTGACTTTTGAAAACTGATTATGACAAGCTGCTAACCGAATTGACAAGGATCCTGGGAGTGAATGAGAGAGCTGTAAATATTCGCTGAAGAAAGACTTTGCTTAGCTTTGCTGAAGAGAAAAAAGAGCTTTTAACCATCCTCAGTTGGTTGTTTACACTTATAGCACTTTACTTTCTGATTCTTTACAGATCATGCCTAGCACGGGAGATGATAATCAGGGAAGTAGGTGTTGTAAATATCTGGGTGTTGATTTGGGTGTTGTGTGTGTGATATTCATAATAGCTTTGTTTGTGGAAATGCGATTGGTGGATGAGAATGAAGCGAACAATTTTACAATTTCTGAGTCTGCTACACTAACTCCTTGGGAGAGGTTTGAGCAAGATACGAAGTATTTGCATGAGACAACTAACACAAAGGCAGAACTGTCTACTAATGTCTTCTATCGCTTGCTGAGTGAGTATGTTGACACTATGGATGCGAAAGCTTGTTATGTGTGTACACAAATTCCTGTTTCAGTACAAGAGGGAGTTACCTATCATAGTTTGCCACTAACATACGGGATAAGTTGTAGTTTGCTACTAACGCGTTTCTATAATCAAGAAGAAGTGCAATATTTTTACTCCGATCACGATCTTGTGTTCTCTTATGTGCCTATCATAGAAGATTTGAATAGTGTAGCGAAATATTATGCCATAAAGTTGATTAAAGGATTCTTTGAAGCTAGAGTAACAATTAGTACATCTTATGCACACCGCAATAACTTGACTTGCTTGCTTGCTTACACCTGTAGAGAAAAGCTTTCTAGATCACACTGAAGATAGAAGAGGGGTTCTAAAGTGGAAATTAGAAAAAGGCTTGCAGCAACGATCCTTTATTAATAGTGGTAGTTATAATGGGGTCAGGAAACAAGGGAAATTAGCTTTAGATGCACTACATGTAGGTAAGCTTTGCATAACGCGACCTAAGTCATATTATGACAATGTGTTTGTGGGAACAAGTGAATGTGAGCATGTGTTTTTGTTTCAGAGTAAGTGGACGTTCATGTTAAATGGACATGATCCAGCGATCCCTGGGGTCTATTATATTTGTGGACTTAATGCTTATTACCGTCTTCCAAAGGGATGATATGGGACATGTTATTTGGGGATAGTTTTCCCAACGATATATCAGCTAGACGACCTAAAGAAATTCCCGAAAGTGTCTGAATTACATCGTACTAGACAAAAGAGAGAAACTGCTGCTGGTGTAGTAGGTTGACATATTTGGAGCAATAATTCCTTCAGTGGGAGTTATTTTGAACTCCATAAAGATTCAAAAGTTGTCTACTATTGTCGATAACATGCTGACAAACTTCACAGGAGCTATACTCCTGATGGATACTGAACTTGCTGCGGAGAGGGCTACGACTCTTCAAAATAGGCTTGCTTTAGACATTCTTTTAGCGAAAAATGGCAGAGTCTGTAAGATGCTTAATGAGCGTCACTGCTGTGCCTATATACCCGACAATAGCAATGAGATTAGAAGTATGCTTACTAACCTAACAAGAGATAGTGCAGATTTAAAGGAACTGAAAGAACCAGGAGTTTGCGAAAAGGTCGGAAAGGGACTTGCTAAAGTGGGAAGCTGGTTTAGTAATATTTGGCATGGGATATTGGGAAAATTAATACAGGGAATAGTGATTGTTTTGGCTTGTTTATTCGGGCTATGTTTATCATGCAAAATTAGTAAAAGGATTAGAGCAAAATTGGTAAAACGTAATGCGAGGAGGGAAGAGAAGAAAAGGGAAAAATTGTTCAGAGCAAAATATGAAAAGGTAAAAGCAGGGGAAGAAATAGAAGTGAAAGAGTTAAGAAAATGAACGAATTATAAAAGAAAGGGATTTGTGTGATGACAAGAGTCATCAGAGGAGGGATTGTTGGCGTGTAGCTTTTATAATCAGTATTAACGTGAAATGCTTGCAAAATAATGTATCATGAAGTTGCATAGAAAATGTGTTAATGTGCTACTAATGTACGCGTTTGAAATGTGCCCACGGGGAGTGGCCACCAATGTATACGATGACTAATGAAATTGACTAATAATGGATTATTAATGTATTAATGTATGATTTTACATTAGCATTAAGAGTTATATGTAAGGATTTTGCTAAGTTAATCACTAGGCCTTAGTTAGCTGGGGTCTGGGCCTAGCTGCCTGGTCTCATATTAAATGCATTTTTCCGACGTGCAATGTGCTGTCTTCTTTAAGGACATGTAACTGTACTTTTCCAGGAGCTAGAGATGTGTGTGTAACCGTAGTAAATTATTTCTCATGAGACCCAACTTGCTCAAGGAGACATTCTTGCTGAATGCAACAGTGTAATTCGCAACAGGTGCAAGGTCGCCTGCACTGGGACAAGACAATGGAGCTACTGACTGAAGCGACCAGTGTAACTTTTCCTACCTGACATTCTACCCGTTGGAGACGTCAATTACAGGAGCCAATAAACTACGTGAGAACTGACTTAAGTGAAAATTCTAGTAAGGTGATTGATGGATCATTGAACAGAGATAATGATGCACCAAATATTGCCCAATTGGAAATTAGAAGCTTGTTAGCCGGATTCGATATAACAACAGGTCACAAGGAGAAATCGGCCATTTTAGGGACATTCTTGCTGTTACTCTGATATTCTGCTTGAAACTTGGACGTTCTGATACTTCAAACCATCCTTACCTTTCTTGCCTTGCCCGATACTTACTTCTCCTCCTTATGAGGGAAGAGCCCCTTTGCCCCACCCTGCTGAGACTTTGCTGCTTATCCTGGCCGATGGCGAATCAACTGATGTCCTGAGGACGAAGACTGACTCTGTATGCTGACCCATTTCGGAGGGTAACTATATGATAATGAAATTGTAATTGTCTGGTTGCCTTTTCTTTCTAGGTACCAACTGCTCTTTTGATGGAGACCATAGTTAGATGTTTTCCTGAATTTGTGTTACTAAATTGTTTGCATGAAGCCCAACATGCGGATGCTAATTCGAGGTTAGTTAAGGAGTTCACCAATATCGGGTGCAAATAGACAAATTACTGAATCTATGCTTTGTTGAATGTTGCGCTAATGATACTCTGCTAAGGTTAATTCATGTTGACGTTGTGCTTTGTCCTAATGTTTATGATCTTTGCTTTGCTAAAGTCTTATTCAAGTTGCCATATTGTAACATTGTTTATGTGTTTTCTGGTATTGAGACTAATAAACTTACTAGTAGAGTGTAACAAATAGGGAATAAATATCCTAAATCTTACTAAATTTGTGTGGTTATTCATGGCCGAAAGGTCATTGTGTGTTCCGATTCTTATTAATGTCATTAACTCATTTGATTGATACGTTATTGGAAGCATTGGTGAGATTATTGATCTATTGATTGAAATGCTGAATAGATATCTTGTCTTAAGGTGTCTCCAATCAGGGTCAAAAGGTTCATTGGCCTAAAACGAGTCCCAATGAGGTAAAGCAGCTAGGACGGGACATGTTATCACCTATAACCAAGTTAAGATTCAGACATTGCTCAGTTGTCCCTATGTGATTTCTAAAACCGTACTGGCAAGGATTAATAATTCCATTATCCACTGCCCACTCCTTAATCTTGTTACACAAAACTCTTCCTAGGATTTTAACAGCTGTATCAATCAGTGAGATAGGGTGATAGCAACTTGGCAGTGATCGATTCCTTTTCTTAAAGGGTGGGAAAATAGTGGACACGGCCCAAAAGCTTGGTACCAATGAATGTTTAAGACTGTTAAAAACATTAGTCATCTTCGGGGCCCAAAGTTTAATATTACATTTAATCAAGTTACTAGGGGCACCGTCCAGGCCAGGAGCCTTTCTACGAACACTTTGCTGAACTGGTCACTAATGCCAGCCTCGTCCATCCCATTATGCAAATCAAGTGACAAGAGGAATGCCTCTAGCTCCTTACCTCGCTGGTCGAAACCCTCTAAAGTATAATTATCTTTCTGAAACTCAGATAAGGGGGACAGCCTTGCAATAAAATCCCCAGCTAGACAGATGTGCGCCTGGCACCCCTCATCAGTTGCTTTACCAAGAAAAAGCTGAGGTATTTAAACAAACCAGGGAACCTTGAGTTAGGCATATTATCAAAATCATTGTTATAGAAGGTAATCAAATACAAGGTCAGGTTCTCCTTAAAAAGCACAGCTTGAAAATCAGTACCCAGGGTTTCAAATCCAGTGGCATGGCCACCAGTCAACACATTTATCCGAACAGATAGTCAACCAGAGGCATAGCCAGAACAAGATAGAGTGGCTGGCACGCGGAAACACGGGAACCCATCAAACACAGTATGCTGGGGTACCAGGTTTCCTGCAGCATCAGAATGTCTCTCACGAAGAGCTGCCACTCCGGAAGATGTATCTTAGAGCGAAGACCAATTTTCATAGAGGAAACACATACATTTCAGGTGGCACTAGAAGGGCATGTGTGGAGGGTTGTTGTATAGCCATTTTAGCCATAGCTCCATGCACGTTATTTTAACACACTAGGCCAAGCCGCTGTGCACCTTAACCTAGATATATTTTATTCGGCTTCATTTTATTATTGTTACAATAGCCACTTTTACGGTCTTGTTTAATTTTCTGTTTGTCTAACTGTTTTTGCCTAGGCAAGCACTCTGTTCTCCAACAAGACATTCTTGATCACTCTGTGCTTCTTCCAAGGCTACAGCACAGTACATTGCCGTTGAACGTGGTAGAAGTTTAGTCTCCAACATTCGTAGAAAACACACATCCTTACGTAGAGACATTTTCCCAGAATATCAACTGTGTTATTATAAAAACACGTCCTTGTCCCTTACACGTTAGAGGGAGATTCCAGCCAGAGAACCATGACTGTAAGCTGATTGCAGAATGCTTCGTTACAGATGCTAATGCAGACCGCAGGCCTTTGCTCAGGTATGGGGGATGATGCTTTCCCAGGGGACCTGAAGGGCAGAATTAGAGCTTAACATGCTGTGCTTTATTATATTCTAGGTAGGAGTTAGTCTATTCACCATAGTGACAATATGATAGCGTTGTTTCTATGCTTCACTCTTCTAGTCACAATTTTAATATTGTTATGTTGTGTCGTCTTGGTTATTGCTGTTCATGCTTTGCTATCTAAGATGCAGTTGTTTTATTAAAATCATTATTGAAACATATACTGCCTCTATTTGTCATTTATATATGAGACTAAAGTAACAGAGAAACGGATGAGACCTGAGTGACCACGGCTTCCCTGGGAAAACAAGTATGTCATGCGCTCGGCTGCCCAGTTATCCCTATTCTTGGGTAGAGATGAGGCACTGCTAGTTGGCCGGAGCAAAACCTGGATTGGAGCGACAGGTGTCACCCGCAGTGGGTTAGACTTAGTGCCCCACACCGCGGGCGATTGTGCCACTCGAAATCCAGTAGTCCCATTAGAATGATGAAAGCCTACACAGCAGGGTGATTAAGGTATAGCCACAGGCTGAATTAACACAGGCCTGTTAGTAATAGACCAATACACACCCAGTCAGTCAATTTCAGTAAGACTGGGAAGGGCTGCATATCTGTTATTACATTCCAGAACTGGCTTGGGCTGAAGGTAATGATACATAAAAGGGAACATTAACTGCATATTGGGCTTATAACAATACCCCAGAGGGGGTAACACAATCCTCAAACTGGCAAAGTTGCCCTCCATATTGGACTTTAATAACTGCCTCACACAGGATGGATGCCTGAAATGTACCACAATGCAGTCTCTATTTATATTTCTGGCTGAGGCCCCCACGCAACCTACCCTGTGCATCATTAGAATCTCATTGCACTCCCTAACATTAACGTTTTTGTTGGTGCCAAACCAATGAATGACCCTGTTATGCAGCTGTACCCATGTTTATATTTGGTTGCGCCTTAGAGGGAGCACTGCGGCCAGAACCAGCACATAGGGGCACACTGCAGGCGGTAGTTTTAATGTTGCAGTATTAGCCGTGGTTCTTTGGTCGTGAACACCCAATGATTTGGAGGATAAGTCATTGTTGGTGCCAGTTCGAGAGGTTCCTGGAACAGAAACAGAAGAGGGTGTCCACTAAAGCCTGAACTGGAGCTAGTTAAGGTAACAGGTGTGTGGGCAGTTGCGTTCTGCATGGCTACTGCAGATAAAGAAGTAACCCCTGCAATCACATGGCACTCAGCCACAGGCATGAGCGTCAGTGTTACATGGGAGGATTTTCTGGCTAATGACATCATTAGATGAATTGGTTAAGCTAGCCAGTTGCTTCTCTATGTGGGCCAAGTGATCAGTTATCGGGCCTAGCTGTTCTTGTACCAGAACAGAAAACTTCCTGCATAGAACCTCAATGGTCAGCGATCTTAGATAGAGCTCCCCCCTTGTTGGGTTTGGCCACGTATTATTGTGATTGTAGCTAAGTCACACAACAACTGTTCTTTTTACGCTTGACAGCTGACTCTTGGGGTGATTTGAAACTTGAAGGGCTTGGTAACACCGGGCAGTTATCCAAATTGTCCAAGTTCGCTACAGGGCAGCTATGATCGCTGCTGCTCCGCCTGCACCTAATGCCCCTATTAGCCCTGACAAAACTGAGTCACCATTTATCATGCTAGAGCTGCTGCTTGCATCGACAAGCCCCCCGCGCTTGCTCCATAGATAGTCTGCCTTCAGTTAGCACAACCTCATTTGTAATCACCCGTACAGCTTTCTCAAGCATGTTGTTCACGCTTGTCATTCTTCGTGGAGTGTGGCACAACCAGTACGCTTGTGTTAGCCTATGATATGTAAAGAATGGAGCACTCACCCCGGAAAGCCAAGGGTGGAGGGCGGATAAGAAAGTCTCGAAAGAGAGTGGCCCAGCCCAGCCTCGGCTGGCCATGATGAGACAAGACAGGCCTGCCCCGCACCGTGGGTCCGGCAAATGTGCTATATAGCGCTGTAGAAGGCAGCAAGTGGCAGCAGGTGCGAGTGATGGAAAAGACTCCCTCCAAGGCTCCTGGGACACATAGTCACCCCAGGAACACTCCTGCGCTGCAGGTCTGACAGGTTCGCTATATAGCACTATAGAAGGCAGCAAGTGGCAGCAGGTGCGGCTGATGGAAAGGGAAGCCTCCAAAGTCCCACAGACTCCTAGACTCCTGGGTCTTGTAGTCCCACCAGGAAAACACCTGTAAATGTGTCTAGGGGGCCAAAGCTCTAAACCTAGCAGATGTATACTTTAATCAAGTATGTGTTTCTTTTGCAATTTCGAAAAGGTCCAAATTGGCCTGTGGAGAGCCTTCTATTGCAGCCTTTCCAGGAGATGGAAAAACTGTGTATGGTCTATTGCCTTTGGCAATATGAAGCTGTCAACTCACCCCTGCGCTCATTCCCTACAGGTCACTTACTAATCTTACTCCTACTCTTGCCTGATGGTCCAAATGGGTTTTGTTGGAAGTGAGCATTGATACTACAATTTTGGTGCTCACTCCGTTAGAGGAGCAATGGCCTCCAAGTTTTTCAGTGTTGCTGTTCGATTGGAGGAGATCATCTACATGGCAGATTGGTGTTCAGATCTAATGTTTAAGGAATTCTGCCATTAAACAGTAAGTAATCCTTTTTCCATGACTGTTGATAAGATTTGAGTTTTTATAATCCGAAGCCTCCGGTCCTGACATTGAATCACAAATTTCTTAACATATATGACAAATAATGTGTACTTCTTTTAAGGACACAGAGGTGATGTTTGTCCCACCCATGATTTTTCAACAGTTCTTGTGCGAATATATATTTATATGTATAATGGAATGTCTGTTTTCCTTCTTGCCCACCATTCTGATTAATTAACTCAGTATTGATGTTTGGACTCTTAGACTATTTTTTCTTCAGTTTCATAACAGAAGCAAGAATACATTTCTAGTCTTGTAGCAAGAAGAGGAACATGACATAAGCACATGCCGGTTTATATGGTTGCCTGCATTATGATTGGTTGAGAGCTGTTGGTGTTATTGGAACCTGTAGTTTTATACTTTGATCTGGGGGCATTGTAGTTCTGTGACTTTGTTTACCATGTTTTCTCTCTGGTTGTATCTCACTTGCTGTGTTTGACAAAGCAGAGAAGAAAATGCATTATCTTCTAATCCCTGTCCTTGACAGAATTGAAGTTCTGTACACAAATGTTATAAAATGTTTGATTACCGACAAATTGTGAGCTATGGGAATGACATACAAGTCAACACTACAGACCTGATTTACAAAGTTAAACTTACAGTTTTGAGTACGTTTAAAATTGTTTGCTATTCAAAATGGTATTTTACTACTAGTATCTTTACAACTGTGGAGTCACCACACATAAAAGAGAGAACTGTCCAAGAGTAAGGGGCCAGATTGTTTTTGTTCACCTTCAGGTAAGTCCCCTGTGAATTGTGCATTCTGTCTGAGATGATCTTGGGCGGAAGACCATGGAGTCTCATGATCTACTGAATAAATATTTCGCTCAAACTTGCTGCAGTGGGGAGTTTTCTCAAAATAATTAAATGGGCCATCTTGGATAATAAATCCACTACTACTAGGATTGTGGTGTTTGTATTGGACATTTGTAGGCCTGTAACAAAGTCTCAGCTGATGGTATGCCATGGAGCCGCAGGTATAGGCGTTGGTTGCAACAAATCACTAGGGACGGTATGAGGGGTTTTATTGTGTGCACAAACAGGACAAGCCTGTACGTATTCCTGTACATCTCAAGACATAGTTCGCCATCAAAACTGTTTACAATTGTTTATGTTTTTTTGAATGCCAACATGCCCTTCCAAAGCTGTATCGTGAATCCAGCCAATCGCCTTTTTAATCAGCTGGGGTGGGAACATCTTGTCATTATGGAAAAATACCCCTTCACAGATGCTGTTACCACGTTCTGATAACCACTGCCCTGAATCTACGTGTTCAGAGTGCCATTTTGTTTTTGCACAGACTTCATTTTTCGCAAATGCCCACAAATGTTTCTCATGGGATGGCGTTTTGAGGGTTCTCTGAGCATGGTGAAGGTGTGGAACCTCCCAAGTGAGACAAGGTATCAGCCTTGGTTTCTTTTGTACCTCGGCAATAAGTGATAATAAAGTCAAACTTGCTAAAGATTAGTAGCCCGCGCATCTGTCGAAGAGTTAGGGCCTTTTACTAAACCAAGAAACTATATGGTATGAGTAAATGCTAATCATGTACCTGTAGTGCCAGAGTCACTGAGCATAGGAAGGACTTTCCCTAGTTGTATCACTAATGTGACGGTGATGGTCAAATGACCGTCACTCTACAAATGATATTAGGCAGGTACTGAGAGATATTACTAGTCTGCTCATTTGACAAGTTGACCTCCAAACCTAATGAGAAGTTTAGTTTCCCAGGCCCAAGTCTTCCCTCAGAATGCTAGAAATTCCCTTTCTATTCTTAGGTTTGGCCAAGAACTTCTCAGCAAAAAGCCCTGCTTTGCCACAATACAGACATCGATTGACTTTTCTTCTTCATTTTGTTTCGTCTGGGGTCAAAGGACTGCGGATTCTCCCAATTTGCATTGGCTCAATGCCTTGTCCTCTCTTGTCAATTGCCTTTTGCTCTGTTGTGAAAACTACTACTCTTTACTTTCCACGGGGTCTCTATCCCCTTCGTTTACTGAGGCAATGGTCTAGTTTCATCACCAGATCTGTGAAGTCTGAGCTGTCATCTGGCGGATCGACAATATGGGATAACAAAACCTTTAGGTCATCTCTTAGACCTCAATGAAAAAAGAGAAGTCCCTTTTTCCTCTAGTTATCGGGTTTCGGCAACCAGATGGTTGAAAATGATTATATAAGATAGTAGGTCTTTAGATCCTTTATTAAGGTTCAAAAGCTTGTTGTCGCTGAGTTGTACAAAGACATACTGAGCAAACAACTTCCTCAAGCTCTCCTTAAATTGAGTAAAATCATACAAAATTGGTTCATTTGTATCTACAAGTGGGATAGACCAATTAGCTGCATTGCCCCCATCAATCAATCATCTAATCAGTGCATTTGTAAAGTGCTACTAATCACATGTGAGGGTATCCAGGTGCTTGCAGGGTGCTAGGCTTAGTCAAAAAGGTAAGTCTTCAGTCCATAGGCGATGGGGAGATGTGGAGGTGCAAGTGTACGTCGTTCCAGGCCTTCGCTGAGGGATCGGAGAAGTGTCGCCCTTTAGTGCTTTTGTGGATGCAGGGAGAGTGGCTGATCGATAGAGAGGTGGATCAGAGTGTCTGGCTGGTTGGTGAAAGTTCAGGCGACGGTTGTTGCAGGCAGGTCTGGGTTTCTGAAAGGCTTTGTATGCCTGGGGCAGTTTCATGAATTGGCATCTCTTCGTTTTTGGGAGCCAGTGGAGTTATTTGAAGTGGGGAGAGATGTGAGCCCTACAGGGAAGGTTGAGTATGAGCCTGTCTGCAGCGTTCTGAATGTTGTGTAGCCTCTTCAGGAGGTGAGCTGCGATACCATAGTAAAGGACGTTACCATAGTCGAGTCTGTTTGTGTCAAGTCTGCTAAATTACAACTGCCACTTTGGCGGCATTGTTGGGGAAGCAGCAGGTCTACATAAAAACTGCAGTTGACAATGACTCATAAAGATATATTTGGCACTATCATCATTAAACAGTTCTGGTGCTGCCAAGGGAATTGGCACTGGGGTAGATACAGTAACATTTAGGGTTTGTGCCCCTACTAGATTTGGGGTGGCACTTTCCTAGCTGGGTCATCAAACTTGGGAGAAAGAAAATTACAACGGGCTGTCTTACGTGTTGCTTCTCCTCATGGCATAAATCATGGCTTAAACAATTGCAATTTTTCCTTTAATTCCGCGCATTCATCTTGTAACCCCTGCACTTTGGTGTGTAAACTATTTAATCCCCTGGCCAGATCCTTCTCCTTGGGGTTTCTTCAACTAAGGCTTCACCTAGGTCTTGCATGTTCAACTTGTCCTTGGACTCCATGTCACCCAAACAGAATGTTAGATGCGGCTTGGCTTTCTGTCACGTGCAGCTCACATGAATGGCAGAGGATTCTGCTGGGCCGATGCTGGCTCAATCACACTCCTTGGGAACAATTCTAAGTCTTCTTCACTAGATGTTATTAGGCTGGCAACTGATCCTCTGGGGAATAGGGGAGTTGAATGAAAAAAGAGAAACACCGCTTCTCTTCTGGGTTTGGGTGGGGGCAAGCGGAACACCTTTCTTCAAGTATCCCTTTGGGTGTAATTGGGCCAGTTCTGAGAGGCACTGTAATGGGAAACACAGGGCCAGATGTAGTTAGATAAAAATTTGTGAATCGGAATTAGCGACTCCATGCGAATCGCTATTTCTGACTCGCAAAACGAAATGCTATAAAGACTCGCCATACCAAATTGCGAATCGCAGAGGTGTCGCACCGCATTTTGCGACCTCCGTTTTTAGCGAGGTTGCAATTTGCGTGAAGGGTGTGGTCCGGTGTCGCAAATTGCGACTGCCTCGCAAATTGCCTGCAGGTGCAGCATAACAGTTGGGAAACCCACTTCCTGGCTCTTGGTGATGACATCAGAACCAGGAAGTCACCAAATAGAACTGCAGCTAGCCCAAACTGCAGAGCCACACCCAGGTGAGAGGAGCTACTGCAACAATGGAGAAGGAGACAGGCAGTGCTGGCAGGAAGAGAAAACTAAAGTTCTCAGACAAGGAGTTGGAGGTCCTAATGGAGGAGTGCTGCCTGCACCACGACCAACTCTTCGGCAAGGCAGCAATGAGTGTCCCTGACACTCAGAAGAAAAGAATTTGGCAGGACATCCAAGAAAAAATGAATGCCATTGGGGTAAGCCACCGCACCCAAGATGAAATCAGGAAAAGGTGGTATGACCTTCGCTCCTGGACCAAGGAGAGGGTTGCAGAGCACATGAGGGAGAGGAAGGGCACTGGAGGAGGCCCATCCACCGTTCCACCACCTACAGCCCTGGAAACAATGGTGGAGACGACACTGGAGCTGGAGGCTGTACTGGGCATAGGAGATGTGGACAGTTCAGCGCCTGGAACATCAAAAAGTGAGTACCATGATATATGCTTTGACACCCACAAATGCACTATACACACTATCCCAGTACACAGCAGCAGGCACCACCAGACTAACTCCATTCCAGTCTAGCAACCTCTAGAATAGTGCATTATGGGCATTGTAGTACAGTGGTCCAAATATAGGCAAATATTTATTATGAGGCAAAACACAGATGTGCGAGACTGACAGTGTATCCCCTATGTCCCACAGGTCTCCCACAAGGCACCCCCGTCAGCGAACACGTGCAGGGTGAGGAACATGGGCCAGACCCACAGGAGGAGGCTTCCAGTGACACAGCAGGGCACAGCAGGACACCACCACCCATGGAAATTCCACCAGAGGCCATGGAAGATCCTGCGCAGGACATGGAGGTGGCAGTGGTAGCACCAGGGCCCAGCCCTACAGAGAGGCACACACAGCCAGCAGCAGGAGCAATGCACAGATGCCGGCGCAGAGTGCAGTCTGTGCACAGGGATGATGTCGCAGACGTTGAGTTTGCGGGACTTGAGGCATCACTGGTACAGGGTCAGCGCCTGCAAAACAGACAGTTGCGGTCAATAAAAAGGAACCTTTCAAGACTGCAGACCACTATGACCCATGGGATGGCTAATGTGGACAATCAGTTCCAACACATGAACACACAGCTGGGGAACCTGACACAGGCCATCAAACTTTTGGTCAGGGAACTGGTGCATGATAGGGCACAGGCACGGCGCAGGGAGCGCAACACTGCTGCCCGGTTTGACAGACTTGCAGCATCCATTGGGCGCCTGGCTACAAACACCACCTGCCTGTCAAGGCGCACTGTCAGCCTGCAGGTCGAAGTGAGCCATTTAGCTGGGGATGTGGCACGGGGACTTGGCCGCATCAACCATGCGGTTGACCTAATGGAGACCAGGCAGGCTGCAAGGGGCAAAGGGGATACCCCGCAGGACATCGAGGAGGGTCCTACCATCAGCAGTGTGTCTGCAAGTGACTCGCGTGTGCAGCAGAGTAGCAGTGCACGGCAGGACTCAGGGGACCCCCAAGGAGTGAGCCATGGTGGCCGCAGTAGGAGGAGGCTGTGAGCCACCAAAATGTACTATTACTGAGGCACATGCAATTAATATGTCTTATTTGACTTTTTTACAATTCCGGACAGTTGCATACTGCACATTTCAATCAACATCATAATTTAGCAATAAAAAGGTTTTGTTTGTTTCACTACACAACTGGGCTATGTGTGTCTGACATTAGTGAGTGTGGTCACAGTTGCCACGTACCTGCCAAAATATTGGGTTGCTTCGATCCCCAGGGTGTCGGTGTGGTAGCTCTTGCTCCTCATCCTCCGTGTCTGTGTCTTCAGGGGTGAGATGTAGCCCACGTCTGGTGGCAATGTTGTGTAGGATGGCACAGGCGGCAACTATCTTGCATGCTGTTTCTGGGGCATACTGGAGTGCACCTCCACTTTTGTGGAGGCATCTGAATCTTGCCTTTAACAAGCCAAAGGTCCTCTCAACTACAGTTCTGGTCCGCCGATGTGCAATGTTATATCGCCTCTCGTTCTGATTGCCAGGTGTTAGGTATGGGGTGAGTATCCATGGTCTCAGGACATATGCACTGTCACCTGTTTGACAAAAAAGGCAAATTTAGCTGGGCATCACAGGGTTACACAGTGACCTGTATGTATGGCTTCAGAGTGTAGTCACCAATATCTAATAAATATCCGTCTCCAAACTCCCCACGTTCTAAGCGTTGGTGTATCCCACTGTGCCTGAATATCTGAGTCACGTGTACTCCCTGGATAGTTAGCTACAATGTCAGTAATGACATTATGGGCGTCACATACCATCTGGATGTTTAGTGAGTGAGTACATTTCCTATTGTGAAACACATATTCCAGATTTGCAGGTGGGCAAATTTGAATGTGTCCCGTCCACGCACCCTAACACATGGGGAAAGTTGGCAATTCTGTAGAAGTCCAACTTGGTACTGTTAATTTCTGCCTCATTCTTGGGTAGGTATATATATCTGGACATGTGTGGAAGTATGGCATCTAGGAAATGTCTGAAGAATCGTGAGAGTGCACTTTGGGATACCCCGCCTGCCACAGCAATCACCCCCTGATAGCTACCCAGGGCCAAGAGGTGCAGTGAGCATAGCATGTGATGGCGCTGCTGCGCATTGTCTGTTGTTCAAGCTGAGGATTCAGCAGTTCAATTATCTCTAAGATAACAGCACTGCTCAGTCTGTATTTGTCATAAATCGCCTCCTCAGTTTGTTGAAATAGTGTCTGCCTGGTTCAGTATATCCTCTCCTGTCTCTGCCTCCTCCTCCTCTGCTGGGCAGCCTGGACTCTCCTCCTCCATGCTATCATGTACAGTTCAGCCATTTTGAGTCACCCAGATGCCTTCTGGGTCTCCTTTTATACTTTGGTTCTGGTTACCACCTGCTCCGAATCAGTGGTAATCTGGATGTGCAAAACGGGCTTTTTGCGACTAGTCGCAAATTGCGACTGGCATTTGCATATAGTTTGCGACTCGCAATTTGCGACTTCCTGATTGCGGGTCGCAAAATCAGGTCGCAATTTTTGCGAGTCGGTGCTAGGTCGCATCGCTATTTGCTATTCGGAAATGGGATTTTTGCATCCCATTTCAGATTTTGCGGGGTCCCAAATAGCGATTCAGGCCATTTGCGACTCGCAAAACTTTGCTACATCTGGCCCACAGTTATTAAAAGAAGCTTCTAGTTAAAACACTTATAACCATATAAATTGGGCAAAAGATATCATTGCATACCTGACTCAACAACAAGGTTTTGGTAAACTAACATTATGTTTGGAAATCTTCCTGATAAGGCTCCAGAATGGCCAAGTTCAAAATGTTCCATTAAACAACAGTTTAATGTTTGCACAATGCTTGTGGGGGAAAACAAGAATGTCTACTTGCTCTACACACTTAAAATCCTTACATGTGAGTTCCTTATGAATAACAATAGTTGAGCTAGCTTCCAAACGTTGTGAGTGTTTGTTGCGTATGTCTTTAGTTGGCGCCCCCTTGCTCGCTGGGTAAAAGAAAGTATCTTGTCCTTCTGTTCTTTTTCAGGTGTGCAACGCCGTGGGCACCAGGCTCTGTTTAGCAGGTAAGTGGTCTACCTCTTGGGGATTTGGTTTGCAGGTAAATTGTTTTTCTCTGGGGGATTTTGGAGGCGAGAGCTCTCAGGACCACAGCTTCGGGAGATCAGCTGCGCTGGAAATGGACGGAACCAATCGTAGCCTTGAGCTTGTGGCGCATTACTTCGCAGTACTTATAGCCATGCCCCAAAGATGGCTGCCGGGTCATGTGGTGAGCCGCCATCTCGTATGAAAGCTGAGCCGAGCTCCCGCTGGAAGACGTGGATCTTGTGCACATGGGGAAAACACATGAACATTTAGGAGGCAGCTTCAGGCATGAAAATGTAATTTCAAGAAACCAATAACCCTGTGTGGGACTGCAAGGAACCAATGACCATGTAGGAGGCTGCAAGGACTTCAGAAAGGGAGGGCAGTGGAGGGTACAGGGATTAGGGAGGACAAGGATGTGGGTGGCTGCAGGGAGTCCTGGAATCAAACCAGTGGCACACACAGTAAAAACTAATCTGGGACAGGTGAGAAGTGCAACACATAACACTAAACTGAAAGTATTTCCTTCTCAGCAACACAAGAACGTAACTATTTTCCTGCTGGTAATACAGAATGCTGTATTTGTAGTATGTTTCAAAGCTTCATGGGGTAAAGAAGGAAAATGTCACTTACACAGTGTACATCTGTTCGTGGCATGAGACGCTGCAGATTCACATGCTGTGCATTATCCTGCCATCTAGTGTTGGGCTCGGAGTGTTAAAAGTTGTTTTTCTTCAAAGAAGTATTTTCGAGTCACGAGACCCAGGGACTCATCCCTTTCGGCTCCATTGCGCATGGGCGTCGACTCCATCTTAGATTGTTTTCCCCGCAGAGGGTGAGGTAGGAGTTGTGTATATAGTAAAAGTGCCCATGCAATGGAGTAAGTATGTATGTACATAATGTGTATAAAAATACAAATAAAAATTATATATTTACAAATTTACAAATGTACAAGTTTCATCAACTTAGAACGGCTACAGGCTCCCGGGGAGGCGGGAGGGCGAATGTGAATCTGCAGCGTCTCATGCCACGAACAGATGTACACTGGGTAAGTGACATTTTCCGTTTGATGGCATGTGTAGCTGCAGATACACATGCTGTGCATAGACTAGTAAGCAGTTATCTCCCCAAAAGCGGTGGCTTAGCCTGTAGGAGTTGAAGTTGTTTGAAATAGTGTTCGTAATACAGCCTGTCCTACTGTGGCTTGTGTTGTTAACACGTCTACTCAGTAATGTTTTGTGAATGTATGAGGCGTAGACTATGTGGCTGCCTTACAGATTTCTGTCATAGGTATATTTCCTAGAAAGGCCATTGTGGTGCCTTTCTTCCTAGTGGAGTGCGCCTTTGGCGTAATAGGCAGATCTCTTTTTGCTTTAATATAGCAGGTCTGAATACATTTCACTATCCATCTGGCAATGCCTTGTTTGGATATTGGATTTCCTGCATGAGGTTTTTGGAAGGCTACAAACAATTGTTTTGTCTTGCGAAATTGTTTTGTTCTATCAATGTAATACATAAGTGCTCTTTTGATGTCTAACGTATGTAAGGCTCTTTCAGCTACTGAGTCTGGTTGTGGAAAAAAAACCTGGGAGTTCCACTGTTTGGTTTAGGTGGAACAGTGATATAACTTTTGGTAAGAACTTTGGATTTGTACGGAGAACCACTTTATGTTTATGTATTTGTATAAAGGGTTCTTGTATAGTGGATGCTTGTATTTCACTTCCTCTTCTAAGAGATGTAATAGCTATTTGGAAGGCTACTTTCCAGGTTAAGTATTGCATGTCACAAGAGTGCATGGGTTCAAATGATGGACCATGAGTCGTGTTAATACAATATTGAGGTTCCACAAGGGAACTGGTGGTGTTCTTGGGGGTATGATTATTTTTAAACCCTCCATGAATGCTTTGATGACTGGGATTCTAAAGAGTGATGTTGAATGTGTAATATGCAGGTAGGCAGATATTGCTGTGAGATGTATTTTGATAGAAGAAAATGCTAGTTTTGATTTTTGTAAGTGTAATAAATAGCCTACAATGTTTTTTGCAGAAGCATGTAGTGGTTGAATTTGATTATTATGGCAGTAATAAACAAATCCTTTCCATTTGTTTGCGTAACAATGTCTTGTAGTAGGTTTTCTAGCTTGTTTAATGACCTCCATACATTCTTGTGTAAGGTCTAAATGCCCAAATTCTAAGACTTCAGGAGCCAGATTGCTAGATTGAGCGATGCTGGATTCGGGTGTCTGATCTGTTGTTTGTGTTGAGTTAACAGATCTGGTCTGTTTGGTAGTTTGATATGAGGTACTACTGACAGGTCCAGTAATGTTGTATACCATGGCTGATGGGCCCAGGTTGGTGCTATTAATATTAGTTTGAATTTGTTTTGACTCAATTTGTTTATTAGAAAAGGAAGGAGTGGGAGAGGGGGAAAAGCGTAAGCAAATATCCCTGACCAACTCATCCATAACGCATTGCCCTTGCACTGAGGGTGTGGATACCTGGACGCAAAGTTTTGGCATTTTGCGTTTTCTTTTGTTGCGAATAGGTCTATTTGTGGTGTTCCCCAGCTTTGAAAGTAAGTTTGTAGTATCTGGGGATGAATTTCCCCATTCGTGTGTTTGTTGGTGATCTCGACTGAGATTGTTGGCTAACTGGTTTTGAATTCCTGGGATGTACTGTGCTATTAGGTGAATGTGATTGTGAATCGTCCAATGCCAAATCTTTTGTGCTAAGAGACACAGTTGTGATGAGTGTGTCCCTCCCTGTTTGTTTAGGTAATACATTGTTGTCATGTTGTCTGTTTTGACAAGAATGTGTTTGTGGGCTATTAGCGGTTGAAATGCTTTCAATGCTAGAAACACTGCTAACAGCTCTAAATGATTTATATGCAGTTGTCTTTGTTGAACGTCCCATTGTCCCTGTATACTGTGCTGGTTGAGGTGTGCTCCCCACCCTATCATGGAAGCATCTGTTGTGATCACGTATTGAGGCACTGGGTCTTGGAATGGCCGCCCTTGGTTTAAATTTATAGGATTCCACCATTGAAGCGAGGAGTGTGTTTGGCGGTCTATCAACACTCGATCTTGAAGTTGACCCTGTGCTTGTGTCCATTGTGTTGCTAGGCATTGTTGTAAGGGACGCATGTGTAGTCTTGCGTGTGGGACAATGGCTATGCATGAAGACATCATGCCTAGGAGTTTCATTACAAACCTCACTTGATAGTGTTGGTTTGGGTGCATGTTTAGTATTACATTTTGGAAGGCTTGTACCCTTTGTGGACTTGGAGTGGCAATCCCTTTTTGTGTGTTGATTGTTGCTCCTAAGTATTGTTGTATTTGACACGGTTGTAGATGTGATTTTTGGTAGTTTATAGAGAACCCTAGTTTGTGAAGGGTTTCTATGACGTATTTTGTGTGTAGAAGACACTGTTGCTGAGTGATGGTTTTTATTAACCAATCGTCTAAGTAAGGGAATACGTGCATGTGCTGCCTCCTGATGTGAGCAGCTACTACTGCAAGGCATTTTGTGAATACCCTTGGGGCTGTTGTTATGCCGAACGGTAACACTTTGAATTGGTAATGCACGCCTTGGATTACAAACCTCAAGTATTTCCCGTGGGAAGGATGTATGGGTATGTGGAAATAAGCATCTTTGAGATCTAATGTTGACATGTAGTCCTGTTGTTTGAGCAAGGGAATCACGTCTTGAAGTGTCACTATGTGAAAGTGATCTGATTTGATGTAAAGATTTAGGGCCTGATTACAACTTTGGAGGACGGTGTTAATCTGTCCCAAATGTGACGGATATACCACCTACCGTATTACGAGTCCATTATATCCTATGGAACTCGTAATACGGTAGGGGGTATATCCGTCACATTTGGGACGGATTAACACCATCCTCCAGAGTTGTAATCAGGCCCTTAGTGTTCTGAGGTCTAATATGGGTCTCAGTGTTTTGTCCTTTTTTAGAATTAGGAAATACACCTGTTCCTTTTTGATGGTTGGGTACTTGTTCTATTGCTTCTTTTTGTAACAATGCTTGGACTTCTAGTTGTAACAGATCTAAGTGTTGTTTGGGCATGTTGTGTGCTCTTGGAGGCACATCTGGTGGCAAATGTAGGAATTCTATGCAATAACCATGTTGGATAATGGCTAGGACCCACACGTCCGTAGTTATATGTTCCCAGTTGTGGTAATAATCTGTGATTCTCCCCCCCACTGGTGTTGTGTGGTGGGGGTTTGTGACGTTGAAGTCACTGTCTGGTTTGAGGGGGTTTGGGCTCTGGAATTTCCCTCTTGTTTTAGGAAACTGTCCACCCCTATATTATCCTCGAAAATCTCCTCTCTGATATTGGCCCTGATATGTGGGTCTGACTTGTGAGGTGGAAGGCTCTGTGGTTTGGGCCCAAAACCCCCCTCTAAAGTGCGGCTTCCTAAAAGTGCCTCTGCTCTGTGGGGAGTAGAGCGCGCCCATGGCTTTGGCCGTGTCAGTGTCTTTCTTCAGTTTTTCTATCGCTGTATCCACCTCCGGCCCAAGCAATTGTTATTCGTTGAAAGGCATATTCAGCACAGCCTGCTGGATTTCTGGCTTAAATCCGGAGGTCCGTAGCCACACGTGTCTCCGAATGGTTACTGCTGTGTTTATTGTCCTGGCTGCCATGTCTGCTGAGTCTATAGCCGACCTTATTTGGTTGTTGGAGATAGTTTGGCCCTCCTCGACAACCTGTTGGGCACGTTTCTGGAACTCTTTGGGAAGGTGTTGAATGAGATGTTGCATTTCATCCCAAGGTGCCCTTTCATATCTTGCCAGTAGAGCTTGCGAATTTGCAATTCGCCATTGATTGGCTGCCTGTGCTGCCACCCACCTGCCTGCTGCATCGAATTTCCGACTTTCTTTGTCGGGCGGTGGTGCATCTCCAGAAGTTTTGTAAGTTTGCCCTTTTCCGGGCTGCTCCTACTACCACCGAATCAGGAGTTAACTGTTGGGTGATGTACACATGGTCAGTAGGGGAGGCTTATATGTCTTCTCCACCCTAGGTGTGATGGCTCTGCCTTTGACTGGGTCCTGAAACACCAGTTTGGCGTGTTTTAACATGCCTGGCAGCATTGTCAAGCTTTGGTATTGGCTGTGCGTAGATGACAGGGTGTTGAACAAGAAGTCATCTTCTACGGGCTCTGCATGCAATGCTACATTATGAAATGTAGCTGCCCTGAAACCACCTGCATGTAAGCAGTACTGTCCTCAGGTGGTGAAGGTCTTGCCGGGTAGCAATCAGGACTATTGTCAGAGACCGGTGCATCATACAAATCCCATGCATCCGGGTCATCTTGGCTCATCCCTGTGTGTGTTGGTGACTGCATCATTGGGGGTGTTGCTACCGGGGACAGATGAAGCGGCTGTAGTGGTGTTTTTTCTTTTGCCACTTTCGCTTTTGGCTGTATTTCCGCCTCTTGGAATGCCAGCTTCCGCTTCATTTTAATTGGAGGAAGAGTTCTGATTTTCCCCGTCTCTTTTTGTATATGGAGCCTCCTCTGGGTATGGTCTGGCTCTCCTATGCCCAGTTCTTGTTCGAAACTGTGACCTTGCAATTGTGTGGAAAGGCCTTGTTCCTCTGTATAGGAGCTTTGTTTCGGCTCCAAGGCTGCATGTTTCGGCACCAAAATCTTTTCGACAGTCTTTTTTGGCTCAGAGGAAACCTTTTTGACTTTCGGGGTGCCGAACTCTCGGTGCCGAGTCTGTTCGGAGCCGGTATCTCGACCGGAGTCGGATGTCTTCGGCTGCTGGGAGGCCTTTTTTGGTGCCGATGTTTGGTCACCGTGTTTTCGGGTTAAGCCATGGCCTGTTGGCGGTGGCGTCCCCTTGGCCATTATTTTAGAGTGAGTTTTTGCCGGGGCTGGTTTACTCACGGTTTGCTGCATCTTCGGCTGCTCACTCTCGGACTCGTCCGAGTCCGAATCTCGAATGGAGAATCTCTCCTCTTCTTCGACGTCGGTGCGCCCGGCCGGTGTCGTTGCCATCTGAAGTCTTTGAGCTCTTCGATCCCGCAGTGTTTTCTTGGATCGAAATGCCCGACAGGCCTCGCAAGTATCCTCTTTGTGTTCGGGGGGCAAACACAGATTACAGACCAAGTGTTGGTCTCTATAAGGATACTTTGCGTGGCAGTTGGGGCAGAAGCGGAAGGGGATCCGGTCCATGAGGTTTGAAGATGGACGCGGTCAGGCCGACCAGGCCCCGCCGAGGAGTGGAAGCCCCGAAGGGCTGCCGGAGCTCTTCTTTCTTCGGTGTCGATGTGCTAGCACTAACCCGGTACCGAGCGCAAACAATAGCGTCTAATTTTCCGATGGATAACTATCTTTTCCGAACCAAAATATGGAGCGAAGAGGAACATGTCCGAACCCGATGGCGGAAAGAAAACAATCTAAGAATGAGTCGACGCCCATGCGCAATGGAGCCGAAAGGGAGGAGTCCCTCGGTCTCGTGACTTGAAAAGACTACTTCGAAGAAAAACAACTTGTAACACTCCGAGCCCAACACTAGATGGCAGGATAATGCACAGCATGTGTATCTGTAGCTACACATGCCATCGAACACACATTTACATTTTCCACTGTGTAATTAGTAACATTTATCTCAAACTGTAAAGTGTACCTTTTGTGTTTTGGGTTAGACGCAGTCAGAGCTAGTTAGTAAAGGGCCAAAAACTGGATGTATTTAGTGAATCTCTTAGCATATGGAGCAGCTCAGCAACATCAATTTGACAATTTGTACAAGGACAATAAAGACATTGAATTAATTTTATATCTTTTCAAACTGCAACAGTTGAGCATATTTTTGTATGATAAAAATACTCAACAGGGTACACAAGATTGTTGTATGAATTTATGATGTGAATGCGCACAGAGTGTACAACTGAGACATGATTCAGGGCCCCAATAAGAGTTTGGCAGACAGGTTACTCAGTCACAAATGTGACGGATATCTACGACGTCCATAGGATATAATGGCATTGCAGTATGACACAGGGGATATCCATCATGTTTGGGATGGAGTAACCTATTCCTCTAAACTCTAAATCAGGCCCTTGAGAGATACTGAGATGATGCCGTATTGATTAGAGATAATTTATATGTTTATTCATGGAGGTTTCGAAACTGACAATTGAGTTATAATTTTTTAGTTAAAAGTTGATTCCATTTTTTAATTATGCGCCTGAATCATTTTCTTGCAGATGTCATGGGATGCCACAAAAATGCATTTTAGGGTCAGGGGTTAAGTGGTTCTGAATTGGTGAATCTGCTAGAGGAATTGAACATTCCCTGGAGCTAAAGCTATGCATAATCCTATTCATGTATAAAGAGAACTGGGGGCAGGGAGTGTAACACATGCATGTGCTATAATTGTAAAGTTTTTTTTTTCTCTTCTAGGCATCAACCTTTATAATTTACACGTTAATTATTTAGAAATGCGACAAATGTAGAATGAACGTTTATTAATGTATTTTTTTTATTGCAACACACTAATCGTGCCTGTTCAAATATATTTACAGTAGTTCATCTGAACGGATTTATCTGTTTTAAATAATTGTTGTTGAGTTGTGAACAAGCTTCATGGAAGCTGACAATTTCATTTGTTGTTTACTAGTATTATTCAAAGGGCACAGACTCACGGAATGAAATTAAGTAAAGGGGCCTCAGGCCTTTATCTGCTAATTGCCTATTCTTAAAGATTCAACAACAACCAGATAATGCTAAATAAGTGAAGAACACTGTGTGAATGGCTAGGGAGTAATTTTGTGCCAGGAGACTGAGACAAGACAGGCCATGCAGAATCATATTACATATTTTTACTGTAGGCTAACCAGAGGCACACTAAGGGGGTGATTCCTACCCTGGTGGTCATAGACCGCCAGGGCAGGGGACGGAGGAAGCACCGCCAACGGGCTGGCGGTGCTTCTGGGGCAATTCTGACCGCGGCGGTAAAGCCCCGGTCAGAAATGGGAAACCGCCGGTTTCCCGCCGGTTTCCCGCCGGTTTCCCGCTGCCCCAGGGAATCCTCCACGGCGGCGCTGTAAGCAGTGCCGCCATGGGGATTCCAACCCCCTTCCCGCCATCCTGTTTCTGGTGGTTTTCACCGCCAGAAACAGGATGGCGGGAACGGGTGTCGTGGGGCCCCTGGGGGCCCCTGCAGTGCCCATGCCACTGGCATGGGCACTGCAGGGGCCCCCTAACAGGGCACCATTGAGATTTTCAGTGTCTGCTTGGCAGACACTGAAAATCGCGACGGTGCAACTGCACTCGTCGCACACCAGCAACTCCGCCGGCTCCATTCGGAGCCGGCTTCCTCGTTGCTGGTGCTTCCCCGCTGGGCGGGCGGGCGGCCTTTTGGCGGTCACCCGCCAGCCCAGCGGGAAAGTCAGAATGACCGCCGCGGTCTTTTGACCGCGGTACGGTCTTCTGGCGGTTCCCGCCGGCGGGGGTCAGAATGATCCCCTAAATCTTTGCTTGCTGATTTCATCAGTCTGCCTTCCCAAAGCAGGTGACAATAGCAGACAATGACATTATATTGAACATTAGCCTCATTGTTCAAAGCAGGTACATGAGTGCAAACCATCTTTTAAAAGCGAATTAGGCTAATCTCTCGGTGCTGAGTTTAGATTAGTAAATCAAAATGATATAAGGGTGGGATTGGCATAAAATTACACTGCAAATATGTTGCAATATTTTCTCCTATACACAGTGCTCATTAAAGCTAAAGCTACTATTCTTTTTGTTTTATTATCATAGCTACTATTCGTGTTGTGTGCACTAGGATAGGATTTTTATTTTAAAATATATATATATTTTTTAAATATATCTATTGTATCCTTATGTTCTAGTGTGTCTTACTACTGTAAAGGGGGGTTTGAGTTCCATTAATTATGCCTGTGATATTTTATAGAACTGATCATTACCTGAACTGCATCTAACTCATGTACTGTTAAAGGGTTTGCAGGGTGGTTGCAGTCCAACTGCCTTTTTGTCTTGTGCTCGCACATTGACAAAGCCCTTAGTGAAAGGTACCTAGAACAAGCCTAATTTCTGGGCTGTGTTCTGGAAGATCCGGAAAATGCATCATGATGGAATATACACATTTCCATAGTCAAATCTTCTGGAAAGCATGACACCCACCACACTAGACACACATTTATATTTCTTTCCTCAAACCTCCTGGGTGCCTCCATGGGAAATTCTCACAACACTGAACTACCTTCTCTTAATTAAAATTCAGGTATTGAGCTCTAACTATGCATTTGTAGGTCAACCTTCCAAAAGACAATGGGGGTTATTCTAACTTTGGAGGAGGTGTTAATCCGTCCCAAAAGTGACGGAAAAGTGACGGATTTACCACCAGCCGTATTACGAGTCCATTATATCCTATGGAACTCGTAATACGGCTGGTGGTATATCCGTCACTTTACCGTCACTTTTGGGACGGATTAACACTCCTCCAAAGTTAGAATAACCCCCAATATTGTCAGCTTACTAACAACATAGAGGGTTTGCAACCCGCTCATTGCTTGGCATTACTGCCACTTTAATTTCCCTGCTTCTTATTTGATAGCTTGTCTTCTGCATACTGAGTTTGTCCATCCCCTGGAGTGTATCCTCATTATTTGTGTCTTTTCACTGCTCACATACGGAACTATTTTTTTCCTTATAAGGACACAATGAGAGTGCATGTGCTCTTCAGCTGTCTCCCTCTCCCTTGAGTGCTCTCCCTAAATACCTCTATGGTCTGTTCATCATGTACTTCTCCCCCTGGACCTGCACTCTGGGTTGTTCTCTCTCAATAGTGGTTCTCTCCTGGCCCCCCAGTCCTTGTTCATCTCCCCGACTGCTCCACTCCCACATTGCTCTCATTCACTGCTTTCCATCTTATCCACCACCACCCACTTCCTCATTTTGCTCTTCCTAGTGTGCTACTTTTCCCTGCTGCTCCTTCAGGTCCATCAGCAGTTAGAACAACTCATAGTCAGCATTGCAGCATTTACATATTTAACCTCTATGGTCCCTAGTGCGCTACCTCTGTGACTTCCTACTTTTGATCCTTTATTTATACCAACAACTCTGAAGCACACACTAGCAGAGCTGCAGAGATCATGTGAATAAAGACAACTTGCCCCCAAAAGGACACTGAAACAAACCCATCACCTAATAATAATTTTAAAAGATTTTCAAAAACACAATGAACATATCACATTCACTTAAAATTGGCCCTAATTATGTCTTTCTAAACCTTTATCAAACTTTAAAAAGGCAACTGCTGATAAAATGTATTTATTAAACAAAGAATCAGTACATTTGTAGGTTCTTTATTGTGAAGGATCTTTATGGTATTCAAGGTGAGTCTTGGACATTGTCAACTTCATTATGAAGTCTGGCTTTTTTGTCAAAACAAAACAGGCTTCTTTTCATAGGCAAGCTGAAAAAATATTGGGAAATAGATATTTTGAGTGGAGAGTTCAAATACTGTGTGCATCGCAAGCAGGAACTGTAATTCTGCAAAGATCAAGTCATGCACTGCCAAGCAATGTGAGCCCGAGCTGCTTCCCCTCAGGGTGCCAATTCTCAGATATATGGGGAACACTGAGGGGGTCATTACAACATTGGCGGTAAAAGCCGATTACCGCCGTGCAGAAGACCGCCAATACACCGCCGCGGCCGCGGAATTCCGCCACAGCTATTATAACACACATCTCGGAATCCGCCGAAATTCAGACACCCACACAAGTCCGCCACACCAAAGGTCAGTGATAAACTGGCGAAAACAAATCCTCCACTGTCACGCCAACAGAAACACACCCATGCTATTACGACCCACGAATCCACGCGGCGGTCTTTCAACCGCGGTATTCCATTGGTGGTACACACCGCCGCGCTCAAAATACACACACATCTCCAAAACACCGCCACATTGGACAATTCAAAATACACACACCTGATACACATACAAACACCACTCCCACACACCCAATTCAATATAAAACACACACCCACAAACCCCTACGACCCAGAATTAGAGACGAAGGCGACAGAGAGAGAGCACAGCAGTAGACAACCCCACCACACAGAGGCACACAACACCATCACCCACACAACATCCACGCACAAAACACCCCACACCACCCCACACCACCACACTCATCACCACATACACCACCCCACACATCACCTACACCACCCCATGGCACGCCAAAGACACCCCAGGTTTTCGGAGGAGGAGCTCAGGGTTATGGTGGAGGAAATCGTACGGGTAGAGCCACAGCTATTTGGATCACAGGTGCAGCACACCTCCATAGATAGGAAGATGGAGCTATGGCGAAGAATCGTGGACAGGGTCAACGCAGTGGGACAGCACCCAAGAAATCGGGAGGACATCAGGAAGAGGTGGAACGACCTACGGGGGAAGGCGGACCCCACCTCCTCCCCCACATCTAACAACATGGGAGGAGCAGGTCTTGACCATTATGCATCCAGAGGGCCTCGGAGGAGTCGGTGGAGGAATGGACACTGGTAAGTCAAATCTTAACTATCATCCCCCACCCTACCTGCATGCTATCACACACCCCCACCCTCACCCCCTCCCCTATCACTCCAACTCCTCACTAATGTACTAATAACACAAACCACCCATCCCAACACCAAGCCCTGCATGACACAACAAAGCATGGACACTCATCACTAAAGCATGCCCACTGCACATACCAATAACAACCCCTAACCATCATCACACAAGCCACTACACAGGAATGCTAGCACTGGGGTACACGCTCAGCCACCCATTGCACACTATGACACACACAGATGCAATAATCATGCTTTTATACCTCTGCAGGACCACTACCAGACAGGAGGGTCCAGACATCTCTACCCCACTCACAGAAGAGGCCCACAGTGATGACAGCAGCTCTGGCCAACTGGATCCAGATGACCAGCCCAGACCATTGTGGGCCTCGAGACAGTCGGTTCCCCTCGCACAGACACAGCCCAACACTGACCATCGACCCTCTGGTAACACCAGCACAGCACCCACCCAGCGGGCCCATACCTCCGTACCCAGGACACGTCAATCAGCTGTGTGTCCACCACTACAGGGAACCCAGGATAACCCACCACCCCAACAACAACAGGGACCTGGGGGCAGTGGTAGTGGGCACACGGTCCAGGGGACGGAGGCACAGGAACACAGGGGAACTGGGAGGGCTGCTGTGCGACAGGGGGCGGACAGGCCAAGGGAACCCACTCTCCACGAGGCCCTCTCCTCCATCATGGGAGCATACCACAACTCCCAGGAGATGATGGCTACGGTCCTGGCCAAGTTTCAGGAGACCCAGCGCATGCAGGAGGAACAGTATTTGGGGTTCAGGGAGGAGCTCAGAACCATCAGCTCCGCCCTGGGCACCATCGTAGGGGTGCTGAAGGACATACAGAAGACCATGAGGGACACCGTGGCACTCCAAGGGGCCACTGACACTAGCCTGGACGATGAACTGCCCACCACCTCCGCCAGCGCTATTGGACAGGACGCCCCGCCACAGGACCACCACACCAGCACCCCACCCCCTGCAGACGGAGAACCACCCCGCAAGCGGTCCCTGAGATCCAGGAACAGGACAGAGCAAGATGGCAAGACCCCCGCCAGGAAATGAGACCACCCTGATTGTCATCCCACTGTCCCACTTTGTTACCCTGTCCAGATTGGAACTGCCCCAGCTCCACTTCCTATGCCCATATGGGCAGTGCACCTGTGAGACTAATAGACAGGACTCTGCCATGGACATTCCTCCACCATCACCCATCACCATTTTGCCACCCCCTCCAATAATTAGCACTTCAATAAACACCCTTGAACCACAAAACAATCTGGAGTCAGTCTGTGATTTTGAAAATGTGTATTAGCTATGACAATGACAAAATCCGTTCAAAAATGTAATGTCAACATACCTATGTTACACATCACAAGCCCATGAAGGATGCAAGCAGATGACACACATTGGTAACCACACCTGTGAAACCGTAATGGAAATGTACCACTCAGTTAGCAAATACTGCTTCAAATTGACAGACAGGATAGAGGTAGAAATGTGAAAGTAAATGTAATAGTAAAAAAAAAATTCTCACCTGTGTGTCACTGGAAATATTGCTGTATGACAGAGTCCCTGTTGTCAATGTTTTCTTCCTCTGCTTCCTCCTCATCACTGTCCACAGGCTCCACAGCTGCCACAACACCGTCATCTGGACCATCCTCCTGCAGAAAAGGCACCTGGCGTCGCAAAGCAAGATTGTGAAGCATAGAGCAGGCGATGATGATCTGGCACACCTTCCTTGGTGAGTAGAATAGGGAACCACCTGTCATATGGAGGCACCTGAACCTGGCCTTCAGGAGGCCGAAGGTGCGTTCGATCACCCTCTTAGTCCGCCCATGGGCATCATTGTAGCGTTCCTCTGCCCTGGTCCTGGGATTCCTCACTGGGGACAATAGCCATGACAGGTTGGGGTAACCAGAGTCCCCTAATAGCCACACACGGTGCCTCTGGACTTGACCCATCACATAAGGGATGCTGCTATTCCGCAGGATGTAGGCGTCATGCACTGAGCCAGGGAACATAGCATTTACCTGCGAGATGTACTGGTCTGCCAAACATACCATCTGTACATTCATCGAATGATAACTCTTCCGGTTCCTGTACACCTGTTCACTCCTGTGGGAGGGGGGGACCAAAGCCACATGGGTCCCATCAATGGCACCTATGATGTTAGGGATATGTCCCAGGGCATAGAAGTCACCTTTAACTGTAGCCAAATCCTCCACCTGAGGGAAAACGATGTAGCTCCTCACGTGTTTCAGCAGGGCAGACAACACTCTGGACAACACGTTGGAAAACATATGCTGGGACATCCCTGATGCCATGGCCACTGTTGTTTGAAATGACCCACTTGCTAGGAAATGGAGCACTGATAGCACCTGCACTTGAGGGGGGATTCCTGTGGGATGGCGGATTGGTGACATAAGGTCTGGCTCCAACTGGGTACACAGTTCCTGGATTGTAGCACGGTCAAACCTGTAGGTGATGATGAAATGTCGCTCCTCCATTGTCAACAGGTCCACCAGCGGTTGGTACACCGGAGGATTCCGCCATCTCCTCACATGTCCCAGCTGACGGTGCCTAGGAAGGACAACAGCGACCACAGAGTCAAGCAACTCAGGGGTATGTACCCACAGCTACACAGAACACGACACAAAATCCAAAAATCTTCCTGTATGTGTGTTGAGTCCAGGCCTAGGTATGTGTGACGCAGTTGTAAATGAAGCCATGTGGGCCCCTGAAATGGCGGATGCCTGACCTGTAAAGTGGGACAATGGGATGTGAGGTAACTGCGCTGGCGTTGTACACCGTCGCGGTAGGCGGTCGTAGCAATGCTACATTGGTTAACATTGGACCCTATGGGTCCCAGGAGCCAATGACGAAGTGAGCCGGCGGTGATGATACGCACCGCCGTGGACGTCAACGCCGCGGACGTGACCGCCATTTTCTATCTGTTCAATCACTCGATACCTGATCTTCGACAGGAGAGGACCTACACTGCAAGTGCTGCTGTGACCTCGGTCTGGAAGAGACAATGGCACGTGCGCCTGGGGAAAGGGCCTCTGCCTTCACTGCACAGGATTTGGAAAAGCTCGTGGACGGGGTCCTCCCCCAGTACACGCTACTCTACGGTCCTCCAGACCAACAGGTGAGTACATAGGGTGCAAGTTGTATGGGCTATGCCTGGGTGGAGAGGGCTGGATGTAAGTAGGAAGGGGGCAGAGTTCTGCGAGCATGAAGGAGTGTGATTGCATGTGCCACATGGCAAGGGCAGGGATGTGGGCCACTCACTTCGACGGTGCAGTTGCTAATGACTTATTTTCTTCCCCTGTACATGTCATGTATGTCAGCGCCCACCAGAAGAAGGACGTCCGGACCCTGGGGGTCCACCACAGACGGAGCACCCACTGCCGGAAAAGATGGGAGGACATTCACCGCTGGAGCAAGAAGGCGGCGGAGGCTCAGCTGGGGATGGCCTCCCAACGTGGGAGGGGTGCCCGTCGCACCATGACTCCCCTGATGTTCCGGATCCTGGCGGTGGCCTACCCTGAGTTGGATGGGCGCATGAGGGCATCACAGCAGACACAAGGGGGTGAGTACACTCTCATTCTGCTGACTTTGCGCGCAGTGGAGGGGACTGGGTGGGGGAGGAGGGCTATGGGTTTCCCTAGGCCAGGGCGAGTTCCGTGGGCTAGGCCCCTCCGGAGTTCAGGCTATGTGCCACTCCACCCCACCTCTGTAGAGTGCCAAGTACAGGTATACATGCCCCTGTGTCATCTATGTGGGCAGATGACACTCATAGCCATGTAGGCCATATCCCAGGAACTGCATCTGTAGATGCCAAGAGCACGGCATAGTGCAGGGTGCTGCTGTGTCTCTATTGTCCGCCAACGGTAGCAGTAAGCCATGCACTCAACCTGTCTTTCTTCTGTTTCCCCACCCCTTTTTGTGCTCTCCCTGTTCTTTTGTGCATCAGCATCATCAGGCGGAGGTACAGTGGCACCGGAGCACGAGGGGGCTCCATCCCACATGGCCATGGAGGGCCACACCATGGACTCAGAATACACCAGTGGGACGGAGGGCGAGGGGAGCTTCACGTCGGTCACCGGATCTGCAACCAGCGACACGGACTCTTCCTCCGATGGGTGGTGCCCCCCACTTCTACAGGTACAGCCGCCACCCCCCCTACCAGCACCGCCCTCCCAGCAGCCACTCAGCCTTCGCTCCGTGCCCGCTCATCCAGGAGGGTGGGCATCACCTTCGCCCCAGGCACCTCAGCCCCTGCCCCTGTCACCCCTGCTGCCCTCAGTGAGGAGGCCATTGACCTCCTCAGGTCACTCACTGTCGGGCAGTCTACCATTGTGAATGCCATCCAGGGTGTAGAAAGGGAGTTGCAACACACAAATGCATTCCTGGAGGGCATTCATTCTGGTCAGGCTGCCCATCATCGAACCCTGCAATCTCTGGCCTCAGCACTGATGGCAGCCATTGTCCCTGTGTCTAGCCTCCCCCCTCCAACTTCCTCCACCCAGACCCAATCCCCTGTACCCTAGCCTATCCCAAGCACACCATCAGACCAGCCTGCACACACCTCAACACACAAGGGCAGCTCAGACAAACAGGCACCACACATCCCACAGGCACTCACACAAGCATCACCCGCATACAGACACAGCAACATCCACTGCCTCCACTGTGTCCCCCTCCTCGTCGTCTCCCTACTCCCTCCCAGTGTCCTCTACACTCTCACCTGCATGCACTATCACTACAGCCACTAGGACTCGCACCAGAACACCCAGCACCACACCCCGCTCACCTGCACTCACCACCCCCACTACCATTTACACGTCCCCTGTGTCCACTCCCAGTGTGTCTGTGACGCCCCCTCCCAAAGTACACAAACGCGGGCACACACACACCCAACATCCATCCACCTCACAACAGCCTCCAGAACATGCACCTGCACCCAAATCATCTAAAGTTACACCTCCTACAACCACCTCCTCTTCCTCCACTCCCAGACCCCCTCCAGCTACCCGTCCCAGTGTTAGTCAGAAACATTTCCTGAGCAACCTTGACCTCTGTCCCCCCACCCCCCCCTCCAATTCATAGGTCCCGTACTAGCACCTCAGCCAAAAAAAGTCCGGTACCAGTTGTGCCTGTTAGAGGTATGTGGAGTGCACCGGGCATCAGGGCAGCCAGTGTGACACAGAGCCAAAGCACTGCCAGTCCACCCCCTGTGAAGCACCAGAAGTTGGACAGTGCCCGACGGGAGAGGGGGAAGACTCCTGCCGGCAAAGCCGCTCACAAGGGTCCCGGGGGGAGTGTCGAGTCAGCTGTGACTCCTCCCAAGGTGGGGAAGGGGCAGAAGAAGTCGCCAAAGTCTGGGAAGAGCAGCACGGCGGAGAAGGCATCCATCCTCCCCGCTGGCCAGGACACCACCGCCAGCCCCATCGTCACTGGTCCGGAGACCACTGCCAGCGTCAGTGCCCAGAAGGGCAGCACTATCGTCACTGGTCCGGAGACCAGCGTCAGTGCCCAGGAGGGCAGCACTATCGTCACTGGTCCGGAGACCACCGCCAGTGTCAGTTCCCAGGAGGGCAGCACTATCGTCAGTGGTCCGGAGACCACCGCCAGAGTCAGTGCCCAGGAGGGCAGCACTATCGTCAGTGGTCCGGAGACCACCGCCAGAGTCAGTTCCCAGGAGGGCAGCACTATCGTCACTGGTCCGGAGACCACCGCCACAGTCAGTGCCCAGGAGGGCAGCACTATCGTCACTGGTCTGGAGACCACCGCCAGCGTCAGTGCCCAGGAGGGCCCCAGCCCCGCTGGGCAATGAGGGACCGCCATGCCACACACCGCTGCACAGGTCAGAGACAGCAAAGTCAAGCCCCGCTGAACAGGGCAAACACCGCTGAACAGGGCAAAGACCGCCATGGCAAGCACCGCTGAACAGGGCAAAGACTGCCATGGCAAGCACCGCTGAACAGGGCAATCACCGCTGAACAGGGCAAGCACCGCTGAACAGGGCAAAGACCGCCATGGCAAGCACCGCTGAACAGGGCAAGCCCCGCTGAACAGGGCAAGAACCGCTGAACAGGGCAAAGACCGCATGGCAAGCACCGCTGAACAGGGCAAGCACCGCTGAACAGGGCAAAGACCGCCATGGCAAGCACCGCTGAACAGGGAAATCACTGCTGAACAGGGCAAGCACCGCTGAACAGGGCAAAGACCGCCATGGCAAGCACCGCTGAACAGGGCAAGCCCAGTTGAACACGGCAAGCACCTCTGAACAGGGCAAAGACCGCCATGGCAAGCACCGCTGAACAGGGCAAGCACCGCCAACTCAAGCATCGTTAGCCCATGTGCGGCTGGGACAGTGACGGAACTGGGACCGTCACAGGGAGCGTGATGTACTCTGGGCACCAGTCCCCCTCCAGAACCAGTGGAGAACAGCATCCATTACCTGAGTCCTTAACAGGATGAAGCACTCTGGGCACCAGTCCCCCTCCAGAACCAGTGGAGACTGTTATCCACTTGAGAGTCTGTGGCTTTGCACTCCCCAGGACCAATCAGTGGGCAAACCACCCACTGGAGAGACTTGAGAGACTGTGGCTTTGCACTCCCCAGGATAAAGCAGTGGGCAAACCACCCACTGGAGAGACTTGAGAGACTGTGGCTTTGCACTCCCCAGGATAAAGCAGTGGGCAAACCACCCACTGGAGAGATTCGAGAGACTGTGGCTTTGCACTCCCCAGGATAAAGCAGTGGGCAAACCACCCACTGGAAAGACTTGAGAGACTGTGGCTTTGCACTCCCCAGGATAAAGCAGTGGGCAAACTACCCACTGGAGAGACTTGAGAGACTGTGGCTTTGCACTCCCCAGGATTCAGCAGTGGGCAAACCACCCACTGGAGAGACTTGAGAGACTGTGGCTTTGCACTCCCCTGATGGTACAGTGGGCAAACCACCCACTGTAGGGACTTGAGTGACTGTGGCTTTGCACTCCCCAGGATACATCAATGGGCATGGAGCCCCATCGTGGATCTGGCGTGGTGCTGTCATCCGGCTGAGGTGCCCCCCCTTCCCTTCCCCCTGAGGTGCCTGTTGTATTTCTATCTGATGCCCCTGCAGTGTTCTCTCCATTTCTGGACAGGTATCGTGTGTGGGCCTCGCCCATGCATTTTAGGCCCAGTGGTCCACAGACATTGAATTGTGCATACCTGCACTACTAATCGTGATGTATATATTTGGAATGTGTATATATTTATGTATATATGAGCATACTCTATTTTGATACATTACAATGGTTTTACTCATTTCCTTTTGTCTTTGCATTCTTCCGGGGGGGTTGGGGGTTGTTAATGTGATGTTTGGAAATGCATTGGTGTGTGTGTTGTAGTGGGTGAGGGTCGGGGTGGGGGTGGGGGTGTTGCGTGTGTGTGTCCCTGACTTTTGCCTCCCCCCTCCCCTATGTCGTAGGTGCAGTACTCACCGTTGTCTTCGGCGCCGCCGTTGCTGATGTTCGTAGAGGAGCAGGAAGACAATCGCAGGGAGTATTTGGAGTTCCGGCTCCATGGTGCCCTCCTTCCTCGTGGAGTGTGTTAAGGTGAGCGTTTTCCCATTGCAAAAGCTGTTTCCGCCGTGTTTTTATCCACGGTGAATCCGCCCCGGAAAAGATGGCGGATTGGCCTGTTGTAATACTCTGGGCGGTACTTTGTCTTACACCTGTCTGTTGACGGTGACCGCCGCGCTGCTTGTCTGTACCGCCGTGGCGGTCGGAGTGTTAAAGTGGCTGTCTATGTTGGCGGTTTCCGCCACGGTCATAATTCCCTTTTTTTTTCGCCGGCCTGTTTGCGGTATTACCGCAGCTTTAACACCGTCCGCCAGGGTTGTAATGACCCCCTAATTGCTTAAAGACCATACACAGCAGCAGCACTGCACATGTTTATGGGGAAAAAAGGTCAACTGACTTGTTTAATATCAGGTGAATTTGTATGTAATGTTGAAATTGGGGTGTGACGTTAAGTTATAAGCCTTTATAATTAATCCTGTGCCAAACTAATTTTCACCTCTATAAGCTGACAACCCTCAGCATTTGCTTGTACGTTATTAGGCAGATGGAATATGTTACTTACTCTGTAAGCATCTGTTCATGTAGTGTTGTAGATTCACATGCTCTGCATAATCCTGCCATCTAGTGTTCGGTCCTGAGTTGTGCAAATTGTTTTTCTTTGAAGACGTCTTTCGAGTCGCGAGGTAGAGTGACTCCTCCTCTTGGTGATAATGCATATGGGCACTGACTTAATTGTTAGACTGTAAGTGTAAGTAATCAGATTACCTTGCTAAATGTATAAAGTGAAATAGAAAGTGAAACTGCAACGGCCACAGGTTTCTGGGGAGGAGGGGGGGCGCATGTGAATTATCAGCACTACATGCTGCAAACAGATGCTTACAGGGTAAGTAACATATTCCGTTTCAGGCATCTGTGGCTGTAGATAAACATTCTCTGCAGACTGAAAAGCAGTCCCCTTCTGAAGCTGTGGCTAACCTGTGGGTCCTGCAGTTGTTTGGAAAAGTGTATGTGGCACTACCTGACTACACTGGCTTGTTGGCATGCTAAAAGATCCACACAGTAATGTTTGGTGAAGGTGTGTGATGTAGACCATGTAGCTGCTTTACATATGCCAGCTACGGGACTTTTTCCTCAAAAGGCTGTGGATATCCTCTTTTTTCTAGGAGAGTATGCTCTCGGAGGAACACTTAAAGGCCTTTTAGCCTTAGGATAACAAGTCAAAATACATTTTAATGTCCATCTAGCTATGCCTGGTTTGGATATAGAGTTGCCTTTGTGTGAAGATGAAAAAACAATAAAAACTTTTTTTCGACTTTCTGACAGTTTCAGTTCTATCAATATAGAACATAAGTCCTCTTTTAACATCTAAATTATAAAGAGCCCTTTCTGCAAAAGAATCTGGTTGTGGGAAAAAACTGCCAATTCAATCGACTGATTGAGGTGAAATTGAGAGACAACTTTAGGGATAAATTTAGGGTTGGTGCGAAGAACCACTCTGTCTCTATGCAGTTGTAAAAAGGGTTCCTTCAAGGTTAAAGCCTGAAGCTCACTAACACATCTAAGTGGAGTGATGAGGACTAAAAATACCAGCTTCCTAAAAAGGAATTGAAGGGATCATCAGTGGAGGGGTTTAAATGGGGGGGGGGGGGGCATGATTCTTGTGAGGATGATATTGAGAATCCAGGAAGGTGCAGGTGGAACCTGTGGTGTAGTAACTAGTTTGAGCCGCTCCATGAAGGCTTTAATCACTGGGACCCTGAGCAAAGAAAGGTGCTGTCTATTTTGGAGATAATGTAAATGGGGATCAGATGGTGTTAGTTTATATTTTTTATATACCCTAGGTGTTACAATGCCAGCCCTAATAGCATCTTTTAATATGTCATCTGCATGCCTACGTGTTAGAAATGGGGGCCTCCAGTTGGCTGTGGTTTGCACCCTGTAAGGTTAAGAGAGTCACACAGCTAGGATAACCCCTGCTCATCCCCTTGGTAGCTTGGCACAAGCAGTCAGGCTTATCTCAGAGGCAATATATAAAATATTTGTAAACACACACTGTAACACAGTGAAAACACCGTAAAAGTACACCACACCAGTTTAGAAAAATAGCCAATATTTATTTGAGTAAAACAAGACCAGAATGACAAACATCTAACATACACAAGCAAAGATACGACTTTTCAAAGATTAAGGCCCTCATTATGAATACGGCAGTTGAAACCGCCGTGTTCATGCTGTCGGTCTTCCCAGTGACCGCCAGCTCCCCCCGAACCCTGCCGGCTGTATAATGTACATTCCTCTGGGCCGGTGGGCGGAAACAAAGTTTCTGCCCGCCAGCCCAGAGGAATGCCTGACCGGGACATTGACGGCGGTTCCACATGGAGCTGCCACCAATGCCTCTATGCAGCGGGTGCAGCTGCACCCGTCGCGCAGATCACTGCCCGTAAATCAGGCAGTGACCTGCGTGATGGGGCACTGCACAGGGGCCTCTGCACTGCCCATGCCAAGTGCATGGGCAGTGCAGGGGCCCCCCGGGGTGCGCCTGAGCACCCCTTCCGCCAGCCTTTCCCTGGCGGGGAAACCCCAGGCTGGCGGTCTGGCGGTGGGTGAGGGCCGCCTATGGTGGCCCTCTCTGGCTTCATTATGTGGTGGTGTGGGCAGCCATGCCGGCTGGTGGGATTTCCCGCCACAACCGGCATGGCAGCCCACACCTCCATGTTCATAATGAGAGCCTAAATCTTAGACTAGTGCTTAGAAACAAAATAGCACCAACTGGGGCTGTCATGAAGTCTTGACAAAGTAGTTCCCAACAGTCCGAGGCCACTCGCGTGGAGTGTGGGCCAGTCACAGAGTCGCACGGACCTCAGGTACAATACCTTGGAAAACATCGAGGAAACAAAGAAGTTGCACGGAGTAGGGGAGGTGAGGCGTCACTGGAGCCTGAGAGGAGTTGGTTCCTTACTGCTACCAGGCACGTGAGGCATTGGTTCCTTACAACTAGGTAGGGGTGGTAAGGCATCGGTTCCTTACGGTTGCAGGGGAGGTGATGCAGTGTTGGTGGCGAGGCATCAGTTCCTTAAGACAAGGTGGGTTCAATGAATCCAGCAGGTCAACATACGAGGCGTTAACTTTGCGATGTTGCCTTCACACCACGGGCCACAGGTGCTGTGGTCGAGTTGGGTGTCCCAGATGTTGGGGATACAGCAATCGGACTCATGCCGTGGCGGGACTTCGGAGGTGCTGAGGCAGCAGGCCAGGGGTGTCGGTCACGGTCGTTGCACTCAGCATGGGCCATAGCTCTAATGCAGACAGTGGCACAGAGTCAGACAGTGATGCTGGTTCCAAGGTCGCTCTGGAGTCTATGTGCTGGTTACGTCTTGATTACACCAGAACTCACTGTCAGGGGCCCAGGGACTGGATTTGGCACCACTTGGCAAGTCAAGACTCTTGGCAAGAGAGCCCAGGTGCTGGTAAATGAAGTCTTTGACGGTCCTGAGACTTCTTAACAGGAAGCAAGCTCAGTCCAAGCCCTTGGCGAACCACTGGAAGCAGGATGTAGAAACCAAAGTCAGTCCTTTTACTCCCACAACAGAAGCAGCAAGTAGCAGGCCAGCACAGCAAGCAACAGGCAGAGTGGCAGTCCCTGCTACACTATCTAGCTCTTCTTCCTGGCAGAATGTCCTCAATCTAGAAGGATTCTAACTATGTGGTGTCAGAGGTGCAGTACTTAAACCAATTTCTATCTTTGAAGTAGGCAAACTTCAAAGAGAAGTCTTTGTAGTGCACAAGATCCTGCCTTCCACACTTCAGGGACTTGGAGACTGCTTTGTGTGAGGACAGGCACAGCCCTATTCCGGTACAAATCTCATCTCCTCCCACTACTCTAGCTGAGGAAGACCCATCAGGATATGCAGGGCACACCTCAGCTCCCTTTGTGTGACTGTCTGGAGTGAATACACAAACAGTCCAATGTCTTCCTGACCAAGATGTCTATTCAACAGACAGGCAGAAGCACAAAATGGTTAAGCAAGAAAATGCCCACTTTCTAAAAGTGGCACTTTCAAACTTACAATTCAAAAACCAACCTCACGGAAAGGTGTATTTTTATGTTGTGAGTTCAGTGACCCCCAAACTCCCTATCACTATCGGCTCCCAATGGGAAATTCCACTTAAAATATATTTCAGGGGAATCCCCATGTTCCCCTTTGGGAGGGATAGGCTTTGCAATAGTGAAAACCAAATTTAGCACTATTTCACTATCAAGACATGTAAAACACACCAGTACATGTCCTACTTTTTAAGTACACTGCACGCTGCCCATGGGGCAGCCCTGGGGCAACTTTAGGGGTGACCTACTTGTAGTAAAAGGGAAGGTTTGGGCCTGGCAAGTGGGTGCACTTGCTAGGTTGAAAGCACAATTGAAAACTGCATACACATACACTGCAGTGGCAGGTCTGACCATGTTTGCAGGGCTGCTCGTGTGGGTGGCACAATCAGCGCTGCAGGCCCACTCGTAGTTCAAGAAACAAGGAAACCCAAAGGATATTTAAGGGACCAGGGGTCTTAGTGTATCATAAGCAGCAGGGGTCCCTTATCCTTACAATATGAATTATAATTTAAAGAAATACAATGAAGTCTAAGTATAATCTGAAGGTAAATGATATTTATTAATAATAGGAGATCTTCCAAAAGGATTTTGGGAACTGAGCCATAACATAAGGAAACTTAAATGACTATCCGCACATCCAATGAAGTGAAGGGCAGAAAATACAAAAACATATGTTGCTAATTGTTCAGCAAGTATATGTACATAATCTCACATAGTGAATAATGTATATTGATCACAGCATTATACAGATATCCCATAGCCAAACTCAGACATGAGAAACTGACATGATACAATACATTAATGTGTCAAATTCAATTAGTACCCGTACTCATACAAAGAACCAATTTCAAATTATTAAATGAGTTCAGGTACAGCTGTTGACTTTTCGATCTCTAGGAGCTAATTGCATGGGATCATCATCAGGACTCAGCAATGATGCCTGAGAATATTGTTATGTACACTGAAAGGATACATAAGGGGGGAGGGGACACAAAAGAAAGATAAAAATTCATAAGGGGCATTAAGTAAACCAGTTGAAACAAAATAAAACAGAATTGCCAAAATTCTGGAGTGATGTTGTAGTTATTCCTGAAGTGACACAGCAACCGTGCAGCACACAATGGGGGTCATTACGACCCTGGCGGGTAATGTGGCGTCCGTACCGCCAACAGGCTGGCAGTACGGAGACCAGTATTACGACCGCGGCGGTAGCGCCACGGTCGCACCGCTGGGGCTGGCGGTTTCCCGCCGTTTTAGCCCCGGCTGTGATAATCTGCCAGGGCAGCGCTGCAAGCAGCGCTGCCCTGGGGATTAGGACCCCCCTACCGCCAGCCTGTTTCTGGCGGTTTACACCGCCAGGAAGAGGCTGGCGGTAAGGGGTGTCCTGGGGCCCCTGGAGGCCCCTGCACTGCCCATGCCACTGACATGGGCAGTGCAGGGGCCCCCTAACAGGGCCCCGGACAGCTTTTCACTGTCTGCATAGCAGACAGTGAAAAGCGGGACGGGTGCTACTGCACCCGTCGCACGGCCGCAACACCACTGGCTCCATTAGGAGCCGGCTCCTATGTTGCGGCCTCATCCCCTCTGGGCCGGCGGGCGTAAACCATGGAAATTGCAAGCATAGCAAACCGGGGAACAATCACTGTTACTCACTGATGGACCAACAAGTTACTAGCCTACGAATCCTAGTCTTCAATCAGGCATGTACGAGGAGGAGTATAAACAATGAGATTAAATACTAGGGCAATGAAACTGAAGATGACTGCATAACAGCCGAGTAGCATCAAAAAAAGTAGCCATCATGAACGATGTTTCCATAACCATCCTTGCAATACCGAGTTACTGACTACAAATTAAAGTAACTTCTGGGACACTAAACAGTCAAATAAGATACTGGTGGCATGCTATAAATGTGACTGTCAGCTGTAATACATAAGAAACGAGGCCGAAGAAAGCCATATAATAAAAAAAAGCGACTGTGTGAGCATGCATTAATTAGGAAACTACATGCCGAGAGTCGTGATTTGTGTCTTGCATGCACTGGCACATGAACAGTCCCGTTCTTGTGCATGGGATGTAAGGGTGATTGATGGCTATCACCAAACGACCACACAGAAAGCATGTTTATCATAAATAGGGGAGGCACAATACAGCACAATATTGAACTAAACAGGGAAACAAGGCACCCGAATAGGGACAAAAAATGTTCACTGGACCAGCTATTATAAAAGGGAACAGAACCAGGCCCAATGTTGGAGCCGGTGAGGAAGTCAAAAATACCCCTTAGGGAATAATATTAAATGCATGTGTAATTCACAATTACAACGAGTGCCACCGAAGAAATTATATCTACCTGAAACTTAGGGATCAGTAAGGTGAGTATTATAGATTGACCATACAATTAAACCACCAGGCCAGTCTTCCATGCGGTTAAGGCCAGTATGAAAACTGTTTATACGTAAAATCCATTTAAGTTCCTCCTTGCTGAGTAGTGCAGCAGTGGTGGTGGTTTGATGACAGTTAACACTTGTCATTGAAGGTCATTCTCCATATGTCCATCTGTCACAAAAAGGTCCACAAGTGGGGAGTTGGTGACTTTACACCATAGACGACATCTGTGTTGGCAGATGCGTGTACAAATTTTCTGTGTTGTGCTGTGGTGAGACATCCAGTGGCTACTCATCCATGCCTGATTGCAGACTAGGACTCGTGGACCGGCCCCTTATTGGCCTATCAGTGAATAACCATGATTGTTGCTCGGGGTGTTATGCCTGCAATTTTCATGTTTACCAAGTATTCCTCTTTGCGGGATAATTTACCCGGTTTACGTCTTACCTTGCTGCTGCTGACTACACCGGCAAGGTAACTTTTGGCGTACTGTTTGCATGCCACACTGATTAACACAGTCTTGTGATTTGTTCAGGCTTAAGTAGTCTCCTTTTATTTAGAGGTACATTCTCACTTCTCATGCGCCACAGATATTATTTTATACCATAATATGCATCCTCGCCTGATTTCAGACTAGGATTTACTTTATTGGTGAGTAAGGGGGTTCCCTCCTCGGAAGAACAATGCTTTTGATTTCCATGTTTTACAGTCACACTCCTCATTGCTATTTCCCCTTGCAGGTTACTTAACCCGGTTTCTACATTATCCGGTTCCTTGCTTAGCACTATACAGCAGCAAGGTAATTTTTGATGCACTTGTTACATGCCACACTGTCTTCGCAGATTATTCAGGGTTGAGTCATTTCCCTTTTGTTATAGATGCATTTCTACCACTCACTCACTGCAGATAATATATTCCCTCTCTTTCGCTTGAAAAATGTTGACCTTGGATTGCTTGGGTGTGGCCTGTGTCACCAGTAGGTGGATTATTCAGGATAGTGCAGGCCCAGCGGTAGCATTTCATTTACAGGCCCAGGGCACACCTGCTCCACTATGCTCGGGGCTTACTAGTAAATCAAACAAGCCAGTCATGGAGAAACCAAGCACCAATATATTTTACACAGAGAGCATATGCACTTTAGCACTGGTTAGCAGTGGTAGAGTGCCCAGAGTCCTAAAGCCAACAAAAACAGGTCAGAAAAAATAGGAGGAAGAAGTCAAAAAGTTTGGGGATAACCTGAAAAAGGGCCAGGTCCAACACTAAGCATGCCTTTTAACATGGGCAGGTATTATGTGTGGTGAAAAGCGTGTTGAAGGGTTCTTTATTTAGCTCCACATTATGAAATGCAGCAGCCCTTGCTATACCCTCCTGGTAAGAGGTAGCATCTTCGGAAGAGATGGGGGTGCAGGTTAAAGATCAGGGTCCAAGTTAGCATGGGCATCAGTGTCATAGGTGTCCCAGGGTCATCTCGTTGTGGTCCCCCATACCCACCAGTATCTGACTGTGAAGACCCCTGTGATGAGACATCCAGTGGCTCTCCTATAGGAGATAGTGGTGCAGGAGAATGTGGTGGTGGTTTACATTGAAGGGGTGGAGGACTAGTAGCCTTGTCCATAGTCTTCCTTTTTGGAGGGAGTGGCATGTACAAAGCCTCTTCAAAGGTAAGCTTTCTCTAAGATTGACGGGTAGATGGGAAAACATGAACTGGAACAATACTGACGTTAGGGATGGTTGTGGAACCGAAGATCGAACCGCGACAGGATCAAAAACAGAGCGAAGGCACACAATCTAACAATGGAGTTGATGTCCATGCGTATTATCACCAAGAGGAGGAGTTGCTCTACCTCTTGACTCAAAAGATTTCCTCTAAGAAAAAAAACTTGCACAACTCAAGACGCAAAACTAAATGGCAGAAGTATACAGATCATGTATATCTATAGAAATATATGCTTCAAATATGTTTTTGTTATTTTATTTTACTTAATTTATATAGCACAGACATAATCAATCATGAAAGCAGAGTGCTTTACAAAGAATGAGATGGACACACATATAAAAGGTATACATCACAAATTATTTACATTACAACAATCAGGTTAATGATTACATAAACACATAAATATAGACATAAACATCTTTGCCATATCATCCGTAGAAAGTCGCATTATAGTAACAAAACATGACAGGAGAATGTATTTTTATATTATTCTCATACAGATGTGACCCCAGATGATTAAAATCAATGCATATCTGGAAGGTGCTTCCTCTGTTGTTGAGTGCACTGCCCAGCAAGAGCTCTTTCATTAACTTCTAGAAGGCCTTGGACAAGTTTGTTGTTAATAGTGCTAGATGGATGGTGGTCCAAATGGTAGTGCAGCCTCCACGCATGACTGGTTAAGGGTTGTTATTGAACTTAAGTATTGTCTTAGAGAGCATTTCTTTGTTCCAAGAGTTTTATTGTTTTTAAAGAATTTTCTGTTTCAGAGTTAGATAAATGCATTTTGTATTAATTGGGAGCCATTGCATAGATCTTAAAACTTGAGAGATATGCTCTATGGAGAGTGTCTGTAAGGATAAGCAGTCTACATAAAGAAGTTACTTAATATTATCCCTGTAGTATGAATCTAGAGGAATACTTAAAGAGCTCCACAATAATGATTTTCCTTGAGAGAAAACAAGAACAGGCACATTTAGTGGTTATGCTGGTTGTTTGCCATGGCTTTGTAGTTCGAATCCGGGGTCACCAACTAGTCACGTTGTATCTTCCAGGGCAAACTATGTTGTATATTGAAACTTTGGGTTCCCTAGCTGTCAAAAATCGAGAGCACTAAGAAACTAGCCAATCCCCACTGAGTGCTGTATAAAAAAACAGTATTTTATATTTAGTGCTTCTGGGTGTAGGCTATTTATTTTATAGAACCTCTGTATTCTGATTTATAGTTTCTTATCTTTTTGGTTGGTGGAAACATTCAGTTGTAACTAGTTTGTTTTCACATTTATTTAACCAATGATAAATGTATATGCACAACACAGTGTCTGCTAGATTTCATTGTGCCAACTAGCCAAGGTCTCCTAAAGATTTATTGTAGTACAAGCACATGTGTATATCTGCAACTAGGCAATCTCCTACTCTTTAAGTCAAGTCTAGCAGACAGTACAAGTTGCGTGGTTCGGTTGCAAAAGACCTAATGTAGACATACAAATAATGTGCAGCAGCTTAAAGCTTGCCTATAGTTTACCATTAGTTGGCTGTACTGTCACCATTTGCATACTTCTTATTCAATGAACTTTCTTGTCCCAGCTTGTACCTTGGAGCAGAGCTTCTTTACCATCTCTCTCACTTGGTGGCCTCTTTCCTGCCACTGCGCATGTTTAGGGAACTACCTTTTTTCTTTTAGCTCAAGCGCTCCATGACAATGCATGTGTTTTTCAGCCTTCCCCCTCATGTGTTTTTTTCCCACTCCGATCTATGCTCCTTGTTGCTGTCTCCTTCATGTTGCTGGTTCTCTTGTGTGCTTTCCCTCACCAGCCAACGTCCCTCCCTCTCTCACGCTCCTTGTTGCTTGTATTAAGTCTGCATCTACTTAAATACTTTTTAAATACTTTTACTAATACATGAACTCCTATACAAAGAACACTGTAAACTGTGTAATGCATTTTTTATAACATAAGCCCATGCCTGTACGTGCTTATGAAATGTAAACTCTCCACTTTCTGGTTTTGTGCTGCAAAATCTGTGCGTTTAAATCTGTTCATCTATCTTCTTTCATAACAGACATAGTTTAAGTCAGGCTTCTCCAACAAGTAGCTTGCGAGCTACTGGTAGCTCTCCAGCAAACTGTAAGTAGCTCTCCTGTGTGCATCCCAGCCTACTAAATGGGACCCTTTTTCTTGGTTAAACTAATATATGTATGCCAAACAATTTGCTCAAGTTGAAAATATGTGGATTTGCAGAACTCAAAAGATGATGTGTAAGAAAAATGGTTGAATTTCCAAAATATATTTAAAGCTGATTTTCGAGTGATAAATCATTTGGGGAGACTTATTACTATTAATATTACTTTTACACCAGGCCCACTGCAGCTGTGCTGGCATGTACTACCCGCATAAAGGCATTCCAAACTGACAAAGCCTTTCTTTACATTAGTGCTGGCAACCCTGCCTGATGCAACTAATGTCGTCGACAGTAACTGCGAAGAAAAAAAAAGACAAATGTTACAATGCTAAAAAAAATAGTACAGTTTTTAAAGAAAATACATATAGCTGCCAAGGTTTCAGATTGCTTTGTGTGACATTTTCAGAATTTCAGTGTAATTATGAGTGAAATTTCAACGACTACGAGTGACACTTTCTTGCTAGCAAAACATAGTTGCCAATTTTCAGATTGCTTTTGTGTGCGTTTGCATGGTTTCAGTGTACTTTTAAGTGAAACTGTACAGCCAAATGTATGACAGTTCGAGTGACACTTTTATTGCTTGCAATGCAATTTTATTAAAATGGCAACTTTCATATTTGCAGTGCCTTCTGAGCCGCAGGCTGGGACATCATAGCACTATGAATATACAAGTAACTATTCCTCACTGTGCAAATCAGGATTCAGTTCTGTTACTCTTTGTTTACACATGGTCATGCTAACCCACGTTGTCAGCGGATCAGCACCGTTCCTACAAAGCTGCACATACCTAGCAGGAGTCTGGCAACTGCACCTCAGTGCACGGGTACTCTACTTGGCCAAGTGGAAGACCTGGTACTCAGTGTGGGTGTGGGGGGATACAGAAGTGCTGGCACTCAATAACGGTGAGTAGAGGTCTATTTAACACACCAATCTTAGACTGCACACTTCACAAGACCACAAAGGGCCCAATGGTGCCTCTAGAAATAACATCAATCAGTTGGGCCCAAATACTAAGTGACTTCAACATCAAAGTAAAAATAAAAACATTGCACAGAGTGAGTTTTGTTTACGAGTTTTATGCAGTTATAAGTATAAATCCTTATGTATTTAACACTGAAGGAATTTGGTGAATTCTCTCTGATGCTAGGAGATGGTAGTGTCTACTTCTAAATGCTGAATACTATCATTAAAATGGTGCTTGATGACAGTAAGCCTTAAAACTAGAGGTGGCCAAAGAATTCCGCTCCGCTGGCAGAGTTCGCAGAGTTTTAGTTCAGAAAAACTCTGCGAATTGATGCGGAGCAAAGTTTTTAGTCTTGCATGGCTTACCAACGTTAAGTTGGCACGAGTGAGAGAAATTGCTATGTTGGTGAGCGCAAGTGAGATTTCTGAGCGCGGGAGGTTGTGGCAGGGCACGCCTCCCCAAGTTGAAAAAGCTGCCACTTGCGTTGAGGAAGCTGCTGCTTGAGTAGAAAACCTACTCGAGCACAGAAAGAAGTTAGCACCCTCTGCCACTCAGCGTGATGCCTTTGAAGCTGATTTTAAACAGCAGGAGAACTCCTGGTGCAGAAAATCAGTGCAAACAGTACCACTTACCCAAACTCCGCCTCTCGCAGAACTCTGCGTGGCACAGTAGAGTTTTTTCGGCACTTCGCAGAGTTTGCGTAGCAGAACTCTGCAAACTCCGCACAGGCCTACTTAAAACATGTTATACAAAAATTGAAAGGTGTCGGTTGTGCCGAAGCGTGTGTGAGGCCTACTTTTGTCAATAATTATTCCTTCAGCAGTGGAGCCTCTCATGATCCCAACTGTGTCCAGCAGTTCTGTAAATGCATGACTAATGCATTTTAGTGCGGTGATGAGAAAACGATCACTAAAATGCATTAGTCTAACCCGTGTTGCGTGGTACTTGGCAGGGCTGAATACAGCCTGTTTTTATGGCTACTTTACATTAATTCGAACGTGGACCTGCTCTCAGAGCCCACTGGTTTCAAACAGCTAGCAAGCACTCACCCTTTACAAATCTTAATTTTCCGGTCACTAAAGACATTCTAAACCCTTAGGATTTGAAAGACGAATTGTGTAGGGAAAACAATGATTTCTGCACCCACTTTCAGTGTTAAGGAGACACAAATTGGTATACACAGTGATACTGCTATCTATCAAAATCTTTGTCAATAATCATAGTGCATATGGAAAAAGTTATTGGGACCGACTAACAAAGGGTTAGATTTAGCAGAAACAATAATTCAATGAGTTTAATATTTGTTTATGAAAATACACTGCAAATGCCCAAACAGTTTCTGTTTTGTGGATGCATAAAGCTGGCCACTCTCCTGGTGAGGTCTATCTTCACAAGCCGATTATGATTATATGTATGCTGTGTAAGGTTTGCATATGCTGTTTATATTTGCATGGACTGTACACTGCTCTTTGCTACGCCACCATTTTATGTTGATATTATTTGGCTGTGTTTTGACACAGCACCTTGCGAACAACTGACATGAAAATGTATCTGTTCCTTTTTTGGGAATGGTGAACAGACGAAATCAGTATGCAATCTTTGAATATATTTCTCAGAATTTTTGAGTAGTAAGCCGATATTATGATGGCGTATCTTGGAATGCACCTATAAACACTGTCACTACATTGCGGTTGACAATATCGAGTCCTCTTAGCAAAGTTGTATCCGTTCATGTTCGAGGGAAGGTGAAAGTATACTCTTCAAAAACACTGAATCCTCAAAAAAAGAAATAAACATAACAACTTTACCTTTTCTTGTTGTTATCAGGTGAGGATCAGGCTCGTTCACAGTCTGACAACGATGCTAGAAACTTGCATTTTTGCTGAAAGAAAAAAAACGAAAAGAAAATCTGGTGCTTCCTTTCTGCTATCAAGGCCATGAAAATGCTTCCTCTGCACTTAAAACTTTTTTTGAAAAACATTTTACTAATGTAGGGTCGAATTCACCATAGAATATCCTTTCTGCAAATGCTAAGACCTAGCATTCCAATCTGCCAAGAAGAAACAATGAAAGGACCAGTTAAAATTCGAATTTTATGTATGTGCTGCATCTATAATATTATGTAGCAAACTGGGGGCTATTTATTTTATACTAGCTATGCCTCTGGGGAATAAAATATATTTTGAATGAGGTGAATGCCACAACTAGTGGGGAGGAAGTGTTATGGTTTCCATCTGGGGCACACACACTTAGGGCCTGATTCCAACTTTGGAGGAGGTGTTAATCCGTCCCAAAAGTGACGGTAAAGTGACGGATATACCACCAGCCGTATTACGAGTCCATTATATCCTATGGAACTCGTAATACAGCTGGTGGTATATCCGTCACATTTGGGACGGATTAACACCTCCTCCAAAGTTGTAATCAGGCCCTTAAAGGTCAGCTGGTTTCACTGTATGCATTTTTAAATGTGCCCTTGAGGGGCAAAACTGAGCTCAATAGGCAGACGGAAACCTAGATTTTCCTGTGACTACCACCTATGAACTGCATATGCACCCACTCGAGAACAGAAGAAACTGGAAGCAAAGTGAGTGTCACCTCCAATTTTGCAAAATGTCCAAGCACTCTCTTCACGAAATATACCTTTGATATCCAGGGTAAGTGAGTTGTCAGGGGAAACATCCCAGATGCATTTAGGGACTATTTCAGAGTGACCGAGGGTGCTATAAGAGAACTGAAACAGAATGTTTAATGTGGTGTCCGTCAGTCGGATTCAGTTTATTGGGACCATGATCCATTAAACTAAAAACACACTCAGTAAAATATCAAATTACCATACATTTGGAAAGAATTAAACAAAATCTCCTCTATCGATATCACAATACGCCCATAACTCAAATATGATACTAGGATTTAAAGTCTACAAATAAAGAATGTTTAATGTAGGGGTGGGTTACCTGTATTAAGAGAGCATGTGGTGCTTAAAAGATGCTACTCGGGGAAATAAACTGCATTTGAGGATGTACTCTTGATACTTGAGACTAAGGACCTGATTTAGATATTATCACAACCGTTACGGATATCCCGCCCGCCGAAATCTAAATCCCATTATATGCTATGGGATTTAGTTTTCGGCAGACAGGTTATCCATCACTTTTATGACAGAGTAACGTCTGCCAATATCTAAATCGGGCAATAAATGTCAGCGGCGACCATCACAAATGTCAAGTGGGGGGGAGGGGAAAAACACATGAAAAAAAAAATACCGTTCTCTCGCTGCATCTTTCTGCAACCTCGCTCCTCTTCTGGTGTCCCGGCATTCACTGATGCACCAGCAGCAATCCCGGTGCTGCTTTCATGCTAAGCCTAGCATGAAAGCAGTGTTAGGCTTGGTCTGAGCACCTTGGACTGCCCTGGGTTCTGTGCAGTTTCTCCAGCCTGGCTGTTGAACACAGCCAGGTTGGAGAAACCTAAGTGTGCATGTGTGTTTGGCTAGAGACGGCTGGCCAAACACACATGCCTACTTAGGTGCACTCTCTCCTCCTCCTCCTTCCCCTCTCCCCCCTCCCGTGGCCAAGCCCAGCCCCTCCCTGCACTAATGGTTCAGCCAGCATACAAAAATAAAACAATAGTATGCTGTTGTTTAATTTTTCATCTTCTGGCTCTTAGCCAAAGAGGCGACGTCCATCCACCATTGCGGAGAATCAGCCCCTGCTAAATGAATGTCAGCCGGTGCCCTTATGTGGAGCTTTTGTCAGAGACAGTTAGGCACACCACTGTGATGGAAAGGCTGGGTTGCTTAGACTACCACTCATACACTGTTAAATAACACTTAGGGTCTGATTTTGAATGGCCTGCAGTGAGCAGCAATAAATATCACAGCAGATAAACTAGGACACTGAGATGTTTGAAGTCTGTTGTGTGTGATACATATTACCTATTCCCAGTTTGCCCTGAAAATGGACCTTAGTATGCAGGCTTTGCTGCTCATCGCAACAAAATCTGCAAGTCCAGCTAGTTACTAGGCATTTTGTTCCCATTATATTCCTCTAGTAGGACCTGCTAAAATTCAGTGGGGGTGCAAACTTTATCGTACCCGGTAATTACTGGGCTACTGACATTTTCTGTAGGTTTGACTGTGACTGAGGATCTAAGAGCAGATATTTGCTAGTGTCTCAACTCTGGCAGGTACAGCAGACCTACCATGACTCCTGGTATGTTTACTGGAACTTTTATCCCACCCCAAGAGTGCACTCTAGGAAAACTGATTTCTACGTATGGGCCACGGCTGAGGTTGCTGACTTGAGAGCAGTGAGTGACTTCCTAGAATACGCAGACCCAGAGGCCCAGTCACAATGAACACATACCCCCCACCCAGACAGCTGATGCATCTTTCACACTTAGTATGGAAAAAGAGGCTGTGAGTGTAACTTCTGTTGTTTGTTCCGCATGCCTTGGGTGTGGATGACAATTGTGGCCCATGCAATACGACCCTTAAAAAATAGTGAACTTTTTCTCTACTTTTTGGTGGCACCAGAGGGATTAACTTTGTACCAAATGGGGAATTTGTAATTGTTCAGGTGATCCACTGAGATGTTGTCATTGTTACTGTGCATACTCTGTGAATGCACGTCAAGGTGTACTTCATGCCTTTTGAACAGATTTTTTATTGTTTTGGGTACTATTCTTTCAAATTCTGTTTTTGTCTCTTCTGATAACAAAAGTGTTACACAATTTGATGAGTGTGTTCTGCTATGGTTTTGCTGGGATGTTAGGCAGGTGTGCTCCTAACTGTTTGTTCTGCTATGGTCGTAGTGTTCTCCCAGAGATACTGATTCTGAGAGACTGATGGTAGACATAATTTTCTTGGCCTAATATCCAAGTTGTGCTGTGACATGTAATTCAGAAAACCAAGGGTAGCAGTCTCCTGCGGGTCGTGTTCCTGCATGAGAGATGAGAGGAAAGTGGAGGCGCATTGAAGTTGAGTGAGTAGCTTTGAGACTTCCTGCTCTATGGTTTTTTGAGCTACAACCAGGTACCTAAACTGCTGCTTGAAGAGGCGGTGACTCAATAGGATGCAATTGGGGAAGCGTAAGCCAGAGGAACGGTGATTCCACAGGGCTGGCGGATGCTCACTTCCTACATAACTGAGATGGAGTTTCCAGCAAACACCTGTTGAAGGGAGGGCATTCTCCCCCGGAGCTCACATAATATACCACCATGTGGCTCTTCGTGCTAGTGAGAGGATATCCTGATCCTCAGCAGTCTCAAGTATTAGAGTCTAAGGTGTAGCTGTTGCTTTGTAGCCTGAATTACCATGGCAGAGAAAAAAACAAGGGAAGAACAAATTCTTTGTGGTTTAAAGGTACGACTTCACATCTTTTGAGACATTTGGTATCATCATATATACACACTATTTGCAAATAAGTCATATGATGTACATGTATAGTAAATATTTCCAATTGGTTTGCATGCGGGAACACAGTAGAGTTTTGGTTCTTAATACATAAACCAGCCAAAAAAACTGAACAATCACATTTGCTGGCTTATGTCTTCATTATTATCCTAAAGTGGGTATAGAGGGAGGAATGTGATCCAGTGCCATAGCAAGTATCCAGGTGTGTGTCCAACTAGGGGCACCCTTGATGGTTCGGGTATGGGTGTTTCCCCCTACATCCTCCAGATTGCTCTCAATGGAGTGTGAGTGAGGGGCCCTCTGATCTCTAGGGGGACTGAAGTACTTTATAAAACTCTGGATGATTTCTCTCCACACAGTATTCTCTTCGAGATCCATCCACACCATACCATTTAGAGGCTTGTAAATCCAGGTTATCAAGTGTCCGCTACTACCCATCATTATAAGTAAATGTAAGACTGCATGTTGTTTGGCTTTGTTCGGACCACAGGCCAATATCCATGCAAATGTATGGACTAATGCCCCCTAAATCAAAAACTGCCCAGGTGGCAGAACATAATCTGCGATCAGCTGATCCAGTGGGATGACCTTTCCAGTCATATAACAGCCTCCCACCACTATAAGGCCCACCTCCGTCCACGGTTAATATCCTAGTACTGATTATTGTTCTTGTTACTCTGAGAAAATTAAACAATTGGTCCTAATTTGGCAGGCTTTATCTTAAATCGTTTTTTTGACACCTCTGAAACATAATTAATCCAAATAGAGTAGACGTGTTATTAGTTGCAGGGAATAATATAATTGTGAATGGATGATTCACAATAAGTCATAATCAGTTATTGTTATTGTATTGTATTCTATTGCAATAGTATTTATATAGCGCTTACTACCCCTGACAAGGCATCAAAGCGCTTTTCGGGAGGTAGCACCCTACTCCAGAACCCAAAAGGAATTAGTGGTGGATTAGTATAGGGAAATATGAGTACAGTTTTAGTATTATTAAGAGGTAATTTGAGCTGCGGATATGTGAGTATGTTAGTTGGATTGACTGGAGTAATGGAGGGGTATAGGAGGGAAGAATCCAGAAGTGTTAATTGGGAGTTTATAGTCATAGGATGAGGCTTGGGATGAGTAAAGAGGGGATGAAGGAGGGAAGAGTCAGTGGAAAGGGTTTGGGAGATCATAGATCATAGTAGCAGGAGGGGTTTTGGATGAGTCAAAAGTGAGATAAATGAGGGAGAATTTAGTAGGGTTGTTTGGGAGATCATGGTAATAAACAGAGGTTTGGGTGAGTTACATGTAGAAGTAGAGGGAAGAGCTTAGGCAGGGTTATTTAGGAGATGTAAGTAGTAGAATCGGTTTGGGATGAGTCAGAGTGGGGATAGAGGATAGATTGATAGAGACATGACATATGGTGATGGGTAGACAAAGTAAAGCTTACAAGAGAGTTAAAAAAAAAAAATATTTTTTATTTATATATTTTCTATATATATGGAAAATGTCACTTACCCAGTGTACATCTGTTCGTGGCATGAGACGCTGCAGATTCACATGCTGTGCATATCCCGCCATCTAGTGTTGGGCTCGGAGTGTTACAAGTTGTTTTTCTTCAAAGAAGTCTTTTCGAGTCACGAGATCGAGGGACTCCTCCCATTTCGGCTCCATTGCGCATGGGCGTCAACTCCATCTTAGATTGTTTTCCCCGCAGAGGGTGAGGTAGGAGTTGTGTATATAGTAATAATGCCCATGCAATGGAGTAAGTATGTATGTACATAATGTGCTTAAAAGCGTTATATTTACAATATTTCGAATGTACAAGTTTAATTACAGTCAACTTAAAACGGCCACAGGCTCCCGGGGAGGTGGGAGGGCGCATGTGAATCTGCAGTGTCTCATGCCACGAACAGATGTACACTGGGTAAGTGACATTTTCCGTTCGATGGCATGTGTAGCTGGAGATACACATGCTGTGCATAGACTAGTAAGCAGTTATCTCCCCTAAAGCGGTGGTTTAGCCTGTAGGAGTTGAAGTTGTCTGAAATAATGTTCTTAGTACTGCTTGTCCTACTGTGGCTTGTTGTGTTGTTAACACATCCACGCAGTAATGTTTAGTAAATGTATGAGGCGTAGACCATGTGGCTGCCTTACATATTTCTGTCATTGGTATATTTCCTAGAAAGGCCATTGTGGCGCCTTTCTTTCTAGTGGAGTGTGCCTTTGGTGTAATAGGCAGTTCTCTTTTAGCTTTAACATAACAGGTTTGAATACATTTAACTATCCATCTGGCAATGCCTTGTTTGGATATTGGATTCCCTGTATGTGGTTTTTGGTAAGCTACAAACAATTGTTTTGTTTTGCGAAACTGTTTAGTTCTATCAATGTAGTACATTAGAGCTCTTTTTCTGTCTAATGTATGTAATGCTCTTTCAGCTACAGAGTCTGGTTGTGGAAAGAACACTGGGAGTTCCACAGTTTGGTTTAAGTGGAACGGTGATATAACTTTTGGCAAAAATGTTGGATTTGTGCGTAGAACCACTTTATGTTTGTGTATTTGTATAAAGGGTTCTTGTATGGTAAAGGCTTGTATTTCACTCACTCTTCTGAGGGATGTGATAGCAATTAGAAAGGCTACTTTCCAGGTTAAGTATTGCATTTCGCAAAAGTGCATGGGTTCGAATGGCAGACCCATGAGTCGCGTTAATACAATATTGAGGTTCCACGAAGGAACTGGTGGTGTTCTTGGTGGAATGATTCTTTTTAGACCCTCCATAAATGCTTTTATGACTGGGATTCTAAATAGTGAAGTTGAATGTGTAATTTGCAGATATGCTGAAATTGCTGTGAGATGTATTTTAATAGATGAAAAAGCTAAGTTCGATTTTTGTAAGTGTAGTAAGTAGCTTACAATGTCTCTTGCGGACACGTGTAATGGTTGAATTTGATTATTTTGACAGTAATAAACAAATCATTTCCATTTATTTGCGTAGCAATGTCTTGTAGTAGGTTTTCTAGCTTGTTTGATGACCTCCATACATTCTTGTGTAAGGTCTAGGTGTCCGAATTCTAAGACTTCAGGAGCCAGATCGCTAGATTGAGTGATGCTGGACTGGGGTGTCTGATCTGTTGTTTGTGTTGAGTTAACAGATCTGGTCTGTTTGGTAGTTTGATATGAGGCACTACTGACAGGTCTAGTAATGTTGTGTACCAAGGTTGTCGTGCCCAAGTTGGTGCTATTAGTATTAGTTTGAGTGTGTTTTGACTCAATTTGTTTACAAGATATGGAAGGAGTGGGAGAGGGGGAAAAGCGTAAGCAAATATCCCTGACCAACTCATCCATAACGCATTGCCTGTGGAGTGAGGCTGTGGGTACCTGGATGCGAAGTGTTGGCATTTTGCGTTTTCTTTTGTTGTGAATAGGTCTATTTGCGGTGTTCCCCACTTTTGGAAGTAGGTTTGCAGTATTTGTGGATGAATCTCCCATTTGTGGATCTGTTGGTGATCTCGACTGAGATTGTCTGCCAATTGGTTTTGAATTCCTGGGATGTATTGCGCTATTAGGTGAATGTGATTGTGATTCGCCCAATGCCAAATCTTCTGTGCTAAGAGACACAGTTGTGATGAGTGTGTGCCTCCCTGTTTGTTTAAGTAATACATTGTTGTCATGTTGTCTGTTTTGACAAGAATGTGTTTGTGTGTTATTATCGGTTGAAATGCTTTCAACGCTAGAAACACTGCTAGTAATTCTAGCTGATTTATGTGAAGTTGATCCTGCTGAGTGTCCCATTGTCCCTGGATGCTGTGTTGTTTGAGATGTGTTCCCCATCCTACCAGGGAAGCATCTGTTGTGATTACGTATTGAGGCACTGGGTCTTGGAAAGGCCACCCTTGGTTTAAATTTACAGGATTCCACCATTGAAGCGAGGTGTGTGTTTGGCGGTCTATCAACACTAGATCTTGAAGTTGACCCTGTGCTTGTGTCCATTGTGTTGCTAGGCACTGTTGTAAGGGCCGCATGTGTAATCTTGCATGTGGGGCAATGGCTATGCATGAGGACATCATGCCTAGCAGTTTCATCACCAATTGTACCTGATACATTTGGTTTGGGTGCATGCTTTGTTGTACGGTTTGGAATGCTTGTACCCTTTGTGGACTTGGAGTGGCAATCCCTTTTTTTGTGTTGATTGTTGCTCCTAAGTATTGTTGTATTTGACACAGCTGTAAGTGTGATTTTTGGTAGTTTAGTGAGAACCCTAGTTTGTGAAGGGTTTCTATGACGTATTTTGTGTGATGAAGACACTGTTTCTGGGTGTTGGTTTTGATTAACCAATCGTCTAGATATGGGAATATGTGTATGTGCTGTCTTCTGATATGTGCCGCTACTACTGCAAGGCATTTTGTAAATACCCTTGGTGCTGTTGTTATTCCGAATGGTAACACTTTGAACTGGTAATGTACTCCTTGGAATACAAACCTTAAGTATTTCCTGTGTGAAGGATGTATGGGTATATGGAAGTACGCATCTTTGAGATCTAATGTCGTCATGTAATCTTGTTGTTTGAGTAAGGGGATCACGTCTTGGAGTGTTACCATGTGAAAGTGATCTGATTTGATGTAAAAATTTAGTGTTCTGAGATCTAATATAGGTCTTAGAGATTTGTCCTTTTTGGGTATGAGAAAGTACAGGGAGAAAACCCCTGTCCCTTTTTGATGACTGGGTACTAGTTCTATTGCCTCTTTTTGTAACAACGCTTGGACTTCTATTTGTAATAGATCCATGTGTTGTTTGGACATGTTGTGTGTTTTTGGTGGCACATTTGGTGGTAATTGTATGAATTCTATGCAATAGCCATGTTGGATGATGGCTAGGACCCACAAGTCCGTTGTTATTTCCTCCCAATTTTGGTAAAAATCTGTTAGTCTCCCCCCCACCGGTGTTACGTGTTGGGGATTTGTGACACTGAAGTCACTGTTTGTTTTGAAGGGTCTCGTGACTTTGGAACTTCCCTCTAGTCTTAGGGAACTGTCCCCCTCTATACTGTCCCCAAAAGCCTCCTCTCTGATACTGGTTCTGGTATGTGGGCCTGGTTTGTGAAGTTGAGGGTTCTGTTGTTTGAGCCCGAAACATGGTGACTTCCTAAAAGTGCCTTTGCTCTGTGGGGAGTAGAGCGTGCCCATGGCTTTGGACGTATCTGTATCTTTCTTTAATTTTTCGATATCAGAGTCCACTTCCGGCCCAAACAACTGCTGTCCATTAAAAGGCATATTGAGCACAGCCTGTTGGATTTCGGGCTTGAATCCTGAGGTGCGCAGCCATGCATGTCTCCGAATTGTCACCGCTGTGTTTACAGTTCTTGCAGCTGTGTCTGCTGCATCCATTGCTGAACATATCTGGTTATTTGAGATACTTTGTCCTTCTTCTACCACCAGTTGTGCACATTTTTGGAATTCTTTGGGCAAATGTTCAATAAAGTGTTGCATTTCGTCCCAGTGGGCTCTGTCATATCTTGAAAGCAAAGCCTGTGAATTCGCTATGCGCCATTGATTGGCTGCTTGTGCTGCCACTCTTTTTCCCACTGCGTCGAACTTGCGACTTTCTTTATCGGGTGGTGGTGCATCCCCGGAGGTGTGTGAATTCGCCCTTTTCCGTGCTGCGTCAACTACTACAGAGTCCGGTGTTAGTTGCTGCGTAATGTACATAGGGTCTGTTGGTGGGGGCTTGTACTTTTTCTCCACCCTGGGAGTAATAGCCCTGCCCTTCACGGGTTCCTGAAATATGTCCTTTGCATGCTTTAACATTCCCGGTAGCATTGGAAGACTCTGGTACTGACTACGTGTGGATGACAGGGTGTTAAATAAAAAGTCATCCTCGATTGGTTCAGCGTGCAGTGTGACGTTGTGAAAGGCAGCTGCCCTGGACACCACCTGCGTGTAAGCAGTACTGTCTTCAGGTGGTGATGGTCTTGCTGGGTAACAGTCAGGACTGTTATCTGACACAGTGGCATCATAAAGATCCCATGCATCTGGGTCATCTTGGCTCATGCTTGTGTGTGTTGGAGACTGCACCATTGGTGGGCTAGCGACTGGTGATGATTGCAGTGAGCGTTGAGGTGATGGTGGTGGAGTTACTTGTTTTGCCACCTTTGCTTGTTGTGGTTTATCCTTCTCTTGGAAAGCCAGTTTCCTTTTCATCCTTATAGGAGGGAGAGTTCTTATCTTCCCTGTCTCCTTTTGGATATGGATCCTTCTCTGTGTATAATCTGGCTCCCCTGCCTCTAGTTCCTGTCCGAATCTATGGCTTTGCATTTGTGTGGAAAGCCCTTGCTCTTCCATGTATGAACTATTTTTCGGCTCCGAAGCCGGATGTTTCGGGATCGAAACCTTTTCCACCATCTTTTTCGGCTCCGAAGCCACTTTTTTGTGTTTCGGTGTTCCGATCTCTCGGTGCCGAGTAGTCTCGGTGCCGGTATCTCAATGTCGAGATTGTTCTGACCCTGTGTCTAGGGGTCGAGTCTTTTCTGTGCCGGTATCTCGACCGGAGTCGGATGACTTCGACACATGCATGCCCTTTTTCGGTGCCGATGGACGGTCACCAAGTTTTTGGGTTAAGCCATGGCCTGCCGGCGGTGGCGTCCCCTGGGCTCTTATGTATTTTCCGTGAGTTTTGGCTGGGGCGGTTTTACTCACGGTTTACGGCGTCTGTTCTGTTTCGGCCTCGTCCGAGTCCGAGTCAGCGATGGAGAATGTTTCTTCTTCCTACAAGTCTTGGTGTCCTGACGGTGCCGACGCCATTTGAAGTCTTCTCGCTCTCCGGTCCCTTAGCGTTTTCCTCGATCGAAACGGGCCTCACAGGTATCCTCTTTGTGTTCTGGAGACAAACACAAGTTACAGACCAAATGTTGATCTGTGTAAGGATACTTGTTGTGGCATTTGGGGCAGAAGCGGAATAGGGTCCGTTCCATTAGTCTTGTCGACGCACGTGGTCGGGCCGACCAGGCCCCGCTGGGGAACCGAAACCCCGAAGGGCCACCGGAGCTGTTCAAAATTCGGTGTCGATCTGTGTTAACTAACCCGATACCGAACGCAAACAATACCGTCAAATTTTTCCGATATCTAACTAATCTTCCGAACCGAAACACGGAGCGTAGGGGAACACGTCCGAACCCGATGGCGGAAAGAAAACAATCTAAGATGGAGTCGACGCCCATACGCCACTCGAAAAGACTTCTTCGAAGAAAAACAACTTGTAACACTCCGAGCCCAACACTAGATGGCGGGATATGCACAGCATGTGTATCTGCAGCTACACATGCCATCGAACATATATATATATATTTATATATATATATATACACACACACATGTATATGTATATGGAAAATGTCACTTACCCAGTGTACATCTGTTCGTGGCATGAGACGCTGCAGATTCACATGCTGTGCATTATCCTGCCATCTAGTGTTGGGCTCGGAGTGTTACAAGTTGTTTTTCTTCGAAGAAGTCTTTTCGAGTCACGAGACCAAGGGACTCCTCCCTTTCGGCTCCATTGCGCATGGGCGTCGACTCCACCTTAGATTGTTTTCCACGCAGAGGGTGTGGTAGGAGTTGTGAATATACTAGATGTGGCCATGCAATGGAGTAGGTATGTATATACATAATGTGTATTAAAATAATATTTATTTACAAATTTACAATTTTCATTCAACTAATAACGGCTACAGGCTCCCGGGGAGGTGGGAGGGCGCATGTGAATCTGCAGCGTCTCATGCCACGAACAGATGTACACTGGGTAAGTGACATTTTCCGTTCGGTGGCATATGTAGCTGCAGATACACATGCTGTGCATAGACTAATAAGCAGTAATCTCCCCAAAATGCGGTGGCTTAGCCTGTAGGAGTTGAAGCTGTCTGAAATAATGTTCTTAATACAACCTGTCCTACTGTGGCTTGTTGCGTTGCTAACACGTCTACACAGTAATGCTTAGTGAATGTATGAGGAGTAGACCAGGTGGCTGCCTTACAAATTTCTGTCATAGGTATATTCCCCAGAAAAGCCATTGTGGCGCCTTTTTTCCTAGTGGAATGTGCTCTTGGTGTAATAGGTAGATCTCTTTTTGCTTTAATATAGCAAGTCTGAATACATTTAACTATCCATCTGGCGATGCCTTGTTTGGATATAGGGTTACCTGCATGAGGTTTTTGGAAGGCTACGAACAATTGTTTTGTTTTACAAAATTGTTTTGTTCTGTCAATGTAACACATTAGTGCTCTCTTTATGTCTAATGTATGTAAGGCTCTTTCGGCTACTGAGTCTGGTTGTGGAAAGAAGACTGGGAGTTACACTGTTTGGTTTAGGTGGAATGGTGATATGACCTTTGGTAGGAATTTAGGATTTGTACGGACAACCACTTTATGTTTATGTATTTGTATAAAGGGTTCTTGTATAGTAAATGCTTGTATCTCACTTACTCTTCTAAGTGATGTGATAGCTATTAGAAAGGCTACTTTCCAAGTTAAGTATTGCATCTCACAAGAGTGCATGGGTTCGAATGGTGGTCCCATGAGTCATGTTAATACAATATTAAGGTTCCACGAAGGTACTGGCGGTGTCCTAGGGGGTATGATTCTTTTTAGTCCCTCCATAAATGCTTTGATGACTGGGATTCTAAAAAGCGATGTTGTATGTGTAATCTGCATTTAGGCAGATATTGCAGTGAGATGTATTTTAATGGAAGAGAATGCTAGCTTAGACTTTTGTAAGTGTAATAAGTAGCTTACAATGTCCTTTGTGGAAGCATGTAGTGGTTGAATCTGATTAGTGTGGCAGTAGTAAACACATCTTTTCCATTTGTTTGCATAACAATGTCTTGTAGTAGGTTTTCTAGCTTGTTTAATGACCTCCATACATTCTTGTGTAAGGTCTAAATGTCCAAATTCTAAGACTTCAGGAGCCAGATTGCTAGATTGAGCGATGCTGGATTCGGGTGTCTGATCTGTTGTTTGTGTTGTGTTAACAGATCTGGTCTGTTTGGTAATTTGATGTGAGGTACTACGGATAAGTCCAGCAGTGTTGTGTACCACGGTTGGCGAGCCCAGGTTGGTGCTATGAGTATTAGTTTGAGTCTGTTTTGACTTAGTTTGTTGACCATATAAGGAATGAGTGGGAGAGGGGGAAAAGCGTAAGCAAATATCCCTGACCAACTGATCCATAATGCATTGCCCTTGGATTGAGGGTGTGGGTACCTGGACGCAAAGTTTTGGCATTTTGCATTTTCTTTTGTTGCGAATAGGTCTATTTTTGGTGTTCCCCAGCGTAGGAAGTGATCTTGTAGGATCTGGGGATGAATTTCCCATTCGTGAGTTTGCTGGTGATCTCGACTGAGATTGTCGGCTAACTGGTTCTGAATGCCTGGGATGTATTGTGCTATTAGGCGAATGTGATTGTGAATTGCCCAATGCCTAATTTTTTGTGCTAAGAGACACAGTTGTGACGAGTGTGTCCCTCCTTGTTTGTTGAGATAATACATTGTTGTCATGTTGTCAGTTTTGACAAGAATGTGTTTGTGGGCTACTAGTGGTTGAAATGCTTTTAATGCTAGAAACACTGCCAGCAGTTCCAACTGATTTATGTGAAGATGTTTTTGTTGATTGTCCCATTGACCCTGTATGCTGTGCATGTTGAGGTGTGCTCCCCACCCCATCATGAAAGCATCTGTCGTGATCACATCTTGAGGCACTGGGTCTTGGAATGGCCGCCCTTGGTTTAAATTTATAGGGTTCCACCATTGAAGCGAGAAGTGTGTCTGGCGGTCTATCAACACTAGATCTTGAAGTTGATCCTGTGCTTGTGTCCACTGTTTTGCTAGGCACGGTTGTAAGGGCCGCATGTGTAATCTTGCGTTTGGGACAATGGCTATGAATGAAGACATCATGCCTAGAAGTTTCATTACAAACCTTACTGGGTAGTGTTGGTTTGACTGTATGCTTGATGTTATATTTTGGAACGCCTGGCTCCTTTGTGGACTTGGAGTGGCAATTGCTTTTTGTGTGTTGAGTGTTGCTCCCAAGTATTGTTGTATTTGGGATGGCTGCAGAGGTGATTTCTGGTAATTTATAGAGAACCCTAGTTTGTGTAGAGTTTCTATAATGTATTGCGTGTGAAGAAGACACTGTTGTTGAGTGTTGGTTTTTATTAGCGAATCATCTAAGTATGGGAATACGTGCATGTGCTGTCTCCTTATGTGAGCGGCTACTACTGCAAGGCATTTTGTGAATACCCTTGGGGCTGTTGTTATCCCGAACGGTAACACTTTGAATTGATAGTGTACTCCGTGTATCACAAACCTTAAGTATTTTCTGTGAGAAGGATGGATGGGTATGTGAAAGTACGCATCCTTGAGATCCAATGTTGACATGTAGTCCTCCTTTTTCAGTAAGGGAACCACGTCTTGAAGTGTTACCATGTGGAAGTGGTCTGACTTAATGAAGAGATTCAGTGTTCTGAGGTCTAAGATAGGTCTTAATGTTTTGTCCTTCTTTGGAATTAGGAAATATAGTGAGTAGACGCCTGTTCCTTTCTGATGGTTGGGTACTAGCTCTATTGCTTGTTTTTGTAATAGTGCTTGGACCTCAATTTGTAATAGGTCTCAGTGTTGTTTGGACATATTGTGTGCCCTTGGGGGCACATCTGGCGGGAAATTTGTGAATTCTATGCAATAACCATGTTGGATAATGGCTAGGACCCATGCGTCCGTGGTAATGTGTGTCCAGTTTTGATAGCATGCAGTAAGTCTCCCCCCCACTGGTGTTAAGTGTTGGGGTTTTGTGACATTAGAGTCACTGTTTGGTTTGGCTTGTTTTAGGGGTGTGGAACTTTCCCCTTCCTCTTGGGAATTGTCCTCCTCTATATGAGCCACAAAACCCTCCCCTCTGGTATTGTGCCTGATAGGTGGGTCTGGTTTGCGAGGTGGAAGGCTCTGGTGTTTGCATTTGAAACCCCCTCTAAATTTTGGCTTTCTAAATGTGCCTCTGCCCTGTGGGGAGTAGAGCGCGCCCATGGCTTTGGCCGTGTCCGTATCTTTCTTTAATTTTTCAATTGCTGTGTCCACTTCCGGCCCAAACAATTGTTCTTGGTTAAAAGGCATGTTCAACACTGCTTGTTGGATTTCTGGCTTGAATCCAGAGCTTCTTAACCATGCATGCCTGCGAATGGTTACCGCAGTGTTGACCGTTCGTGCTGCCGTGTCTGCAGAGTCTAATGAGGACCTTATTTGGTTGTTGGATATTGCTTGTCCTTCTTCCACAGCCTGCTGGGCACGTTTCTGGTGTTCTTTGGGCAAGTGTTGTATAATGTGTTGCATCTCGTCCTAGTGTGCCCTATTGTAGCGAGCAAGTAGGGCTTGCGAATTAGCGATCCGCTATTGATTGGCTGCTTGTGCTGCCACTCGTTTGCCCGCTGCGTCAAACTTCCTACTCTCTTTGTCAGGCGGTGGAGCGTCTCCTGACGATTGAGAGTTTGCCCTCTTTCTTGCTGCTCCTACAACCACCGAGTCCGGTGTAAGTTGCTGTGTTATAAACACAGGATCCGTTGGGGGAGGCTTGTACTTGTTCTCCACCCTAGGCATGATAGCCCTTCCTTTAACTGGCTCCTGGAATACCTGTTTTGCATGTTTGAGCATACCCAGGAGCATTGGCAGACTCTGGTAGGAAGCATGGGTGGACGCCAAGGTGTTGAACAGGAAATCATCCTCTATTGGCTCCGAATGCATTGCTACATTGTGGAATGTAGCTGCCCTGGATAGTACCTGCGTATATGCAGTACTGTCCTCTGGAGGTGACGGCTTTGTTGAGTAACAATCAGGACTGTTATCTGATACTGGTGCATCATATAAGTCCCATGCATCAGGATCATCCTGTGTCATCCCTGTATGCGTAGGTGACTGCATTGGAGGTGTTCCCACCGGAGACAGCTGTGGTGAGTGTAGTGGGGAAGGTTGTGGCGAAAACCTTGGTGGTGGGGTTTTTTCTCTGGCCACCTTCGCCTGCATTTCTGTCTCCTGAAATGCCAGTTTTCTTTTGGTTTTAATTGGAAGAAGAGTTTGTATTTTTCCAGTCTCTTTCTGGATATGCAACCTCCTTTGCGTATGGTCTGGTTCATCCATACTTATTTCCTGCTCAAATCTGTGTTTTTCATGCATTTGGCTGGAAAGTCCTTGCTCTTCTGTGTAAGAGCTTCGTGTCGGCTCCAAAGCCGCTTTTTTCGGTACCGATGTTTCCGATAAAGACTTTTTCGGTTCCAACGTTATTTTTCTCACCTTGGGTGAGTCGAACTCTCGGTGTCGAGATCGTTCGGTGCCGGATTCTCGACCGGAGTCGGAAGTCTTCGACAAATCTCTGGCCTTTTTCGGTGCCGATGTTTGGTCACCTTCTTTTCAATGGGTTAAGGCATGGTCTGCTGGCGGTGGCGTTCCCTTGGCCTTAACGATCTTTGTGTGAGTTTTGGACGGGGCAGTTTTACTCACTGATTTCTGCATCGTTGTGGGTCACTCACTTTCGGAATTGTCAGAGTCTGTCCCCTGGATGGAAATTCTTTCCTCCTCCACGACGTCGAGTTGTTCTCTCGGTGTCAACGCCATTTGCAGTCTTCTCGCTCGTCGATCACGTAGAGACTTTTTAGATCGAAAAGCTCGACAAGCCTCACAAGTATCAATCAATCAATCAATCAGTGAATTTATAAAGCGCGCTATGTACCCGACAGGTGATAAACACAGATTACAGACCAGGTGTTGGTCTGTATAAGGATACTTCGAGTGGCACTTCGGACAGAAGCGGAAGGGGGTCCGGTCCATTAGTATTCGACGATGGATGTGGTCGGGCTGACCAGGCCCCGCTGAAGAACGGAAGCCCCGAAGGGCCGCCGGAGCGCTTCTGCGATCAGTGTCGATACAATAACACTGAACCGGTACCGAACGAGAACAATACCGTTGAATTTTCGATATTTAGCTAACTTTCCCGATTCGAAATACGGAGCGAAGAGGAACACGTCCGAACCCGATGGCGGAAAGAAAACAATCTAAGATGGAGTCGACGCCCAAGCGCAATGGAGCCGAAAGGGAGGAGTCCCTCGGTCTTGTGACTCAAAAAGACTTCTTCGAAGAAAAACAACTTGTAACACTCCGAGCCCAACACTAGACGGCAGGATAATGCACAGCATGTGTATCTGCAGCTACATATGCCACCGAAAATATATATATTATATATATACACAAATATTTGGATCATTATTTTTATTTAATTTATTTATCCATTATTATTATTAATAATATATTTTTTAATGTACTTATATATAATTTTGAATTTTATTTATTGATGTTATTTGTATTTAACTTTTCTCTAGTACAGAAGGACTAGAGTAACAAATAAATAGATATGTAAATACATAGTCAGGGAATATATGTTCGAGGAATATAATAATGGGTATAATATGAGAAGAAAAAGAAAAGTAGTATTGTATAAACACAGACGTTCAAGATTTGTAATATTTGGAGTTAATAAGTGTACTTTTCTAACATTTATTTATCTTTACTCAATTTTTGAATAGCCAAATGCTTCCGATAATAAAACATTTGATCTGTGTGATATTAAATGAGTGTAGGGATTCATAAGTATCTCATATAACAACTTATCTAGGAGCTATGCAATGACCTATGAACATGTTAAGCATAGAATAACATACACATATATATATACACACACACACAAATACCCACACATATATATATATATATATATATATATATATATATATACATATATATATATATATATATATATATATATATATATATATATGGAAAATGTCACTTACTCAGTGTACATCTGTTTGTGGCATTAGTCGCTGCAGATTCACATGCTGTGCACATCCCGCCATCTGGTGTTGGGCTCGGAGTGTTACAAGTTGTTTTTCTTCTAAGAAGTCTTTTCGAGTCACGAGACCGAGGGACTCCTCCAATTTCGGCTCCATTGCGCATGGGCGTCGACTCCATCTTAGATTGTTTTCCCCCGCAGAGGGTGAGGTAGGAGTTGTGTATGCTAGTAATAGTGCCCATGCAATGGAGTAATGTACATAATGTAGTTTAAAGTAATATATTTACAAATATACAGATGTTCAAGATCAACTTCTAAACGGCTACAGGCTCCCGGGGAGGCGGGTGGGCGCATGTGAATCTGCAGCGACTAATGCCACAAACAGATGTACACTGGGTAAGTGAGATTTTCCGTTCGATGGCATGTGTAGCTGCAGATACACATGCTGTGCATAGACTAGTAAGCAGTTATCTCCCCAAAAGCGGTGGTTCAGCCTGTAGGAGTTGAAGTTGTTTGAAACAATGTTCGTAGTACTGCTTGGCCTACTGTGGCTTGTTGTGCCGTTAGCACATCTACACAGTAGTGTTTGGTAAATGTATGAGGCGTAGACCATGTAGCTGCCTTACATATTTCGGTCATTGGAATATTTCCTAGAAAGGCCATGGTAGCACCTTTCTTTCTAGTTGAGTGTGCCTTTGGTGTAATAGGCAGATCTCTTTTTGCTTTAAGATAACAGGTTTGAATGCACTTAACTATCCATCTAGCAATGCCTTGTTTAGAAATTGGATTTCCTGTATGAGGTTTTTGGAAAGCAATAAATAATTGTTTTGTTTTTCGAATTAGTTTTGTTCTGTCAATGTAGTACATTAACGCTCTTTTGATGTCTAATGTATGTAGTGCTCTTTCAGCTACAGAGTCTGGCTGTGGGAAGAACGAACGAGTTACTTACCTTCGGTAACGACTTTTCTGGTGGATACATTAGCTACCTGTGGATTCCTCACCTCATGAATACTCCCATGGCGCCAGCATTCTACGGAAATCTTCTTACTAGTCTCTGCACGTCGACGAGGACGTCACTGTCTCGCACGCGACGCCGTCTGACGTCATACAGGCAATAAGAGGTCCTCGACGACGTGCGGACGTCAGTACCAATCATTTTTTACGTGCATGAGAACAACCAGGCAATGCAATGAAAGAACAATGCAACATCCATTATAATGTAAAAATACACCACATTGTATGAATAACTGTAAATCTTTTTATGTACATATATATATATATATATATATATAAAACTCTCTCTTTTAAAATATATACACACACCAAGTATATACATAAAGATATATAGACATATACCTACATATATATAAATATATTATATATATACATCTATTGCACCCTCAAAGACCAAGAGGAGCACACTCAAGGATTACTTGGCAAGACCATAAAGGCAACGGGGAGGCGGGTGGGACCGTGAGGAATCCACAGGTAGCTAATGTATCCACCAGAAAAGTCGTTACCGAAGGTAAGTAACTCGTTCTTCTGATGGATACAACTACCTGTGGATTCCTCACCTCATGAATAGAGTCCCAAAGCAGTACCACGCCCGGCGGTGGGTGCCTAAATGGTCAAACCAAGAAATCCTGCAGCACTGACCGTGCAAAATGGCCGTCCCTTCTAACCTCAGAATCTAAACAGTAATGTTTTGCAAAAGTGTGAAGGGACGACCAAGTTGCGGCCTTGCAGATGTCGACCACAGGAACACCTCTGGCTAAGGCCGAAGTGGCCGACTTAGCTCTGGTGGAATGAGCTCTAATGCCCTCAGGAGGATCCTTCTTTGCCAAAGAGTAACATATTTTAATGCAAAGAACAACCCACCTGGATAGTGTTCTCTTGTGGACTGCCTTTCCTCTCCTCTTGCCCACGTATCCAATAAACAGCTGATCCTCCAGCCTGAAATCCTTTGTTCTATCGATAAAGAAGCTCAACGCTCTCTTTGGGTCCAGACGGTGCAGTCTTTCTTCCTCTTTGGAAGGATGAGGCGGAGGATAGAACGTGGACAAAGTAATTGCCTGAGCCAAATGGAAGGGTGAAACAACCTTCGGGAGGAAAGCAGCCTTGGTCCTCAACACCACCTTATCCCCATAAAAAGTTGTATAAGGGGGTTTTACTGATAAGGCCTGCAACTCACTCACTCTCCTTGCTGATGTTATAGCTATCAGGAAGACTGTTTTTAAAACCAAATACCTCAAGGGGCAAGAATGCATAGGTTCAAAAGGGGACCCCATAAGGAAAGTCAGGACTAAGGACAAATCCCATTGCGGCATAACGAATGGCTTTGGAGGATATTGATTTAGAAGACCTTTCAAGAATCTGATAACAATAGGGGATTTAAATAAAGATGGTTGGTCTGGAAGACATATGAAGGCTGACAAGGCCGATAAATAACCTTTAATGGTAGCCACTGCACAGCCTTTCTGCGCCAGAGATAGAGCAAAAGACAAAACGTCCGATAGATGAGCATGTAAAGGATCAATCTGCCTCTCTCCACACCACGCAACAAATTTAGACCACCTATTAGCGTAGATAGATTTAGTGGAGTGTCGCCTGGCCGCTAATATAACATCCACTACCTCAGGCGGGAGAGAGAAGGAACTCAGGTTGCCCCGTTCAATCTCCAGGCATGTAGGTGCAGACTCTGGAGGTTGGGGTGTAGAACCTGCCCCTGCGACTGTGAGAGGAGGTCTGCCCTGAAAGGGAGACGGAGCGGCGGGCACGTTGAGAGTTGGAGAAGGTCGGAGTACCACACCCTCCTTGGCCAATCCGGAGCTATTAAGATTACTAGAGCCCGGTCTTGGCGAATCTTCCTCAATACTCGAGGAATCAAGGGTATGGGAGGAAACGCGTAAAGCAACTGGCCGCACCAGGTCATTTGAAACGCGTCCCCCAACGCTTCCTGCATCGGATACTGAAGGCTGCAGAACAACGGACAATGCGCGTTCTCTCGAGTGGCGAACAGATCTACCCGAGGAAACCCCCACTTGTGGAAGATTAAACGGACTTGATCTGGATGGAGACGCCACTCGTGGTCTGCCGAGAAGTGGCGACTGAGACTGTCCGCACGCACGTTCAAGACTCCGGCCAGATGGTTTGCTATCAAGCAAATCCGATGGTCCTTTGCCCAGGACCATAGTCGAAGAGCTTCTCTGCAGAGAAGGTACGACCCCACTCCTCCCTGCTTGTTTATGTACCACATCGTGGTAGTATTGTCCGTTAGGACCTGTACCGACTGACCACGAAGGGAAGGGAGGAAGGCCTTGAGAGCCAGACGTACAGCCCGTAACTCTAACAGATTGATGTGAAAAATCTGTTCCTCTGGAGACCAAAGACCTTTGATCTCCAGATCCCCCAGATGAGCTCCCCACCCTAGAGTGGAAGCATCCGTTATGACTGTGGCCACTGGTGGCGACTGCTGGAACGGCTTTCCTTGTGAAAGATTGTTGCTTGCAATCCACCACTTCAAATCCACAGCAGCATCTCTGGAGATCTTGACAGTACCCTCTAGATCCCCTCTGTGTTGAGACCACTGCCTTCGGAGGCACCACTGAAGAGCCCTCATGTGCCAGCGAGCATGCATGACCAACAGAATGCAGGAGGCAAAAAGACCGAGCAGACGAAGGACCTTGAGGACTGGAACTACCGCTCCATTTCGAAACATTGGAACCAAATCCTGAATATCTTGAATCCGCTGAGGCGGAGGAAAGGCCCGACCCAATGTTGTATCCAGTACTGCCCCTATGAACAGGAGGCGCTGAGAGGGCTCCAGGTGAGATTTGGGCTCGTTCACCGAAAAGCCCAGGTCGAACAACAACTGGGTTGTTGACTGCAGATGACGCAACACAAGCTCCGGGGACTTGGCTTTGATCAACCAATCGTCCAAGTAAGGGAATACTGCTATCCCCTTCCTTCTGAGCTCTGCCGCAACCACCGACATCACCTTCGTGAAGACTCGAGGTGCTGAAGTAAGACCAAACGGAAGGACCGCAAACTGGTAGTGTTGCGATCCCACCACAAACCGGAGATACTTCCTGTGTGACTTGAGTATCGGGATATGAAAGTAAGCATCCTGCAAGTCGACAGACACCATCCAGTCTTCCATGTTCAACGCCAAAAGCACCTGTGCTAGGGTCAGCATCTTGAACTTTTCCTGCTTGAGGAACCAATTCAAGATCCTCAGGTCCAGAATTGGTCTCAAACGACCATCCTTCTTGGGAATCAGGAAATACCTTGAGTAAACTCCTTGACCCCTTTCCTGCTCCGGGACCAACTCCACCGCGCCCTTTAAAAGGAGGACTTCTACCTCCTGTTCTAGCAACAGGAGGTGTTCTTGTGAACAATACGAAGGGCGGGGCGGGATGAGGGGCGGAAACTCCCGAAAGGGAAGGGTGTAGCCTTTTCCCACAACACTGAGAACCCAAGTGTCCGACGTAACAGTCTCCCATTTGGTGAGAAAATGCTGTAATCTTCCCCCTACAGGAGAGGAGTGAGTGGGAAATGGTGGAAGCCTAAGGCTGCTTCCCCTGCTGCACCCCGCCAGAGGATGAGGAAGAGGCAGAGTGCTGCTGAGAGGCTCCCCTGGTGCGGACCCTACCCCTCCCCCTAAAAGATCTATAGGGGTGGGAAGAGGCAGGTTGCTGATATCTTCCCCGAAAGGAAGAGGAGGAAGAGCCACGCCCAAATCCACGAAACCTCCTGAAGAATCTGGAAGAGGCCGTGGAAGAAGGAGCTTGGAGTCCCAACGACTTAGCCGTGGCCCTGCTCTCCTTAAAACGTTCCAAGGCCGAATCAGCCTTAGCCCCAAACAGTTTGTCCCCATCAAACGGGAGATCCAACAATGTGGACTGTACATCTGCCGAAAAGCCCGAGTTACGGAGCCAGGCCTGTCTCCTTTCCACCACAGTTGTGCCCATTGCTCTGGCTACCGAGTCGGTGGTATCCAGTCCCGTCTGGATAATTTGGGTCGCAGCAGCCTGGGCATCAGAGACAAGATCCAAAAGACCCTGGGGAAGCTCTGTAAACGAAGAGGAGATGTCATCCATCAGAGCATGAATATACCTCCCCAGGATACAGGTCGCATTAGTGGCCTTTAACGCCAGACTGCAGGACGAAAAAATCTTCTTCGACTGCGCCTCTAGCTTTTTTGAGTCTCTGTCCCCAGGCACCGTCGGGAAAGAACCAGGCGCTGACTTGGACGAACAGGAGGCCTGCACTACCAAGCTCTCCGGCGTAGGGTGCCTAGATAGGAAACCAGGATCAGTTGGAGCCGTCCGATACCTCCTGGCCACGGCTCTGTGAACTGCTGGGGAAGATGCCGGCCTCTTCCACACCTCTAAAACCGGATCCAGCAGAGCGTCATTAAAAGGTAACAGAGGCTCCGCCGCGGCTGAGGCCGGATGCAACACCTCCGTCAAAAGGTTTTGTTTTGCCTCCACCACCGGCAAAGGCAGGTCCAAAAAACTAGCTGCCTTCCGTACCACTGTATGAAAGGAAGCAGCTTCCTCAGTATATTCCCCCGGTGACGAAAGGTCCCACTCAGGGGAAGTGTCCAGCCCACTGGCCGACTCCAGTCCACGCAGCCCATCACCCGAGTCCTCTAGCTCTCCTTCCTCTAGGGCTCGTTGGTACTCCTGCTCTTCTAGTACCCGGAGAGCACGTCTCCTCGAATGAAGTCGTTGTTCAATACGCGGAGTCGACAATGCCTCCGCCGAAGTCGAAGATCGGCGCCGATCTTCAGAAGCCACCGACGCCGCGTCCGGCGCCACATGTAACTTCGGCGCCGACGAAAGAGCAGCTGAAGCAGATGGACCCACCGGAGTCACAGGCCGAAATCCCGACGTCGACGGGATGGAAATCCCCGGGGCCAATCCTTCTGAAGCCACCGGAGCGGCCACCGGCGCCGACACTGGCGCCGAGCCCACGTTCCCAAACGGGAGAAAGGGCATAAAGGGTGCCGGCCGAAGAGGCGCAGGATCACCCAAAGAAAAGGCCAAAGGCCCAGCCGGAGCACCCCCTGGAGCCATCTGTTGGAAGATGGCATACATCGCATTCAAGAATGCGGAACTATCGGCTCCAGGGGTGGGAAAAGCCGGATACTGGGGTGCCTGTCTCGGAGGCGACCCCGACTCCGGCCTCGGCGTCTGCGCCGGAGAAAACACTTGAGGCTCCAATACCTCAATCACCGACGCCTGTCCAGGCGAAGTTGGTGACGCCGGAGAGGGCAACGGCGTCGAAGGATGCGGCGTCACCGTGGGGCTGACCTCCCATGTCTTTCGGCGCCGATCCGGAGACCTGGAACGAGCCTCCCTTGAATGACGCCGAGATTCTCTACGGCGCCGGGAGTCTCGATGACGCCGATGTTTTGGAGAAGACTTCTTGTGATGCTTCTCCTTTGACTTGGCCATAAACAGCTTCGCCTCACGTTCTTTAAGGGCCTTCGGATTCATGTGCTGACATGAATCACAAGTCGAGACGTCGTGGTCGGAGCTCAAACACCAAAGGCAATCGGAATGAGGATCCGTCACCGACATCTTGCCTCCACACTCACGACAAGGCTTAAATCCAGACTTTCTCTGCGACATTATTTCCACGGAGAAAGAGTACGCAGCAAGATATACACTGTAACCGCAAGAGTAACAGTTGCTCCCTCGAAGATAACCGTTTCGAATGCACGGAAAAAAGGGAACTGACGTCCGCACGTCGTCGAGGACCTCTTATTGCCTGTATGACGTCAGACGGCGTCGCGTGCGAGACAGTGACGTCCTCGTCGACGTGCAGAGACTAGTAAGAAGATTTCCGTAGAATGCTGGCGCCATGGGAGTATTCATGAGGTGAGGAATCCACAGGTAGTTGTATCCATCAGAAACTGGTAATTCTACTGTTTGATTTAAGTGGAACAGTGATATGACTTTTGGTAAAAATTTAGGATTTGTCCGTAGACCTACTTTATGCTTGTGTATTTGAATAAATGGTTCTTGTATGGTAAATGCTTGAATCTCACTTACTCTTCTTAAAGATGTGATGGCAATTAAAAATGCAACTTTCCATGTTAAGTATTGCATTTCACAAGAGTGCATGGGCTCAAAAGGTGGACCCATGAGTCGTGTTAAGACAATGTTGAGGTTCCATGAAGGAACTGGTGGTGTTCTTGGTGGTATAATTCTCTTTAGACCTTCCATAAATGCTTTTATGACTGGTATCCTAAATAGAGAAGTTGAGTGCGTAATTTGCAGGTAAGCTGAAATTGCTGTAAGATGTATTTTAATGGAAGAAAAAGCTAGCTTTGACTTTTGCAAATGTAGTAAGTATCCTACGATGTCTTTGGCAGATGCGTGTAAGGGTTGAATTTGATTATTATGGCAGTAATAAACAAATCTTTTCCACTTATTTGCATAGCAATGTCTAGTGGTAGGTTTCCTAGCTTGTTTTATGACCTCCATACATTCATGTGTAAGGTCTAAGTGTCCGAACTCTAGGACTTCAGGAGCCAGATTGCTAGATTCAGCGATGCTGGATTTGGGTGTCTGATCTGTTGTTTGTGTTGCGTTAACAGATCTGGTATGTTTGGTAGTTTGACATGGGGCACTACTGAAAGGTCTAGTAGTGTTGTGTACCAAGGTTGTCTTGCCCATGTTGGTGCTATTAGTATGAGTTTGAGTTTGTTTTGACTCAACTTGTTTACTAGATATGGAAGGAGTGGGAGAGGGAGAAAAGCGTAAGCAAATATCCCTGACCAACTCATCCATAACGCATTGCCCTGAGACTGGTCTTGTGGGTACCTGGATGCGAAGTTTTGGCCTTTTGCGTTTTCCTTTGTTGCAAATAGATCTATTTGTGGTGTTCCCCAACTCTGGAAGTAAGTATTCAGTATTTGGGGGTGAATCTCCCATTCGTGGATCTGTTGGTGATCCCGAGAGAGATTGTCTGCTAACTGATTCTGAATTCCTGGAATAAATTGTGCTATTAGGCGAATGTGGTTGTGAATCGCCCAATGCCATATTCTTTGTGCCAGGAGACACAACTGTGTTGAGTGTGTCCCTCCCTGTTTGTTTAGGTAATACATCGTTGTCATGTTGTCTGTTTTGACAAGAATGTGTTTGTGGCTTATTATGGGTTGAAATGCTTTCAGCGCTAGAAATACTGCCAATAGTTCTAAGTGATTTATGTGAAACTGTTTTTGGTGAGTGTCCCATTGTCCTTGGATGCTGTATTGATTGAGGTGTGCTCCCCACCCTATCATGGAGGCATCTGTCGTTATTACATATTGTGGCACTGGGTCTTGGAAAGGCCGCCCTTTGTTTAAATTTATACTGTTTCACCATTGAAGCGAGGTGTATGTTTGGCAGTCTACCAACACCGGATCTAGAAGTTGACCCTGTGCCTGTGACCACTGTGATGCTAGGCACTGTTGTAAGGGCCGCATGTGCAACCTTGCGTTTGGGACAATGGCTATGCATGAGGACATCATGCCTAGGAGTTTCATCACCATTTTGACTTGTATTTTTTGTTTTGGATACATGGCCTGTATTACATTGTGAAATGTCTGAACCCTTTGTGGACTTGGAGTGGCAATCCCTTTTGCTGTGTTGATTGTCGCCCCTAAGTATTGCTGTGTTTGACACGGTATAAGGTGTGACTTTGTGTAGTTGATTGAGAAACCTAGTTTGTGGAGGGTTTCTATGACATACTTTGTGTGTTGTGAACATTTTTCTAGCGTGTTGGTTTTGATTAACCAATCGTCTAGGTACGGGAACACATGTATTTGCTGCCTTCTGATATGTGCAGCTACGACTGCCAGGCACTTTGTAAAAACTCTTGGCGCAGTTGTTATTCCAAATGGCAACACCTTGAATTGGTAATGTATCCCCTGGAATACAAACCTTAAGTACTTTCTGTGTGAAGGATGTATCGGTATATGGAAATATGCATCCTTTAGGTCTAGTGTTGTCATGTAGTCTTGTTGTTTGAGTAGTGGAATTACGTCTTGTAATGTCACCATGTGAAAGTGATCTGATTTGATGTAGGTATTTAATGTTCGGAGATCTAATATAGGTCTCAGACTCTTGTCTTTTTTGGGTATGAGAAAGTACAGAGAGTAAACTCCTGTTCCTTTCTGGTGTTTTGGTACTAATTTGGTTAGTCTCCCCCCCACAGATGTTATGTGTTGGGGATGTGTGACTTGGAAGTCACTGTTTGTTTTGAGGAGTTTTGGGACTTTGGAACTTTCCTCTATTCTTTTGGAATTGTCCCCCTCTATATTGTCCCCGAAAACTTCCCCGCTGATACTGGCTCTGGTAAGTGGGTCTTGTCTGTGAGGTTGTGGTTTCTGTGCTTTGTCCTCGAAACCCCCCTCTAAACTGTGTTTTTCGAAATGTGCCTCTGCCCTGTGGGGAGTAGAGTGCGCCCATGGCTTTGGCCGTGTCAGTGTCTTTTTTAAGTTTTTCGATCGCAGTGTCCACCTCCGGCCCAAACAACTGCTGTCCGTTGAATGGCATATTCAGCACAGCTTGCTGTATTTCTGGTTTAAATCCTGATGTACGCAGCCATGCATGTCTCCTTATTGTTACTGCTGTGTTGACAGTTCTAGCAGCTGTGTCTGCAGCATCCATTGCTGACCGTATCTGATTGTTGGAGATACTCTGTCCTTCTTCTACTACTTGCTGCGCTCTCTTTTGGAACTCCTTGGGCAAATGTTCTATAAAGTGTTGCATTTCGTCCCAATGGGCCCTATCGTATCTGGCCAACAAAGCCTGTGAATTGGCAATACGCCACTGGTTTTCTGCCTGTGCCGCCACCCTTTTGCCTGCTGCGTCGAATTTTCTACTTTCTTTATCTGGAGGTGGTGCATCTCCTGAAGTATGTGAGTTCGCTCTTTTGCGCGCAGCCCCTACTACAACTGAGTCCGGTGTTAGCTGTTGTGTGATGTACACGGGGTCTGTTGGTGGCGGTTTATATTTTTTCTCCACTCTTGGAGTAATGGCCCTTCCTTTTACAGGCTCTTCAAACACTTGTTTGGAGTGTTTTAGCATTCCGGGTAGCATAGGAAGACTTTGATACTGGCTGTGTGTGGACGACAGTGTGTTAAAAAGAAAGTCGTCTTCAATGGGCTCAGCATGCAGGCTGACATTATGAAATGCTGCTGCTCTCGACACCACCTGTGCGTAGGCTGTACTATCCTCTGGTGGCGACGGTCTAGCTGGATAACATTCAGGACTATTATCTGACACTGGTGCGTCATAAAGGTCCCATGCGTCAGGGTCATCTTGACTCATTCCTGTATGAGTTGGGGATTGCATCATTGGTGGAGTGGCTACTGGTGATGGTTGCGGAGAGCATTGTGGAGATGGTGGCGGTTTACTTGTTTAGCCACCTTTGCCTGTGGCTGCTTGTCTTTTTCCTGAAAGGCAAGTTTGCGTTTCATTTTAATTGGAGGGAGAGTACTGATCTTCCCTGTTTCTTTGTGTATAGTCTGGCTCTATTGTTTCCAATTCCTGTCCAAATCTATGTGTCTTCATTTGTGTGGACAGTCCCTGTTCTTTAGTGTAGGAACTTGTTTTCGGTTCCGAGGCCGGATGTTTCGGTATCGAAACCTTTTCGGCTGCTTTTTTCGGTTCCGACGAAACCTTCTTTACTTTCGGCATCGTGGTCTCTCGGTGCCGACCCATTTCGGTGCCGCTATCTCGGTGCCGAACCTGCTCGGAGCCACTATCTCGAGCCCGAGATTGCTGTGTGGCGGTATCTCGACCGGAGTCGGATGACTTCGCCCCCAGCGTGCCCTTTTTCGGTGCCGATGATCGGTCACCTATTTTTCGGGGTAAGCCATGGCCTGTTGGCGGTGGCGTCCCCTGGGCTTTAGTGGCTTTTTCGTGAGTTTTGTGTTTCGACGTCTTACTCGCGGTTTGCGGCGTTTCTTCGGGATCGATCTCATCCGAGTCCGATTCATGGATGGAGAATGTTTCTTCCTCCTCCTCGAAACGCTCTTGTCCTGTCGGTGCCGACGCCATTTGCAGTCTCCTTGCTCTTCGGTCTCTTAGTGTCTTCCTGGACCGAAACGCTCGACAGGCTTCACAAGTATCTTCCTTGTGTTCCGGCGACAAACACAAGTTACAGACCAGATGCTGATCTGTATATGGATACTTGTTATGGCATTTTGGGCAGAAGCGGAATGGGGTCCGTTCCATCAGCCTTGAAGAGACACGTGGCCGGGCCGACCAGGCCCCGACGGGGATCGAAAAAAAAAACCCAAAGGGCCAAAGGAGCTCTTCAAAAGTCGGTGTCGATCTGTTGTAACTAACCCGATACCGAACGCAAACAATACCGACGATTTTTCCGAGATTCTAACTAACTTTCCGACCCGAAACACGGAGCGAAAAGGAACACGTCCGAACCCGATGGCGGAAAAAAAACAATCTAAGATGGAGTCGACGCCCATGCGCAATGGAGCCGAAATGGGAGGAGTCCCTCGGTCTCGTGACTCGAAAAGACTTCTTCGAAGAAAAACAACTTGTAACACTCCGAGCCCAACACCAGATGGCGAGATGTGCACAGCATGTGTATCTGCAGCTACACATGCCATCGAACATATATATATATACACATGCATATACATATTTAAACCAGGAGTAAATATACATTAGTTAAACAGGTTTAAAGAGTATGTGTGTGATTTATTGTTATGACATAGTAGAGATATATATTTCCTAAAGAACTATACATATCTAGAATATACACATAATCAGATTAAAAATATTTATCAGCACAGGCATATGCAGTCCATAGCTGTTTGAATATGGTGGTTATGAAGAGCCAACCCTTGAGTAGTCTTCTGAAGATAAGATAGTTATCTGTGGATCTTATATTTGGGGGTAATGAAATCCATAGTTTGGTTGCTTGAACGGAGGAGGATGTACCCCATATAGTCTTTTTCTTGTATGGTGGTGTTCTAAGGCGGGGTGTCAATCTTGAGTGGAAGTTTCTTTGTTGAATGTATTTGGTTATTTTGTTTCTGATAAAGAGTGTTCCTGTTCCATGTATAGCTTTGTGGGTGATACAAAGCAGCTTGAAGGTGCTACTTCTGGCAACAGGAAACCAGTGTAGTGCTCTCAAGGCAGGTGAGATGTGGGCTGGTGGCTTTACATGTAATAATAGCCTGGCAACGGAGTTCTGAATACGTTGTAGTTTTTTAATATTAGATAGAGATGATCCATGGTAGAGGCCATTGGCATAATCCAGTTTGGATAGTACAAGCAAGATAGTAGCCTGCACCTTGTGTGGAAATCGGAGGTGGGTACGATGCGTCGTAGAGGCTTCAAGGTGATGAAGCTTGTTCGTGCTAATTTGTCCACTTGGGCATTCATTGTTAACTTGGAGCCCAGGGTAATTCCAAGGTTTTTAACTTCCTCGGATAATTGAGGAGGTGGTCTGAGATCGTCAGGTCAGGTGCACAGTGGGACATAATTTTGCCAGTCACCACATATGAGTATTTCTGTTTTGGAGGCATTTAGTTTGAAATGGCTCCAAGTCATCCACTGATCAACAGCTCTGAGGCAACTGAAGATTTGTGAGTTATCAATATTTCGGGGGCATTCTAATTTAAGTAGTATTTGTGTGTCATCTGCATAGTTGTAGCACGTGAGTTGAAAATCATTGATCAGTTTTGGTAATGATATCATGTAGATGTTGAAAAGCAAAGGTGGGATGATTGATCCTTGGGGGACCCCTGCTTTTGGGATGTAGGGTTTGGACGAGAAGGTGGGAGAAAAGATGATATTAGTTCTTTTTTGAAGGTAGGATGTAATCCAGGCGATAGCATTCCCTTCTATGCCGGCTTCCTGGAGTCTTTGAATTAGGGTGTCATGGTCAACCGTATCAAAGGCAGCCGAGAGGTCCAAGAGAAATAGTGCAGCAACTCCATTGCGGTCGACTGTGTTTTTAAGATCATCCCAGATAGCTATGAGTGCCGATTCAGTGCCTCTTCCTGGGTGGAATCCAGTTTGAAAGTATGGAATTGTCTTTAATGAATTGTGACATCTGGGCGAATGCTGCTCTTTCTATCAGTTTGCCCAGGAAAGGTCCATTTGTGATTGGTCTGTAGTTGTTTGGGTCCTGCGGGTCTAGGTTTGTTTTTTTTAATAACGGTTATATGTATGCTTTTTTGGTCTACAGGAAAAGCTAATGTAGTTAAAGAGTTGTTGATGATTCTTCTTACAGGTGTGGCAGCAGAAGTAGATAAAAGAATGTTCTTGCAGATGTGTGGTGGGCAAGGGTCAGAAGGGCAACCGGAAGATCTGCTTGCTTTTACCAAATCCATAAATTCACCTTGTGATATTTGTTTGAAGGACTGTAGAGGCTGGATTGGTTTATTCTTAGAGGGTATTTTAGGAAAGGGGTTGGTGCTGATGGTTTTCTACTGTTTTAAATAGGAGTCCAATGTGTCTGCCTTGGTTGTGTAATGAGTTGCCAGTTTGTTTGTGAAATCTTGAGTAGTGGGATGACTTCCTTCCATGCATTTAGGTTTTCAAAATTCATTGAGAATTTTACAAAATTCTTGTGTTGCAGATTTAGCATTTTGAATTCTGTCTGAGTAGTACCTTTTTTTTTTAGCTTTTATGATTGATGATTTGTATATTCTGTTAAGTTTGTGTAGCTGCAGTTTGTCTTGAGTGTTGTTTGTTTTGAGCCAGGTCAGCTGCAACTTTCTGGTCTGTTGCTTTTTCTTTTTAGGTTCTGTGTTTCTCCAAGGTGTTGGTTTTCTTTTGTCCTGTTTAGTTTTTCTGAGTAGGGTATCAAAAGCTTCCTGTAACCACTCATAAAGTTTTGGAACAGAATTAATTGTATCTAGATCTGTGTTGGCTGTTAGTTGTGTTTCTAAGTCATCAAAACTGAATTTTCTCCAAGGTCGATAGGTGCATGTATGTAAGTAGTTGTGGAGTGTGTTGATTTGTGGAGTTTTAAGTCAGAAAGTTATCAAATGGTGGTCTGACAATGTGATTGGTGTGATGCTATGAATGGTAACTAGTTCAGGCTTAGCAAAAATGACATCTAGGATGTGTCCAGCGATGTGTGTGGGATTGTGTACAATCTGATGTAGGTTCAATGCGACTAGACCAGTGGTGATAGCTTTTGGATGGGGCATATTGGGTTTGTCAAACCAAATGTTTAGGACCCCAAGAATGCATAGGTTTGAGAATAATGTGATATGGTCTGAGTCTGTATCTAGAAAAGCGTCTGGGAATGTTGAGTTGTTAGGAGGGAGTCTGTAAAGGAGGAGAAAGTTACAGGAGGAAGTTGGCGTAGGGTGTCATCTGGTAGGAGGGCTTCACCACGTTGTATGGAAATGTCTGTTTTACTGAGATTTATAGCTTGTTTGAATATAATAGCTAGTCCAACTCCTCTCCTGCCTATACAGTTTTGTGTGATGGTTCGATAGTCCGGAGGAAGGGCTTAATGCAACACTGGGGCCATGTCATCTCCCAACCATGATTCTTGTTATGAAAAGTAAGTCAGGTTGTGTGTCTTTGAGAAGGTCGTAGATGTGGTGTACGTTTTTTCAGAGTGACCGAGCATTTATGAGATGGCAGTTTAGAAAAAGTGTGTTAGTGGTGATGTCGTTTTGTTTAGGAGAAGGGTGAGCAGTATATTTTGAGCTTGTAGCAGCTGTGTTGTTAGTTGTGATAACTGTGTGAGGGTCACAATAGTCTTGTTTTTCAATATAGTGTTCTTCTTCCAGCAGGCTTAGGAGGCATTTTGTTGGGTCTGTGTGTGTGGATGGTGGACTTGGTGGCTGAGAGAGACATGAAGAGTGTACTTTTTTGGTATGGTAGCCTTATTATGTAATAGACAAGGGGATGCAAAGTTGTTACGAGTGGCATGTTGTTTACTTTGTTTGCGTCTGTTTAGTGTGGAAGGAGTATGGGTTAGCGGTGTAGATCATTATGTAAAGCTCTAAATTGTGCAAATGGATGCGAGGCAGGTGAATGAATGTTGCTGTGTTGGGGTGCTTGTAGTAGATGTTTGTGAAGAGTGAGAATGTAGGGGTAAAGATTGGTCAGGATTTGTATTCTTTGTGTAGTCATGAGGATGGGAGTGGGTGGGACAATAAGTATAATGAACGTTTGTGCTGATTTGATGTGCTTATGTGTGTGGCCTGTATTGTTTTTGTGGAATAGTGAGAGGGGATATTGATGTAGTGGTTTTCTGTGAGGGATTTGTATGTGAGTTAGTGCTGGTGAGTGGAAGTAGATTATTACAGGGGGTGTTGATGTGTTTTGGACATGGGTGTATGAGGTGTGTAAGAGGGGATGGATGTGTGTCAGGGGAGTTTGTGTTAGTTGTGATGACTGAAAGAGGTAATATGTGTGGTGGCGTGGAGTGTGAGGATTGTATGGTTGTGTGTAATTGGTGAAGAGAGGGGAAGGGCGTTTGTAGATGGTGTGTTGGAAGGCTGGGTTTAGGTACTGTCATGATGACAAGGGGTCTGTGTTGAGCAAATAGAAGATAGTGCTGTTGGTTTGTATGAACAGGGAGTGTGTATCTGGATGGCTGAAAGTAATATATAATGTGGTTTTGTGTTGTGTGGGCGATGGCAGGTTGTGTTAGTGGGAGTGGACAGAGTAGTGTTTGCTGTGAGAATGAAGGTGTTTTACTGTTGTAGTTGTGGTGGATATGTGCATAGGTGTTGTATATGGGGTACTGTGTTGGATAATGAGACTTTGCAATCTGTATGTGGTCCATTTGTGATGCAAAAGTTGGATGTCTTTGCAGATAATGTGTTTGTATGTTGATGGATGTGTAGGGAGTAAGGGCCATATGTACAAACACATTTTCCCATTGACACAGAATGGGAAAAACCCTTTGCTACATCTGGCCCTAAGTTCCTTTCTGATAAATGGGAAGTTGGGCAGCATTTCTGGCCCTAGGCACTACCTGTCCCGACCAGGCCCAAACAGGCAGCTGCCCTTGTCCTCTCCACCCTTAGCCTCGACGCCCGAGCTGAGACGTCCTGAGCCCTAGGCTTAAATAGCCCTACTGGCCAATAGAAACCTAGTCCTAACCAATCAGATTTGTAACCCTAAATCGCACAGCCAATGGGAGACCCAACCCTAATCACCAATCATACCCCTAAACCTGACAACCAATCACAACCCCAACCCTAGAACCAGAAACCAATACGAATCCCAACCCTACTACCAATGCAAACCCAACCCTAATAACCAGGAACCTATCAGAATCTCAACCCTACTACCAATCACAAACCCAACCCTAATAACCATGAACCAATCAGAATTCAGCAGATTCAGTTATACATGCACATCGTATTGACTAAACTAGAGATTCAAATTCCGGCTGTCTCAGGAGACTGGGAATGTTTGAAGTAGTATCTGTAATATCAGAAATGAAAGAAGGTCTTCGTGTATTACTTTACAATAATTAATTACTTTTCATACTAGTTGCCATTCTATTGCTGGACCTCCCGTGCACCTTCCGTGGCATCTATCATCCCACCCTAATCCACACCCTGACATCTTGAACGGTATTCATTGGCAACATGCTTCTCTGTCTCTTCTACTTGATCCAACTACCACTAGTCAATGCATACGGGGACCCCGAATATCCCTACAATCTCTGGAGTCCTGCAGGGTTCAGCTTGTCGTCTTCAAAGTCTTTATAGAGTCACTTGGGCTCTACTCTCCACAATAGCATCAAAATTCACAAACATGCCAATGATACACTACTGTACTTGAAAGTGCCCCTCACTCCAGAGATCATAGACATTAAACACTGCCTGCACCTCATTCAGATCTATATGTCCATCACTCCCATGGCACTGAGCCCTGCAATACTGAATTCTTATTATTTGCCATGAGGGCACCCTGCATGCCACAGCACTTGTCATTTGGGGCCTGAAGAAATATGATCACATCACCTTATAGACATGGAACTTCGCTTGATCTTTCTGAAAATCTGCATGATCTTCATAACCAACCAGTTGCATCATTTACAAATTTCTAAAAGGGCCATAGATTACCCAGTAGAGAATGGCCTTGGCCACTATCTAGCCTACACCTTGTTAGCTGAATGTGTTTATTGGAGTATAGAACAACCTTTGTTTCTGAAAATTGGACTGATGTTCAAGAACAAAACCCATACATCTGTTTTTAACAAAAAAATCATTATTTAACATTCATTCATTTTGGCTTATTTTTTCAAAGTGTTACTTCATTATGGTCTTTCAAGGGTACAAATAAGAACAAATATGATTTGAACTAAGCTGACTGATGATAACACGTTGCCGTATACTCCGACTTATCTCTTGAAATGAAAAAAAACATGATGATTGGAGGTAATTTAAGTTGGCTTTTTAATGTGTGTTTGATACACGAGTATTAAGGTGTCCTGTATGTCATACATAAAGAAAAATAACAGCTGGACAGGCACTTCTTTGTATACATCGTTTACAAAGCCATCATAACAAGCAACCCTTTGTTTTTTACAGTCGAACAGAAAGGGGCAAAGAAGTGCAAAAAAGAAAAAAACAAGGCAACAGGCCTTCTTCATTTACATACCCAGAGTGTGGAACAGCACACCTGTATCACTCAGGCCCCACTGAACCCTGCTTGAATTTATAAAAGAGTTGAAGACAAATCTCTTTAACCCGTAGGGTGCCTTGGACAAGGTGATCTCGTCCAAGGCACCGGTTCCTGGGTGCCTTGGAAGAGATCACCTCGTCCTGCACCCGGCCCATGGGGGGGCCAGGGCCCGCGATCGTGGAGCAAAAATGCCCACTAGCCACCAGGGATTTGTTTATGTATTGTATTTTGGGAGCGACCCCTTGGGCAAGGGTCGGTCCCATGGGGGGCTATCTTATTTCATATTTTGCTTCCCCCCCCCCCCCGGGAGCAGATTGGGTGATTTTTTGGCTGACCTGCCCTCGGGGGGGCGAAAACCACTAGACACCAGGGATTTCATTTTTCACAATTATTTTGGGAGCGACCCCTTGGGCAAGGGTCGCTCCCATGGGGGGCTATTTTTTTAATCCTATTTCGCCCCCCCACCTGGGGGGAGATCGGCCGATTTTTTGGCCGATCTGCCCCCAGGGGAGGCCAAAAACCACTAGACACCAGGGATTTGATTTTTGTAATGTATTTTGGGAGCCACCCCTTGGGCAAGGGTTGCTCCCATTAGGGGCTATTTTTTTTTTTATCCTATTTTGACCCCCCCCCCACCCCCCCCCCCGGGGGGCAGATCGGCAGATTTTTCGGCTGATCTGCCCCCGGGTGGGGGGGGGGAGTGTCCGAAAACCACTAGACACCAGGAATTTTCTTTTCTTTATGTTTTTGGGCAGCGACCCCTTAGGCAAGGGTCGCTGCCCCGGGGGCAATAATTTATTAAATGTTTCGGTCCCCCCTCCGGGGCTAGATCGGCTATCTTATTTCGTATTTTGCTCACGGAGCAGATTGGGTGTTTTTTTGGCTGACCTGCCCTCGGGGGGGGGCGAAAACCACTAGACACCAGGGATTTCATTTTTCACAATTATTTTGGGAGCGAACCCTTCGGCAAGGGTCGCTCCCATGGGGGGCTATTTTTTTTAATCCTATTTCGCCCCCCCCCCACCTGGGGGGAGATCGGCCGATTTTTTGGCCGATCTGCCCCCAGGGGAGTCCAAAAACCACTAGACACCAGGGATTTGATTTTTGTAATGTATTTTGGGAGCGACCCCTTGGGCAAGGGTTGCTCCCATTAGGGGCTATTTTTTTTTAATCCTATTTTGCCCCCCAGCCCCCCCCCCCCCCCCGGGGGGCAGATCGGCCAATTTTTCGGCTTATCTGCCCCCGGGGGGGGGGGGGGGAGTGTCCGAAAACCACTAGACACCAGGAATGTTCTTTTCTTTATGTTTTTGGGCAGCGACCCCTTAGGCAAGGGTCGCTGCCCCGGGGGCAATAATGAAAATGTCACTTACCCAGTGTACATCTGTTCGTGGCATTAGTCGCTGCAGATTTACATGTTGTGCATAGCCCGCCATCTGGTGTTGGGTCGGAGTGTTACAAGTTGTTTTTCTTCGAAGAAGTCTTTCGAGTCACGAGACCGAGGGACTCCTCCTCTTTTGCTTCCATTGCGCATGGGCGTCGACTCCATCTTCGATTGTTTTCCCCGCAGAGGGTGAGGTAGGAGTTGTGTGTGTTAGTAATAGTGCCCATGCAATGGAGTGAATAAGTATGTACCAATTAAGGTTTAAATAATATATTTACAAATGTACAAAGTTGAAGATAACTTCCAAACGGCTACAGGCTCCCGGGGAGGCGGGTGGGCACATGTGAATCTGCAGCGACTAATGCCACGAACAGATGTACACTGGGTAAGTGACATTTTCAGTTCGATGGCATGTGTAGCTGCAGATACACATGTTGTGCATAGACTAGTAAGCAGTTATCTCCCCAAAAGCGGTGGCTCAGCCTGTAGGAGTGGAAGTAGTCTGAAATAAAGTTCTTAGTACGGCTTGACCTACTGTGGCTTGTTGTGCGGACAGCACCTCTACACAGTAGTGCTTAGTAAATGTGTTAGGCGTAGACCATGTGGCTGCCTTACATATCTCGTGCATTGGAATATTCCCTAGGAAGGCCATGCTAGCGCCTTTCTTTCGGGTTGAGTGTGCCCTTGGTGTAATGGGCAGCTCCCTTTTTGCTTTAAGGTAGCAGATTTGGATGCATTTAACTATCCATCTGGCTATACCTTGTTTTGATATTGGGTTTCCTGTATGAGGTTTTTGGAATGCAATAAACAGTTGTTTAGTTTTTCTGATGTCTTTTGTTCTGTCAATGTAGTACATTAGTGCTCTTCTGATGTCTAATGTATGTAGTGCCCTTTCAGCTACTGAGTCTGGCTGTGGGAAGAACACTGGTAGTTCTACCGTTTGATTTAAGTGGAACGGTGAAATAACCTTTGGTAGAAATTTAGGATTGGTTCTTAGGACTACCTTATTTTTGTGTATTTGGATAAAAGGTTCTTGTATTGTAAACGCCTGAATTTCACTTACTCTTCTTAGAGATGTGATGGCGATGAGAAATGCAACTTTCCAGGTTAGGAATTGTATTTCGCAAGAATGCATGGGTTCAAAAGGTGGACCCATGAGTCTTGTTAAGACGATGTTGAGGTTCCATGAAGGAACGGGTGGTGTCCTTGGTGGTATAATTCTTTTGAGGCCTTCCATAAACGCTTTAATGACAGGTATCCTAAATAGTGAAGTTGAATGGGTAATCTGCAGGTATGCAGATATTGCTGCGAGGTGTATTTTAATGGAAGAGAAGGCCAGGTTCGATTTTTGTAAGTGTAGTAAGTAACCCACTACATCCTTTGGAGATGCGTGTAATGGTTGAATTTGATTATGATGGCAGTAGCAAACAAACCTTTTCCATTTGCTTGCATAGCAGTGTCTAGTGGATGGTCTTCTAGCTTGCTTTATGACTTCCATACATTCTTGTGTGAGGTTTAAGTGTCCGAATTCTAGGATTTCAGGAGCCAGATTGCTAGATTCAGCGATGCTGGGTTTGGATGCCTGATCTGTTGTTTGTGTTGTGTTAACAGATCTGGCCTGTTGGGCAACTTGACGTGGGGTACTACTGATAGGTCTAGCAGTGTTGTGTACCAAGGTTGCCTTGCCCATGTTGGTGCTATCAGTATGAGTTTGAGTTTGTTTTGACTCAATTTGTTTACTAGATATGGAAGGAGAGGGAGAGGGGGAAAAGCGTACGCAAATATCCCTGACCAGTTCATCCATAGGGCATTGCCTTGAGACTGCCTGTGTGGGTATCTGGATGCGAAGTTTTGGCATTTTGCGTTCTCCTTTGTTGCAAATAAGTCTATTTGAGGTGTTCCCCAAAGTTTGAAGTAAGTGTTTAGAATTTGGGGGTGAATTTCCCATTCGTGGACCTGTTGGTGATCTCGAGAGAGATTGTCTGCAAGTTGATTCTGGATCCCTGGAATAAACTGTGCTATTAGGCGAATGTGGTTGTGAATTGCCCATTGCCATATTTTTTGTGCCAGAAGGCACAGCTGTGTCGAGTGTGTCCCCCCTGTTTGTTTAGATAATACATTGTTGTCATGTTGTCTGTTTTGACAAGAATGTACTTGTGGGTTATGATGGGTTGGAATGCTTTTAACGCTAGGAAAACTGCTAGCAGTTCGAGGTGATTTATATGCAGCTTTGTTTGATGTACGTCCCATTGTCCTTGGATGCTGTGTTGATTGAGGTGTGCTCCCCACCCTGTCATGGAAGCATCTGTTGTTATCACGTATTGTGGCACTGGGTCTTGGAAAGGCTGCCCTTTGTTTAAATTTATACTGTTCCACCATAGAAGCGAGATGTATGTTTGGCGGTCTATCAACACCAGATCTAGAAGGTGACCCTGTGCTTGTGACCATTGTGATGCTAGGCACTGTTGTAAGGGCCTCATGTGCAGTCTTGCGTTCGGGACAATGGCTATGCATGAGGACATCATGCCTAGGAGTTGTAATACCATCTTTGCCTGTATTTTTTGTGTTGGATACATGGTTTGTATAACTTTTAGGAAATTTTGAACCCTTTGTGGACTTGGAGTGGCTATTCCCCTTGTTGTGTCTATTGTTGCTCCTAGGTATTGCTGTACTTTGCATGGCAGAATGTGTGATTTTGCATAGTTGACGGAGAAACCGAGTTTGTAGAGGGTTTGTATGACCTGATCTGTGTGGTGTGAACACTTTGTCAGTGAGTTGGTCTTGATTAGCCAATCGTCTAGATACGGGAATACGTGTATTTGCTGCCTTTTGATGTGTGCAGCTACTACTGCTAGGCATTTTGTAAAGACTCTTGGTGCGGTTGTTATACCGAACGGCAATACTTTGAATTGGTAATGTATTCCTTTGAATACGAACCTTAGGTATTTCCTGTGCGAGGGATGTACCGGTATGTGGAAATACGCGTCTTTGAGATCTAAGGTTGTCATGTAGTCTTGTTGCTTTAGCAATGGTAACACTTCTTGTAGCGTGACCATGTGAAAGTGTTCTGATTTGATGTAGGTGTTTAGTGTTCTGAGATCTAGGATTGGTCTCAGTGTTTTGTCCTTTTTTGGTATTAGAAAGTACAGTGAGTAAACTCCTGTGTTTATTTGTGTACCTGGTACCAGTTCTATTGCGTTCTTTTGCAGTAATGCTTGCACTTCTATTTCCAGAAGGTCTGAATGCTGTTTTGATATATTCTGTGTTTTTGGTGGTATGTTTGGAGGGATTTTGAGAAATTCTATGCAATAACCATGTTGGATAATTGCTAAGACCCAAGTGTCTGTTGTTATTTCCTCCCAAGATTGGTAATACTGACTTATTCTTCCCCCCACTGGTGTTGTGTGGAGGGGATGAGTGACCTGTGAGTCACTGTTTGGTTGTAGGTGTTTTTGGGCTTTGAAATTTTCCCCTGTTTCTAGGGAATTGTCCTCCTCTGTATTGGCCCCGAAAACCTCCCCTTTGGTACTGTCCCTGGTAGGTAGACGGTGTTGAATGTGATGTACTGTCTTGTGTGGCCTGACCCCGAAACCCCCCTCTGAAGGTTGTTTTGCGGAAGGTGCCGAAAGTGCCTCTGCCCTGCGGGGAATAGAGTGCGCCCATGGCCTTGGCAGTGTCAGTGTCCTTTTTTAGCTTCTCAATTGCCGTGTCCACTTCAGGTCCGAACAATTGTTGCTCATTGAATGGCATATTGAGCACCGCTTGCTGTATCTCCGGTTTAAAGCCAGATGTTCGTAACCACGCGTGCCTTCTTATGGTTACTGCTGTGTTAATTGTTCTTGCAGCTGTGTCCGCTGCATCCATAGAGGAGCGTATTTGGTTATTGGAGATGTTTTGTCCCTCCTCAACCACCTGTTTCGCCCTTTTTTGTAAATCTTTGGGTAGATGCTCGATGAGGTGCTGCATCTCGTCCCAATGGGCTCTGTCATATCGCGCTAGGAGCGCTTGAGAGTTAGCGATGCGCCACTGGTTTGCAGCTTGTACTGCGACCCTTTTTCCGGCTGCGTCGAACTTGCGGCTTTCTTTATCCGGGGGTGGTGCATCGCCTGATGTGTGAGAGTTGGCTCTCTTGCGAGCTGCCCCTACTACAACTGAATCTGGTGGCAGTTGTGAGGTGAGGAAAGCAGGGTCTGTGGGCGGTGCTTTATATTTCTTTTCCACCCTTGGTGTTATTGCTCTACTCTTGACAGGCTCTTTGAAGATTTGCTTTGCGTGCCTTAGCATTCCTGGGAGCATAGGCAGGCTCTGGTAGGTGCTATGGGTGGAGGAGAGGGTGTTGAAAAGGAAGTCATCCTCGACAGGTTCCGAGTGTAGCGACACGTTATGGAACTCTGCTGCCCTAGCTACCACCTGTGAATACGCTGTGCTGTCCTCTGGTGGTGAGGGCTTGGAAGGATACGCCTCCGGACTGTTGTCTGACACTGGGGCGTCGTATAGGTCCCAAGCGTCCTGGTCATCTTGGCTCATGGTGGTGTGAGCCGGTGAGTGTGACAGAGTCTGTGCCGGTGATATGTGAGTTACAGGTGGAGGAGAGGGTGGCGGAGTTACCTTCTTGACCACTTTTGTTTGTGGTGCTTGTTCCTGTGTTTGGAACTCAAGTCTCCTTTTTCTCCTAATAGGGGGAAGGGTGCTGATCTTCCCTGTTCCACTCTGTATAAAGATCCGCTTTTGAGTGTGGTCCACTTCAGTGGATTGTAACTCGTCCTCGAATCTATGTCTGCGCAATTGAGACGACAGTGATTGCTCCTCTGAATAGGAGCTGGTAGTTGGCTCGGTTGCCGGTCGTTTCGGCACCAAAACTATGTCCTTACTCTTTTTCGGCTCCGAGGCGACTTTTCTCTTTTTTGGAGTCGAAATTTCTCGGCGTCGATCCTCCTCGGTGCCGCTGTCTCTGCGTCGAGCAGCTTTGGCTCCGCTGTCTCGGCGTCGATCTTTGTCGGCAGCACTTTCTCGGTCCCGAGATTGCTGCGTGCCTGTGTCTCGACCCGAGTCGGACGATCTCGGCACTAGTTCGGCCTTTTTTGGTGCCGATGGGCGGTCACCGACTTTATGGGTTGAGCCATGGCCTGTTGGCAGTGGCGTCCCCTGGGCCTTGTCTGTTTTCTTGTGTGCTGGCTTCGACGTCTTACTCACTGTTTCGTGGACGTCGAATTCCTCCGAGTCCGATTCATGGATAGAGAAGGCTTCCTCTTCTTCTCCTTGTTCCTCGAACTCTCGGTGTCCTGTCGGCGTGGACGCCATCTGTAATCTTCTGGCTCGCCGGTCACGGAGCGTTTTTCGGGATCGAAACGCACGACAGGCCTCACAAGTTTCTTCCTTGTGCTCGGGCGACAGGCACAGGTTACAGACCAAATGTTGGTCTGTATATGGGTATTTGTTGTGGCATTTAGGACAGAATCGGAACGGGGTCCGTTCCATCAGCTTCGATGTTACACGCGGTCGGGCCGACCAGGCCCCGACGGGGGATCGAAATTACCCAGAAGGGCTACCGGAGCTCTTCACGATTCGATTCGGTGTCGATTCTATCTAACCCGATCCCGAACGCAACAATACTAACGTAATTTTCCGAATTTTTAACTATCTTTCCGTTCCGAAACCCGGAGCGAAAAGGAACACGTCCGAACCCGATGGCGGAAAGAAAACAATCGAAGATGGAGTCGACGCCCATGCGCAATGGAAGCAAAAGAGGAGGAGTCCCTCGGTCTCGTGACTCGAAAGACTTCTTCGAAGAAAAACAACTTGTAACACTCCGACCCAACATCAGATGGCGGGCTATGCACAACATGTGTATCTGCAGCTACACATGCCATCGAACTTTATTAAATGTTTCGGACCCCCCTCCGGGGCTAGATCGGACATGTTTTTGGACGATCTGGCACCCGAGGGGGTCGAAACCCACTAAGTGCCAGGGATTGTGTGGTGTGTGTGTGTTCTGTGTGTTTGGGGGCACCCCTTGGGCAAAGTGGGGAAATTTCATATTGGCTATCTCTGCCCCCCTTGGGGGCAGATGGGCCTATTTTTGTAGGCCCATCTGCCACCAAGGAGGGCACAAACCACCAATACGCGAGGGATTTTTTATTTTGTTCCCCTTTTTTTGTTTTGTGCTGGGGGTGCCCCCTTTGGCAAGGGTCTCCCCCTAAAGGGGGCACAGAGCTGTTTTTTTACGCCCATCTGCCCCCAAGGGGGGCAGAATCCACTTAGGCACCAGGGATCGTGTGTGTGTTTTGTGTGTGTGGGGGGGCGGCACCTTAGGCAAGGGTCACCCCCCCAAAGGGGGCACATTAGTGATGGCCATTTCTGCCCACCTTGGAGGCAGATCAGCCTATTTTTGTTAGCCCATCTACCCCCAAGGGGGGCAGAAGGCACCAAGATGTCAGAGATTTTAGTTTTTGGTTCCCTTTGTTTTTTTTGTGCTGGGGCACCCCCATTCGCCCCCTTTGGCAAGGGCCGCCCCCCAATCAGGGTACAGAGCTGTTGGCCATTTCTGCCCAACTTGGGGGCAGAACAGCCTATTTTTTTTAAGCCCATGTGCCTCCTAGTGGAGCAGAAGCCACTTAGGCACCAGGGACAATTTCTAAGTTCTTGGTGGCGGGGTGTTTGTCAACTGGCGAAGTATTTGTATTTGTGATTGTAACAGTTTATTTCTTCTTTTTGTTCTAGTTCAAAGCTTTTGCTTCCTTTGCTGTGGATCCTTGCGGTTTTGGCAGTAGTTTTCCTGCGGTTTGTATAGTTGCATGTTTTAGGTAAGTGAAAGCAATTTACTCCAAAGGAGTATTGTTGACATGCATGAATTACATGTTTGTAGGTGGTGTACTAAATGCAGTATTGTGTGTGAAATTGTCCTTAGATTTGAGCACAATTATATTTGTGTTGTCATATGTCTAATTTTCTTTTTTCTTTTTTCTTTTTAGTGGGATATCATTGGTGATTGCTGTGTCTGTGCAGAGTAGTTGCTGGTGAGTAGCTTTTTCAGGCAAGTGAGTGGTATCGTTTTTTAGTACATAACTCTTTATGATAAAGCTACAACTTTGTTTATTACTTATTTTAGTGCTAGTTGTTGTTGGCAATCCATTTGTTGTTAGTGAGGATCATGGCTAGCCACAGAGTGACCGCTCAGCAGGTTTTTGGCATGCTCTTTGAGTCGTCTTCAGACCATGATTACGAGGCTGACTCTGCATCTAAGGCAGAGGAGGAAGTGAGAGATTCTGGCAGTGATTTTTCTGGCCGAGAGTATTCTTCTGATGAGGAAGCTACTCTCAGTGCAGATGAAGGGCCTGTTTTAGAGGAGGACATTGATGTGCCAAGAGTGCAGCAGCCTGGGGCTGAAGGGTTTCCCATTAGAAGACCTGTCACCTGGATTGCCCCAAACATGGAGCAGCCAAAGTTACCTGCATTTACTGGTCTCCCAGGGTGTAGAGTCAATACGGAAAACTTTTTCCCTGTCCATATCTTTCACTTGTTTATGGACGATGTATTTTTGGAAGAAATTGAGGAGCAGACTAATTTGTATGCAGAGCAATATTTGAGGGACAACGCTGCCAGACTTAGGCCTTAGTCTAGAGCTACTCAGTGGGTTCCCACATATCTGGAAGAGATGAAAAAGTTTTTACGTTTGACTTTTTTGATGGGGTTGATCAGGAAGCCGTCACTGGCTTCTTATTGGTCTACTAGTCCCTTGATGGCAACGGCTATATTTCCTGCAACTATGACACGTAATCGCTATTTGCTTCTTCTTCGTATGCTGCATTTTGTAGACAATGCTTTATCCTTGCCACAAGATCACCCTGATTGTGACCGTCTTTTTAAGATTAGGCCTGTCCTTGATCATTTTGTGGATCGGTTTTCAGAGGTCTATGTTCCAGGCAAAGAGATAAGTGTGGACGAGTCTTTGGTCCTTTTCAAGGGGCGTTTAGTTTTTAAGCAGTACATTCCTAGTAAGAGGGCACGGTATGGGATTAAATTGTATATGCTGTCAGAAAGCAGTACAGGATGTGTGTATAATATCCGGGTCTACACTGGTAGGGATTCCAATATGGACCCTCCTGGTTGTCCAGCCACTTTTGGAGTTAGCGGAAAAATTGTGTGGGAACTTGGTAGACGACTGTTTAACAAAGGTCACCATTTGTACGTAGATAATTTCTACACTGGAGTGCAGTTGTTCAAGGAGTTGTTTAGAGTTGCTTGTGGCACAATCCATTCTAACTGGAAAGGATATCCAAGGGAGCTTGTCTGTAAAAAACTTGAGAGGGGCCAGTGCAGTGCCTTGCGGAATAATGAGCTGCTAGCTCTGAAATTTTCAGACAGGAGGGATGTGTACATGCTATCTACCATCCATGATGAGAGTACTTCCCCTGTGACTGTTTGGGGTCAGGTTGCGGAAGTGCGCAAACCTGCGTGCATTTTGGACTACAATAGGCACATGGGTGGTGTTGATAGAGTTGATCAGAGGTTGGAACCTTACACAGCTCTTCGTAAGTCTTATGTGTGGTATAAAAAGTTGGCTCTACATTTATTTCATTTGGCAACTTTTAATGCTTTTATTGTGTTCAAGGATTGTTCACCTGAGTCGAGGATGACATTTGTTAAATTTCAGGAGTCAGTGATAGAGAACCTTATTGTGGTGGAACAGGCAAGAGTTCCTAGAGTAGAAGTGGTGGAGGAAGTGGCTAGATTGAAAGATCGCCACTTTCCAGATCACATTCCTCCCACTCCCAAAAAAGACTTGCCCACAAAGAAATGTAGAGTATGTGCCCAGAGAGCAATCCGGAGGGAGAGCCGGATGTACTGCCCCGAATGCCCTTCAAAGCCTGGGCTGTGTGTGCCCGGCTGTTTCAGAAGTTATCACACTAGGAAAAATGTTTGGGAAATACCGTGAGCGTAAACTGCCTGTTTTATATTTTCATATGTTCAGTTTCACGGTTGGCATTACTGTCATGTATTTAGTTAGAGCTTTTGTGTTTGTAGTTTTGTACTTATTTTATAATTAGTTAGTGGTTTCTTTGTTGTTTATAAACAACAAAAAAAGTGATGGCGGTGTGCGTGGGGTGGCGCTTGGCTGGCGGTGTGGTGGGGTGGCGCTTGGCTGGCGGTGTGCGTGGGGTGGCGCTTGGCTGGCGGTGTGCGTGGGGTGGCGCTTGGCTGGCGGTGTGTGTGGGGTGGCGCTTGGCTGGCGGTCTGCGTGGGGTGGCGCTTGGCTGGCGGTATGGGTGGGGTGGCGCTTGGCTAGCGGTGCCAGCCAAACGCCAGTCCACACACTCATCAGCTGGTGTGATTGCTGTATCAGGCATGTGGGCGTATGAAAGTGATGGGCCCTTGACTGGCACTGTCTGTCGATGCGAGTGTTGTAATGTGCTGGGACCGTGGCTGGCGATGTGAATGTTCTTGTGTATGTCATGTATGAAAGGTGTGTGAATGGACTGTAAAGCAGTTGGTGCCTTGCCGTGGCTTTACAGCTCATGAGCTGTGAGTCATTGGTTCAGTTTTTTGCCTTTCAGTTATTACCAGTGCATTTCACTTTTGGGAAATCTCTTGTTAATAAAATTCGATCTACTGAACCATCACTCACCCTCTTGCCAAATCCAACCAGTATGTGTGGTACAAATGACAAAACCTGCTCCGCTGTAATCAGGCGTCGCAGCACACTTGTGACACGCTAGGTGTCTCAGGTGGGACCCCGATGATGAAGCATGCCACCAACTTGGTTGGTGGGTGATAGGTCCTTTTCACATAACCTAAGTGCATTTCTTTTCACAATTTTAGTGCTTGGCACATCACAGACGTATGTGGACACATCAAAATGATATATTACAAAACTACCTGTGTTTGGGGTGGAGGGGGCACCTATGTTTTTGTTCCTGGGTGCAGCCTTCATCTAGGGAAACCTACCAAACCCAGACATTTTTTTAAACTAGACACCCAAAGGAGTCCAGGGAGGTGTGGCTTGCGTGGATCCCCCAACATTTTCTTACCCAGACTCCTCTGCAAACCTCAAAATTTGCTTAAAAAAGCATATTGTCCTGATTTTCGTTTGTACGACAACCGCTCCAGCACAAAATTCCTACTCCCCAGCGTTCCCCTCAGTCTCCCACGTAAAATGACACCTCACTTGTGTGGGCCCCGAAAGCAGAGTCAGCCTAAAGATGTGTAAAAGAAGAATATGTGCTTATCAACTCGCTGTGCTATCCCCATAATCTCTACATGTTTGTGGCCTTTTTCTGTTGCAGGCACCTGGCCCACCCACACAAGTGAGGTATCATTTTTATCGGGAGACTTGGGGGAACGCTGGGTGGAAGGAAATTTGTGGCTCCTCTCAGATTCCAGAACTTTCAGTCACCGAAATGTGAGGAAAACACGTTTTTTTAGCCAAATTTTGAGGTTTGCAAAGGATTCTGGGTAACAGAACCTGGTCAGAGCCCCACAAGTCACCCCATCTTGGATTCCCCTAGGTCTCTAGTTTAAAAAAATGCACAGGTTTGGTAGCTTTCTCTAGGTGCCGGCTGAGCTAGAGGCCAAAATCTACAGGTAGTCACTTTGCAAAAAACACCTCTGTTTTCTGTCAAAAAATGGGATGTGTCCACGTTGTGTTTTGGGGCATTGCCTGTCGCGGGCGCTAGGCCTACCCACACAAGTGAGGTATCATTTTTATCTGGAGACTTGGGGGAACATAGAATAGCAAAACAAGTGTTATTGCCCCTTGTCTTTCTTTACATTTTATCCTTCCAAATATAAGAGAGTGTGTAAAAAAGACGTCTATTTGAGTAATGCCCTGTAATTCACATGCTAGTATGGGCACCCCGGAATTCAGAGATGTGCAAATAACCACTGCTCCTCAACACCTTATCTTGTGCCGATTTTGGAAATACAAAGGTTTTCTTGATAGCTATTTTTCACTCTTTATATTTCAGCAAATGAATTGCTGTATACCCGGTATAGAATGAAAACCCACTGCAGGGTGCAGCTCATTTATTGGCTCTGGGTACCTAGGGTTCTTGATGAACCTACAAGCCTTATATATCCCCGCAACCAGAAGAGTCCAGCAGATGTAACGGTATATTGCTTTCAAAAATCTGACATTGCAGGAAAAAGTTACAGAGTAAAACGTAGAGAAAAATTGCTGTTTTTTTACCTCAATTTCAATATTTTTTTTCCAGTTGTTATTTTCTGTAGGAAACCCTTGTAGGATCTACACAACTCCCTTGCTGAATTCAGAATGTTGTCTACTTTTTGGAAATGTTTAGGTTTCTGGGATCCAGCATTGGTTTCACGCCCATTTCCGTCACTGACTGGAAGGAGGCTGAAAGCACAAAAAATAGTAGAAATGGGCTATGTCCCAGTAAAATGCCAAAATTGTGTTGAAAAATTGGGTTTTCTGATTCAAGTCTGCCTGTTCCTGAAAGCTGTGAAGCTGGTGATTTTAGCACCGCAAACCCTTTGTTGATGCCATTTTCACGGAAAAAACCACAAGCCTTCTTCTGCAGCCCCTTTTTCCCATTTGTTTGAAAAAAACGAAATTTTCACTGTATTTTGGCTAATTTCTTGGCCTCCTTCAGGGGAACCCACAAAGTCTGGGTACCTCCAGAGTCCCTAGGATGTTGGAAAAAAAGGACGCAAATTTGGCGTGGGTAGCTTATGTGGACAAAAAGTTATGAGGGCCTAAGCGAGAACTATTCCAAATAGGCAAAAAAAGGCCTAGCACAGGAGGGGGGAAAGGCCTGGCAGCGAAGGGGTTAAAGAACACCACATCATGATGTAGTGGCTGTCCACTTCTACTCCAAAAAAAAACACTACCTCACCACTCACTTGTTGACTATATCTTTGCCTTTGACCCTGTACAGCACTTCACTACCTTTTAGCAAGGTTTGCATTACACACATACCAAACACATAGCTACATTTTTTCAATTGGAGGTTTACCTGTGAATCTGTGTGCTAGCAAACCTGAACTGGCATCTCTAGTTTCATCGAGAGTTGCATGTTCCTGTTTGCTTCTTCCTTTAATAAGGATTCCTCTGCAGTCTTAATTCCATTGCCTGCACAGTTGAATAGCCTTTCTGCAAACCTGTGCCAGACTCCACTGCTTTAATTACGTTTTCTGTGCTTCCACTTCTAAAATCCTGGATGCACTCCAATATACATTTCTATCCTAGAAGTATGCTTGCATTCGCACTGAGGGCTCTTTTGTCATGGTAGCAGCAGAAAACCTGTACATTTGATTTTCATTGAGCTGGTGGTACTAGTTTGTCTGGTTTGCTAGACAGATTAATAAAAGAGTTCTCTTTGGAGGACTAGAACTGAGCACTCATGCAGAGTAACATGGGACTGGTACTTGAAGTCAAATATGTATTTGTAGATCATGATGAAGTATACATGCTTCTAAAGCATGGACCTGATCTCATGGGTGTCTGATTGCTGTACATCAGTAGCACATTACAAATACAAATGTTATACATTATGGCATCTATAAACAGCGTGGTAAAGAACACTGCAGTGACAGCTGGGTGCAAGTTAGCATTAAAAGCGTGGAAGGATTAATATCCCTGTAATACAGAAAGATACACTCTCCACGGTGTGCCATTTTAACCGACATATTTAACAGTTGTGCTTACATTGAACAAAGTGCAATTTGTGCAAATCAGTCAAAGAGTTTAGAATGTAGTGCAAGGGAATAAATATAGGGTACATCACTTTCAAATGTTACGTTGACCTAATAAGGGTGCCCGGGAAAATACCAATATTGCCAGTAAAAATAGCTTTAAATAATAAACAGCAGGAAGGGACCAAGTGACATATAGGTGCAGTATGGTGCAACCTTTAAAAGAGAAATGACTGAGAGTAATCCAATAACTCTAGCTTTTCATTTTTGAGACTCTCATAAGTAAGAAAGTTTTGATAGTGAATGCCATCCTAAAGGAGAGAAACATGAAGTTCCAAAGTTCAGCACTCTAGCCTAAGATAAATGGATTTGTTGCTCTCTTTCTGTCTGAATTAGGCATGGCAGATTGTCTTTGTGGTGATGTAACTGGGACAACAGGTACAGATAATATAGCTGCTGCCCTAGCATGCACCTTGTATGGTGCCCAGCTACAGCATTTGTTTTATGATCCTTCATTCCATGGAAAATACAGTGGTTTCATGATGGCCATTATGCAGTCAGTCATTCTAAAACATTGAAAAAGTCCAGATGCTTGCTCCTGGATCCTCACATGTTTCTGCTTTTCCATCCTGTGTACTCTGGTGTATCAGATGCCACAGCAACCATACCAAAGCTATTGTGAGTTCCACCCAATCAATGGACCGAAGGAACAAGAGACGTTTGTGAGCATGATGAATTAGAAGCTTACATACTTAACAATGCCATGTATCTGCAGCATGAACTGGATTTTTCTTTTCAATGAGGGAAACAGCTAATCCCAAGGCTAACTTGTGAGTTCAGCCAGTGGCGTAGCGTGGGCTGTCAGCACCCGGGGCAAGGCAAGTAATTTGCGCCCCCTAACCCGTGGATTTCAGCACTCGCGAGTGCGAGCGCGCCCCCCCCCCCAGATGTTGCGCCCGGAGCGGCCGCCCCCCCCTGCACCCCCCACGCTACGCCACTGAGTTCAGCTACAGGTACACACTGGACATCCAGGTCAGGAGGGCATTTTCTGCCATTTATAAAGTAGTACTCTCTGTGCTGTAGTGTGATTTGAAGCCAGCTTGGTAGTCATGCAGATGGCTAGCACTGATATGATAGAGGAGTTGAGTGTAAAGTGATTTTCCAATGGTCTTGCTGATGAAAAGTAAGTGAGTGATGGGCCAGTAGTCGGCAAGATCATCAGGTCTAGTGTAGGTTTCTATAGGAGTGGGGGAATGTGGCTTTTCTTGGGAGTTTCTGGGAAGATGCACTGAGTGAGGGAGTCATTGATAATGGTGAGTAGTGGTGAAACAGCATTCCCAGAGAGGGCTTTGATGAAGGACATGCATAACACATCGGCCCTCATTCTGACCTTGGCGGTCGGCGGAGAGGCGGCGGTCGGACCGCGAACATACCGGCGGTATTAAAAATGGCATTCTGACCGCGGCGGTCACCGCCGCGACCGACCGCCACTTCCCCACTCCGACAGCCACGGCGGTCATGACCGACGGGCTGGAGTCTGCGCACTCCGGTCCGGCGGTCGACCCAAGACCGCCAACGGTATCATGACCCTGCTTACCGCCGCGGTTTCTGGCGTTCGGGAACCGCCATGCGAACCATGGCGTTAGGCACTATCGGGGCCAGGGAATTCCTTCCCTGGCACTGATAGGGGTCTCCCCCACCCCCCACTGCCCCCCCCGAGTCCTCCCCCCACACCCTCCACCCCCCTGCCACCCCCCAGAGGTGGTACAAACCCCCTCCCCACCCCCACCCCGACATGCACATACACGCACCCCGACATGCACACACCCCCAACATGCACATATACACACCCCCTACACACACACATACACAACGGGGACACATACCCGCACACATACATGCCGACATGCGCACCCGCCGAACTACACACATTGCCCATAGGCACAGCAGCACTCCCCGCCCGCATGCACGCACTCACACACCCCCTCTACACACTCACACGCACACCCCCATGCATGCACACATCACACAACACCCCCCCACCCCCTCCCCTCACGGACGATCAACTTACCTTGTGCGTTGGTCCTCCGGGAGGTGACAGGAGCCATGGGGAGGTGACCGCCAACAGAAGACCGCCAACAGAAGACCGCCACACAGAAATGTGGGTCGTAATTCTGTGGGCGGTGTTCTGCTGGCGTGGCGGTGGAGGTTGACCAGTCTCCACTTTCCCGCCGACCGCCAGTGTGGCTGCTGGCGGTTTTCCGGCGGAACGCTCCCAGCGGTCAGAATGCGCACAGCGGCATACCGCCGCGGTCGGCGGTCTTCACCGCGGCGGTAACTCGGCGGTCTTGCGAAAAGACCGCCAAGGTCAGAATGACCCCCATCATCTTTATAGGAAGTGAGTATGTCAGAGTTTGCCAGAGACAGAACTTTGAAGGATACCCACTGTGGAATTATGGTGTGGTGCTTATCTGTAACTAAATACAAATTAGCAAGATCTTCTACAGGTATTTTCAAAATAGGTGATTTTCTATCCACCAATTAAAAAGAGATCTTTTTGGTGCAGATGTATCAATAAAGGTATAATTTGCTACTTTAACTTATCCTCAGCTCTAGTGGAGTACAAATTACTACAGTACACTACAGTACGACAGTATGAGTTTTGTATGCTGTTCTTACCTCGTGCTGCTTTAAAGTTGGAGATGGCAGAAGGATACTGCAATGAGGACAGGACTGTAAGACATCGTATGCTGTGTTGTACAGACCATCCTGCCCGCTCTGCTTATTGTTGTAAAAGCTAAAAGAGGAACGCCCAAGCAGACCTTTCAAATGCAAAGATGTTTCCTGTGTGCAGGGGGGAAGACAACGGGATTCAAAAGAGAACTCTCTTGATTTTATCTTCATTACATCATCATCTTTCTCTGTTGATGCTTTGTCTGGGAGAGAGGACTCGATTTCCCGCCAATGTTTAAGCACAGGAGAAAAGGACGTAAAGTTATCTGCATTTCTCCTGCATGGCATGGAAGCAACACGGCGTACGACCTGGGGCAATGGACTGCACTCATTCTGTAATTAAAGAGAAGGGCATGAAGACATTCAAGTATTTACATTAATGAAATTGAGAAATTGGTTTTCATATCAAGTGTCACATTTTAAAAGACAAGTCAATAAAAGGACTAAAGATTACAATTTAAAAAGGCAAAATGTATCACTCAAAATTAAATGCTTTAAAATCCTTTCTATGTGGGAACTAATTTTAGTTCTGGCTCCAGTGGTTGTTAAGTAAAACTAGGATTTAACGTGTTATTGTTACAGTGTTAACTGACACGCCTGTACAATATGCTTTACATTTCGTCTAATTATTAAATGGTATATGTATGCTGCATTGCAAGAATGCTAAGCCGATTGTTTTAAAGGAAAACTGAAGATCCCTCCCAGCGATTTTCTGAAGTGAAGGGGTTATAGGTAGAAATGCAGTACATAATGATTTATAGGTCACTTCAAACCCTAATTCATAAAGTGTACATCCTCTTTAATACACCTTTGGGGTGAAGATATTTCCACCCTAGCTGAAAGGGTTAGAAATGATTACTGTTCAGTAACCCACATGTTGCATTAAAGCAGCTAACCACTGAGGGCCAAACAATTGCTCCTTTGTCCTTTTGACAGTCACTTGTGTCAGATCTGTCCTGGGGAAGGTGAATGATGGAGGTACATAGTGGCAGTCCATCCTCAAGTGAATCATGTTTTCCATGCCACTGAAACAAAGAAGTCTACTGCCATACCCATTGAGTCAAAAAATATACAGGTATACATTCACATATGTTTGGGTGTGCACCTATTTGGTGCGCCTCCAAGATGGAGAAATAGTATTCTTGGCTCAGCAAGCACAAAGTCAGGATCAGAGACTAGATAAGGGTTAATATGCATTTGGACTTTCCCTCTCATTTGAGGACTTGCCTCAATTACACTACCCCCACCCCTCAACACTGCCTTTGCTTCTGAGTTTCTGTGATTCTTATCTCATTGTGTAAAGGTTATGCCATGTCCTAGATTGTTTATTTTCTTTGTTCAGTGAGGCTGTGATGCATTTTTCAGTTTTCTCTCTGGCAGAGTATCAGTATCTTTCCCTTCCTCACCTGAGCAGTGACGTTTTTCTTCTACATAATATATGTGTCCTACCAGATGTCTACAGTATCTCAGGATTCACTGGAAGATAGTAGTGTGGCCACAAACTACTGTTTTAGCTATGGCAACCAATCACCCATACTACTGTTTGCTGAAGCTGTACTACTCCCAAGAATCAAGCTAAGGATCCAACTTAATTTTGGCCTCCAATTTCAACTTACCTCACATTTACAGAGCGTTTTAAATGTTCAAATGTTGCCTTTTTATGTCTATATATTTTACAAGTCTAGAATGTATTTAATCTTCTAAGCAGTCACATACACTCTGTGAAGTGGAGCTCAGGTTAGGAACCCCAGGTCTAGAATTTCACAGCACTACATTCTCATGGCTCTCTTTCACAGTAGATTTTTCACAAGCCTTAACATGCTTTGAGCCCAAACTTTCTCACAGTGAAATAAAAACGTCAAAGCTCTGTGTGTACTCTTAGATCTTCCAACTGTCGTTCCCTCTATGTCTGAAAATGGGAAAGGTGATATATCATTCACTGGGCTGGGTGCCTCTTTGGATCACTTCACCTTAATAAACTATCTGGTCACCCATCATATGGGATTAAGAAAAGACATGAAGTCGTGGAACACCCCCCCCCCCAACAAAAGTCTTCAAGGATAAATGGGGCACTAACACGTAAGTATGGTGTGGCACTTCCTATTGAATGATGTCTACTTTATTGGTAGGTTGTCATTCTACACATCTCTCATTCACCAAACATGGAGCTTACCTGGTGACGCAGATACATGCTTTCTGGCAGCTGTGCTGAACACTTTGGGCAACGCACCTTTTTACTGAAATCTTTGAAGAACAAAGAAGGAATGTTTGAGATTTAGGAGAAGTGTATGACTGGAGAAATATGACCTTTTACTACAAGCATGTGTCAATCGAAATTGTTTATTTTTGGTAACAGCATAAGATTATTGTAAGAAATAGTTAATTACTATTGTTCCCTCTAATACATTTTCTTTGTATGCAGAAAAAGGATGGTTGCGTACACCCTCTTCTTAGTGTGAGGAGAATCAAGTACTATGGAGAGTCACATTCAGAGCCAATTATTTGTGTTTTAGAACAGTGTGTCCATGCAAGATTTTTTGTAACCACTGCCTGCAACATCAAATCCATTCTCTATGTAGATAGCCAGAAAATAAATACCATCTTAATGGAATCATCTTCATTACCAGTGTCATACAGCATTCTCCAGGGATCTTCAGTTTCTTGTCTAGTTTTCAATGTTGTGTTTGCCTCTGGTGCAACTCCTCAACTCAAATGATAACAGCAAAACTTCCACATATACACAAATGATACTCGGATCCATGCCAATGTCCTTCATTGCTAGGCCACACGTTGTATTGACTGAAGGAGAGATCTGATTCCAACCATGAGGTAATGCAGTGGCTGGGGCAGCTCACTCTCTCCTTCAGAAAATCCTCCAACCATTTGATGCAGGACTGGGTGGAGCTCAAGAAAGTCCAGGTTTCGGAATGCATTAACCACTGTCATGGCAAATGGAATTCTGCAATCTGGCAGCATTCTCTACATAATTATGGTTTCACCACACCTGACACATATTTCACATTCAATGCATCATTTTTACATTTAAAGAATTATAGAAATACATTTCTAGCTGAACCGGATTGTAAGAAAGTGGGGTACTATACAGTGAGGTTGGTTAGGCTTCACTATGTAATACTGTCACCTAACCCCGAAATGAGTCCTTTAGGTTCACACCAATAAATCCCCAACTCAGTCCTGGTAGTCTAGCACAGAGCAGTCTGGCTTTACTAAAGGAACATGTTTTAAGCATTTCAGAGTATCAACATGGACGATAAGTTATTGACACGACTCAAAAGAAATCCAACACCAACTTATGAAAAGACAATCTAATGAGTATAACTGGATTTATGGATTTTTAAAGGAAAAATAAATTAGTGCATTTCTCTTTTTCGCAAAACTTTAACACTGCGGTCAATGGCGAAACTTACTAGAGGCAATCCGTCACTTGCAGGTAAAGTTCAGTGGACCCCACTGAGGGTATAGGTAATGCGAGTCCCTGGACCAAGGTCCAACAGTCATTACAATTTTACCTGGACCAAAGTCCACCAGTTAGTACAGCCTAACTGGTGGACTTTAGTTAGTTTACTTTACTTTAGTTAAGTTAGTACAGCCAAGTGTCCTTGGTGCTGATGTACGTACTGATTTTGCTGCTGTGACGATGCTGGTGAGGAAAGGGATGCAAAATCTCAACAAAGGGGCCACTGGGGCATTGGGTTATGGATGTTGCACAGTTCTCTCTCGAGGGTTCTGAGGGCCTGTGATTCTTTGTTTCCAGAAGTACAAGGTGCCTGTGGGCTGCAGGGGACTTCTGTCTCTAGTCCAAGGGAGTTTTTGAGCTGCCTTTGGCCTGCAGAGTGGTTCCTCTTTCCTTTGGAGCTGGTCCAGGAGGTTGTGGTCTTGCAGTTGCAGGATGGTTGTCAGGGGTACAGGTCATCGTGCCTTTGCTTTGGCAGGTCCTGAAGTCGCAGTCACATGTCTCTAGTTGCCCTTTGTTACAGGTTCGTCAGATCTGAAGTTCACATGCCAGGGGGTGTTTAAATCCTAGATTTGGGCGCACTAGGGGTGTGGGTAATGGTAGCCAATGGAGTACTACTAGCCCCAGGAGCTAATCCACTCCTGAGGTCACCACATCCAGTGGTGCGTGGCACCTTTTCTACCCAGAAATCTCTATTCTGCCACTTCTGAGAATGGCAGAAACCTTGCTTGTCTGTAAGGCCAGACAGCCCAACCTAGGGGTGTGGCTAGCCTTCTGGGGGTGTAAACCCTCTGACTATCTCATTTTCCCACCTGTTTGGATACAAATGACCCTGGGCAGGGGATGGCTTTGTCTTCCCTTGGGACATAGCCCGCTTGCATATCAGAGGGGTGTGGGCTTTGAAGCTCACAGCCTTGATGTGCCACTTCACTAGCTATCCGGCCAGGGAGGGAGGTGACACCTCCCACCCAGTCGGGTTTCTGGTTCTGACTCCTGTGAGTGTTTACACCTCCTGGCAGGGGATCATATTTGTGTCTAGTGGCAGCAGCTGCCGGCTGTAGCCCAGGGCACAGGAAAAACTTGGGCAACCGGTGGGCAACCTCTAAGGTAGCCACGTGGGTGCACGTCACATTAAATCTTTTTGGGGGAACAAGTCAGATCGGATGAGACAAGTTGTTTGATACCAAACATGAAACCATTCAGTGGTACCATAATGGAGCTGGCAACCTCAGAATGCCAAGGTGCCTGCCCATGATATCCTATTGCCCTCTGAACACTTATAGTAGCCTTTAATGGAAAGAGGCCAGTATAGGGATATATAAGCTTGCACTTATGTGTCCTCACCTTTAAAATAGTGCACCCTGCCTCCTAGGGCTCAGGAGACCTACCTTAGGGATGACTGACGTATATTAAGACAGTGCAGTGGCCTTGCCACTCATGGTGAGGGCAAGGTTGGGTTAGGGCAGTTTGCACTGCTCATGCAGTTTGCAATGGCAGGACTGCTGATATCGTTTTACTTGTGTCCCTCAGGGTGGCACAATCAGTGTTGTGTGCCCTGGTTCCCCCTTAAACTCCTGTGCCTTGGGTGCCACTGATACAATTTACTAGAGACATATAAGGGGGTTAAAGTCCTTGCCAATTGGGGATACCAATTCACATATATCATATTTAGAGAGGGAGCACTGGCACTGGGGCCTGGTTAGCAGGCTCCAGTGCTCTTTCAGAGTCATAACCGTCAGGACTGGGGAAAAAATGTGGGGGTGACCATAAAAAATGGCACTTTCCTATAGAGATCAAAAAGGAATTTTTAAAAAGTACCCAATGTAGTGTAGCACAGAGGCAACCTCTTTTTTAGGTTAACTGTTCACAATCTAGTTTCAGATTGCTTTACTGAGGTGTTGTGCTTCTAGTACTTAGAATCATATTCACGTATGTAAAGCACTTCATAAGCTTTGTGAGGTCAGGAAGCACTCTGTGGTGTCAGAATGACAAAATAGCAAAACAATACTGCCACAAAATGTGGCAAATTATACTCCACAGTTTACTTTTTTGCAGCATAATCTAGTAGACCTTGCTACGTATTCTGGTCCTCCCTCCACTGATGCATAAGTAACAGTGGCCTTGATTACAGTGAAAATATCTACACAAGACTTCTACTGAAACTCATCAATAGACTGCAAATATTACAACACTAGGCTGCCAGACTGTGCTGGAAAGGCTCAAGTTCGAGGTCCTCTGACCGATGCACAAAGCCTACTGTAACAAGGACCAAAATACCTCCACAAACTAGCCTTAGACTGTACTCCAACATGACCCAATATTTACCACCTACACATGTAACACACCAACACATTTTTAAATGGTTGTAAACGCAGGCAGGTTCCTGAGTGTCCAGGGCAACAAACTGTGGAATGCTGAGAACCCAAAACTGAGAAACAAACCAAACCATATGCAACCCCAAAAACATTAAAAAAACGTAACAAATGCACACTAGAAACAGATGGCTTAGCGAGAGTATACAATCAAATTATGGCAGGATCATTTCAATTTTTTGTGCAAACAGTGCATGTACATTGGGGCATAGGCTCTTGTAGTGAATCTGAACAGATTCAGATTTAATATGAGGTACAGATAGACAGTTCTTTGCAGGAAAAATCTAACAGGACATTTATTTCCAATAAAGAAGTATACGTACAGTCAATTCAGAGTCTTTTAATACCACTAGCATCTTGTTTGTTAAGCTTAATACATTTAGGCCGGACACTACTTTTTAACGGATTGTTATCAGTGAAACATTACAGCAATAATTCATTATTTGCAACAAGAATGTGCTTTGAGTTAAGTCCATATGCCAGATAGGAGCAGCAACAGAGCTGCTTAGCCAAATGAGCTTCAACTTCATGGGGAGCTGTGTTTCACTAAAAAGTGGTGTACACTTGAATATGATAAGGACACACTGTAGAGCAAGGACACTAACCTTCAACCAGAGAATAAGCAATAGGCCAGGCACAAAACGAGTTGGGTGTTTAAAAGTTCTCTATTGTGTATTATGAAATCATATTAATTGAAGCAACAAGCTTTCAAGATAGCCTTGTACCAGGAGAAAGGTGTGTGCATCAGCACCTACAGAGAACTGTAGGTACACAGGCATCTGAATGTCACAATCCGTTACAAATCTGCTTTAACTTGCAATAACACCTCTGGGGACAAGGAAAGAAACACGGTTCTCTTATTTTGGGTTAATAAGAGTGGAGTCGTGTATTTGTATATTTTCAACTTTTGTATGCCTGCCCTCGGAGAATTTTATGTGCGGCAAAAGGTGGGAAGCCAAGTGGGCGCACCAACATGAAGGCTAGAAGGAACATAGCTTACTTGTAGTCCTGGTTCCATATTGTGCACATCTTCAATAATGTCATAAACATTAGAATAATTATGTGCTGTATGCTTGGACCCGGGAACACTTCATATCAAAATAAACATCCGTATATAAATGGAAAGTGTGCAGAGTCCAACATGTCCAGATTTGCGGAGCACCATCCAAAAGACCTTCATAGGCAAACATTTCTGAATTTTAGTATGTAACACCAAACCACATTTATCAAGCTACTACAGCACCAATATATCAGACTGCGGCCTACATGTCTAAATAAGGAGGAAAAGTTGATACTGACAGGCTTATATTATTAGTTAAAAACGCTCTGTCTCTTTAAGACTTGTGGATTACATTTAGGATGTTTTTTGTACTGGATGCCCAGGAAATGAAGACAAGAAGGAGGGTGGGTTGTTTATAACTTAAATGAACATTCATACGATGTAGAACCAGGACTACAAATACATAACCATTTCTCTCACATTGTAGCATATTCGATGATAGTCATAAATGTTAGTGTAGAGAAGTAAACTAAAAAAAATCATTAACCCTCGTGGCTCTTAGACGTAAGCAATAAAAATGGTAACTGCCATGAGAGACTAGAGGATCTCTGAATATGGGATTTATTAAAAAAAGAATCCTCAGAGTAGCAGGGGTTGCTTCTCCATTAAGGCGGAGGAGCATCCCCCCTGCCAGCAGCAGAAGCTGTAAACCTTTCACCACAAAGGGATAAAAAACTAGGTTTATTATCCCTTTGTGGTGAAAGGGGTGGGGCCATGGAGGCGACGGGCAATCAGGGCCCCTCAGAGCGCATGTGTGTTTGGCTGGCTGTCTCGGGCCGGCCAAACACACATGCGCAGTAAGCTCTCTCCAGCCCTGCAACACAGTCTGCCTGGTAGCGCCCAGCTGGGGGTGCTAATCCTGACACTGCTCTGAGCAGCATCAGGATTGGCCGCAGGGCAGGCTGGGAGCCTGTGCCTGCCTGCAGCAAGACGGAGGAGAGGTGCGGCGTGAAGCGAGATAAGTATTTATTTTATTTTATTAATTTTTGGACCCGCTCCCTCCCCCCGTGTGCCGCTCCCCTCCTTATTAGCAAAGCGAGCCGCAATTGCAGAGTAGCTTATCCAACACTAGAGTTAACTTTTTATTGGATTCAATAGAATGATGGATTGTAAAAGTGTAAACTGATTTTCAATTGGCCACCTTGCATATGTGTGAAAGCAAAATGTTTCTTTGCAAGGCTATGGTAGCTGCTTTTCCTCTAATGGAATAGGTTCTACGATAAAGCATAGCTATGCAAGATGTAATGCAATGAGATATGGAGTGTTTTGAAGTAGCTAATCCTGGTAAATATGACTGCAGTTGATGAAGAGCTGGTTAGATTTGAGAAAGATGTTTGTCTTGTTGAGAAAATAGTGAAGAACTCTCCTGAAACCCACAGAGTGGTCAGTCTGCTAATTTAGATGGATTCCTAAGGAAATCTGGGAGAGTAATGGTATGGATAATATGAAATTATGATACCAGTTAAAAGATTAAAAAGCATGGATTTGTATTACTACTCTATTTGCATTGAATACCATATAGGTTTCAACTGCTAAAACGGCTTGATTTGCACTAGCACTATGTGTTGAAGTAATAGCCACTAAAAAGATGTCTTTAAGGACATATGCTGCAATGAAGTCTCGTGAATAGGTTCAAAAGATGGATGCATTAATTTGATAGATACTAATTGAGCTCTTAGAAGGTGGGGATGTCTTTACCAGAGGAAATACTTTATTTACACCTTTAAACATTTTTATGACAGAAATTTTAAAACATGCCGCTTGATTAGCCAGCGTCCTATCAGCTGTTATAGCTAAAATATGGACCTTTATCGATGAGAACTGCAGCTCTACTTGAGCTAGAAGTAATAGGTAAGGCAAAATTACTTTTTTTTGGCAGGATATAGTATTGTACCCTTTGTGGTGCCACAATAAACAAATGCTTTTCCATCTGAAAGGATCCCAAGCCCTTGTTGAAGGGAGTTTAGCCTCCCATAAAATTACCATGCATGACTGTGGCAAATTCAGATGCCCGTGTTGTATCATGAGTCATGATGCCAAATTCAAGGATGTAAGGTTGAGGTGCAATATCTGACCCTGCAATCTGGTGAAGAGTTTGTCGTAGTTGGACTCTTGCTCTAGGCAAGACTTCTGGTTTAGGGATGACAGCACTTTTGATTGTAGGTGACTAGGGCAATCATGCAACAAGCCACAACTGTCGGCCCAACCCTTCCTGCTCACAAGCAGTACCTCATCAAAAACCCAAACAGTAAAAGGTGATTTCTGGCAGCCTTTTCAAATGGACTCTAGAGTGCGACATATGAGGGGAGTCATAGTTAAACGAAGATTATCCTTTTCTCACATGAGCAACAAGTCTTAGTCACACGCAGGCAATGAAGGAGATGCAGTGAAGTTTTCAATAGGTTTTACTAACAAGACTGCATGCAGTCTACTGTAAAATGGATGAGCTGTAATGATTAGGATAATGAACAATGGAAGAAGTAGAATTGTAAAGATGAGAGTCGTGACTATGAAGACCCCCACCATCTTGCAATAACATGAGATGTGAAACAGAACCTAATACCCTAGCACGGAGAACCTAATCACTAACCTAAAGAGAGCTAGGTGTGATAAATCTAATCTGCCAGTATCATGACCATGAGAAGCGCTCCCTAACCCTTGTTATCTTGGAATCAGGTTCTTGAAGTGTCTGGGGGTGCTTGAGACTAATGTTCCCTCGGCTCCGCAATCACAGCTTTACTTCTGGGCACTGTGAGGCATGAGGATTTGATCTTAGTGGCATAACGGTTTTCATCGGAACTTCAATCAAGGTGAGATTTATGACTTTCAAGTAAATTTAGTACACTCAATATGCTCCAGAAAAAAATCATTGTAGAGGTAATCAGGCACTTTTGATAGATATGTATGTAAGCAAAAGTATTTAACTTTCCGCCCCACCAATTTAAAATTCACCAGCCACCACTGGTGACCACAACACTTCTTTGATCGAAGAACTAGCACAGACAGAGCTCCTGGAAGGCCTCCCCACCCTGACACAAAGACATCTATCACAAGAGCATTTGTGTGTCTCTTTTTTGCTCTTTTGCACCAGCAGAAATGAGAGGTTTTGCTGCTATTAAGATGAATTTGTTACCCCTTCTCCTTTTTAGACCACTTGTCTTCCAGGCATTGCTGGATTGTTCTCATGTGTAGACTTCCAATCAGGACAATTGAAATGCAGGCGGCCACGTGGAACCCAGTAAAGTGGAAATTTGGTGGGCTGTAGCTTTGGCAGTCTTCCATGGAAGATGACATTTCTGTCAGACTGATGGCACTCTCTTCCCTGAAGCAACACTTTTCGTTGTAATGTGTCCAAGGTTGGCCCCAGATAACAAAAAATGTTTACTTAGGTTATTTTAGACTTCTGAGGAATTATTTCAAGACTATTCAGTGTAACAATGAAGTTGTTATTAGCAAGCCCTTTACTACTTTCTGAGCACAATTATAGCTAAGAGTATGTTAATTCCTTGACATTGGGGGTAGGCTGACACTACTGCCATGCATTTAGGCCAAAGGGAAGCACTGCATATTGGTAGTGGGATGTTCCTACTATGAATCTCATGAATTATCTCTGTCTTTTCAGTATTGGAAAGTTGAAGTAGGCATCTTGCAGATCTAGGGCACATATACAGTCCCCTTTCCTAGGATGTGGGAACATTTGATGAAGTGCTAACAGTTGGTATTTTTAACTTTTTGATGACCATCTGCAAGTCTGGGATTGACCTGAAATAATTCTAGGTGCCTTTTAAACCATAAAATATATTGAGTAAAGGTATCTTCCCTTTGTGCAGAAAAAAGAGGTTCTAATGCAGATTTCCTCAGTGATATGGAGGTGTGCTTTCACAGCATTACATCTACATTTTGATAGTGGCTTTAGTGAAACAAGAAGAGGAGCTGCATTGAAAAACAGTGACTTGCCATTCCTGACAACAGCGAGTACCCATCGGACATCGGACATCTATGATTTCTTTCCCCATTTTTCCACTTGATGAGATATCAAAGACCACTACGGAGTGGCTCTTAGAGGATGGAGGGAGGGAGGGCGGCGTCACTGGAGAACACTGGAAACTGGTGGACCAGCTGGGACTCACATAACTCCTTCTTCAGTACTCTCCTCTATTTGCAAGGGCATCCTACAGCCCTACTGATGCTTTTGCTGCTGCTGCTGATAAGACCAACAAGGGGACTAAGGGCCAGATGTACCAAGGGGGTTTACCCATTCTGTGTCTATGGAAAAATGCTTTAGTACATATGGCCCTAAATCTTCTAAACAGGATAACTGCAGCAGTCACTCTGCCTGTACTGAAATTTGAAAACTTTTTCTTCTCCAGACCCACAGCCTTTGAGGCCTCAGCTTCATTCTTCACCTCTCCCTCTATGTATTGTTGGATAAAGAAGAGCCAGAAAGTGGTAGGTTAAAAATCTTAAGCTGAGCATCATGTTTAAGAGACGTGGGGCGTAACCAAGAAGAATAACACAGAGAATAACACAGAGAGATATAAATGGGAAGTCCCAGACCGAGAGGAGGAAGCGGGAGCCACAAACAAGCCGCTTCCCCAGTTCCCCGGGGGCACCGCATAGAGTTCCCTATCCGGAAGTCTCTATAACTTCCAAATTCAGGGCCAGAAAGACACGAACGATGGAGAAAAGGGTAGAGAGAGCATGGCGGGAGAGATGGAGAAGGCGAGTGAAGGAGCGAGAGGATGCAAGGACGAGGAAGCACCAGGAAGACAGGAGAAGGCGACCGAGGTCCAGGATAAGGAAGAAAAAGGAGCCAGTGCGAGTCAAGGAGCTGAGGGGCAACAAGGAGCCCGGAAGATGTACCCCCCCAGCCACATTACAGGAGGAAGAGAAGACAATTGTTCTTAAGGAGAGACAGGGGAGATAAAAGGGGTAGAGAGAAAAGGTGGGTGGGGTGCATGCCAAAACCCCAATGGAACATGAAGAAAGGTTAAGCTGGGGAGCACCTAGAAGTCCGATTTTCACACAGTGGAGCCCTCCCTGGTTACCCTCACTAACCCTACATTTTCCCCCCTCAGGGAGCACCAGAAAACACTTATGTGATTCCTTGTCCCTTTTGAATTCCACCGAGGTAATACGACCGGTAACAGGGGCAGCACCTGGGGGAGAAAAAGGAACAGGAAAGAGCATCACAAGACAAGAAGAGAAGGAGAAAATCGAAAAGAATACTCCTAAACTCAGAACCCCAATGTACTTAGCCTAAGAACCATTGAAAAATAAATACTGAATAACTCAGCATACCGATAGTTCATTCATTTTGGGGAAAACAGAGACGGATGGCCACAGGGGCCAGTCACAGTGGCGAGCTAGATAGGAGTGTGACAACCTACCATGAAGATGGAAGACGCCATCTCTCCTGACAAGGTAATCAAGCAGCTAGCCGAGGGACAGAGACATTTGCAAATGGTAATGGAAGAACAGGTTCAAACCTCCCAAAATGAAAGAGAGCAGCTGCAGGAGGGGTTGAAATCCTAATCTACCATTATAGCCAATAATGAGCTCATTCACGAGACAGCCCTTCAAAAACTAACAAAGACGATTGCTAGCTCTAAGGTATATCCCAACGTATCGAGTTCAGTCCTCCAAAAATACCAAATTGGAGAAGATCCGGATTCATTCTTTGTTAATTTTGAAAGAGTAGCAAACTCGGCTACATGGCCCCGAGACAGGTGGGGCCAGTATCTAGCCCCCTTACTGACCTCTGAACCACAAATGGGGTATCAAGATGCTAATTCCGGGGGGAATACGCCCTATAGTGAAATAAAGAAAACGATTCTAGAGAGACTTGGTTGTGACTCCGTGCATTACAGTTTAAGGTTCCAGAAGAAGAGGTGGGGTTCCAAGGACAAATCCCGGGTGCTTTTCTATAGGATGCAAGACATGGGTTTGAAATTGTTATGGCCTAGTGACTCGATGAAGCAGGAAGTAATAAATAAAATATTGTTGGAGATATTCTTGGAGCACTTCCTGGCTCTACCCGAACATGGATAAGGCAACATACTGAAGTAACCATCCCCAAGGCCAGAGATTTAGCCTGTGCTTACCACTGCTCAATGAAGGCCCGGCGTGGCTCTCCCTCGCGGGCCTTCCCTAACCCCACCCACACAGAAAGCTAGTACAGCCCCAAAAAGTTTCGCTAGGAATCATACTGAATTTTCAAAAACTCCCAGGGCCCAGGTTGGGAGGTGGGACAAGTCCCCCAATGCTTCAACTGTGCCAAATGGGATCATATTGCCCGGTACTGACCCCAGAAGCATCTAGGGCCTGAACCCATGGAGGTGGGTCTTTCCAGAGGGTGACTTTGTTGCACAACCACTTGCGGAACCTTTTTTTCAATGGGGATGCAGGCCAACAACAGATCAATTTCAGTGTTATGGATTTGGGGTGTAGACATTCAGTTATAAAGGCCTCGTTGGTATTCCTGGATCAGTGGTTAGAGAGTGAAAAGGCAGCGATAACCTGTGTCCATGGAGAAATCCAAATATATCCAGTCACTTGGGTAGAGCTGGAGTGGAGGGGGTTTCAGGAACCGATCAGGGTAGGAGCTATTCCCCATTTGATGGATCCGACTATGGGGACTTCTCTTTATTATCACAAAGACTAAACCCCTCGGAAATGAAATCGAGAGGGAATGTATCAGACCCAGGTCGGACTGACATGACTCAGGGAGGTAAGAAGAAAATAAGAATAAGTTAGAATGTGCCAGTGGAACCAAGAGAGAACCCCTATATTATAACCAGACCCACCTAGCTAATGTCATTTCACTCTCTCCTATTGTCCGCCCTGACGAAGAAAACCCAGGAAGTTTTCGAGCCTGTCAAAGGGAGGACCCTTCCTTAAAAAACGCATGGACCAGGTTGCTCAGGATAACTTGTTATATCATAATACAGAAGGACACGATTCAATAAGAACGCAATTGATAGTCCCCATAACCTTCCGGAAGCAAGTGCTCCAGTTAGCCCACAGTCAAACGGTGTGTGGGGGGGGACATTATGGCAGGGATGAGACTGAGGAACACCTGTTGTCTTGTTTCTATTGGCCAGGAGTCCACTCATAGATACGGAAATTCTGCGCATCTTGTAGTAGAGGTCAGTTGGTTAGTCCACACACACCTCTGAAAACACCTTTACAACCACTCCCTATCATCGATGTACCCTTCTCTCGGGTGGGCATTGACCTAGTGGGGCCCTTGGTATCCTCCTCGAAGGGTTACCAATATATCTTGGTATTAGTGGGCTACGCAATCTGATACCCGGAAGTGATTCCTCTAAAAAGTATGACCATGAGGATGGCAGCCCAAGCAACGGTTAAATTATTTTCCAGGGTGGGGTTCCCAAAAGAATTACTAACCGACCAAGGCACTCGGTTTATGTCAAAACTGATGGTACAAATATATCACCTGCTAGGGATAAGACAAAGTCAGACCTCAGTCTATCACCCCCAGACGATTTAGTGGAAAGATGTAATAAAACAGTTACGTCCCTGTTGAAGAAAAACATTTCGAAGCCGGATGGGATTGGGACATAAAACTTCCCCTCGTCCTATATGCCATCCGCATTCATGCACAATCTTCAACCGGTCATAGTCCTTTTAAGTTAGTGTTCCCGAGGCAACCCAGAATCTTATTGGACATGGTCGCTGATTATTAGGAGGAAGAAGAAGAAGCGGAAAAACCTGTAAGAGTACACTAGGATCCCCAAAAGATCAGATTCAAACACTTTGGGGGGAGATCCACCAATATATGGAAAAATTCAAGACCAACAAAAATTATACTTTGATAAGAAATGCAGGTTCAGACATCTAGCCATAGGCAGTAAGGTTCTTATACATCTTTCCACCTCTGAGAACAAATTCCTAGCTAAGTGTCCCGGCCCCTACACTAGCATCAAATAAGTTACCCCAGTTACTGAAAGAGTGTCAATACCCCAATCAAGGAGAAACAAACAGATATTCCATATTAATATACTAAAAGAGTGGAAGGAAACAGATAAAAACAACACCAAACCACGACCTGTATCCTTTATTACTGATACCCAGCCCTTAGATATCCAGTTCTTACCATACAACGACCCAGGACTAGATAACCTCCCCTCCCTCAGTCCCATGTTAAACGAAAAACAACAGGGACAAATAATAGCTATAGTATACCAAAGCCGAGACATATTTTCCTCATGGCCCGGACAGACATCTCTTTTATACCATACCATACAGACCAAACCGGCAAGGTCATCCGGCTGGGAACCTATAGGATACCAGAAACCCGGCAGGTAGCAGTAGAACAGGAGGTGGGAAAAATATTAGAAGGCAAGAACATTGAACCTTCCAAAAGCCCGTGGAGTTCCCCTGCGTTTTGGCCCCAAAACCTAATGGGATGGTTCCGTTCTCCATAGACTTCCGCCAACTGAACAAGATCGCAAAGTTTGAGGCATATCCCATGCCCAAAGTTGATGAACTTGTAGAACAACTAGGAGGAGCCCAATTTCTCTCTACTATAGACCTTTTTTAATGATACTGGCAGATACCTTTGACAGAAAAGGATAGGGAGAAAAATGCTTTTTCTACCCCTTCAGGGTTATATCAGTGCCAAGTAATGCCTTTCGGACTACATGAGGCTCCTGCCACTTTCTTGAACGACTAATGGACCTCATTATACAAAAACGCAAAAACCATGCAGCCGCTTACTTTGATGACATAGTGATACACAGTCCATCTTGGGATTCTCATTTACTCCACCTAGAAAATGCTTTAGCTACCCTTTGAGAGACAGGCTTAACAGACAATCCCGAGACATGTCACCTGGCCAGAGAATCCATACAGTATTTTAGGGTACAATATCTCAAAGGATAACATCCATCCCCAGTTATAAAAGGTACAAGCTATACGTTACCTCCCTTACCCCACAGCAAAAAAAAGAGGTTTTCGCCTTTTTGGGTATTACTGGCGATTCATACCACAGTTTTCCGAGAAAGACGCACCACTCATAGAACTTTAAAAACAATCACGACTCAACAAACTTGGGGATCTTACAGCACTTGAGCGAGAGGCTTTTGACGCCCTAAAAACAAACCTCTGTACCAACCCTATTCTCAGATGCCCCAACTTTACCCGACCCTTTGTATTACAGATAAATACCACAAATTAGGGACTCAGGGCTGTCCTCTCCCAACCTGATGAATCCCACCATCTTCCTCCTGTGGCCTACATTAGTCAAAAACTGTTGCTTCATGAACCACGTTATCCGACCATTGCAAGAGAATGCGTGTGTGTTAGGTGGGTGATTGAGGCTCTACAGTACTATCTCTTGGGTCGGTGGTTTACACTGCTGATGATTTAACCTGGTTTGCTTGCCATAAGGATACTAACCCCAGGGTTTTAAGGTGGTTTTTGGCTCTTCAGACCTTCTCATTTCAGACACTGAACATTCCTTGAGAAGAAGACTACCGCTGACTACCTTTCCCGCATGTCAGCATCATGGACAGATCGGCCATGCCTGGAAGGGGAGCAGGGTAAATTGGAAGCCCGAGACCGGAAGGAGGACGTGGGAGCCACAGCCTCTAACGAGCCGCTTCCCCAGTTCCTGGGGGGCACCGCAGAGAGTTCCCCACCTGGAAGTCTCTATGACTTCCAGATTCAGGGCTAGAGAGATGTGAACGACAGGGAAAAGGGAAGAGAGAGCGCAGCAGGAGGGACAGAGAAGGCGAGTGAAGGAGCGAGAGGACGCAAGGACGAGGAAGCACCAGGAAGAGAGGAGAAGGCGACCGAGGTCCAGGAAAAGGAGGAGTCAGTGCGAGCAGAGGAGCTGAGAGGCAACTAGGAGCCCTGGAGGTGCACTGCCCTGGCCACGTTTCAGGAAGAACTTGGCTATCCAAGGTACGATTGTTCTTAGGGGGAGACAGGGAAGATAAAAAGGGTACAGAGAAAGGGTGAGGGGGACAAGACTAACTGGGGTGCATGCCAAGACCCCACTGGAACATCAAGAAATGTTACACCTGGGGAACACCTAGAAGTCCGACTTTCACACAGTGGAGCCCTCCCTGGATACCCTCACTAAACCTACCCCTTCCCCCCTCAGTGAGAACCAGAAAACACTTACCTGATTCCTTGTCCCTTTTGAATTCCACAGAAGTACGATGACCGGTGACAGCAGCACCACCTGAGGGAGTAAAAGGAATGGGAAAGAGCATCACAAGATGAGAACAGAAGAAGACAACTGACAAGAATATCCCTAAACCCGGAACCCCAATGTACTTGGCCTTAGAATCATAGAAAAAATACAATACTGAATAACCCAGCATACCGATAGTTTTTGGGGAAAACAGGGACAGACAGCTACCGTGGCCAGAAACAGGCAGAAACTAGTTAGATGCTGCCAGCTCCAGCAAGTCAATTGCCACACTGAGGACTTTTTTTTTTAAGGCAAAGGATCTTTCTGAAACTATCTCTTGAAAACCTTGCTTGCAATGTCTTGACAGTTCTTCAGCAAATGACTTAAGATCATCCAAGATTTCCTAGATGTATGGTTTATAAGGGCAGCGGCAGTAGCCATCTTCAGTGCTATGACACTGATCTCACACATCTTCCTAACAGGCACATCCGTCCTCTTACTTTCCCTGTCGGGAGGTGCTATAGTTCAGGCATTCATGCATCTCTTCTTCTTACTGCTGAGACTACAGGAGAGTCAGGCTTTGGGTCTGCTTTAAGAAGTAAGGGTACTCTGGAGGTGGACTGTACTTCTTGGCAAGATGATGAGTCACAGCTTTTACCTTGGCTGAGTGAAGAACTTTTCTTCCGCAAAGTCTATTTAATCTGATACCTAAGATAACAGGTTCTTAATGAAGGATGGAGAGTTGCCACACTGACAATAAAGTTTGTACCGGTTAAGCTCAGTGTAGAGGGTTCTCACTCTAGAATATCATGGGAGACTGTAAGGTAGTCCAGTAGGGAAACTCTCAAAGGATAACACAGAAGAGATGTAGGAGTTTATGAAAAGCCTCAGACCCCACCATCTTAGTGTGAGAGAAATGTTGCTGGTGAATACCTGATTTACCTAGGCTTGTGTGGCATATTCTGAGAACCTTAATCCCTCAAGGGAGACTGAAGCCATCTAGGAGGGTCACTGGACATGCTCTAGGAGGCAAAGATAATTTTCTTATACGCAACATGGAAGACTGCCTTGACACAATCTTGGTTGTAGGAGGAAAAATAACAGGATACAATGAACGTGGAAATGGATCTCCCACAAGGATGACAAACCTTGGTGGTCCCAAAGGTTGTCGGGTGGGTAACCCAGAGAAAGTGGTAGCCTCTATCTCCTTGTAGGAGTAAAATCCTTCCCTGGAGTGAAAGTCAAGGCACAGACGTTCACAGCTGACTTCAATCAATCAATCAATCAGTGTATTTGTAGAGCGCACTACCACCTGTGAGGGTGTCAAGGCACTGAAGGGGGGGGCGGGTGCTGCTATTGCTCAAATAGCCAAGTTTTGAGCCGCTTCCTGAAAGTCAGCAGGTCTTCGGTCTGTCGAAGTGGAAAGGGAAGGGTGTTCCAGATCTTGGCGGTGAGGTGGGAGAAGGATCTGCCTCCGGTAGCCGCTCTCCAGATGCGGGGGACTGTGGCGAGGTCAGCTGAGCGGAGTTGGAGGGATAGGGTGTAGAAGGTGAATCATCTGTTGAGGAAGGCTGGACCAGTGTTGTGGAGTGCCTTGTGTGCGTGGGTGAGGAGCTTGAAGGTTATCCTTTTGTTGACGGGGAGCCAGTGTAGGTCTCTCAGAAGGGGGGTGGGCATCGAGGATCAGGTGTGTGGAGGTTTTTATATGCGTTGCAGTCGTTTGAGGAGTTTGGCCGGGACTCCTGCGTAGAGGGTGTTTCTGTAGTCAAGTTTGCTGCTGACGAGGGCTTGGGAGACTGTTCTTCTTGTATCTGTGGGGACCCATCTGTAGATCTTGCGGAGCATGCAGAGGGTGTTGAAGCAGGTTGAGGAGACAGCACTGACTTGCTTGGTCAAGGAAAGTGTTGAGTCGAGGATGATGCCCAGGTTGCGTGCATGGTTGGTGGGTGTTGGGGCTGCTCCCAGAGCGGTCGGCCACCAGGAGTCGTCCCAGGCTGAGGGGTTGGTGCCGAAGATGAGGACCTCTGTCTTATCCGAGTACAATTTCAGTTTGCTGTTCCTCATCCATTCGGCGACGGCCTTCATTCCTTCGTGGAGGTTGGATTTGGCAGTGAGGGGGTCTTTGTTGAGGGACAGGATCAGTTGGGTGTAGTCGGCGTAGGATAGGATGTTGAGGTTGTGCAGCTGGGCGAAGCGGGCGGCCATGTAGATGTTGAAAAGTGTAGGGCTGAGGGACGAACCTTGGGGAACGCCGCAGATTATCTTGCAGGCTTCGGAGTGGAAAGGGGGGAGGTGGACGCTCTGGGTTCTGCCGGAGAGGAAGGAGGTGGTCCACTCCAGAGCCTTGTCCCGGATCCCTGCGTTGTGAAGGCATGTGCGTAGGATGGGGTGGCAGATGGTGTCGAAGGCGGCCGAGAGGTCCAGGAGGATGAGGGCCACGGTTCCGCCATTGTCAAGCAGGGCCCTGTTCTTGAGGTCTCTCGGATCCACCTTGGGTTTCTTAAGCAGGGATTTGGTCTCAGCATGCTTCCAGCTCTCGGGGTAGGTCGTGGTCCCGAAGGAGATGTTGCTTTGTTAAAGATGTGGTGCGGGCATGGGTCTGACGGAGATCCAGAGTGGATGGAGCCCATGGTTTTGATTGTGTCGTCTTCGTTCACGTTGGCCCAGACGGGCAGGGGGTCGTAGTTGAAGGTGGGAGGAGAGTCTGAGGAGTCAGTGATTGGCGGGGTGGTCTGGCTGTTGAAGCTATCATGGATGTCTGTGATCTGTGGTGGAAGAAGGTGGCGAGGGAGTTGCACTGGTCTTGTGAAGGTGGGATGTCGTTTGTGCTGGAGCTGGGGTTGGAGAGTTCATTCACGGTGTTGAAGAGCTCTCTGCTGTTGTGTGCATTGTTGTCCATGCGGTCTTTGAAGGAGGTTTTCTTGGCAGATCTGATGAGGTGATGGTGATTGCAGATGGCGTTCTTGAAGGCAGCATGGTTGTCCGCAGTCTGTTCGAGGAGCCACTTTCTCTCCAGTTCCGACAGGTTTGCTTGGAGACTTGAAGGTCCGAGGTGAACCAGCTGGCTCTCTTGTTGGCACCTCTGTTGGAAGATTTATTGAGCGGAGCGAGGGTGTTGGCACAGTCGTCGATCCAGCGCCATAGGTTGCAGGCTGTGAGGTCCGGATTGGTGGGTGGTTTTCGGGCGAGGTTGGTGTTCAGCTGGTCTTGGCTGATTTTGCTCCAGTTGCGGCGGGGGATCTGTTGGGTGTGGTGGTGCATGGTGGGTTTCTGGAAGGTGAAATGGATGCAGCGGTGGTCGGTCCATGGGAGTTTGGTGGTGTGGCTGAAGGTGACGTGGGGGCTAGCGGAGAAAACGGGGTCTAGCGTGTGTCCAGCGGAGTGTGTTGGGGTAGTGACGAGTTGTCTGAGCCCGAGGGTGGCGAGTTTGTTGATTAGGGTGGCGGTGTTGGGTTCGTTGTCATTATCAAGATGAAAGTCCAGGTCGGTGAGGAGGACGTAGCCGGCAAAGTCTAGGGCGTGCCTGCTGACAAGGTCGGCGATGGCGTGGCAGAACTGAGGCCGAGGTCCGAGGGGGGTCTGTAGATGAGGGTTCTCCGAGGGTGGTGTTGGGTTGGTGTGGATCTGGAAGTGCAGGTGTTCGGCGGCGATGAGGGTGTCGTCGGTATAGGTCGTGACCCTGATGGTGTTCTTGTGGACGATGGCAATTCCGCCTCCAACTCCGTTGGTGTGATCCCTGCGGGTGATTTTGTAGACATCCGGAATGACTATGGCGATGTCTGGGGCCGAGGAGGCGTTCATCTAGGTCTCCGTCAGGAAGGCGACGTCCGGGGTGGAGGTGTCGAGCAGGTCCCAGTGTTCGACGGCGTGTTTGCGTGTGGAGTGGGTGTTGGCGGTGTAACGGCGTTGTTGGCTGTGCTGGTCTTGGGGACCAGGCGCTGGGCGTGTTCTGGGCGCGGACAGGCACAGACGGGCGCAGACGGGGTTGCATAAGGCGTGCCAGCGGCGCGCTAGTGCAGCGTCTGCGCCACGGCTGCCATATGAGGGGAGGTGGGAGGGAGTGGCAGCAGGGAGGAGGGAGGGGAACGATCAGCGAATGGGAGAGCAGGGGGGCGGGGCTCTACTGGTCAGTAATTAGAGCTAACCCACATTTTGACTTTGATGGGAAGGATTGCATAGTTTAGAAGAAAATCGTGATCTAGTCTTGTAGAGTTAGGTTAGGGACTAGGCTGTAGTTGTTCAAATAAGCCCCTTTATCAATAAGTCGAATTACTTTTTGGTTTTGTATTTGTAACGGATGGGAAGACTGACTGCAAATCGTCAAAACACACAACTGTACTATAGCTATGGTGACAATTGTATTCTCTTTTTGCCTGAACCCATGTAACTTTTGCCAAGCTACCCAGGATCATCTACAGAGTGTTCCACTTTTCTTTGATTCATGTTTAGCTCACGTTTGTCAACCTGACCTAAGGCTTTGACTACACCAACTAAATTATTTAGCTTGGCAAAGTTCAAGCATGAAAGCCCCCTGACAGGACATTTCTCTGTGTGAGGGAACCCACTACAACAGCAGGTTAAATTCTTCCTGGCCGGTCTGTGAATTTCCATGATTTGTTTTCTGCACTATTCGCCCACCAGGATGAGAACGCTGTCATAATATATTTGCAGCAGGCCCCATTTGATATACTCAGCTTACTTTCTCAGAGGATGCTTCTTTTGTGACAGCATGCACACTCAGTAGTGCATCAAGCCTGGCAGCCATGGGGAAGCACACTAGTGGCATTGCTTTTTTAGATGCAGCGACAAGTGGCCTTATGTAAACAGATTAGCAATTTATCACTTCAATCCTGATTATTTGCACAAACTAGCCCACTGGAGAGATCTTTCATGGAACACCTGAGTTCTGAGATGTTTTGGCCCACTGCAGCCTGAAAAATTCCAAGCAGTGACTACTGAAATGGTAGATAATAACTTGTTTTATGAATAACATTATCTTGCTTTAAACATTTCCCCCAGACTTCACTTTTGTTGTTTCTAAGTAACAAACTGAAGAGGTGGTACTATTCTCCAAATTATTGATACACAGTTTATTGAACTCAGACTGTTGAGTTATCCTTTTTAGTTTCGCAACTCACGAACTGCAGAGCACCCTGCCAGCGCCGAGCTCTCAACTCACTAAGAAGTTCTCAACATTGGCTTCTCTTGTGTTGAGAAGTAAACTAACAATTCTATGAACCTCTTCCTCAGAAAAGTGAATGAGCTGCAGTATTCCTTCTCTGGGGTAAACTTCTTTGATTGATGCAAAGTTGTGTTACAGGCATTTCAGTCAAAATATCCTAGTTCTAAGGGGAAGTGCAGCATATCTAGTGTATACAGACAACAGAAGCATGGAAGGATTTTTACTGAATGTCTTACAGTATGACATGAATCTACATTAGGCATACACATATACAGGGATATGAAGAGTTTGAGACTGGGAGGGAATTGCGACCTCAGAAATTGTAAGGTGAAATTAGGTGAGGTACTGGTAGAAAGGGAAGATTTTTACTTTTTCCCTGAAGGATAGGCACTGGGACAATATCAGAAAGAAGGGTGTTTCACACCTGATGGGTGGTGCACAGCAGACCATGTCTTGTTTTCTCTTTCTTCCATTAATTGTCTTGGGGATCTCCAGTTTCCGCAGGTTTGTGCTCCATGAGGTGTGGCTATTACTAGGAAGAAAGAGTGTTTTTGCCAGCTAGTCCTGTTTACTGAATGGTCAGAAAGTGATGGAAAATGAACTTGACACGTGTGGAGAAGGGAGCCAATGAAGGCTCTGCGGCTGTGGTGGAGGGGTTCGGGCAAATAGGAGTAATGTGCTGACAGGTAATGGCCAGTAATGTGGTGAGCAACTGCGTGAGGAAGGCCTTTGGGCTGTGCACGGTTGAGGGTGAGGGAGACAGGGGCTAAGGTGAGATCCAGGGGGCCTGGAACTGAAGATTTGCCTCTAGCCATGTATGAGAAAATGACTGATTTCACTGTGGAATGGAAGATTTGTTTTGGGGAAGGTTTAATCCTTCAGATGAATCTTAAACATTATCAAGCGGTCCAAGCTGTCTTCTTTATGTGCTCTTTTAATGAAAGGCAGCGCTTAATGTAGAATATGAAGTTGAAAGAGGTGAAGCAAGCCCGTTAATAAGCCAGTCTTTTAATTAAGGTTGGAGCTGGCCATCGTTTAAGAGGATGAATTCAGATGTCATTAGAATAAGTTTGACACAGACCACTGATATTCAGGATTAGGTAAGGCCCAGGTAGTACTATGGGCTGTGCAGAAATAACAACAGGAGTAGCGGAGGGGATGAGGTTTGTGTTGTTTACAAGGTTGCGGTTGGATGTGATTGCATGGAAAGTGAGGTTAAATAAGGAAAATATTTGCAGTACGGATGCTCTCACAGATTTGCTGTGAGGAAAATTAGAAAGTCGCCAGGGTAGATGTCTTCGGTTTTAGGAATGAATATTAAAGACATATCTCTAAATAAGAAAGGGTTCTTTCATAGCCAGGGGATGCAAAGTGAAATAAAAGGTAAGGTGAGTGGGTCCTCATGAGAGGTCGCGAATGAGAAAGTGTTTTTATTTATAATGGCTAGGCCGCCACCTGAGATAAGTTTCTTCAAGACGTGCATGAAATGGAATGAGATAAATATAAGTGATAACGAGGGCATACAGGGCATGGTGAGATACAAGGTCATAAATGCCATACACACATTTGTGCTTGATGAGCACTTACGAACATGCAAGAGAGGGGGGGTTGATCAGACATTTGGGAAAACATGTATGATGATAATGTGGATTAAGTGTGATGACTTGAAATGTCGAGGAAACCAATGTTGGGAGGTTGGTTTTGTGCCTAGGGTCCAGTGCAAGGATGTTAGTGGTAGAACAATGCACATGGAGCGTTAGTGGTGCAGGGATGCACCAAAAAGTGGTTTCTGGCTCCTTACAGGCCAGAAACTGCTATGAGGAAGCATCCTTTCGCCTCACAGGACAAAACTTAAAGCTGGAAAGAGACACCAGAAGCTTATTTGCCCCTTTGTTCAGAAGCTGGAGATAGAATACATGGAGGATGAAGCTCTGAGGCCGACGTAATAAGGTACATTACTTTAGGAGACTGCTCGAAGTTGAGAAGGTTTTTTTAGAAGTAGTGAAAGGAAACTGTCGTTTTTCTGCAGAATCCTCACGTTTCACTGTATTTGCTGTGAGAAGACTGAGATGATGGTGTGGAGTCTGTGGACTGAAGTGGTGGTGGGAAGTTTAAGTAATAGTGCAATCTTATAAAACAGACCTAGTTATCAGATGACCTAAAGGACCTATCAACACAGACAGCAAATTCCCTGTAACAAGCATTAATGCTGTAGTCTTTACTGAAATCAACCCACACCCCAACCCCAAAATACCAAGTGATTGTGTGGGGACCTGGATAAAGTGGAGTATTTGAGAGTACTCAAGAGTAGTTCTTCCTACCAGTTAAAAGTGTAGCTATGAGCTACATAACATCAAGACATGCAAAACAGTCATAGTGTTGGATAAGCATGCACTTCAGGTGAGTCTCCTGATGGTGGATGAGCACCGACATCAAACGGCTTCAATGAAGAGGAGAATGTACTGCAGGCAGCTGCACTGATGTTGGAGGGGCATATGGAGAAAGGGACAGCACAGGCACCAATCAAGGACAGAAGCAGCAGGAGCACCAGCAGTACACCACTGTCCCAATGCAGGACTCCCATAAGTAACAAAACAAGTTACTGCAAGAGACAATGTTATGCAGTTCCCTGTTCAAAAAAGTAACCAATCACAATATCCATACACTAGTAGCAGATATTTAATCTCACATTTGTGAGATTAAATAACTCAAATTGTCATGTGCATTACCTTTTTTCCGTACACTTTTGTCAGGCAGAGCAGTGGAAGGCAGGCAGCTGTGCTTGTGGTCTTCTAGGTCCTTGATCATTACATATTTCTTACAATCATGGCAGAGCTCTGTGCGACTGCCGCAGGTATCAGCATGCTCCTTTAACTTGCAGAAAGCCAGATCCAGCTCACAGAATTGACACCTTACAGAGCGCTCATCGCACTCCTCTGCCTTTAGGTGGAAAAGGGAAGATAGAGAATATTAATAGCCAACACTTTGATTATGTCATTATTAGAGCATGGGCCTAAGTAGAAGTGGTTTGTGACAATCAAATTAAAACATAATGGTTGTATAAAAAACACTTTGGATAAATGTGCTGTATAAAAAGTACTCTTGCTTATGGACGGTGGTAATGCCCCACTTCAGCTACCAGCCTCCACACTGGCTCCCCTTAGAGACATCCTATACAGCAGCATGTCTCATCCAGTGCCAGAATTAATATGATCATATCACCCTTATCCTGGTGGAACTCCAATTGCTCCCCTTCACAGACCACACTATCTTCTAAACCAGCTACATCATTTACAAAGTCATCACCACAAGCACAGCAGCCTATCTTATGGACAAGCTCACCTTCTCTGGTGGTTCTCGGCACACCCACAGACAAGGCTCCATCAAACCACCCCACAATTGCTCCAATTTAGAAAAAACGTTGAAGACTCACCTCTTTAAAGAACACTACATGACCATGCATTAACTATCCAGAACTCAGCATCCTATTGTAATACTTGTTGCTTTAATGATTGTCTTTGACCATATGTAGAGCTCCACTTCCTTTTGGCTATGTTCACCCCACAGAAATATCAAACACATACATACATACATATGTCTTGGACTGTCCAGGAGTTAGATACAGGATAAACCAGGAACTGCTTTCATTAGAGCTAAGAAATGTTTCCTTGTGATTTTAATATTCACATTATACAACATGTTCCATTGCATCTAGTCAATAATCAGTACATTTAAAAAGAAAATGCTTGTTTTAATACATATGGTACTGAATATGTTTTTCTGACCTTATGCTCTTCCAGAAGATACTGCTGGATACTTTGATGGCAAAGATCACACTTAACCTGTAAAACAGACAGAGCTGAATAAATTCAAATGTGCTAAATTACTTGGGAAGAAAAAGCCAGATAATGTCCCCTCTCATGGGCATGGAATATAGGTTTGAATACTAAATCTTAAGGGGCTATTCTTCACAGTTGAGGACAGCCCTATACTAGCAAAACCCTTAAGCACATTGGATCAAAAGCCATGGGCCATATTTAAAACAATGTGTTATGCCATTACTTTGAAAAGGATTAAACATAATTTTGGAAAAAGTCACATATTACTATACAGGGAGTGCAGAATTATTAGGCAAATGAGTATTTTGACCACATCATCCTCTTTATGCATGTTGTCTTACTCCAAGCTGTATAGGCTCGAAAGCCTACTACCAATTAAGCATATTAGGTGATGTGCATCTCTGTAATGAGAAGGGGTGTGGTCTAATGACATCAACACCCTATATCAGGTGTGCATAATTATTAGGCAACTTCCTTTCCTTTGGCAAAATGGGTCAAAAGAAGGACTTGACAGGCTCAGAAAAGTCAAAAATAGTGAGATATCTTGCAGAGGGATGCAGCACTCTTAAAATTGCAAAGCTTCTGAAGCGTGATCATCGAACAATCAAGCGTTGCATTCAAAATAGTCAACAGGGTCGCAAGAAGCGTGTGGAAAAACCAAGGCGCAAAATAACTGCCCATGAACTGAGAAAAGTCAAGCGTGCAGCTGCCACGATGCCACTTGCCACCAGTTTGGCCATATTTCAGAGCTGCAACATCACTGGAGTGCCCAAAAGCACAAGGTGTGCAATACTCAGAGACATGGCCAAGGTAAGAAAGGCTGAAAGACGACCACCACTGAACAAGACACACAAGCTGAAACGTCAAGACTGGGCCAAGAAATATCTCAAGACTGATTTTTCTAAGGTTTTATGGACTGATGAAATGAGAGTGAGTCTTCATGGGCCAGATGGATGGGCCCGTGGCTGGATTGGTAAAGGGCAGAGAGCTCCAGTCCGACTCAGACACCAGCAAGGTGGAGGTGGAGTACTGGTTTGGGCTGGTATCATCAAAGATGACCTTGTGGGGCCTTTTCGGGTTGAGGATGGAGTCAAGCTCAACTCCCAGTCCTACTGCCAGTTCCTGGAAGACACCTTCTTCAAGCAGTGGTACAGGAAGAAGTCTGCATCCTTCAAGAAAAACATGATTTTCATGCAGGACAATGCTCCATCACACGCGTCCAAGTACTCCACAGCGTGGCTGGCAAGAAAGGGTATAAAAGAAGGAAATCTAATGACATGGCCTCCTTGTTCACCTGATCAGAACCCCATTGAGAACCTGTGGTCCATCATCAAATGTGAGATTTACAAGGAGGGAAAACAGTACACCTCTCTGAACAGTGTCTGGGAGGCTGTGGTTGCTGCTGCACGCAATGTTGTTCAATAATAAAATTAATCCTCAAAAATACAACTTGCCTAATAATTCTGCACTCCCTGTATGTGGCTCCCAATGTGATGGTAACCAACAGTACTGGTGTCTGCTAACATAGAAAAATATGGTTATAGACAGAATTTAAAACTCCTTGATCTTTCAGCCTGGCTCCTCTAACAGTGGGGGGGGGGGGGGGTTGGAGGGAGGGGTTGCCTACTTTTCAATATGAACACATAATAAAGCTTTCACACTCTGAGGTTTTAACCGGAATCCAGGTAACACCTATTGACACCAAGGCTCCGATTACAAGTTGCTCAATGCTGGCAGGGTGCATTCTCCATACCTGTAATTACAGTTACTGTGAAGTAACACCCTACAGTACATGCAATAAAGAGTTAAACCCCACAGAATCAGGAGCAACTGTGTCAACGTGGATTTACCGTGCAGTATTCCATACCGTGTTCCCTATTTTGCATGGGTTTAATGCACACATTTACCACCTGTCTTCAGCAATTTACTGACCTGACTTTCAACTGGTAAAATCGAGTTCAGTGTTCCAGCACCTGGCAAAACCAGATGGGGGAACACTGTTGTGATGGGGCAGGGGCAAAGTGGAATTCCCTTGGGAATTCTAATCTTGCTGGCTCATAATCAGAGTCTGTGTGTTGAACTATTTCAAAAGGAACTTTTATTGCAGACCTACTGCACTTGGGACCCGATTCAAAAAGAGCCTCCGCACTCACGGCAGAGGTTCAGCAGTGGTGGTGGAGCCTACGCACTCGTGGTGAAATCTATGCAGTGAGAATTGCGATTGCAGAGTTTCTGCCACGAGTGCAGAGGCTCTTTGTGAATCGAGCCCTTGGTGATTATCATAATCTCTTTATCTGGAAAAAGAACGATTAGGATTTCTTTCTCTGGTCCCATGGCTTACAACACATTTTGGTTGTTCTGATCATGCGCTCCCCACACATTGCCTATCTAATTATTTTCTCAATTAATAGTTTTTTACCAGAAACTTTACTACTTTGTCAAAGATTTTGGGCAAATCTGTGACTTCAAATTGATCCCAGTTATTACTGGCTGGGTGAAGGTCGGCTCAATGACAGATTTTGGATATAATTACTTTAATTGATGAAGTGAGGAAGCCTGATAATCTGCTATGGGTGGGGTTGATCCGGACCAGTACTGGATACTCCTGAAGTAGACGTTCAGAAGGACTAAGGGCCACAATCACAAAGCTTTTCCCTTGGCTAGTTGTGACTTACTACTGGAGATGTGTGTGTATGGGAAAGAGTAAGACAGAACTACTCAAAGAAGAGCCTAGTGAATGAGACCCTATGTCAGTCATATTGCAGGTGGTAAGAATGCCAACTATGACACAGACAAAGTTTTTAACACTAGTGTACAAATACAGCACAGACTGGAGCGTTCCTCCAGGTAAAACATTGGGAAACTTGTTGGCAGGGGGTATTGGTAATTCCTTGTGCAAAATTATTGCTTTTTTTACTGGGGCACTTGGAATGAGACCCTAAGTGTCTGGAGACAAAAGTATTTAAATTGGGTGTGTAGTACAAAACCTCTATAGCCATTTTTAATCAAACTGCAGATTAATACACAATTCAGTCATAAGTATACACCTGCCCTGGTCATTTGCAAATGATGCAACTTTTGCCATATATTGTTTTTGCCATGTAATTAACTGCACCAGTCAAATTTCTAGCTGCAGCTTGAAAATGATTTCTTCTGCCATCAGTCAATAATGTTATTTTCCCAGTTAGACTACCCTCATTTTTTTAGTTTGGCATATAAATTCCAAAACGAGGAAGGCCTCAACAGGACCATGTATGAAACTAATTTAAAAGAGGGTGTATTGTAGGGAATAAGTATTTTAGCCACTGAGTTGTATTATTGCTTGACAGTATTGTGCTCAATTTCCAATGTCCATAACTTAGAGCACTGTGATTTGATAAAGCATAATAGCCAGCCACCTAGGGCTATACGTATGTCAAAAGTATGCTCCTGTGTTACAGCCCATGACTCAGGCAATGGAAGATAACAAGGGAGATGGTCTTTACAACTATTGTAGCCCAAGGGCAAAGGTATATACATTTATTAGAAAATTCCACCAAGTGAGGGTAGAATGCTCTAAAATAAGGAGGGGGAAACAGAAAGAAAAACACTGGAATGTTGGAGCAGACAGAGCATTAGTGGCCCTGAGTTACCTCATTGCCTTAAATAGAACTCTCAACATTTCAGAGTTCTAATAATAAATGTTATTTTAATCCTGTCTATCATGGAATATTTGTTTGTTTTGCTGGTTTTTGCTCTTGATAGATTTAGGTTTTCATAAGTTGAGGGTTACTTTCCACTGCATCACTGTTAATCCAACTTCTGAATAGCACGTTTGACCCAAAACGCCAACTACAGAGCACTCTGCTACATGATGATTAGAATATTAAACTGTAATCTAGGTTTTGAAAACCTTGTGACCAGAGGAAACACACATACTCATCAGTAGCATGTGTCCAAGCGGGAGACATTTCTTGTGTGTTAAAGCTGGACTTTTGCCTTCCTATCAGCAGCTGAGATGGAGCAGAGGATAGTGGGTTAGTGTAAGTAATAAAATTCGGTGACCAAATTGGAGTTTCAGAGCTTACTTTTCCTTACTCATTCGTCTGGTGAGTTCAATACTAAACAGTTGGAAAGTGGTTAGCAGAATGAACGAACCCAGGCTTCGAGTAAATAGTTTGCTACGACTATTGTGGTAAAATGATGAATATACTATAAAACTGTAGAAGTGGTACCATAAGAGAGCTATAATTACATGATGGATAATAATTAGGGCATACAGCTATTTCATAGATAAACTTGACATCGAAGTGTTTCTGGAAGCCACAGATGTTGACATTTACATGAAATTATCATACCTCACATTTGAAAAATTATTTGAATGGTAAGAATTTATTCCCTAGCAAAGAACTTAAGAGGACTTTGTTCATCAGTTGTACTTTCTATAAAGATGTCAAATAACCCAAATATAAGGTTAGAGTCGATGTTGGTCAATTTAGACTTACTGAGAGCATTTCCTTTCTAGGTTATGGCATGTTTCTTCAAGTGGAGTGAGGTATGTCTCCAGTTATGAAGATCAGCTGTCAGTGACTAGCAAGCAAACAGCGCAATTAGAGAAAGGAATTGCAGCTCTGCGCATCACACATGAGCACATTGAAAACCACTCCAGATGCTCTAATCCCAGAATTAGTTCCCCAGGGGAAAGAGAACAATGCAGGCTCCATCTCCTATGCTGGATTATTAATTTTGATTAATGTCTTTTTAGATAACCCTCAAGACTCAACTATAATGTATGCTCAATGAGTCCCATCACAAATGCCACACAATTCCAAATATCCACGTACAGTGCTTCTTAATTGTGAGGACACAGAGTAACACGATTGGTTTTAGCCAAAACCGTTAAAGAAAAAGCCTTCTCTATAGAAAACAACTTCTTGACTGGGGTAACTCCTCATAAGTAATTTGACCAGATGGATGGATGGAAACACTTTTCTGGAATATTTCTGAATGTCACAATACTCTAACACGTTTCAAATTGCACTGCATGTCTATTTCCTTGCATACTGAGAGCACTGCATGATGCAGCACCTGAAGTGCAGCTGCTCTGCCCCTTACACAATACCTACACATGGAACAGCCTAAGTCAAGAAAATGATGGTTGCTTTACAGCATGTTAGTGAGGTGGGTATGCAAAAAATTGAATGGGGCGGGGGTCTGCAGCTGGGAGGTTTTATTCTCTACAAAGACAATCTAGCCTTGCATTCCCGCAAAGGTTGATAAAATGATTCACACTGAGAAAGGTGACAACAAAACTGATTACAAGCACCAGGAGACAATTCAGTTTGTAGAGGTTAGGAGGGCTTTTTATGGTGCATGAGATACTTTGTTGCAGTTATCACTGTGTGGCTCTTAAACATCAACAGAGGCCTGAACATAAAGCCAACCTTTTGGATGCTGTAATACGAAGTCGAGTCTAAGAGAGTCCATTTTTAACTAAAGCTGTGGGAGTTCATGGAGTTGGGTCGTCAACATACAGGGCCAGCATCATAAATCAGAGCCGGACACCAATGAGCTTGGCTGTCTTGCGTGTCTTCTTGCGAATTAGAGATGAAGCTAGAGGGTTCAGACTGTCCATCTTCAATTCATTATTTTTATTTTGTTTATCATGACATGGGCAAGAATGAACAGACTTTTAACACGCAAATCCTTGATTACTCTTTGCAACATTAACCCTCTGTTTGCATATACAACTATGGATGTTGAATGAGTAAATATGGCAATGTATTATTGTGATATAAAGGACGGCAGAAAACCTGCTTTGATAGCCCTGCTGCTTCAACATACATCCTGCAGCTGGGTTTTTCACTCACTTTCCTATGGCTCTCATCTTGATGTTGTTGCATATCCTTGTGTGGGACAGGCTCACCGCATTCTGGGCACACCTTGAGAAAACGCCGGCAATGTACTTCATGGAGAGAGAAATTTGTCAAAGCCACATTTTTTTTGCTGCAAAAACAGGAAAATGTATTACTGTAAATAATAACACAGCTATCTATCCATCTGTCCGTCTATCTATCTATTGCAGTGCTTCCATACAAAAGTTTGCGACCCGCCTGCAAGGCGGACGATTTTTTAATCTAATTAACGCAGTGTAGTAGTGCATTGTCATTTATAGACAGCACATTTTCAATAAAAATGGGGACTAATTTTGCTCAGGCATACAGTTTTAAGGATAAAAATATATAACACACAAATAATATTTTGTGGAAAAGGGTGCTTCAGTGAATATTATTTGTGCATCACCAACTAAAGTGACTTGATTTGAGGCTACATGTACAATATTTAGTAATTGCAATTTCCTTACTGTGATTCTTACCAAATCACAATTAGGAAATCATGATTCCTAATGTAAGAAAACATTCAAGCTTTAATAGCGATTCCTAAGGGGTCCCAAATTGACCTACTGCAACAATATTAATGAGGTAGGTTGCAATTTGCGACCCATTAGGAATAACTGGGGTCAGCAGATCATCATGCCTGTGATTGCTAACTTTTTTTTTTTTAAATGCAACCTGTTTTCCTTAAAGGAAAACAAGACGCATTTAAAAAAAATAAAAAAATTAAACTTCAAAGTCCGTACGACAACTGCCTGCTCCTAAAAATATTTCTTTTACATTCTCAGAGGGGAAAGGGACACTTGGGGATGCCTTCCCATTTGCAAATGGTTACCACTACCTTTTAGTAGTCGGTCAAAAATGAATGTTTTGCAACCATAACGCTGTCACAAAACATTCATACATAGCACTGCAATTTGGAATTTGGAAGGCACGCCCTAAACACACCCTTTCCAAATACTGAATCGCTAAACCAAATTGCGTTTCAGTATCAAGTTACCAAATCGTAAATTAGCATTTGGATATATGTGAAATCATTGTTGCATTCGGACACAGCCCAATAAGGCCATGTCCTACCGTAAAAATGGTTTGTACATATGGCCCTTGTTCTGATCCTACTAAACTCTTATTTCCATCACACTTCAGAATTACAAAAAAATTAGCTTTCTTAACTGAGGAATGTGCACTGTTCATTTACAGGTTTTTACATTTTGTTGTGTTACTAAAAAAACACATTCTAAAGCTTTAATGATCACACTTCATGTACTCCAGCAATATTGTCACATCATTGATTTTATGTTTTTCCTCTGACTGCAAAGTGAAAGAACTTTGTAAACGCCAGTCCTCAGGTTAAAACAAGCACTGGCAAAGACAACTCGTCTCAGCAAAGCGATAGCTATTGGCTTTGTCAATGTTAATGTCTTGTTGCCATGTAGCTCAAGAGCACACAATTTAAACATGGGGCAGAAATGTTTCTGCATTTTCTGGTCTCACATTGTAGAAATCGGCCGGAAAATAAGTATTTTTTCTTTCAACCGACGGCTGAGTGCTTTACATAAGCACTAGTAACATGACACAAGTTCACATGCATTGTTTATAGGCACAAGAAGATTAAGTGATGTGGCCTGGATCACAGGATGTTGATACTATGCCGAGACTTGAACCTGGTTCCTCAGTTCCATGGTTGGAAGCTCTGATCATAATGGCATGCCCTGGGTAGAAGGTGGGAGTGAGAGAGGGAGGCAGTGGCTCGATAAACTAAAGCAATTTAGGAGCAGCTGCTCCCTGCTGTAAACACAAGAGCCACCATATGACCAGGACTCCTCCCACTCTTCTCCCGGACAAAACATGCATGCAGGGCAGAACAAATAGCCCTGACAACAAAGTAAAAACTGAAACTGGAAAGAATTTAGAGTTAACGCAGGGTAGCCGCAGGAAGGGGTGCTGCCTACAGGGGGAGAGAGTCTTAAAGCTTAAAGATTTGTCAGTGCGCAAAATAAATAAGTAATGGAACTTTCTTCATCTGCTTCAGAGGGTCACAAGACTTGAAAGTGCACCGTAACCTTAACTCTACGTTAAACTGTCCGTGCCCAGCCCTGAACGCCAGTGTATCTAATGTTTTCATATACAACCTCGAGTTGATCTTGATAACGCGTCCCTTCCTAGATAATTTACTTAGTCTGGGACTCGTTTTAGGCCTGATTGAAGACACCTTAGGACGAGACGACTAATCAGCGTATAAATCACTAGGTCAATAACTTTCTCAATATCCAACATAACAAAGCAAACCAATTTAGATAAATGCATTAATAAAGTTTTAATCACAACATGACCTTTTAGCCATTGAATAACCACACCAAATTTTGAAGAATTTATTATATTTATTCCCTATTGATTACAATCTACTATCAGATTTATTAGTCTCAATACCAGGAAACACATGAGCAATGTCACAATGTGCCAACTCGAATAAGATTTCATCAAAGCAAAGATCATGAACCTTAGAACAAAGCACGACGTTAACATGGATTAACTTCAGCAGAGTATCATTAGCGCATTATTCAACAAAGCATAGATTCAGTCATTTGTCTATTTGCGTCCAGTTAGTGATTCCCTTAACTAACCCCGAATTAGCATTGTCATGTTGGGCTTCATGCAAAACAATTTAGCAACACAAATTTGGAAAACATCTAACTATGGTCTCTATCAAATAAGCAGTTGGTACCTAGAAAGGAAAGGCAAACAGACAGTTATAATTTCATTATCATATAGTTACCCTCCGTAACGGGTCAGCATACAGAGTCAGTCTCCATCCTCAGGACATCAGTTGATTCGCCATCAGCCAGGAAACACAGCAAAGTTCAGCAAGTCAGATAACAAGGGAGACTTCCCTCATAAGGAGGAAAAGTATAAAACGGGCAGAACAAGAGTAAGGATGAGTTGAAGGGTCAAGCAGCAAAGTCTTTAAGACAGAGTGACAAAGTGGCTAGGTAATAGCAAAAATGGCACGTAATGGCAATGGCAAAAAGTGGCTTGGAATGGTTGATTTCTCCTTGTGACACAGGATTATATCAATCTTGTTGGACAGTCTCCTAATTTCCAATTGGGCAAGATTTGGTGCATCATTATTTCCAACCAATAATCATGTAGTCACCTCATTAGGATTTTCACTTTAGAACAGTTCTCACGTAGTTTATTGGCTCCTGTAATTGATGTCTCTAACGGTAGAATGTTAGGTACAAACTTTTATTCTCGCAGGCTCTGTCAGTAGTTCCATTGTCTTTACCAGTTCAGGCCACCTTGTACCTGTTGCAAGTTTACACTGTTGTATTCAGCAAGAATGTCTCCTTGAGCAAGTCGGGTCTCATGAGAAAGAATTTACTACGGTTACACACATCTTCTAGCTTCTGGAAAAGTACAGCTACATGTCCTTCAGCAAGTCAGCACATTGCACGTTGCACGTTAGAAAAACACATTTAATATGAGACCGGCAGCTAGCCCCGACTCATGCTATCTAAGGCCTCGTGATTAATTTAGAAAAAACCTTAACATATAACCAATGTTCCCTCAAATTTATTTCCACTGTGTGCGGTCTCTGTGCGCTGCAGCCAAGGATACGTGCGCCAAGAAATTGACCATTCACGCGCGCGCAGTGCATAACTAGCCAAGATCTTTGGCATTAGCCTCTCCATACCACTAAAGCAAAAAAGGGATATCATTGCTCCATGCAATAGGGCATCAAGGCAGTTTTGTGACCTGGTTGCACACCCCAAGGACATGACCTGTTAGGGGAGCACGTATATTGCTCTAAAAGGCTTATTTAGGCTTAGAAAGTGATAACGCATATAAACTACCAAAACGTATAGGAATGGTGGAACATTTGATAACAGCACATTTTCTACTGTTCTGAAGCATTTCCTAGCTCATTAACCATTAATTTCCAAGACAAATATCACTTGCTCGCTTGTATGCTAAAGTACGCCAAATGATGTTTACAACACTCCCTGCGGCATTTAAACGCTGTTTTCATTGACTTCAATCGAGATTCAAATATGAGCATTATCTGCCTTAGGGGAGCACGTATATCGCTCTAAAAGGCTTATTTAAACTCAGAAACTGATAAAGCATATAAACTACCACAACGTAAAGGAATGGTGGAACATTCAATAACAGCACATTTTCTACTGTTCTGAAGCATTTCCTAGCTCATTAACCATTAATTTCCAAGACAAATATCACCTGCTCGCTTGTATGCGAAAGTACGCCAAATGATCTTTACACCACTCCCCGCGGCATTTAAACGCTGTTTTCATTGACTTCAATCCAGATTCAAATATGAGCATTATCTGCCTTAGGGGAGCACATATATCGCTCTAAAAGGCTTATTTAAACTCAGAAAGTGATAAAGCATATAAACTACCACAACGTATAGGAATGGTGGAACATTCGATAACAGCACATTTTCTACTGTTCTGAAGCTTTTCCTAGCTCATTAACCATTAATTTCCAAGACAAATATCACTTGCTCGCTTGTATGCTAAAGTACGCCAAATGATGTTTAAAACACTCCCCGCTGCATTTAAACGCTGTTTTCATTGACTTCAATCCAGATTCAAATATGAGCATTATCTGCCTTAGGGGAGCACGTATATCGCTCTAAAAGGCTTATTTAAACTCAGAAAGTGATAAAGCATATAAACTACCACAACGTATAGGAATGGTGGAACATTCGATAACAGCACAACGTGCGCGCTTGCCAAAGGTGCCTGCGCGATGGGGGAAGGAAAGGTGCGCGCGCGCCTTACAGGGATCATTGCATATAACTCTTAACACTAATACAAATCATACATTAGTACATCAATAATTAATTATTAGTCAATTTCATTTAGCATCGTACACATTGGTGGCCACTCCCCGTGGGCACATTTAGCACATGCGTTTAATAAAAAACAAAGCAATACATTCTCTATGCGGCATCATTATACATTAATTTGCAACATTTCATTGTTAATTCTGATTATAAAAGCTACACTCCAACAATCTCAATGAACTAGTGTGTGCTGAACGTGCACACAAAGAAACATGAACCATGGTGGGTGGGAGGTGAGGGGTGGTGGGGCTTCAGGGACGTAGGGGGGGTTTGTTTATGAAACCGGGATTGATCATGAAGGGTGGACAAGAAGCAGACTGGAGGAGAGGGGAAAACATAAGCACTAATCTAGATTGCTGAAAACAGAACGAAGTAGCTCCAAAAATGGGAGCAGTGGAAGGACACAAGTATTTGGTCCACACTTGGGGGAGGGCCAAATACAAGAAGAGGATGTGATGCAGGGATGGCTTGACAAACCGGAACAAAGAAAACGAGAGTGATGCAGAAGCAAGCTAATGAAAAGGTAAGGGTGGACTGTATGCCCACTGTGTGTAAACAGCACGTTTCGAACAAACAGCGCATGCACTGTCTAGCCAAGATCTAAAAAGCAGCAGAAAACATAGCCTGACATTTGACCACTATTGTTGAAGCGCAGCAAATGTGAAAAGATAAATATAGAATTTAAAGGCATGTTTATTTATTCCTTGGACTATCGTGACCCACCAAAAATCGGCCCTCCAACCCGCAGTTTGAAAAACACAAATGTTTATATGTGTGTGTGTGTGTGTATCTATAGCTATCTATCTATCTATATTCACAGTAAAAAATAAAGATTACAGGGACGATATAGTTAGATTCTGAATGTACATGCACAAAAGCATAGAAATTCAGCTGTAATTATTTCAAGTAACTATAACTCGCACTCTATGGTAACTATAGCTTGCGTCCCGCCATGCACAGTTTTTTAATCAATAATTTTACTGCAATTGTTGAAGAGATATTCTGAACGTTGTGATAGAAGATGTCATGAGAGATGTAATATCTGGGTTGATTAGCAGTGTATGGCGAGGGCATGAGTTATATTTATCCTAGGGCGTGACTTATAGTTGCCTGAAATACTTAACAAAAACTATAACAACTGAATATCTATGGTTTTGTGATGTAAATTCAGAACCTAACTATAACGTCCCTCTTATCCTTGTTTTTTTCTGGGAATGTCTAGTATTTTTTAAAACGCTAATTCCTAACTATAACGTCCCTGTAACCTTTGTTTTTTTCCTGTGAATTTCAATATTTTTTTAATGGTAAGTAATATTTAAATACTTTATGTTAATCAATCCACTGCCTCACATGGCCAGCGGAGGTGGTCCTGTGGCCAGGCTCTGTGACAAACCCCCTCATAAGCACCCAACCCTGTGCCACGCATGGCCTTTGGCCGCGCGTAAAGGGGTTTGCCCGCAGGGCCTGTCCTGTGACCAATTCCATGTAAGTAACCAAGCCCATGGCATGCAGTGTCTTCAGCCGTGTATGCCATGGGTTGGCTGCAGAGCCTTCCTGTGGCCAACCTCATGTTGGACCTCCCTCCCTGGCCAATTGTAGTAGTACATACTTGTAGCAGGTAAAAAGGAGACCAACGTGCTCTGTTCTCAACAGCACATGGCAAGAAAAAAAACACTTGCCACAGTCACTACATAAAATATTGTGCTCAAAAGAAAAACAATGCAAACACCTCCAGCATGGTTCCAGATAACTTTTGAAGATGGAACTTCAGAGAAAACTCAAGTGGTATCCCTTTTCCAAATGCAAGAAGTTTCAGTCATTTGAACTTAACAGAAGTGGAGCCTCAACTGGGGCACCTGCTTTGTTTATATTTGTAAGTATTTCCCATGGAGATTAAATTTCTGTGAAATGAGCATCAGTGGCAGAATGTATTCTAACTTGATTTGCTATTCAACGAATAGGCCACAGTTTAGCTTAAAGTGTCTACCCAACCGGAGTACTTTGTACTGTGTAATTAGCAACTACTACGTTGTTAGGTGAATGTATAGTGCATATTCTACACTATAGCTGGGTAAAGGTCTCCTGTTGCCATGTGTGTCTGTAATTTTGGCAATGTGATAGTTCCTCGAGTGTCTACATACAGATATCTGCGATAACATGAATCCTGGTTAGGTGAAGACAACGAGACGACAAATAATTTAATCTCCACCAAACAACTACACTTTCTTTTAGTTATATGTAATGTGAACTTCTTTGTTTGGTGGTGATGTACTCATATTTATCTGCATCTAGGACCATGAGGAGAGCCTGAATGCCTCCTGATGGAGCCGGCATCATTTCCACACACAGGCAGCCACAAAAATTGCAGGATTCTTTTAGAAAAGTCTGCTCCCAGCAGGTGGGGCAGTTCTTCTGCTCCAGCCCGCTGGAAGCTGACTTACAGTTTGATCTGGGTTGGTGGGAACTGTCAAAGCTCCAGCCAAGCGACAGCAAACTGCTATCTCCAGAGGGTGGGCATCTCAGGAGATTGGGAGCCGGCCTTGGGGGGTGGTGGTCCCCAGGGCCATTAATGGCTCCAGAAGGGGGGCCACGCAGCACCCCTCTCTCTTTGCTTTTGGCTATGCCCTGGGAAGGTGGGGGTCCCTGTGGCCAAATATTGCCAGCGGGCCGTTGGGGTGGGTGGCAGCCCACCTCTCTTTTTTAGACAAATTTTGTGCTCGGGGGAGATGGATGTCCACAGGGCAATTAGGATGCAAAAGGGGGGGTCCGCGCAGTCCCTTCTTTAATAATTCAAAAGCCCCAGGAAGGTGGTGATCATTGAGGCCTTTAAAGGCCGGGGGGGGTCACACACCCACCTCCTATTATCTAAATAAACTCAGGTGAAGTGGTGGTTCCTGGGGGTAAAAATTCCCTTGGGGAGGGGCCGCATGCACGCCCTCCTATTAATATTTATAAAAAACATGTTCCCGGACTTGGCCCACCCCAGGGTTAAAAAAAAAAGCATGGGAAACCTCTGCAATTTTCTGCAATTTAAAAAAACAAATGGTTTTTTGCCCCAGCGGGTCCATGGTGGACACCAGCACCAGGGCTAGGGGGTCAGGGTATTCCTACTCTGCCCCTTTTACTTTTAACTTTTTTTTGGGACTCAGGTGAGTCACAGTCTCAAAATGGTTGCTAACACTTCCTAGTTGAAGTGTTAGCAACCAATCAGATCTCAGCATATGATCGCTGGGATTTGCAGAGTCTCAATATCCCTGGATATACAAATTTGGTTTTCTTTTCATATCTCTAAAACTACTGAATGGATTTATACCAAAATACAAAAATAGCACTTTCAGGACCAAGACCTACCTTTCTGCCAAATTTGTTGTAATTCCATCCAGTGATTCGGGCTGTAGTTGTGTTTAAAATCCCTACGCGATATTGCATGGGCAAAACGCGCCACCCACTTCTGGCCCCGTCTTGAAAAATCACCTCGAAACTTTCAAGTGAGTGGCAAACTAGTTTTGAAAATTATGTGCAGATTCATCAAGCAGCACAAACGGTATTGGCAAAACCAAAAAAAGCTTTTCCTTTGTATATCAGGTCCTAACTATACCTACCTTCCCAGAGGTTACAGGGTTGTTATACTTAGGCTCACATTTTAAACATATACAACCTTAGAAATTCACCTGTTAGAGATATTTCAAGTAACTATAACTCATGCCCTAAGGTAACTTTAACTCACACCCCCACCATGCACAGTTTTTTTATGAATAATTTCACAGCAAATTTTGCAGTGATGTTATTAATGATGTTATCAAGTCATCACGAGTGCTGTAATATCTGAGGTAATTAGCAGTGCATGGCAAGGGCATGACTTATAGTTACCTTACGACCCCTCCCGTCCCGGGGCATCACCACTCCCCCAGGGCCATTCTTACTCTTAAAAAAGGGAGGGGGCCAGGAGCAGTCTTTTCATCTCTCACACTGCCCACATGTAAGGGGGCATGAAAATAGATGAAAACTCTGCTCCAAGCAAGCGGGAGCATTTTTAACGCTCCTGCTTGCTGGGAGCAGAGTTATGTTTGCTTTTGCTTGGGGGGAGTTGTCAGCTCCTGCCACGCAAAGGCAAACAGCCACCTCAGGAGGGTGGGCACCTTGGGAGGTAGCAAGAGCCAGCCCTGAGGGGCGGCGGTCCCCAGGGCCACATATCGCCCGAGGAGGAGGTTGTGTGGCCCCCCTCCTTTCTTGAGCACAAGGCCAGCCAGGGGAAGGTGGTGGTTCAGGGGATGTATCTGGCCCGGGAGGGGGGCCGTGGAGCCCCCCTACTTTTTTAAGTATCAGTTGGCTCCAGGGAGGTGGTGATTCCTAATGGGAGGTCAGGTTCCGCGCCACCCCCATTTTATTTTCATACTGTAGCCCTGGGGAGGTTGTGGTCCCCGGGGAGGTCCACATGAGCCTCACGCTTTATTTTCACATTATAGCTCTGGGGAGGAACTGGTCTCCGGGGCCCATGTGGTGCTGCAGGGCCCTCCCTATTCATTTATTTTCTAGCCCCAGGGAGGAGGTGAACCCCAGGGCACAGGGGGCCTCCCGCATATTAAACAGATTTTGCACCAGGGAGGTAGTGGTCGCCGGGGATTCTAAAATCCCTAAGAGGGGTGCCCTCTGTGCCCCCTCCTTTTTATAGCAATGCCCCCGGAACCTGGCCCACTAAGGGGCAAAATCACTTATAAGCGCAGGAGACCACATTTGTTTTTTATATCTGCAAACTTCACGGATCCAGCCTCGGATTTTGCTGAGATTTTAAAAAAATACTTATTAGGCCTGGGGAGCCTCAGGGGGACCCCAGAACCAAGCCTAGTACTCCCACCCTTTTTTTCATGATTTGTTTTGGACTCGGCTGAAGCAGAGTCCCAAAACGGCTGCCAACACTTCTTGTTTGAAGTATTGGCAGCCAAACAGATCTCAGCAGATCACCTCCCTGGCTCTGCAGCCCTAGAGATTCAAATTTCTTTTCCCTTTTAATATCTCAAAAACTACTGAATGGATTTGCACCAAATTTTAAAAAAAAGTGTGATCTGAGGGCAAAAAGCTACCTTTTTGCTAAATTTAGTGTAATTCCGTCCAGCGGTTCGGGCTGAAGGCGTGTCTGAAGAGTCTATGGGAATAAACATGGTAAACACACTTTTTTTTACCCTCCCCCCTTTTTCTCAGCCCCTGCAAAAGATAAAGGTAAGTCAAAAACCTCTTTTTATATGGAAAATAGGTCCTAACTATAATTGCCTACTGGTGACTGCCAGAAGGTAAATATATATATATATATATATATATATATATATATATACTTTCATTCAAATCAAGAAGTGGAAATGGGTGCTGGTTACTATGCAGAACAGGTCAGATTTCTTTCTTTGTCATTAAAAAAAACTCCTATGCGAAAATATAGAATTCCATACCTTCCATTGCTGTAAGGCTGGAGTTCTGCTACATCAACCTTTCATCACATTTCCCACCCTTCACTTCCTACATCTTTCTTGCATAAACAAGTATGTAACAGGGGCTGACAAAGCATGAACTAACTGATAATATTCAGACAAGGAAAAACTGCCTTTTCTAATGGTGACTTTTTAGTTATATCTTCTTACACCTATCAGGCATTTCTCTCCCAATGGGAATTTCCCCTTAAGATGTCAAACTACTAAAATTAGAGCTTTGTAGGCATGCAACCACCTCGTTATACGATATTCACCAGACCATCCATCAGATTACTCTTCACGCATCATCCCATAAAACACCATCCATTATCGGACCAAGCTATATCAAGTCATGCTCACCAACAAATAAAGCCATTCCCTCTGGTACACGGAAGGATAATAATGATGACTTGGTGTGCTGTGCCTCTCCATGGAGCAGCAACATTAATGGCTGGAGATTTATTAATTTTGAGTGCGAACGGTTGAACTTGTGTAGTCTACTCTGGACAGAATTTTGTGTTTCTTAAGGCTATAGGATGTGCCTTTGTATACAAACCCATATGTGCTACACAAAGTCAGACTAGGTGATGCCATGGAATTAGTCATCAAGAATGTGACAGAGGGTGTGAAAGGATAAGAAACTCAAATGACATGCTTCAGCAGGATTTCAAAGGTGAAGGTAGTGGGAAAAATTGGTGGGTCAGTTCTTGTGACCACTGATATGACGTCCAGCTTACAGGCATGAGTAATGAAACACTCACACAGCCTCAATAAAATACAAGATTTTTGAGAGCACCATCGTGGAATCTGAAGACACTAAATAAATGCCAAATTCCAATGACAAAAGATTGTCTCAAGCCACATATCTAATCTCCCGATCCTTACACATGATGGCAATAAGTCACAAGATTATTCGTATCCTACACATACTTCTGTGGGATAACATTCAATTAAATTTTAGAAGTCAGGTCGACATGCATTGCATGGAGAACAAGAATGCAAAATGACTAACCAAACTTCAAATGGAAACCACAATTACACAATAAACTAATACAGACAAAATCTCTCAGACACCACAATTCTAGGTGTACCAATAAATAGACAGATTCATTCTGAGGAGTTTGAACACTAATTGCAAGTGGAAGTACCATACAATTTGAAATAACCCATCACTCTACTTATAAGCCAAAACAATGCCAAGGGGTCACTGGAAATACTGGATGTGCTGACATGTTTCAGCTAATCAACTGTCAATACCGTTCTGCAGGACTCTGGTGGGGCTTTCACAAACCTAGTAGTCATGTTCGTGCTGCCATTCTGGAACCACTACCTTTATGCACTACCATTCTGCACTATATTAGATCAACATTCAGTGTTTAGTTGCTCTTTACCACCAATGGCTCCTGCGGGGCAGAGCATGCTGTGAAAGCACTCCTTGAAAGACGCACACAACCTTATGATGAAGGATTCCCCCAGAGTATGCATCACCAGAAGTGCACGATTTGCACCTCACATGTGCTGCACTCTGGTGCACAAGAAGCAAACGTTTGAAAACCAGCTAGCCTAGCAGAATATGTTTACTTTTTTGTTAGTTGTGAAGGCCACCTAATTCTCATGAGCTCAACTGTGCACCTACTTATTTTCTTAATGGGAACTTTGTCATGTGATCAGCGCTAAAACAGTGTGTGTAGTAGGGCAAGTATTTGTGTTCTGCCTTATATCAGGGAACGCTGGTCCAATGATGATATAAGGGGATCATTTTGTTGGCAATCTCTTTGATTCACAGATCATCATCTTTACTCATCAAACACTTAAAGGTTCAACCATAATGTGATAGAGTTTTCTTCCAAAGACTGCTTGCATGAGCTGAATGGTGCAGCCATCTTATAGTGGAAGAAAAAATAGAACAAACCATATGTGTGGACCATTTTTTGGCATAGATCTTGAATTGGGGAATACAGTATATGCTGATATATGTAATGCAAATGAGGGCAAATTCCATCCCTATAAAGAGAGGTGGATATGTAAACACAGTGCTTCCTAAATGCATGGATCTTTGGCCCCAAAGTGAATAGCTCTTCACTTGTATATCACTTATCTTGTTCCTGATATTGCGCTTTGCTTCCTTTCACTAGTTAATTATGTTTTTGGTAATAAAGCAAAATTACAACACCAAAATGTTTATCTTACAGTAACCAAGGGCCAGGTGTATCAAACATTTTTGCATTCGCAAACGCTGCGAAACGCAAAAATCGGCTGTTTGTGAATACAAAAATGCCCTTCACTATGTATAAAAGGCATTCGCAGTGCAAATAAAAGATATCGCTAAAATAGCGATTCCTTGCAACTGCGACATGATTTAGCGAATTGCAATCTGCGTAACACAAATTGCGACCTAGATTTGTGAATCGCAGACTGCGATCTGCAAAATCTTGTCGCTATTTGCAATACGCAGATTGCGACACGCAAATTCCGTCTCGCATTGCTATACATCAAAAATTCTCAAATGGCGATTATTCTCAGAATGGCCTTTTGCACGTGCAATTTACCACAAAGTGAAATCAGGTGCTAACCAGGTGCAACCTATATAAAGAGGCCCAGAATGACTCACCCCTTTTCCACAATGGATGCATTCTACGTCATGGCGAGGTGGATGAGGATCCTGGTAGGTTTGAGGAGGGGGAGGAGAAGACAGGAGCGCATTTTCAGAGTGTGCATAACCCTTTTTGACCAGACAGAGGAGGAGATATATGAGAAGTATGGGTTAAGCTCAGCAATGTTACTTGACCTGATAGCTGATCTACAACCCATATTGCAGCGCACCACACACAAGACCAATAGTACACCCACCCATGTGCAGGTATTATGCTCCCTGCAGCTATTAGCCTTAGGGAGTTATCATGGGGTTATAGCAGCAGCTGGAGGGGTCTCACAGAGTGCTCTCTCACGATTTTTCAATGCATTTTTCAGTGCCATGCTGAGCAGAATTCAACAGCACATAAGATTCCCCAACACCCCACAGGAATTACTACAGACAAATTTGATTTCTACCAGATTGCCCGATTCCCACATGTAATAGGTGCCACTGGAGGACACATGTGGCTATCTCTCCACCACCGGCCACAGAGTATGTTTATTGGAACCGCAAAAATTCACATTTCATGAACATACAAGTAACTAGCAATGCCTCCAACATTATAACCGATCTCGTGGCCAGATATCCAGGTAGCACACATGACTCCTACATCTTTTGTCACAGTTGAGTTTACACAAGACTACTAGCTGGGGAGTTTGGCGAAGGATATCTACTGGGTAATGTAATAGTTGACAATGTCGCATTGATGTAAATGAGACGTCACGTATAACAAGTACTCATTTTACTCTCCTGCCATTCCAGGAGACAGTGCCTATGCCGTGCAGTCATTCATACTGACGCCCTACCTGAGTCCTGCAACACCCGCCAAAAGGAGGTATAATGCTGCTCACAGGACAACCCGCAGTGTTGTGGAGAGGACCTTTGGCCTGCTGAAGAGCTGCTTCAGATGCATCCACAAGAGTGGTGGTGCATTAAAATACAGCCCTGAAACAACATGCAAAATTGTGGCTACATGTGCAATGTTGCACAACATTGCTACAACGAGTGGCATACCTGTGGAGCCTACCGAGCCAGACTCAGATGAGGGTGGTGATCCCTTGCCACCCCTTCACCGAGTAGACAGAAACAGTGCAGCAGAGGGCAGACAAAGACGTGCTGACATCATGCGCAACCATTTCTGATGTAAGTAATGACAATAGCATGTCTATTATATGTATTGCAGTATGTAGCATCTTTATTGCCTTGACTTCAGGTAATATACGTGTGATTAGGACATGGCTATGCACTATACACAAATAGGTGCGATTAACAGTGTCACACTATTAGCATCATAGTAAAACTGTTTTGCTACATGTTAAGCTAGTTCGCTATACCCCTCATCATTACTTCCTACGTCCACCTACTCCACTTGAGTGCTCAGTGGCACCTCTTGTAGCGGGTTCAAAGACAGTACTGTGTCTGGTACTGCGACACCTTGGATCCATCACAGGGGCTGTGAGACTGCTGAGGCTAGAGAGCTCCTCACTATCCCCACCACCCAGTTTGCTGTTTGTAGCACTCCGTGCTGTCTGCATTGTCTCCAACAAATTGGTTATTTGAACCCATCCTTGTGCGACGTCCCGACTGCAATGTGCTATCTCCACTTGCATGCCCACAGCACGTTGTGATATCAAGGCAGTTGAGGTGGAGAGCCGATTGACAGATCTGCAGAATAGTATTAATTGTACACTGACATAGTATCACTAAAAGTCTTTTGTGTTGTTTTTTCTATTTGGCTGAACAATATCTTGCTATTTAAGTGGTAGTTGCACTTTAGGATGTGGACTACCACTCCCATAAGGCATTGTTGCATTGTATGCATGGACTACTTATCACTGCATCATGCTGGTAGCTATTTTCTAGGGGCATTTGTACATGCACATATGAGGAAACACATCATTACTGCCCTTACCTTTGCTGGTGCTGGGTGTCCCTGAGGTGTCAATGCCAGTGACACCACTGACAGCTTCTGGAAGCAGTGTGGACTCCACCATGCCTTCCATTGGTGTGGACGGTGTCTGGGTGGGTGCTCCTCCTCCAGTGCTCCTTGCCTCCTTTAGCTTGCTGGCTACCCTCTCTTTGGCACATGAACACAAGTCGTACCATCGCTTGCGTATCTCCTCTACAGAGCGCTGCGCAACGCCCACTGCGTATATTTTGGCCTGGTTGTCTGACCACAGTTTCCTCTTCTCACTTTCAGGTACCTGGAGTGAGTCCTTCCCAAAAAGTTTGTTGTGATTCCTGACCACCTCCTCAGTGAGCCCCTCCAATTCCTCCTCACTGAATTTGAGCTTGCGCTTCCTGTCATCTTTCTCCTTCACATTCCCATCAGTGGCCATGTTGCTTTTTGGTCCTGGCTGGCTCACAAGGCTGCCTCCCTGGTGCTGGGCTGTGTCTCTCTGCCTGCTCCTGTGGGTGTGGCTCCTGGAAATAGCATCGGTTGACACACTTCCTGGTTGTGATGTCATCAGGCTGTTCCGGTTTGCCGTGTTCACAATTTGAGATTTTCAAATACCGATTCGCTATTTTTTTGCGATTCGGTTTTGCAACTCACAAATTGCGTTTGCGAAGTTTAAGAAATCGCTATTACCGACTCGCAATTTTGATACATCCCATTTTGCATTTCTTAAATAGCGATTTCTTAAAAAATTTGCTATTTAAGAAATGCAAACCGGGAGCTTGATACATCCGGCTCCAAGAATTTTTATTTTAGATTTGTTTGTGTGCCTGCTTAATCACAGTGCCACTGCGTGGTTGGAGGGGAATAGGTTGCTCCTTCTCCCAATGCAGAGGTTGATAATTGTTCTTCTCTGGGCACTGATTAATGTGCATAGTTTGCTTTGAAGCCGCATGATTTTTGGGAACCTGATTGAAAAGATCTGTCTCACAACAGGCTATGTAGGGCTCCACTGGAAAACAGTCACAATGTTTATGTGTTTGACAGGCCAGTATCCTGGAAGCAAAGAAAGTCCCATTTGTAGCTTTTAAGGTACTTACTGTAGTCTCTTATATGGGCAAGGGAAAAGATTATACATGGAGTATCATGAGATAGAGTACTAAGAAAGGAAAGATGTGCCCTTAAGATCGATCAAAAAAATCAGCTGTGGGGCTGCATACAATCTCAATTTAAGATAGAATACCATCTGAAAAGTCCTAGTAAGCAGTTTTATAACAACTGAGGTGGACATTCGTTAGTAACTACAAATTTGAAGGAAGAAGGCAGAGGAGTGAGGTGGTCCGGAAGAGTTGTGTTTGCACAGATACTGGGCCCAGATTGTTATAAAAAGAAATTGCTGAACATTTCTGGTCCCGGTGTAAACTCAGGGGGTCATTCTGACCCCGGCGGTAAAATGCACTTACCGCCGGTCATAAATCCTCCATAATCCCGCCGCGGTCGCGGAAACCCGCCACGGTCATTCTGACCCGCAGAAGGCAAACCTCCGAAAATCCGACAGCCACAACCGACCGCCAGACCAGCGGTCGGCGGAAAAGTGGAGGTGACAAAACCTCCACCGCCACGCCAACAGAAATACGCCCATGCCATTACGACCCACGAATCCACGCGGCGGTCATTCAAACGCGGTATTCCATTGACGGGACACACCGCCGCGGTCAGAATACACACAAACGAACAAAACTCAGCCACATTGGACGATTTGAATCCCACACACCTGATACACATACACACACCACTCCCACACACACAATACAATATAAAACACACACCCACATCACCCACAAACCCCTACGCAAAAAAATTCTGAAAGAAGGCCAGAGCGAGACACCACCATCCACAAACTAGCAGCCACAGCCACTCCACACCATCACCCACACACTATCCACACACAAAACAACACACACCACCACACTCAACACACTTAAATACACATACTCCACCCCACACATCATACACACCACCCCATGGCACCCCAAAGACAACCCCGCTTCACAGACGAAGAACTCAGGGTCATGGTGGAGGAAATCGTTCGGGTAGAGCCCCAGCTGTTCGGCACACAGGTCCAATACACCAGCATTGCCCGGAGGACGGAGCTATGGCAGAGGATTGTCGACAGGGTCAACGCTGTGGGACAGCACCCCAGAAATCGGGAAGACATCAGGAAGCGATGGAACGACCTACGGGGGAAGGTACGTTCCATGGTATCCAGGCACAACATCGCCGTGCAGAAGACTGGCGGAGGACCCCCACCTCAACCCCCACAATTTACATCATGGGAGGAGGAAGTCTTGAACATCCTGCATCCTGACGGCCTCGCAGGAGTCGGTGGAGGAATGGATACTGGTAAGTTGAAGCTTCACTACTGCTTCCCCCCCACCTGCATGCCAAATCATACCCCAACCCTCACCCCCATCCTCGAACCCCACCCTCACCCCCACCCCCACCACCATCCTCACCCCCACCACCATCCTCACCCCCACCCTCACCCCCACCACCATCCTCACCCCCACCACCATCCTCACCCCCACCCCCAGCACACCTATTCCCCGCCAATGTCTCACCATCACAACCCACACATCCCAAAACCTAGGCCTGCATGCGTCCACTAAGCATGGACACCCATCACCAAAGCATGCCCAATGCATATACACATCCCCCCCACAAGCCACCCTCACCAAAGCCCCCACACACGAATGCCAGCACTTGGGGACACGGGAACCCACAGATACACCCATATGCCACACATTGAAACTATAACCATACCTCTATACCCCTGCAGGACCCGACCGTCAACACACCGCCGCGGAGGGCCCAGAATTCTCCACACCCACCACCCAAGAGGCCGTCAGCGATGACAGCAGCTCTGTCGACCTGGACACCGATGACCAGCCCGGACCATCGGGGACCTCTGGACAGTTGGTTCCCCTCACACAGGCCCAGGCCACTACAGACCCAAACCCCTCTGGGAACACCAGCACAGCTCCCACCCAGCGGGCCCATGCCTCTGTCTCCAGGGCGCGTCAATCTGCGGTGTGTCTACCACTACAGGGCACCCAGGATAACCCACCACCCCAACAACAACAGGGACCTGGGGGCAGTGGTAGTGGGCACACCGGCCAGGGGGCAGAGGCCCAGGGAAACAGGGCAACTCGGAGGGCAGCTGTGCGACAGGGGGGGGACGGGCCCAGGGAACCCACTCTCCACGAGGTCCTCACCACCATCATGGGAGCATACAACCGCTCCCAGGAGACGATGGCGACGGTACTGGCCCGGTTCCAGGAGATCCAGGTACTGCAGGAGGAACACTATCGGGGGTACAGGGAGGACATCAGAGCCCTCACCTCCACCCTGGTTACCATGGTAGGGCTGCTGCAGGACCTCGTCAACACCAGGGCGGACACTCAACAACACCCAAGGGCCCCTGCCACTAGCCTGGACCAAGAACAGCCAACCACCTCCGCCGGCGCTAGTGGACAGGAGGCCCCCGCACAGCAGCAGCCCACCAGACCCCCACCTCCTGCAGGAGAAGAACCACCCCGCAAGAGGGCCCTGAGATCTCGCAAGAAGACAGAGTAGGATGTCAAGACCCCCGCCAGCAATGGATACCACCTGATGTCATCCCACTGTCCCACATTGTCACCCTGTCCATCCTTGAACTGCCCATGCTCCATCTCTCCACAGGCCTATGGACAATGCACCTGTGTGACTGTTACTCTGGACTCTGCCATGGACATTCCTTCACCATAGCCCCCACCCACTTGAAACCACCCATCCCATTTTGAGCACTTCAATAAACACCTATTTTGCACAAAACTATCTGGAGTCTGGCTGTGATTTCAATATATTGTAATTGACATGACAGTGCAAATATGTCCTTGTACATGGTGAAGTCAACAAACAGCTGCCACAAAGCTGTAGTCCATGGGGAAACGAAGCACAGGACTCGTAGTGGGGACCCCAGATCTGAAATAGGGAGGGAAAAGCCACAACTCAGTCATCATACACTGGGGCAAATAGACAGGCAGCAGAGATGCAGGAGAGTAGTTCACATTTACTAAATTATCTTTGAATTGTTACCTGTGTCCTATTGGAAGTACTGTTCAATGATTCTGTCCCTGTTGTCTGTTTCAGCCCCGTCGTCTTCCTCCTCGTCACTCTCCTCAGGTTCCACAGCTGCCACAACACCACCGTCTCGACCATCCTCCTGCAGGAAAGGCACCTGGCGGCGCAAAGCCAGGTTGTGAAGCATGCAGCAGGCCACGATGATGTGACACACCTTCTTAGGTGAGTACATTAGGGATCCACCTGTCATATGCAGGCACCGAAACCTGGCCTTCAGGAGGCCAAAGGTGCGTTCGATCACCCTCCTAGTACGCCCATGGGCCTCATTGTACCGTTCCTCTGCCCTTGTCCGGGGATTCCTTACTGGGGTCAGTAGCCACGACAGGTTGGGGTACCCAGAGTCCCCCACTAGCCATACACGGTGTCTCTCTAGCTGTTCCATCACGTAAGGGATGCTGCTATTCCTTAGGATGTAGGCGTCATGCACTGACCCTGGGAATTTGGCATTTACATGCGAGATGTACTGGTCAGCCAAACACACCACCTGGATGTTCATTGAATGGTAACTTTTTCTGTTCCTGTACACCTGCTCCCTGTCTCTTGGGGGAACCAAAGCCACATGGGTCCTATCAATGGCACCAATGACGTTGGGAATATGTCCAAGGGCGTAGAAATCACCCTTCACTGTAGCCAATTCGCCCACCTCAGGGAAAATGATGTAGCTCCTCACGGATTTCATCAGGGCAGACAACACTCTGGATAACACCTTCGAAAACATGGGCTGAGACATCCCAGAAGCAATTCCCACTGTTGTCTGAAATGACCCACTTGCCAAGAAATGGAGTACTGACATGACCTGCACCAGAGGGGGAATCCCTGTGGGTTGGCGGATGGGGGACATCAGGTCGGGCTCCAGCTGGGCACACAGTTCATGTATAGTGGCACGGTTAAGACGGTAGGTCAGGATAATGTGGCGTTCTTCCATTGTCGACAGGTCCACCAGCGGTCGGTACACGGGAGGATTCATCCGTCTCCTCGCCAAACCCAGCGGACGGTGCCTAGGAAGGACAACATGGAGCACACAGTCAAGCAACCCACAGGTACGTACTCACAGCTAGCACAGTAAACGATTCTCTATGCAGTGAATGGCGTGTCTGAGTGGCTATGCAAGGCCTAGGCCTGTGTGACGCAGATGAAATAGAGCCATGTGGGCCTGGAAATGGCGGCTGCCTGACCTGTGAAGTGTGACAGTGGGATGTGAGGTCAATGCGCTGGCGTGGCACACCGCGGCGGGCGGCGGGCGAAGACGGCGGCGCGAAGCCGCATTGGTTAACATTGAAGCCTATGGGTTTCAGGAGCCAATGGCGAAGGGCGCCGGCGGTGGCGGGACGCACCGCCGCGGTACGCACCGCTGCGGACGTGACCGCCATTTTCTATCTACTAATCCACTTGCGACTTGAACTTTCACAGGAGAGGACCTATACTGCAAGTGTTGCTGTGACCTCGGTCTGGAAGGGACAATGGCTGCTGCGCCTGGGGAAAGGGCCCCTGCCTTCACTGGAGAGGAGTTGGAGAAACTTGTGGATGGGGTCCTCCCCCAGTATGCGCTACTCTACGGTCCTCCAGACCAACAAGTGAGTTTAATTCAATCTGGATTTGGGGCCACTGGCTGGCTTGGGGGCCTGGCGGGGGGCCTGGCGGGGATGGGGGGCATGTTGGGCCTGGCGGGGGGCATGGCGGGGGCATGGCGGGGGGCATGGCGGGGATGGGGGGCATGTTGGGCCTGGCGGGGGGCATGGCGGGGGGCATGGCGGGGATGGGGGGCATGTTGGGCCTGGCGGGGGGCATGGCGGGGATGGGGGGCATGTTGGGCCTGGCGGGGGGCATGGCGGGGGGCATGGCGGGGATGGGGGGCATGTTGGGCCTGGCGGGGGCATGGCGGGGATGGGGGGCATGTTGGGCCTGGCGGGGGGCATGGCGGGGGGCATGGCGGGGATGGGGGGCATGTTGGGCCTTGCGGGGGGCATGGCGGGGGGCCTGGCGGGGATGGGGGGCGTTGGGCCACTGGCAGGGAAAATGCAGACAAACTTGAACGTGGTATTTCTCCCTCCCTGTACGTGTCACATAGGTCCGCGCCCATGAGAAGATCGGGATTTGGCGTGCCATCGCCAAGGGAGTCCGGACCCTGGGGGTCCACCATCGACGGGGCACCCACTGCCGCAAGAGGTGGGAGGACATCCGCCGCGGGACCAAGAAGACCGCTGAGTCTCTGCTGGGGATGGCCTCCCAACGTAGGCGGGGTGCCTGCCGTCAACTGACCCCCCTGATGTTCCGGATCCTGGCGGTGGCCTACCCTGATTTGGATGGGCGCGTGAGGGCAGCACAGCAGACACAAGGGGGTGAGTACAAGCATTATCTACTCTGTTGTCGCGCAGTGGAGGTGTCTGGGTGGGGGAGGAGGGCTGTGGGTCCCCCTAGGCCAGGGCGATATCTGTAGGCTGGGCACCCCCGTAAGCCCCTGTGTCCCCAGCCACCACCCTCAGTAGTTTGTCAGTACAGCCATCCCTGGGTCGTGTCATCCATGGGTGCAGTTGTCAACTCTAGGCGTGTAGGGCATGTTCCACGGAATGCGTAGCGGACCACAAGTGCGCAACTTAGTGCAGGGGGCATCTGTGTCTGTCATGTCCGCTAACTGTACCGGAGATCCATGTACTCAATATCCCTTTATTTCTCTCTCCCCCCCCCTTTTTGTTTGTCTTTCTGTGCTTGTGTGCATCAGCATCATCAGGCGGAGGAGAAGTGGCATCGGGGCAGGAGGGAGCTGCATCTCACATGGCCCAGGAGGGCCATGCCACAGAGTCAGACTGGACCAGTGAGACGGAGGGCGAGGGGAGCTGCACGACGGGGACGACTGGACCCTGCAGCGACACGGACACGTCCTCGGAAGGGAGCTCCCTTGCGGGGGTGGCACCATCCGTGCCCCCCGCCATTACAGGTACAGCCGCCACCCAGCGCAACATCTCCGCCCTCCCAGCAGCCCCTCAGCGTTCGCCCCGTGCCCGCTCTGCCAGGAAGCCGGGCATCTCCTTCGCCCCAGGCACCTCAGGCCCTGCCCCTGTTACCCCCGCTGCCCTCAGTGAGGAGGTCATTGACCTCCTCCGAACGCTCATTGTTGGGCAGACTACCCTTTTGAATGCCATCCAGGGGGTGGAGAGGGAGGTTCATCGCAGCAATGCGTACCTGGAGGGCATTCATTCGGGTCAGGCTGCCCATCAGCGATTGTTCCAGGCTCTGGCCTCAGCACTGACGGCAGCCATTGTCCCTGTCTCCTGACTCCCTCTACTAACTCCCTCCTCCCAGTCTCCTGTTCCTCTGCCTGTCCCACCCACACCATCAGACCAGCCTGCACACACCTCAACACCCAAGAGAAGCTCATCCAAACATAAGCACCACAGATCACGCAGACATTCACACACGCAACATTCCGATGCAGACATGCCAACAGTCACTACCACCTCTGTGACCCCCACCTCCTCGTCTCCCTCCTCCCTCCCTGTGACGTCTACACTCACACCTCCATTCACCTCACCATCAGCCAGTGTTTCCATCACCAGCACACCCTCCACTCCAGTCCGCACACGTGCAGTCACCACCCCCACTGCCATTTACACGTCCCCTGTGTCCTCTCCCACTGTGTCTGTCACCCCCTCTTCCACACCACACAAACGCAGCCACCCACCCACCCAACAGCCATCCACCTCACGACAGCCTATCCCTCCTGCACCTGCACCCAAAGACAGCAAACGTGACTCACCTACAACCACATCCTCTCCCTCCACTCCCATTCCCACTGTACCTCCCACTCTCCATTGTCCCAAGAAACTCTTCCTCGCCACTGCTAACTTCTTTCCTGACCCTGAGCCCCCCCTCCTTCTCGTCGGGGTAAGAAGAGCACCTCAGCCACCACCAGCCCTGCAGCCCCCTTGACAAGGGTGCAGGGGTATTGGAGCCCGCCAGCCCGCATGTCTGGATCTTCGCCCAGCAGCAAGGGGACAGCCAGCCCACCCCCTGGGAAGAGGAGCAGAAGGCGGAAGGGGCGCCGCAGGAGCCCGCCTTCTACATCCCCCCCGGACACCACCCAGAGACAGTCACCAGCCACAGCTCCAAAGGGAGGAAAGGGCCACAGACTCACGACTAAGGAGGGCAAGGGCAGCAAGTCGGAGAGGTCAGGCAGCAGGCATGCTGCCCAGGAGGAGCCCACAACCCCCATAGCCGCTGCCCCGGGAGGAACCGGCACAGCTGCCCCGGGAGAGCCCACCACCCCCATAGCCGCTGCCCAGGGAGGACCCAGCCCAGCTGGCCAGGAGGGCCCCACCACCCACAGCCCAGGTGGGCATTGAAGGAGCACCATCCCCGCTGCCCAGGAGGGCACCACCAGGCAATGAGCAGTTGGCCATAGACCAGCCGCCGTCTCAAGCACCGCTCCGCTGGGCCCCGCCGTCTCAAGCACCGCTCCGCTGGGCCCCGCCGTCTCAAGAACCGCTGAACTGGGCCCCGGCCGTCTCAAGCACCGCTCCGCTGGGCCCCGCCGTCTCAAGAACCGCTGAACTGGGCCCCGCCGTCTCAAGCACCGCTCCGCTGGGCCCCGCCGTCTCAAGAACCGCTGAACTGGGCCCCGCCGTCTCAAGAACCGCTGAACTGGGCCCCGCCGTCTCGAGCACCGCTCCGCTGGGCCCGCCGTCTCAAGAACCGCTGAACTGGGCCCCGCCGTCTCAAGCACCGCTCCGCTGGGCCCCGCCGTCTCAAGAACCGCTGAACTGGGCCCCGCCGTCTCAAGAACCGCTGAACTGGGCCCCGCCGTCTCAAGCACCGCTCCGCTGGGCCCCGCCATCTCAAGAACCGCTGAACTGGGCCCCGCCGTCTCAAGAACCGCTGAACTGGGCCCCGCCGTCTCGAGCACCGCTCCGCTGGGCCCCGCCGTCTCAAGAACCGCTGAACTGGGCCCCGCCGTCTCAAGCACCGCTCCGCTGGGCCCCGCCGTCTCAAGAACCGCTGAACTGGGCCCCGCCGTCTCAAGAACCGCTGAACTGGGCCCCGCCGTCTCGAGCACCGCTCCGCTGGGCCCTGCCGTCTCAAGAACCGCTGAACTGGGCCCGCCGTCTCAAGCACCGCTCCGCTGGGCCCCGCCGTCTCAAGAACCGCTGAACTGGGCCCCGCCGTCTCAAGAACCGCTGAACTGGGCCCCGCCGTCTCGAGCACCGCTCCGCTGGGCCCCGCCGTCTCAAGAACCGCTGAACTGGGCCCGCCGTCTCAAGCACCGCTCCGCTGGGCCCCGCCGTCTCAAGAACCGCTGAACTGGGCCCCGCCGTCTCAAGAACCGCTGAACTGGGCCCCGCCGTCTCAAGCACCGCTCCGCTGGGCCCCGCCGTCTCAAGAACCGCTGAACTGGGCCCTTCAAGGCAAGACCCGCTGAACTGGGCCCTTCAAGGCATGAGGCGCTGAACTGGGCCCTTCCAGGCAAGAACCGCTGGCCCTTTGGCAGACGTGGCAGGGCAGGATCTATCTCGGGCAGGGCTGCAGGATGTCCTCTGGCCAACATGCCTCCTCCAGTGGCAGTGGGGTCTGTTATGGACTGTATGGACTGTGGCTTTGCACTCCCCAGGATGGCCCAGTGGGCAGGCCACCCACTGTATGGACTGTATGGACTGTGGCTTTGCACTCCCCAGGATGGCCCAGTGGGCAGGCCACCCACTGTATGGACTGTATGGACTGTGGCTTTGCACTCCCCAGGATGGCCCAGTGGGCAGGCCACCCACTGTATGGACTGTTTGGACTGTGGCTTTGCACTCCCCAGGATGGCCCAGTGGGCAGGCCACCCACTGTATGGACTGTTTGGACTGTGGCTTTGCACTCCCCAGGATGGCCCAGTGGGCAGGCCACCCACTGTATGGACTGTTTGGACTGTGGCTTTGCACTCTGGCTTTGCACTCCCCAGGATGGCCCAGTGGTCATGGAGTCCCCTCGTGGATCTGGCGTCGTGTACTCAAGTGGCTGAGGTGCCCCCCCTTCCCTTCCCCCTGAGGTGCCTGTCCTATTTTCTTTCTGATGCCCCTGCAGTGTTCTCTCCGTGGAGTTCTTGTCGTGGGACTGGGCCTTGCCCCTTTGCACAGGACCCCTGTGGTCCACGGACAGTGGTTGGACTACATTTAGTAGCTGTGTATATTTTGTACATAGTTTATTTATTTATTGGGATTACTGGTGTCCATATTTCAATATATCTGCCCGTTTATGATCTCTTCTTTTGGTCTTTGCATTATTTCGGAGGGGGGGGTTTGTGGGTTGTGACAGTGATCTGTGGGAATGCATTGATGTGTGTGTTGTAGTGGGTATGGGTGGGTGGGTGTGTGCCGGTAATCTTTTCCCTCCCCTGTGTCGTAGGTGCAGTACTCACCGATGTCTTCCGCGCCGCCGGGCGTGCTCCTGGTATATGAGCAGGAACTCTGGTTCCATACTGCCGGAATCTCGCGTGGAGTGCGTAGAGGTGAGCGTTTTCCCGTTCGTAGTCTGTTTCCGCCGTGTTTTTATCGGCGGTGCTCCCGCCCCGGAAAAGGTGGCGGATTGGTGGGTCGTGATAGGGTGGGCGGTACATTGTCGCCGCCTGGCTGTTGGCGGGGACCGCCGCGCTGTTTGTTTGTACCGCCGTGGCGGTCGGAGTGTTAATGCGGCGGGCTGTGTTGGCGGTTCCCGCCAGGGTCAGAATTGCATATTTTGGACCGCCGGCCTGTTGGCGGCTTGGCCGCCGCTTTATCACCGACCGCTAGGGTCAGAATGAGGGCCTCAGTCTTCTAAAGTACTAAAATGTGCTACAACACATTTAATAAAATAAGTAAATACATAGAGGTCTGCACACCAAAATATCTAGGGAAGCTGCCTCGAACAGAAAAAACAGCTCTCCAATTGGAATGATCATGTATTAAAAAGTTCAGGGTTTTGTTGTTTGAAACTGAAAAAACTGAAAAGAACTATCCAGTCGTGGACTGGTCTTTTGGCTCATAGAGGAACAAATGATTAATTAAATTCCTCCTCACCTCGTTTTAAGGCGTTAACATACATTCAATGAGGGCCCCTATTACAGATAGGGTGCACTTTTACGGTTTGCACCTTGGCGCACCTTTCAGCAGGTGCTCCGGGTGCAAACAGAGAAGGTACACCCTATTATGTTGAAAGCACTGTCCTCAGGGCAACCGCGAACTCACGCTCCCAGGCTGGACACTAAGTAATAGAATGGGTGGCCCATGGGTGTGGCTTAGAAACCACACAACGAGTGTTTGACAATGGAAATATTTGAGGGTTCAAAACTAGTAATTTAGTATAACACTATGGGCCAGATGTAGCCAAAAAAAAAATTTGCGACTTGCAAATTGCGAGTCATACCAACTCGCAAACTGGTATGCAGAAAGGTGTCTCAGACACCTTCTGCGACTCGCTATGGGGTCGCAAAGACCCACCTCATGAATATTAATGAGGTGGGTCGCAAATTGCGACCCCATAGCGAGTTCCTGCACTCACAGGGATGGTGGCCTGCTGGAGACAGCAGACCTCCATGTCTGTGACTGCTTTTTTTAATAAAGCAGTTTTTTTTTTTTTTATTGCAGCCCGTTTTCCTTAAAGGAAAACGAGTTTCAATTCAAAAAAATAATGAAACAATTTGGTTTCATTTTTTCAGAGTAGGCAGTGGTCCATTGGCAAATAGGAAGGGAACACCCCTTCCTATTTGCGAGTCGCATCCTCAAATTGCGAGTCGGTACCGACTCGCAATTTGAGGATGTGCATCGCGTTAGGCCTTTTGCATGTCGCAAACTGCGTTTTTCGCAGTTTGCGACATGCAAAAGGCTCCCTACATCTGGCCCTATATTACTAGAAATGCGCCACATAGCTTTTGACTCAACACCATTACATGGAATTGCAGTACATTTTATGATGCAGATCTCAAACTGTTTCTTGTAAAACATGGATGGACTATCAAGATCTCGTTTTATTGTGGTTTTGTACTTCCCCAATACCCAATTTGAAGGCCTTCAAATCATTTATAGCTAAATAAAAACAGTAAGAGCTAAATATCTACTCATGCCTGACATATAATAACATGAGACCTCTGCATCACTTGAACCAGATCAGTGGAAAATACTGTGTGACCTTTTACATTATTATAAGAAATGAATGGCATGTGAGGTAATTGTGCAAGCTTTGACCCTTTAAAGTATAACAAATGTATATATTTGTAAATGCTTTCCTAACTTGCCATGTAACTGTTTTATTAATTTCCATGGGTATAAATATTTTGTAATGCTTACAGCCCTCCTTTTTAAGCTTTTTTCATAATTTTTTAAGAAGGTTCTACTTCTGGGCTACTTATGGTACGACATGTACTTGCTTAGGGTGCCAATTAGTCTGTATTTTCCCTTGGATAGTGTTCTTATCAAGAGAAATTATGCTGGTTTTGGATTTCAGACCTAACAAAGCAATAGCAAATTAGCAGAGACTGGTGTTGCCTGTGTCAGATACGGAGTAGGAGGGAACTCTTACACAAGGAAATTGGGGAAGGGACCTGAAGGGCACCTTAGGATTAAGAGTCTGGGGACCTGTAAGAAAGGCAAGTGGGTAGTAGTGATGTTAGAGGAAACAATGGGGACCTAGGCAGAGGGAACAATGGGGACCTAGGCACGTGGGGAGAGTACTAGCCACAGAGAGTTGGTCCCCTGTGGGCACACAAATAAAGATGCAGGTTGGAGACATTTGTTGCACAGAGAGATTTGACAACAAATAAAAGGGGGGATGGTTTAAGAGGGGGCATCTGCAACACTAACAGAGGGTGGACCTAAAAGTATTTATGGTTACAATTTGGGCGCAGAGGGCTGTTATGTTGTGGTGGGGGGGAGCTGAGACATGGAGAGTTCTTCTGCTCTACAGAGAGTGGTATCTGCAGGCACTAACAGCAGTAATTAGGGTTTTGTTTGAGCAACGGGGGTTTCTGGGAAATAGTGGGAGCTGCAAGTAAAAGACAAGGAGAGGGGACACTTGCTCAGCGTAACTCTGTGTGTTTATGGAAAGGCGGCCTCTGCAACATGGAGGGGTGTTGGCAGCCTTTCAAGAGGCTGTTGGGAGCTGGGGCACAAAGGTGGGGCTTCTATGAAACCTGTGGTAGGAATCCATTTAAAATGCGCTTTGTTGAAGTTTTTGCTGCAGTTGGACTATGAGCCTCACAGTGCCTAAGTGACTAGGAGGAGGGGCATCGTATTTGGCAGTTTACAGCACGTCATAAGAACCAGCAACACGTTGGGCTGCACCAGGGCGAAGGCCTGGTCAAGATGGCCCCAACTGACCCTGTCAGAGGCTGGGGGAGACTGGACTGGGCTACCTTATTTTTCTTTGATTTATGGATTGTATTTGGTTACTGGCAGCCTATGGGCAAACAGAAGTCAGGTGCTGTGAACCTTTTGTCTAATGCAATAGGGGTAACTGTTAATGAAATTTTAAATGTTGAAGGATCATTAGAACGTATGCAAGGTGCAGTTAATGAGGCATTAACCATTGATCCTGTGACTAAGGGTCCTGGCATTAGCCTTACGAAAAATTGTGTTTGCTTAACCAATACCAACGCTGTGTCTATGTCTAATCTATGTGTTTCTAACGTTCCTTTACTGATTAATATCTCCCCTCCTAGGTCGAGTGAGTCCCCACGTACTAAGAAAATGAAAGCTGTCCCTAGACCTCGCAGCCAAAAGGGCAATCGATTTTATTAGAGAATGTCAAGGGCGACTGTAACTGTGGGCAAGTAAGAAACAACAAGAACATGTCGCAAATTTTGGATACTATTCTCAAAAAATGTAAAGGGCTTAAGTCTAACTTGGCAACCATCTTGGCAACAATAAATATTCCGAATCAGTCAGCCAAAAAGAGGGCTTAGTGTTTGTCGGAGATAGTGCCAGGTGAGCAACCAAAGATGCCCTTAATTAACTCAGTGTAGCAAGGGTGCTACCTTGGGGCAACTAAGAGCAGTAAAGCAACCAATCCATATGTCTTTAGAGGCCCAATGCAGAATGATCCAACGCCACTGTTTTTACCCTAGGAGTCTGATAGTTTGACATCACCTAAGGATGATGCTCCGCACCTGAGCCTGCCATACACTTTGCGTCTTCCCCCTGAGGCAACGCCCTGTGTAATTATCTTTAACGGTGTACTGCGTTTGTAGGATACTCAGTCGAGAAATGAACTAAGCTCAAGAATAAGATGGTGCACTGGTGGACATCAGAGTGGGAGGCTTCCAACAGCTCTATCACGACATTATAATGATGAGAAGAGTAAAGTGGGGAGGTCCATGACTTAAGACCTGTTCGAGTGATTGTGTTGTTGCGAACTTGTGTGTTCTTCCATGGTAGGCAGTGTACTGACCACTATCAATAGGTTAACCTCTAAACCAAGTACTATAACTGCTCTCCTGCTATAGGGTGACTACTCAGACGTTGTTCTCGTGTAATTCAAGGGCATGCCAGGCCAGCAATAAGGCCAAGTATAACGTATAATGTTTAAATAAGCAACACCTTTGATCCTTTGGATTCTCTCAATGAGCTGAACTGACTGTCTCAAGAGCATTACCACAAAATTGACCCCGTGTTTTCAGAGACAGGGAAATTAGAGAAAAGGAAGGCCCAGCTACGTCTGTATTCAACCAAATGGTGGCTGCAGGAATAAGATTTAGTTCAGAAATCAGAAACATAAAGGCTCTGATATTGAGCCTCCATCATGCAACATTTGTTGTGTGTGGTATTTGCCTCAAGAGTATGCCGAATCTGTGTTGGGGCGACTAAACTGGTAAGTCAGGGCAGGCATTACATTCTTCCATTGACCCCCCTGCCCTACCTCAATCTATCCGCAGAGGAATCAGAATGTAATAGGGCACACGGTTCCAAAATTACAATGTGATGAATTTGGTTTTGTTGGATATAGCCAGAATAGCTACTAAACTGGATAACCCTGATTGGCTTATTATTAACGATTTTAATATGTTTTGCCTTCGGGAGACATGGGTTACGTACACATTTCATGTTGATGGGTATTCCACCCTCTCTTCACCTGCTCTACCATTCCCTACAGGGCGGGCTGGGTGGTCTGGCTATTCTGGTACCAGTCCTATTCCCTGGAACATCTGCAAACTCTTGTCAAACTCCCTCTTACACCAGATGTTATGCTTAGTTTTACCAGGGGACTTCCAAGCGCTTGTAATTAATGTGTATGACGATTTGTTCAATTCACACAAGTGCAAAGATTATTTATACTTTGACCAACATGTTTGAATTGAGTAACATTTTAGCAAGTAAAAACAAAGACATTTCATTTACTATTGTGGGTGGGGGGTTTTAATGCTTGCTTTTGTAAACTTCCCTCCATACAGGTGTGTGGTCTGATGGACGCTGAGGGAAATGATGAGTCGCACTTTACACATAATCATTATGGTGAAGTCTTGAACAACTGTGGTATGAAATATAACCTTGTCTTTGTCCACGAGTCTAGTTCTAGACCAAATCAACCACCCAGTGTGCCTACGTTTTGTGTTCAAGGGAAATTCAGCACCACAGATTTTATCTTATAATCTGAAAAGTCGTTTTGGGACTCTTCTGTGTTTAAACTGGAGGGTACAAGCACGTCTCAGAAGTAAGCAGTTACCCTGGTACAGGCTACTTCCACTATTCGTTTTTCATTTCAAGCACTGACTGAAGAAAGTACGGGAACCAAAACTTGGCAGCTATGGGCGCGGGGAATACCTGGGAGGTGGAGAGAGTTTTCATAACAGCACGATTAACTAGTATCTTTAGAAATGCAAACTTCAGGCTAAAGTCCACTGTATCTCAGTCCTACTCGAAACGTAGCGCTTTTCCAAGTCAAGCATACCAGTGGCAATGAATGATACACAACTAAGCGGCCACTCGCCAAACAACAGACAAAGGGCCTGATTACAACTTTGGAGGACGGTGTTAAACCGTCCCAAAAGTGACGGATATACCACCTACCGTATTACGAGTTCCATAGGATATAATGGACTCGTAATACGGTAGGTGGTATATCCGCCACTTTTGGGACGGTTTAACACCGTCCTCCAAAGTTGTAATCAGGCCCAAAGTGCCAAACTAGAAACTATCGCAAAATGCTAGCGTAGCCAATGTGTTACCGACCCTAGTGCACTGAAGTACACGGTCCCAGGCTGTTGTATGACTGTTAAAATACAGGGATATTCAGGGCTTAGCGGGCCCCATCAGGACTCTGGGTCGCGGTGGCACTGCACCTACTGCACCAAAGGAACCTTCACCCCTGATCACAAAGCAATTAAGTAAACCATCTAAATGCCTCCTCTCGAAACAATGTCTAAGAGAGCACAAATCCTTCGAGTTGTTATCTTTGCTAAGGTCTTCCTGACACACTTTCTTGATTTCTAAATAATAACAAACGCCACGCAACAGTCTTACCAGTTACCGCAAAACTGTGTCTCTTCTTCCATTTTCAGCCGCGTTTAAGGTCTGCCCTGCCTTCTCTCGCAAGTCGCTCCTTATTTTTCTCTGCAATGGAAATGAAACCGAAACACCCCGTAAAACTTGAAGGCTCCTCCCAGCTACGCCTAGAGAGCGAGAAGGGAAACCCCTTGCGCTGCAGTTAGGCAATTGCAGATTCCGTCGATTAGGCGCGACAATAAAAAACAAGCATTTGCAATACAATGGGTTTCGCATTTGTGAGAAGTGATAATGTTTTAGCTAGGCGTTTTGCTTTGTAGTGTAGTGCATGTATGTGGTGTGTAGTGGAAGTATGTATGTTGTATTGGAATGTTAGTGAGGCGGGACAGTACGTGAGAGAGCGAGTTGCAAGGGAAAAAGAGAGTACAGGAGAGAGAGAGAGAGAGAGAGAGAGAAGTGGAGGGGCAACGAAAGGGAGGGATGAGAGAGGTGGACCAGTGCACAGCGTGGGAGCCACAGTCAGGTAGCCTGTGTTAGCAGGCAGTATAGAGGAGATAGGTAAGGTATGGGAGGGATGAGAAGGGGCAGTGGTATTGTGAGATGAAAGGTGGGAGTGGCAGTGAGAGAGAGAGAGAGATAAAAGGAGCAGTTGGTGTGTGGGGAGGAGAGGGCCTGGTGTAATGACAAGTGGGGAAGCGAGCAGTCCAGTAGCAGTGTGAAGATGCTACGCTTACGCTATCACACGCAGTATTAAAAAAAAAATGAAGAAGGAGGAAAGCGGGAGCAAATGATAAGAGGCGCGGATTAGATAATCTGAACACTTTATGTTGCAGTACCCGGACATTTCCTTGTTATTACAGCTCTTGGAGCTCACTGAGACGGCTCAGGCAGCAGAGGCGCTTCAAATGAAGAATGCTCACTGGAGGAGACATCACTGATCAAGAGTTGTGGGAATGGACTCCGAGTTTAGACATTAATAAACAGAAAGAAGGCACATTTATAACAAATATCAAACAACCAATGGAAATGTGAAAACAAAGGCAAAACAAAATTGTATACAATTTCCTAATCATTCCTTACAGTTCGTTTTTGAAATAACAAAAAAGAACGTCTGGATGTACAAGGATTCTTAGCAACCATTGCTTCTCCATTGTGCGAGAATAGAGAAATGTGTTTGTGTAAGAAGCCTTAGAAAAGCTTGCGGGGCTGAGTCCGAGAATTTAGAGCAATTTGCAGGTATAAAAATGCCAATGGAGTGTGTGCTAGCATTTTATAGGTCGCACACAACAAACTAACAAGTAACCCAACTTTTTTGGTCACCACAGAGGATTCCAGAGCTAAGAAAAAAACAAAACCATGGCAAGCTGGTGAAAATTAAGGAAAGGGGAGGAATGTTCCCACCTCTTCCTGACTGAATGGCAATTATTTGGTGCAGCAAAGCCAATAGCTCTCGCGTTTGCCAGAGTTAGAGCTATTGGGGTTGCAAATGACAATGGCCCTCATTCTGACCTTGGCGGTCTTTTCGCAAGACCGCTGAGTTACCGCCGCGGTGAAGACCGCCGACCGCGGCGGTGTGCCGCTGTGCGCATTCTGACCGCTGGGAGCGTTCCGCCGGAAAACCGCCAGCAGCCACACTGGCGGTCGGCGGGAAAGTGGAGACTGGTCAACCTCCACCGCCACGCCAGCAGAACACCGCCCACAGAATTACGACCCACATTTCTGTGTGGCGGTCTTCTGTTGGCGGTCTTCTGTTGGCGGTCACGTCCCTATGGCTCCCGTCGCCTCCCGGAGGACCAATGCACAAGGTAAGTTGATCGTCCGTGAGGGGAGGGGGTGGGGGGGTGTTGTGTGATGTGGGCGTGCATGGGGGTGTGCGTGTGAGTGTGTAGAGGGGGTGTGTGAGTGCGTGTATGCGGGCGGGGGGTGCTGCTGTGTCTATGGGTAATGTGTGCTGTTCGGCAGGTGCGCATGTCGGCATGTATGTGTGCGGGTATGTGTCCCCGTTGTGTATGTGTGTGTAGGGGGTGTGTATATGTGCATGTTGGGGGTGTGTGCATGTCGCGGTACATGTATGTGCATGTCGGGGTGGGGGTGGGGAGGGGGTTCGTACCACCTCTGGGGGGTGGCAGGGGGGTGGAGGGTGTGGGGGGAGGACTCGGGTGCGTAGTGGGGGGTGGGGGAGACCCCTATCAGTGCCAGGGAAGGAATTCCCTGGCCCCGATAGTGCTTACCGCCATGGTTCGCACGGCGGTTCCCGCCCGCAAGAAACCGCGGCGTTAGGCAGGGTCATAATACCCTTGGCGGTCTTGGGACGACCGCCGGGCCGGAGTGCGCAAACTCCAGCCCCGCGGTCATGACCGCCGCGGCGGTCGGAGTGGAGAAGTAGCGGTCGGTCGCGGCGGGGACCGCCGCGGTCAGAATGCCATTTTTAATACCGCCGGTCTGTTCGCGGTCCGACCGCCGTCTCTCCGCCGACCGCCAGGGTCAGAATGAGGGCCAATGTCTTTTACCCATGTGTAATGGAGTGGAGTGGATGTATATAGTGTGCAGTGGAAATATGTGGGTTGGATTGGAATTTTTAGTTGTGGAATTGTGTGACATGGGGGCCCTTTGTGTAAATTAATACCAGTTTCATTTTCAACAGTTTGTTCAAGAAGAGTTCAGTACAAGCTTCATGACTTTCAGAAGTAGTTTCACCTACAGTCACTGTTGCCCAGCTGCCAAGTTGTATTTTTTCATTTTCAGCATGCTTATGGCTTTTCGGTGACTAGTGTGTGACTCTTTGAGTGCCCTTAAGTTAGACCCTTGCGTAAATGAGTGGCTTTTAGCTTTGACGAGCCCGATGGTGGAGGGGCCCTGGGATGATGGCTTGGATGGAGGATGAGAGAAGTCCCACTATCCTGACCAGTTGGCGTAAGGATATTCTGTCTTGTCAAAGGACTGTACGGAGTTCTTTCCGAATCTTTGAGACCTTCGATGGAGGACGACTCAGGGAAGCTTTCAGTGAGTCTATTTGGAATCCTAGGAAAGCAATTTGTTGAGTTGGAACGAGTTCTGATTACTGTTGGTTGATGATAAAACCTAGGTCCTGGAGGAGAGCAATAGTCGTGTACAAGCTGTATTTGAGATGCTGAGGGGATTGGTCCATCAAAAGAATGTCATCTAAGCAGATGATCATCCGAACTCCCCTTGTACGTAGAAACTCCACCATTGGTCTTAGGAGTTTGGTAAAGCATCATGGTGCAGAGGATAGGCCGGAGAGAAGAGCTAGAAATTTGTACACCTGATCCTTCCATAAAAACTGGAGGAATCTCCAATGAGGAGGGAAGATTGGAATGGTGAGGTAAGCATCTTTGAGATCCAACCTGACCATCCAATCTCCTGTCAAAAGAATATTTCGCAGGAGATGTCTTCCATTTTGAAGTAGCGATAGAGCAGCCACTCATTGAATACTTTAAATTTATCACAGGTTTGAATCCCTTTTCTTTCTTTTGTATCAGAAAAATATTGCTTAAGAAACCGTGCAGGTAAAGTACTGAACTGTAAATGGCTCCTTTCAGTAAAAGATCTTGAACCTTTAAGTCGCTTAGAATTGATTTGTCGATGGAGAAAAATAGAGGTCTTGGATGAATGTTTTGGACTGGAGATCCATAAAATTTGATGTGCACACCTTGAATAGTTTGTAGGATGCAGGGATCTGTTGTACTTTTTTCCCAATTGTGAGCAGATTTCTGAATTCCTCCTCCCAGTTCTTGAGGGGAAAAAAGGGGTATTGCTTACCAGAAATTCCTCCAGGGGTGTTAGCGCCTGCTCTGGCAGCTGGGTTGATTCTACCTCTCCATGAAAGAGCCGGAGGAGCGGCCCCAGCAAAAACCTTTCCAGGGAAGATTATTTTAATAGAGATTTGTGCCTTATCAAAATGTTGAAACAAACTTCTCTAGTTCCTTAACAAAGGGTTCTCCAAATAGGTTACCCTGTGCAGTTTGTCCTGCCTCCGCAGTCGCTAAATCACCCAGTTTAGGGTAAATCTTTATGAGGAGGGATCTCCTTCATTCAGTTGCCAGTGCACAATTAGCATTCCCTAGCAAGCAGATAGCTCATAGAGCCCAACTGGTTATAAACTCGGCAGATAAAGGAGCGCCTGTTTGTTTAGAATGCTCCGCTAATTGAATTATTTGGGTAAGAGGGCCAACCACGTCAAGTAACTTATCTTGGCAATCCCTCTATGAACAATCTTTTCCTTTTTGGGATCCCTCATGTATTTATTAAAAAAAGGTACAGAGCTTTGGGTCTATGTCAGGGGTGACCGCAAATTTCCCTTGTAAGGATGGTCTGGGGCACTCTGCTCTAAGTTAGCCCTGACTTCTTTTTCTAAGGGCTGTCATATGTTGCTGGAAACATAAACTGCTACTTTTTGATCAGGAATCCACTCAGAAGAATGGGGGTGATAAATAGTGGATGGATCATACATGTCTGACTGAACTACATCTCCTTCAGCGAATTCTGAAGAAGTGGACCCAGGGCGCCATGGTCTCTTAGGGTCCTGATCGGTATCAGAGGAAACATCTCCATGTGAATAACCCTCTCCCCTAAAGGGGACCTCATACACAAGGTCAGAATTTTGGGCGACAGTGTCTCTATTTTCTCTGGGTTGGACATCCTCCCGGTAGAGTGCGCATGTAAGCGTGAGTGCACTCTTATGAAAGGTTTCGGATAGTTTATCGAAAACCTCCAGCGTGAGCATTTCCTCAGGAGCTTGCAATATAGGGGAAAAAACGTGCTCAGTCAGAAAGCCTAAAGTGCAATATTAGGAAGAAAATACAGTACACATCTGAAGAAGCGCATCAATAAAAACACATTAAAACACTAATAAATTGAATAACTATCAATGTCTGAGGAGTTAATAAAGGAATGACTTAACTGATGTGCGCTGAAGAAAGAGAAACGGGAAGGGACGTCACGTGATTATATACAATAGACTGTGTTGTGATTGGACTTTGGTTACTATGGACACGTTCACTCTGAGACTCATGGGACTTGTAGTTCTGACGTTGTTATATGTTTCTTCTTTTATAAATTTGAAAATGCTGTTTTATTAAAGTGAATAAAGAAATGAATAATCCTCACCTCCGTCCTGACACAGAATTCAGACGGCGCCCTGTTAACATGAAGTCAAAAACTAGTGGTGAGAGTGAGAACTGAACCCTACCAGTAAAGTACAGAGGACCTGCTGGGAAATTCCAGTACTGTTCACTTGAAGCTAGATGAGCCACATAACATGCCTGCAGTGACCCCGCTTACATTACAAAGGTCTTGACGTAAGGGCTGGTTTGTGTATCTCGTTTAGTTTAGGACTCCTTAAACCAGTAAATGCAAATCCATTAAACAGGTAGAAAGATACAAGGGAGGGGAGAAGATTGAAAGAGTGGACATGCAGCGTGAATATGAGGTGCGCAGTATTAATGTATACTATACAGAGTCCACAAGTTGTCAGCTGTGGAGTTCAGAGAGGGAGTTCAGGAGCCTGGAAGTTCCCCAGGGAATGGCGCAATATATAAAACCCTCCTTAAATAGCACATCTGGTAAGTGGACTGCGCTCCTTAGGAAGTGTGACAAGCATTTAAAAAAAGCTAAAGAGGGAGGAGCAGGCAGCAGAGGGGTGGAAGAAATAGTACCTCAATCATATTGGGAGCAGCGAAGGAGTACTAATTAAGTTAAATTAATCAGTGATTGATCCCTGCTCCGCTGACAGGACTGGAAATGATGTCAGCTTGAAGTGGATAAATTACGAGGCTGATAAGAAGAGTGTCACACCAGCCAACAAATGGTGAGTGACAGGCAGGCTCCAAGCCCTTTTCTAACTGCAACAGCATCTCACAAGCGATACGCATGCGCTGGCGCATGCTATCGCAGGATCAACCCTAATTACAACAACGCAACAAGATAGTAAAGTGTTTAAGGCCTAATTCACAGCATTCGAAAGTAGGGTTAAGTGGCATTTTCAAAGTGGACCGGGCAGATTTAAAAAATAAACAAAAAGGAAAATGAACAGGCTCTGGCAAACCAATATATCTGCTTCTTTAATATCTATCGCAAGCAGCCATAATTTCTGAAGTGTTACAACTTTAAAGTCACACCTATTGGTTTGTCAATTTTGCATATGTAACTACCAGCAGGAAAGAACAGCGGACTGGGGTGGCTAAGCTGGACCCTATAAGGACTGGGGGTAATGCGTCCTGAGGGCTCTAAGTCATATGGGCAGCAGTGAGGGTGGTAGCAGAAGATTAGAACTGGCCAACCTGCCAGGCCAGGTGGTGACTGGCATGCGCACGACGCCCCTAGCTTTTGAAAGGTAGATGTATCTTTGCATGGGACAACTCCGGCACAGGATTAGTCGGGCATCCTTTTGTAGGATCCAATACCCAGAAAAGAGTGCACCACCACCAAAGAGCTTAAAATGCAAAGGCTGGAGGGTCAACAATGAGATACTGACAGTGAGTGTTGCCTCACCCACCCACACCTACCAGGACAGCAGGCGTCACAGCTGCTGCACGAGATAGGGTGGAACAGATCTGCTGCAAATATCATGAAGAAAAGTAGACAGCACGGTGGCGGAGACAGCAACATTAAATTGCAACAATAACACATAAGGGCGGCCGACGAAAGGGAAAGAGTTGCTATAACAGTGGTCCTTGGGATTCCAGATGACTGGGACATTGAGAGCCAGAGAGGGTTAGTCGCAAAGCAGGCATGGCACTTGCAGCCCAGGCATGGCTGGAAAGGGCCTTGGATGTCACATATTGGTAGCAAGGGAAGCCTAGAAGCTGCTGTGCGCAACCCGTGCAGCCTTCTCATCCAGCGCACGGATAGGAATCTATATCAGATCGTGCTGTCAAAAGATGATTTATGGTGTTGCTGAATTGGCTGGACTGGGGAGCACTGATTTATGGCTGTATGGTGGATTTATGACTTTCATTCTCGCATGATTATTGGACATATCAATGATAGATTACAGATGGAATGATTTATGACAGCCAGTAATTTATGACTTAACATTAAAAAACTGACACCTTTTCATCTCAGACCGGTGTCTTAGACTCTTACTGAAAGAAAGGAGGGTGGAGGGGAGTGCCAGCTAAAGGCCCAGCAGGACCTGATAGTCCATCGGGGGCAGGTTATGAATACTCTAGATATTTTTCGCACAAAACATGGTGCAGTGTTTTCCCAATGTTTGCTGTTCATCTACTGGAAAATGCACAGTTTTGCAAGCATTACTTCTGTGACTTATGCAGGGCAACTGGAATTATGTACAAAGGAGGCCCAAATATGTAGTACTGTCTAATAAATTATGTAGCAGGTAAAGGACAATTATGTGGCGAAATGTTGCATATTCTGTGGCATTATTATTTCACTCTTCTGTCATTTTAACACACAGCAACACTGCCTGGCCAAACGTTTCAACTCATATGGACCAATTTAATAACTGACAACAGAAAAAAGCAATTGAAAAGTGACTAAATAACTTTTACAAAGGGGTTTGCTACTGATGAGTATCATGAGAAAAGCTTTGTTCCCGAAACGTTTGATCGGTTTAGGTTACAAAAAACGCTGGGGGTTGTAATCGTCAATTATGGATTAGGTGGCAAATCCATAATTAAGTGGAAAACACATGGCCACAACTTGACATGTGTAAAGTGGTTGTCTATTCATGAGAATTGTTGCACACTTACAGCATGTACCATAAGGGAAACGTATAGCATTTAACTGATACCTGTGCGATACACGACCACTGGAATTATGTAGGATATTGGGATGCACCTGTACATCTGTAACCTGGTCCAACAAGGGTATAGCTCATCTATTCTTGTCAGTAACTGGACTTTGTTCTATGCTATAGAAAGCTAAAGAAGAATGCGTGTAAAACCATGGCTCAAACATGCAAATCTATGTTATAAGCAAAGAAACTGAACACAGGCTGTATAACACACAAAGACATCTAGCTGCATTAGAAGGAAATATGAAACTGGTTTGAACATGCCATTTGGAAAACAAACAATGAAATAAAAGGAATTATGTCCCATTTTATGGATAAAGCTACTAACTACCGACTGGTACCATGGAGGTTGATTAATCTGAATCAACATTAAATCTTCACACCCCAGTCAGTATATAAACAAATTAACATGGCAGCTTAAAATGAATCAATCCTTTAAATAGGAGTTTATTTGACAATCATTGGCATTACCTAACGATAAGGCACCAGATTGGCAGAATCGGCCTTCCAGATTAACCACACAAACATACACCTCCCATCCGCTGTCTTTTAAGAAACAAATACATGTGGCAGTCAAAGGTGGTACATGAACATTGCTCCAAACCCCTAAGCGTTTGACAAAGCAATGAACCAGCAAGATTAAGCATGGGAATTGTCAACTGAAACTATTGACCTAAACATTCCATCAATATTACATATGCGCGAAATTAGCAGTCTAAATTGAAACAATAACATAGTTACTCAGCCTAAAGAACGTGAAACAGTGCAACATGTATATGCAAAGAAAGGCATTCAAAAGTGGTAGAAGGCAGCAGAAGCAAGATAGGAGGTCACAAAGGGACATTAATCTTTCAAGGTACCAAGTTTGGAAATACAGCATAGTAGAAATGAATGGCTGCTGCCTCTATACAGCGCACAATACCTTAAAATGAGGTTTCCTGGCACTTTTTAAATCACTCTACCAGAAAGGGAGAAGCTGCGAAAAACATTTAATAATTGAACAGGTAATATTTTAACCCCACTCTGAAGCTTTCATAGTTGGCTTGGGCACGAAGAGAAATAGGCATGGCATCCCATGCCTTAGCCATCAAAACAGGCAATGGTCGGCATCCCTGTGTCGTTCTTTTATATGCTGGAAGAAAAGGAAATATTTTTCTGATGACTGACCGAAGCTGAAAATAGGAAGTTGTGAGAGATTTTTTATGTTTTTTTAAACCTGAGTTTGGAATCAAAATTGTTTCCCAGGTTCCTTGTGTGCTCAGCAGGAGAGAATGAGAGTCCTAGAAAGGTGGGCTGGTACTTATGTGTCCATATGTTATGATCTCCGATAATAAGGACCTCAGTTTCATCTCAATTGAGTACAAAAGAGTTGTTTCTTATCCAGCAAGTAACCTCCCAAAAGCAGGACAGAACTTTATGAGATGTAAGTTTTGTATTTCGGTCCAGCCTTGGGATCAGCTGGGTGTCATCTGCACAGGCATAAACGTTAACGTTGAATGAATCAACCTGGCCATGGGTCTGTGTACAAGTTAAAGAGTGTTGGTCTGATGGGCAAACCCTGACAGACATCAGTAAGAATTGACTTGCTTGAGAATTGAAAATTGGCAATTCGGACTATTTGAGTGTGGTCTTTTAAGAACAAAACAAACCATTTATAGACTCTGTGTGATGCTGGCAGCCAAACCTTTCAACAATATATCATGAAAGACGCCGTCAAAGCAGCCAATAAGGCTAACAAGACCAAGGCCGCACCTCCATCATCCAGAATAAGCCAGTGGTCGTTTGTGGCTTTGGCCAAAACAGTTTCAGTGCTAAAGACCTTCTGAAAACCCGACTGAACTGAATGAGGGAGCAAGTGTGTCCCCAAGAAGCTCATGAGCTGTCTATTCACCAGAGATTTTGTGATTTTAGCAAAAAGAGGAACAGGGGAAATGTGACTGTAGTTTGAGAACACTGTGGGGTCGAGAGCAGGCTTTTTTAGTAGCAGTTTTCCGGTCGCCTTTTGTTATGTGGTAGGAACAGTACATCCGATGAGGGATTTTTCATAAAGATTGGCCAGCACTGGAATGACGAATGTTCCGAACTTTTTCAGAAGGAATATAGGACAGACATCATTTGGGGAAGAAGAGATGAGTGAGGATAGCACAATGGTGATCTGATTCGTCTTTGCCAGCACATGTTAATTAGGATTGTATGGTCATTCCTATTTATGTCACTGGTCAGCCCTAGATTTTAGGTTAGCTTCATGATCTATTTTTAGCTATTTATCAGGCAGTGCCCAACAAACTTAAAATTTAAATAAATAAAATAGCTTTGATCATTAATATTATACAAGCTCCAAATCATCCAACAATGCATTAGATAGAATATTAGGATTAACTATAAAATCAAAATAAAGGAAGAAAAAACATGGAGAAACATAAGTCATAAGATCCTATAACGATTTAGAGGAAGCGTATCTAGCCAGACAGCTAGCAATATCCAGATGTCTTTACTGTTTATACTTCAAAAAATCACCAAGCCTCATAGAATGTATCTAATTGTTGATTCCTAGAAGTGTATTCTGACATGAAGCAATGTTGACTGCCACAATACAATGGAAGGTATTTTGTTCGATTTCCAATGCTGTAACATGAGTGACTGAGTGATAGAGAAGGCAACAGGTATGAAATTCTCATCTGATTGCGAACATTTATTATTACCAGAATAACCAAATAGCACTACATATTGGCGCTTTTCATGCAGAAAATCTAAAAGTCCCTCGTGCCCAGAAGATTTAGTGGTTCTTGCTGCTGTTTCAACAACAAATTCTTTTTTTGTGGGACAAGTTTGTTACCCATGTGCCAGACCACCAACCTGGAGAACTAGTCGATCTTCTAGTCTCTACCCTTTGACCAGTCTTGCAAGGGCAACAGTGCCAGGAGACTACTCTCCCACCAGCATAGCTCGCCAGGTCACTAAGACATGCAGCCCACTTGACCGCTGCAAGGTGGAGATCATATGAAGACAATAGTCAAAGTTGCAAGGAAACTACTGACAGGATGACGAAAGTTCTGACAGCCAAGTGCAAGACCAGAACTGAATTCTGGAAGGTATGGACTATGGGCAAGATTTTTTTTTTTTGGTGGGCAGGCTGTCCTCGGACAGAGCAACTGTCGGTCAGTCAAATAATCTTTATGCGGCTAGTACTAGCCATAAAAGAAAAGAGAAATTCGTAAAAGTGTCAGGGATAGATAAAAAACAGATACCACTGCAAGGGCAAATAGGGAGTTAAATTCAAATCAGGTGGTAATATGTTTAACCCCTTCACTGCCAGGCCTTTTCCCCTTCCTGTGCCAGGCCTTTTTTTGGCTATTTGGGGCAGTTCGCGCTTAGGCCCTCATAACTTATTGTCCACATAAGCTAGCCAAGCCAAATTTGCGTCCTTTTTCTCCAACATCCTAGGGATTTTAGAGGTACCCAGACTTTGTGGGTTCCCCTGAAGGAGGCCAAGAAATTAGCCAAAATACAGTGAAAATTTCGTGTTTTTTTAAAAAATGGGAAAAAGTGGCTGCAGAAGAAGGCTTGTGTTTTTTTCCCTGAAAATGGCATCAACAAAGGGTTTGCGGTGCTAAAATTACCAGCTTCCCAGCTTTCAGGAACAGGCAGACTTGAATCAGAAAACCCAATTTTTCAACATAAATTTGTAATTTTACTGGGACATACCCCATTTTTACGATTTGTTGTGCTTTCAGCCTCCTTCCAGTCAGTGACAGAAATGGGCATGAAACCAATGCTGGATCCCAGAAACCTAAACATTTCTGAAACGTAGACAAAATTCTGAATTCAGCAAGGGGTCATTTGTGTAGATCCTACAAGGGGTTCCTACAGAAAATAACAACTGGAAAAAAATAAATATTGAAATTGAGATGAAAAAATTGCAATTTTTCTCTACGTTTTACTCTGTAACTTTTTCCTGCAATGTCAGATTTTTGAAAGCAATATACCGTTACGGCTGCTGGACGCTTCTGGTTGCGGCGATATATAGGGCTTGTAGGTTCATCAAGAACCCTAGGTACCGAGAGCCAATAAATGAGCTGTACCCTGCAGTGCGTTTTCATTTATTTACTGAAATGTAAAGAGTGAAAAATAGCTATCAAGAAAACCTTTGTATTTCCAAAATGGGCACAAGATAAGGTGTTGAGGAGCAGTGGTTATTTGCACATCTCTGAATTCCGGGGTGACCATACTAGCATGTGAATTACAGGGCATTTCTCAAATAGACGTCTTTTTTACACACTCTCTTATATTTGGAAGGAAAAAATGTAGGGGAAGACAAGGGGCAATAACACTTGTTTTGCTATTCTATGTTCCCCCAAGTCTCCCGATAAAAATGATACCTCACTTGTGTGGGTAGGCCTAGCGCCCGCGACAGGAAATGCCCCAAAACACAACGTGGACACATCACATTTTTTTAAAGAAAACAGAGGTGTTTTTTGCAAAGTGCCTGCCTGTAGATTTTGGCCTCTAGCTCAGCCGGCACCTAGGGAAACCTACCAAACTTGTGCATTTTTGAAAACTAGAGACCTAGGGGAATCAAAGATGGGGTGACTTGTGGGGCTCTGACCAGGTTCTGTTACCCAGAATCCTTTGCAAACCTCAAAATGTGGCTAAAAAAACACATTTTCCTCACATTTTGGTGACAGAAAGTTCTGCAATCTGAGAGGAGCCACAAATTTCCTTCCACCCAGCGTTCCCCCAAGTCTCCCGATAAAAATGATACCTCACTTGTGTCGGTAGGCCTAACGCCCGCCACAGGAAATTCCCCAAAACGCAACGTGGACACATCACAATTTTTGACAGAAAACAGATATTTTTTTGCAAAGTGCCTACCTGTAGATTTTGGCCTCTAGCTCAGCCGGCACCTAGGGAAACCTACCAAACCTGTGAATTTTTGAAAACTAGAAACCTAGGGGAATCCAAGATGGGGTGACTTGTGGGGCTCTGACCAGGTTCTGTTACCCAGAATCCTTTGCAAACCTCAAAATTTGGCTAAAAAAAACAAATTTTCCTCACATTTCGGTGACAGAAAGTTCTGGAATCTGAGAGGAGCCACAAATTTCCTTCCACCCAGCGTTCCCCCAAGTCTCCCGATAAAAATGATACCTCACTTGTGTGGGTAGGCCTAGCGCCCGCGACAGGAAATTCCCCAAAACACAACGTGGACACATCACAATTTTTGACAGAAAACAGAGGTGTTTTTTGCAAAGTGCCTACCTGTAGATTTTGGCCTCTAGATCAGCCGGCACCTAGGGAAACCTACCAAACCTGTGCATTTTTTAAAACTAGAGACCTAGGGGAATCCAAGATGGGGTGACTTGTGGGGCTCTATCCAGGTTCTGTTACCCAGAATCCTTTGCAAACCTCAAAATTTGGCTAAAAAACACGTTTTCTACTCATTTCGGTGACAGAAAGTTGTGGAATCCGAGAGGAGCCACAAATTTCCTTCCATCCAGCGTTCCCCCAAGTCTCCCGATAAAAATGGTACCTCACTTGTGTGGGTAGGCCTAGCGCCCACGAAAGGAAATAGCCCAAAACACAACGTGGAAACACAACACATTTTTTCATTGAAAACAGTGCCTACCTGTGGATTTTGGCCTCTAGCTCAGCCGGCACCTGGGGAAACCTAGCAAACCAACGCTTTTTTGAAAACTAGAAACCTAGGGGAATCCAAGATGGGGTGACTTGTGGGGCTCTGACCAGGTTCTGTTACCCAGAATCCTTTGCAAACATCAAAATTTGGCCAAAAAAACACTTTTTCCTCTCATTTCGGTGACAGAAAGTTCTGGAATCTGAGAGGAGCCACAAATTTCCTTCCACACAGCGTTCCCCCAAGTCTCCCGATAAAAATGGCACCTCACTTGTGTGGGTAGGCCTAGCACCCACGAAAGGAAATGGCCCGAAACACAACGTGGACACATCACATTCTTTCACAGAAAACAGAGGTGTTTTTTGCAAAGTGCCTACCTGTGGATTTTGGCCTCTAGCTCATAAAAATAGGCCAATCTGCCCCCAAGGGGGGCAGAAATGGCCTAAATATATTTTTCCCCCTGGGGGAGTGACTCTTGCCTAAGGAGTCGCTCCCAACCTCCAAAAAACCCAAAAGAAAACAAAAACAAAAAACAAAAAAATGATCCCTGGTGCCTAGAGGTTTCTGCCCCCCCCCCCCCTCATGCCAGTTTCAGAAAAAAAGAAAATCCCTGGTGTCTAGTGGGCGTTTCAAAAGCCGGATTGCAAGCAATCCGGCTTTTGAAACGCTCAGAGAGACTTCAAAGGGAAAGAAATACATTTCCTTCCCTTTGAAACCTCTCTGGGCCTCCCCCACGTGATCGAAAGAGAAATGCAAAGCATTTCTCTTTCGATGCGCGATGGGAGGAGGCCCTGTGACAAATCAGCGCGCGGTCACAGGGGGAGTGGGGGGGGGGGGTCGGGGTGGAAGGGGAAGGGTTTCCCCTTCCATTCCTGCCTTGGGGGGGTGGGTGGAGAGCACAGGGGGGGAGCGCTAGCGCTCCCCCCAGTTCCCGCGTGCAGGACTAGGTGATCTCGTCCAGGGCACAGTAGGGGTTAAAAGAAGCAATAAAAACATCAATATCTCATCAAATGCTTTATTCAGGTCGAGATTAGAAAGTAAAATTATTTTGTTCACATAAGAAGGAAGTTAAAAGCATTTCCATTTTAGAATACACAGTTGTGCAGTATATAGGAAACAGTGTGCGGAAGACATTGTGATGCGAAGGGTTTATTAACTTAGGGAGTGTTGAAGAGTGAAAATGCATGCAAAAAACCCATGTACCATGCTGAGAGAGCGGATTGTAGTAACGAACGTGAGACAGGTAGGTTTGAAGTATTTATTCTTAGTCCATGTAAGAGCCCCGCACACCATGCAACGTCTCGTCTCGGCCTCAGCTCCAACTGCCGCTCACGAGTGTTCCCATCTAGAACCTTACTCATAACATTCCAAACTAGCCCAATACAAGCCCATTAATACATATCTTCCCTCTGAATTTTTTTATTTTTATACATAGATATATATATAATAATACAAACACAGTAATTCTACTAATGATAATACATTTCGCTACAACAACTCGTAACAAAATTTGCTAAATCACTCTATATAAACTCTAACATTATTAATGTACAAAATCTCTCAATTTCATTGGTGTTCTGATATTCCTTCCAAACCTTCCAATCCTGCCTCCTGAATTAATATCTCTATACTCATTCTCAATTCTCTCTTCATTCTCCATTCTCGCTTCACAACTCCCCACTTCTCCTCCAATAATATTTCCTTCACATATATCATCCATCCAATCATAATTCCTCAATCTACCCCATCACACGCTTTCTTACATTTAGCCAAACAGCTTAGATGCCACACCTTCCCATCACTCAATCGCGCCGAATTACAAAATAACTCAGTAACTTTCAATGGTTCACTAAACCTACTTTCTCCTTTACGTACTTTACAATTTTTTTTTAACTCTTACCCACTCACCAACCTTCACGGGCACCATTTTCACATTCTGTTTCCGATCATAATTCATCTAATACATCCTTTTTGCCTCCAATATTTTTTTTTAAAACATTTTCCACAGACCATTCTGAAACTTTTCCTTCCCGAATCCACGCACACTCCTTACTCACGGGTTCCCTACCTCTCATACTAACAAATGGACTCTTACCAGTACTACTACTTGCTGTTATCCTGTACGTCCAAATCATTTTGAATACTTATTTTTCCCAATTCAATCCACTACTAACTGCCAATTGTATCGTACTTTTGATTACACGGTTAAACCGCTCAACTAAACCATTGCCATCTGGATGATATACAGAAGTTAATTTGTGAACAATACCATTCCTTTGTAGAAATGTTTTGAAAGTATCAGCGATAAATTGATGACCATTATCAGAGATCACACACCTTGGTAGACCTTCCTTCTTAAACAACTTATCCAGAAACCACACGACACCCTCACTCTGCACGTTATCTGTGTTTTTCACCTCTGGCCATTTAGAAAAGTGATCCATTGCTACAATAACATATTTCTTTTCAGTCAGTTCATTTTCAACCGGTCCCATAATATCAATATCAATTTTTTCCCATGGCGTATTTGGGCAAGACACAGGAATCAACAGCGGATTAAAAGTCTTTCGTGTTTTATCTGCATTCTCACACATGACGCACTCTCTTACTAGTCTCTCCACCTCGGCATCCAAACCTGGCCACCAGTACATGTTCTTCACTCTCGCCTTGGTCTTGGAAATACCTAAATGCCCTTAATGGCATACTCCCACTATTTTTGCACGTAACAACTTTGGTGGAACAAACCTACCACACCTCAAGAGTATATTTTGCTCTTCACTAAGCTCATTATGAACTTCCCAAAAATTCCTTTCAGATTGACTGAGGATTGTTTTGTTCAGCCACCCTGAAAGCACATAAGTCAATACATTCTGTAATTCATTGTCAGCCTCCATGGCCCTTTTCCATTCAACTTCGTTGACTCCATCCTGTCCTTCATCAAATAGTAAAGCAACTTGCTCATCCTCCACAAACTTTTCATCACATTCTTTCCTAGGATCACAAGGTAATGGTAACCGACTTAAAAAATCAGCTACCCTATTCCTTGCACCAGGTATGAACTGTACTTCGTAATCAAAATCCAATAGTTTCACAGACATCCTAGCTAGTCTCGGAGAAGCATTTTGTAGCCCCTTGCTAGTAAGAACTTTCGTCAAAGGCTTGTGATCGGTTCTCACAATCACTCTGAGTCCCCAAATGTATTGCCTGAAATGTACTAAACTCCATGAACACGCTAACATCTCTTTTTCTATTACTGAATATTTTACCTCCGCATCCTTTAATGATCTTGAAGCGAAACCAATGATCCATTCTTCATTCTCATCATTCTTTTGAGATAAAACCACTCCTAACTCTTTAGCACTGGCATCGGTAGTGATATTAGTTTTACTTAAAAGATCAAAACCCTTCAAGAAAGGAGCCTTACTAATCTCAACCTTCAGTTTATCAAATTCCTCCTGACAATCCCTGGACCACACAAATTTAACTCTGGTCTTCAGTAATTGTCTAATGGCAAAAGTCTTTTCTGAAAATTTATGCCATCTTCACTAATCTCATGACTGAGATACTTAACGCTTCTGCTAGCAATTTTGCATTTGTCAAACTCTACTGTCAAACCTTTCTTTTCAAACACATCCAATACCATATGTAACCGCTCATCATGTTTTTTTTTGTTTTTCCCATTATCAAAACATCATCTTGAAAGAACATGGTACCATTTATACTAGATAATAAGTCACTCATAATTCTCTGAAACATTGCAGCAGCAGAATCTAGTCCGACAGGTACCCTCTGTGAATTGATAACAACCAAATGGTGTTATGAACATCGTTAATTTCTTGCTATCAGGATCCAACTTAATTTGATGATATGCAGATTTCAAGTCAAGTGTAGAGAACCAACTCATACCCTTCGTGCATGCAAACATTTAATTTATCTTTGGTAAGGGGTACTGATCAATTCTTATACTTTCATTCAAGCTCCGCAAGTCAATACACAATCTGACCTTTCCATTTGTACGTTTTACAACAACCAGAGGAGAAATCCACTCCGCTTACTCTACACGCTCGATTATACCCTCGTTCATCAGCCACTTAAGTTCGCACAAAAATTCATCCCTTATAGAGAAAGGTACATATCGGACCTTATGAACTATTGGCTTGGCATCATTTCTCAATACTATCTTATGACTAAAGTCATTCAAACAACTAACTTTACCAGAAAAAACTTTGGAATACTTGTGCACAATTTCCTCGCTATTAACAATACTTTCCGTAGATAACACCGGTTCAGAACTATTCGTGTTAAGAATTATACCTAATTTTCCTTGATCTTCCCAACCCAAAACCGAAGGACCTTTTTCTGAAATATACAATTTGCACATTGCACTTTTCCTTTAAATTCGAATACCATGTTTTTGTACCCTAGAAAATTAATTATTTCCCCAGTATAGCTTTTCGCTTTCACATCTGTTTTATCTAACATGTCTCCGTACGTTTATTTGAATTTTTCTATCCAAATCTTTTTTTCACTAATGGAGAAAGGCGAACCAGAATCAACAGTTACTTTAACTGCAATACCACCCAGGCACAGTTCGCATACAGGTTTTCTATTTGTTCCTTGTTCAATATCAAGTAAATCATATTCTATGCAAAAGATTCCATTCTCATCATCCTTATCCTCTTGATATTCCCAATCACTCTCTTCTTCGATATACTTAACATTTCCTTTTTTAGAGCTTTTGCAAACTCTTGCAAAATGCGGCCACATAATGAACATTTCTGATTCTTTGCAGGACATTTCTTATTATCAGCACTTCCACATCTATAGCATTTTTTGAGACTATACTGATCACATTGTTCCCTCTGCTTGTAGCGAACAGTCTTCATGTAGTTTTTCTGCTAGGTTTTTCTTTGGTGATCAAAACTTGTTTTGTGTCTTTCATATCCTCTTCAATGGCTTTGACGCATCTACCAGTAAGTTCCGCTTTTTTAACTAGCGCTATCACTTCTTTCAAGGGCGCTTCACCATTTACCCACAATTTATCTTGAATATTAGGGTTACTGGTGTGCATCACTATATGATCACAAATGAGTTCTTCTTGTAATCCTCCGAACCTGCATGTTTTTGCTAAATTGCTGAGAGCTGATACATACTCTTCAACAGTTTCAGATTTAGTCTGTTTCCTCTGAAAAAATGTAAATCTGTCCACCGCTACACAAACTGTCGGTGAGAAATGAATGTCTAAATCCTCTAATGCTTGCGTAAACACATCTCCACTTTCTGCATCATTTTTTTTCCATTTCATTGTACAGTTTCAAACTCCCAGGACCAATGCAATGCAGTAAAAGTTTCTTTTTTTTTTTCAGCAGAAAATTCTTCTTCTTCAAAGGTGTCTAAATAATTGCAAAAATATTCTTTCCATTCTTTCCACCTCATGACAGGCTCCCCTTTAGCCTGAAGAAAAGGTTGAGGTGGATGTAAATTTAAAGTAGCCATTTTTTAAAATTATTATTATTAATTGCTCCTTGTTATTATTAACTGCTCCACTGATATTCTGTTCTATCTGTCCCCGCAAATCGCTGATATGTTGATTGAGGGTTTTTTCCTCTAATCACTTAACAGCGCGTGTGACGTCAACACACACGTTGTGCACACCTTGAGGGTATTTCCTCTAAGATCCTGGCCGATCGCGTAGCGTCAACACGCACGTTCCAATGCCTGCCATCAATCTTCATGTGCGAGTCTCCTCTAAGATCTTGGGCAATCGCTTAGCGTCAACACGCACGTTCCAATGCGTGCCTTCAATCTTCATGCACAAGAGTAGAGACAGGTTTTCTACAGCGCGCGCAAGATCTCGTGCCTTGAATGGAGCACGAAACGCGCTTAACAGCCACCAGACGGCACCGTGAAGAAAGTGTGGATCATAGCACCTACAGGTATCCTGCATCAGACATGGGATCCAAAAAAAAGTGTATGTTCCCAAGGGTTCTGAAATTCGAGAGCCGTGCAGACGAAGAAAACTGAAATCAGGCCAATCAAAACGAAGCAGCAGGGTGTTGTGGGGGCTAGCCCATCCTCATCGCCAAAATCCTGTAGGAACGAACGTGAGAAAGGTAGGTTTGAAGTATTTATTCTTAGTCCATGTAAGAGCCCCGCACACCATGAAACGTCTCGTCTCGGCCTCAGCTCCAACTGCCGCTCACAAGTGTTCCCATCTAGAATCTTACTCATAACATTCCAAACTAGCCCATTACAAGCCCATTACTACACGGATGATCTTGCAGTGCTTATTTTGGTACTCCAAGTAGACAAAACTATGGGGGTCATTTTGGCCCCGGCGGTACAAACCGCCTACTGCTGCAGCGACGGCCGCCAAAAGACCGTCGCCGCAGCTACCAGCCGTCCACCGGATTATGACCACAGCCAGATTTCCGCCAGAAGGATGGCGGAGATCCGGCTGTGGCCATGCCGGCGGATGGCGGTTAAGGTGGCGCTGCTGCCAGCAGCAGCTCCACGCCAGTAGTGCCAGAGGACCCCCTGACTACAGGTAAGTCGGGTGCTCCAAAAGGGAAGAGGGGTGTTGTGTGTGTGTGTAGGGGTGTGTGTATGTCTGTGCCTGTGTGTATGTGGGTGTGTGTTGCGTGTTGTGTGTGTGCATGTATGGATGTGTGAGTGCGTGTATGTTGAGTCGTGTGAATGTGTGTCAGTGTGTATGTATGTAAGTGTGTGTGGATGTGTGTGGATGTGTGTGTGAATTGATGTATGCATGCATGGATGAATGTTGGAATGGGTGTGTGCATGCGTGTGTGAAGGGAGGGGCATGTATGAAGGAGTGTGTAATGGGTTCTTTATCCCGAAACAAATGAAAGGGATATTGGAATAAGGTGACAGGCGCAGAAGGTGAGGGTTTAGTTAATTTATTTGTGCTTCGGTTTTATGGGTGTCGCCTTTTATCCTATGTTCCTGGTTCACAAGGACAAAGCATCTGTAGTCCAAAAGAAAATTAACAAAGTTCCCCTTTTTCTTTTCTTTCAGGGTTATGAATGATAGTCCAGAAGTGGCCGGGTCCAGCTTTGGGAAGGTCTCCGATCTTCCTCTACGTCAGTGGGCCAGGCTCTCCAAAACAAAAATAGAAGAAGGACAACAAAACAGGTAAGTGGGATATATTTTTGAGGGATATAAGGTTAGTAGGGTGGTGGGGGGATAGGCATAAGTGAAGGGAGGTGAGGATACAACAGCTCTCTAGTTGTGGTTCTATTTATAGGTGCTCTCAGGCATTCCTTTCTGTCTAGAAGTCTTCTGGCTGTCGGTACCTTGGTGCGGTTAGGTTTATTTTTAGGATTTTCTGCTAGATGGTCTCCCCTTCCTTGCAGGATCTCCCTCTCTTTCCCTTGTCCCCCCCTTTTCCCAACAGCCACCCTCTCGTAATACCCCAGCTGTGGTACGAACGTACCTGAGTTGGCCACGCCCCTCCGGGGACGCGGCCGGTGCTTTCGCAGTCTCCCGGCTTCTCAGTGACGGGGGTGGGAGGGCCCCTGAGGCTTTCCTTCTCCTTCCGATCCTCTGCTCCTTCGACGATTTCCTTCCTCTCGGTCTCCGGCGTCCGAGCGTCCTTTTCTCCTGGTCGCGTTCGGCGAGAGTCTTCTTCCGTCTTCCTCTCTCCGTTTCCTCTTCGTCCGTCTTTTCTTTCAGTTTCCGCCCAGACGCCGAAGGCGTCTGACGTCATAGGGGGGCGTCTCCCTCGAGTGTGTTGGGGGCCGTCAATCGCGGCCGTCGTGGTATTTTGTATATCGGCATCCGGAACCGTCCGGTTACAGAGTGGGTCTGGGGAGGAAGGGGGGAAACCTGGGGAGGGCGAGGAAGACCCCTATCAGTGACAGGGAAAGGATTCCCTGTCACTGATAGTCCTACCGCCATGGTTTTCATGGCGGTAAGCATGCCACGAAAACCATGGCAGTAGGCGGGGTCATAATCCCGCAGGTGGGCAAGTGACGGCCTTCAGGCTGGAGACTGAAGGCTCCAGCCCAGCGGTCATTACCGCTGTGGCAGTCGGTGTGGTACACTGGCTGTTTGGCTTCAGCCAAACCGCCAATGTCATAATATGGAGAAAAGTACTGCCAGCCTGTTGGTAGTACTTTTCTCCATATTAATGCCGACCACCGGGGTCATAATGACCCCCTATATGTTCTGCCAAAGTGTTCACTGTACCGTGCCAAGGCATGTGGGTCGGAGCAGGCATACCGTTGAGGTTATGAAGGCCCAGACAAGCCTGAGATTAGCTTGATGGCCCTGGGAGGACGATTGGTACCAGTGAGAGAGAGGTGCAGGATGTAGTTGCTGTGAGTCGGGTAGATTCTGGGTAAGCAAAGATACTGATAGTACAATGAAAACAGATGGCACAGGAAAGGAACACAAAATTGTGTTAGTCAGCTTTTAGTGTATAAAAAATAGGGGTACGGATCACTCAGTGAAGTTCACAGACAGAGTTGTGCAGATTTGCCACAGACCACATCTGCTGTCCCTCCCCACCATTTCTAGTGAGTGTTTGGAGCAGGTGTCCTGGTGCTAGCTGCCAAAGTAAAGTCAACCAGGGACATAGGGCCTTTTTTCCTACTTTATCTTGAATTGCTGAATAATTATTGTGCTTTGACTATCTGTATTGTAATTGATTTGACCCAGCATTGCAATAGTTTTGCCATTATTTAGCCAGCATTGTTAATTTACATGATTGTTTTGCTGTTATTTTCATTAAAACTATATTGTATCAACCATGTGTTTTGCTCCTTACTGGGTGTCCTTATTGATTTGTACCTGATGAATATAGCTTGGGGTGTGTGACAGGGCACAGGTAATAGGGGCGGAAGCGGAGTACCCCTGGGGTACTCCGCCTAATGCCTGAACTTAGTTACGTCCAGCACGGCCAGACGAGGGAGACGTGCTGGGAGAAGCCGCGCAAAAAACTGGAAGGAGAGAAGCCGGCGAGGGGAAAGCGAGGAGAAAGACACGCGTCCTGGAGGAGCGTGGCAACTCGAATTGAGGTGCAGCCGTGCCGGAGAAGACGGAAGATGCAGAGTAGGAGGAGGCGTCGGAAGGAAGACGCCGCACAAAGCAGATAGCGTCTTTCAAAAGGAGGCCGAGAGGGAGAGTGTCAGATGAGGAAGCCAGCCACGTTCCTGGAGGAGCGTGGCTTATCAAGTACGAGGACGGGCAGGGGAAGGAGGTGAAATTATCGGAGGGGAGGGAGAAGGAGATCTGGGAGGGGCTGGAGGACATGCTGGGCACTAACTAATGAAAGAAAAGAAAGAAAAGAATAACAGCAGAAGGGCACAAGGTGAAGGGAAAAAGGGTGATATACATATAAGAAAAGAAAACAAAGAAAGAGAAAAATAATAAACAATTCACCCTACAATACTAACATAGAAAAGACCAGAAAAGCAACAGGAATTAACAAGTGCACAACTCACCCAAAGGCACAAAAGGATAAAAGGAATTCTTAAGGGAAAGGACAAGTATAAACAAAGTAGTAAATGTAGTAAATGGCCTCGTGTTCTGTTTCCTCTCTCCCTCTCTTGGTCTGGATGACGTTCCTGTGAACAACTTTACCTGGAAGAAGGACCAAAGGAAGATATGTGAGGGACTTACCACAGGAAAAGGAATACCCTAAGGATATACATAAAGACTGTAGAATATATTGATCTATATGCAATAGAAAAGAACGACATAGGGAAAGAAATAAAGACAAATACCAAAGACCCTTAACAAGTATCCTGACTTATTACTTACCTGTCACAGGGTGGTTGTAGACAACCACCCCAACACAACAGTAGACAAGGCAGCATTAAACTGAGCAGTGCTTTGTGCAAAAACACATTATGTTATCCCAATAGAAATAGAAAATTGTGGAACAATTTGATTCAAACTAGACTATTTCAAAATGGACAAAATAGGTATCTGACATTCGTAAGAGGCAGCGAGTTTTCAGCGGTTGCACCTTATTTCTTCCTCAGCCTATGGGCACACCTTATATTGTTAAGAACAGTAAGACAGACTTGCAGACTATCTAGCTGCTGCAAATAGCAAAAATCTTCTTCATAATATCTAACATTTAATTTGCGTAAAATAGGAACTATAAAACACTTCCGGTATCAGATATACAATGAGGAAAACAACATAAAGTGAACAGTGCTTTGTGCAGATACATAATTACACGGACACTGAGGAAGTGTTAAGGATCATGGTCACTGTACTGGAAACACAAGTAAGATATCAATAATGTTAAGTCTAAAATGAGTAAGCAAACGGGTCGCACGTCGGAGCAGAGGAAGTCGGCTGAGGATTCCCTGGTGCCTGGGGGCGGGGCAGTGAGCCCTTTAACTTGAAACTAAACGCGTCCGCTTCGCGGGTCGCGCGTCGGAGCAGAGGAAGTCGGCTGAGGATTCCCTGGTGCCTGGGGGCGGGCAGTGAGCCCTTTAACTTGAAACTAAACGCGCCCGCTTCGCGGGTCGCGCGTCGGAGCAGAGGAAGTCGGCTGAGGATTCCCTGGTGCCTGGGGGCGGGGCAGTGAGCCCTTTAACTTGAAACTAAACGCGCCCGCTTCGCGGGTCGCACGTCGGAGCAGAGGAAGTCGGCTGAGGATTCCCTGGTGCCTGGGGGCGGGGCAGTGAGCCCTTTAACTTGAAACTAAACGCGCCCGCTTCGCGGGTCGCACGTCGGAGCAGAGGAAGTCGGCTGAGGATTCCCTGGTGCCTGGGGGCGGGGCAGTGAGCCCTTTAACTTGAAACTAAACGCGCCCGCTTCGCGGGTCGCACGTCGGAGCAGAGGAAGTCGGCTGAGGATTCCCTGGTGCCTGGGGGCGGGGCAGTGAGCCCTTTAACTTGAAACTAAACGCGCCCGCTTCGCGGGTCGCACGTCGGAGCAGAGGAAGTCGGCTGAGGATTCCCTGGTGCCTGGGGGCGGGGCAGTGAGCCCTTTAACTTGAAACTAAACGCGCCCGCTTCGCGGGTCGCACGTCGGAGCAGAGGAAGTCGGCTGAGGATTCCCTGGTGCCTGGGGGCGGGGCAGTGAGCCCTTTAACTTGAAACTAAACGCGCCCGCTTCGCGGGACGCGCCCGGGCGAAGCCCGGGCCAATGGCAGGCCCGTCCTTTGCCCGTCAGTGCCCGGAAGAGGCTGGGCCACCCCTCTTGGTTTTCTCTTCCAAATTCTTTGTTTACGTATCTCACAAGAGTGTAGACCTTCCCCGTCTTCGTTAGGCCTACGTACCCATGTACATGTGAGCAAGTGACTGGAGGAACCCAGGACGAAGCCCGGATAAAGGGCGGACAGTTTGTGACAAGGTTTCTGGTTTGTACAGGCTGCTGACTTTTGTGACCTGTAGACCTGTATACCCGTACATATCACATTTTGTCTTCAAGCAGCCCTTATCATCTTATTATTTGTATGTAATTAGGGAAAGCCTTATTCGATTTTAAAGTGATAATTTGTGACTGTTAAGCATGTCAAAGCAAAAAGTCCCCCCTATACCCCAGACATTGGATAATTATTTAGTGAAGATTGTTAGCAAAATTAACTGTGAGAGGAGACAATCCCTAGGGCTTAGCAGCCCCCCCCCATTATCTAGTGTGCAACTTTCACCTGCTCCATTGGCTCTGGATGACAGTAGTAGTGTCTGCACTAATTCCGGTGTTCCTGATAGGGAAATGATTATGCAGAATACTTCTACCTTAGTCGATCTAGAGGTTTCTACTGATCCCATAGTGCAACATCCACCCACCCCACTACCTAGAGTGGTTAGAGCATGTAGAAAGACCCAGACTAAACGTGGGGGTGTTCGGCCCGCAAAAAAAAGATTAGTCAGCCCCCTCAAGAATCCAGATAAGGAGGAGGATAATACGGCAAATATTGATGACGTTAAACTAGATGCAGAAAAAACAAAAAACTTAGTAAGTATTATTGACTTAAAGATTAAGGGTATTGTCAAACCTCTTATGGTAAAAATTGATCAGCTAACCGCGGAGGTTAATAGACTAGGCGATCTCCTCAAAAAAACACTGGTGGAAGCAGATAGTGTGTCAGCCCCAATAACAATAAACAATCATGATACTCAGGTTGCTCTTCCCGGTGATGATACAGGTTTAGATATTAGTAGGAGTGTTGTACAGAACTACCCGACACCATAGTCCTTAGCCTGCAGTGATAGCCAGGATGTTTTAATACCTGATAGAAAAGAGGATTGGATTGAGGTAAGGCGAAGGCGCGCCATTAATCTCCCTCCTGACTGCGCACCATATGTGGTAGTTTTAGCTAATGTTCCCCCTGTTGCAAAGGGGAATTATCAGGAAACCCACGAGTCTTTAAAAAATAAAACCGTTTCCTGGATGCACAGGCATTGTGGATTCCCAACTGAACTCTCAGATCAAGTTCTGACTACCAGAAGGGTAAATTGGATAGGGAGCTCTAAGAAAAGTTTTAGTGGTGACTGTGTCATTATAAACTTTAAACACCCTCAACATGCTGCCACTGTATTACTAAGAGCTGCCTCATTACCAATTACTGATAATAATGTGTGTGCCCGCTCGCTTGCTTTCTTTTACAGCCATCATAATAATGCCCCCTATGGGAGTAGAGGAAGTAGATTATGCCCTGTTACACACAGGCTATACCCTGATATTTCAATGCAAAACCGGTTTCAACCCCTAAGTTCTCTGGATGCAATTGATTGACTTAATGAGGGAGGGCAGTTCTTACCCCAGATGATTATTACTCCCTGTGTGGATATCGGTATAGACAATACCATGGCCCAAGAAATGCCCAACAACACAGAAATTGAATTGGCGGTGGATATAAGGGCACCGCCCGATTGTGGGGACATAAGCAATTCAATTCAATTCAAACCAGAATGCGAGTTGGGGACGAAACAATGGTGTGGGGCCTGATAGTAATTGTGTTAGGGGTAAGGATACTATTACTATTGTTTGTTGGAATGTGGCAGGGCTGAAATCGAAGGAGAGGGATCCGGGATGGTTAACGTTTGTTAATGCCCATGACATTTTATGTCTTCAAGAAACATGGTGTAAAGATGAAGTTAACTATGAGGGATTCGTTTCTTACAATTTACCGGCGTTGGGAGGTGGTATAGGTAGAGCGAAAGGCGGTCTCCTTATACTTGTAACGATCTGTCGTCCTATTGTGGTTAAAAAGTATATACCTGTTGGGGACCTTGTGCAGATCCTCTGGCTTGTGGATGACAAAGATCATAATGTTTTATTGATTAACTATTATAATAACATCTTTGATGTTACCCGGGTTAAAGTAGTAACAGATTTAGCCGCCGCTGTCGAAAATCTATGTCTGGAACAGAATGTTGTATTTGACTTCATCTGGGTAGGGGACTTCAATACTACTTTGTGCGATTTGTCTACACAAAGGGTTTGTGGGGTTACTAACAGTGCCGGCTGGGATGTCCCGCATTTTGGACATAACAGTTATGGGGAAGCACTGCACAAGTTCATGGGCTGCTATGACCTGGAAATAGTGGAGTGCTGTAAAGATGTTAATGGTTTACCCATTCCCACTTTTAAAAATTGGCACACCAGCTCGGTCATTGATCATGTGATCACATCTTCTAATATTAGTTCTTACTGTGATCCACCAAGAATTGAAGTAACTACCCTAAGTGACCACAACCGTATTATTCTGGACACTACCCTTTGGGCCGGTAGTTCGGTGGATGTGGGAATTATTATTTCTAATGTAGAACCACATAGGACTAATGGTGTAAGGCTAAGATGGATTGGTGAAAGAGCCGATGATTTAACTAGCTCCATAATTAATGAGAGCCTGCTGGACATTGCTTCTATTTTAAAAAATACTTCTGACTCTGAGAGGGTTTTATATTGTTTTAACCAAATTAATAAAGCTATTGACGCCAAGTTTACCAGTCGCAATAGTAGGCAAAGTAGGAACGGACCAAGATGGTTTAATCACCTTTGCACCTCCGCACTAACTGGCCTCAAGCAGGCTTTAGCAGCGAGGCCCAGGGACATAAAACTGGTAAATAAATTAAGAATGGAATATAAATGTGCGCTCAAACAGAGGAAGGGTGAACTGCAGCAACAGGCTTGGGATTCCCTCAACCAAGCTGCTGAACTATCAAATTGTACATTATTTTGGGCCACGGTCAACTCGCCTTTTCTAAGGGATGAAAAAACGCCACAGTTGACTTCTAATGTTTCTAGCGAGGGCAGCATTTTTTAACTCTGATAAAGTCAATGATCCTAGTCCCAATAAGTGGCCTACTCTGCCTTTGGATATATCCGTTAGTGAGGTCAAATATGGTATATGGGCTAGCAAAGGAGGGAAAGCTCAGGGCCCGGACGGGGTACCTATAGACGTTTATAAAGCTGCGCCAGATGTCTGGGGCCCCCTTTTAACCATTGTTTTTAATGTTGCCGCGTGTGCCGAGGCCCCTGTAACTTGGGGTGAATCAATCATTGTGCCAATTCATAAGAAGGGAAGTAGATCTGACGCTAAGAATTACCGCCCGATCACTCTCCTTGACTCTTCAGTCAAGGTTATGAGTAGAGTAATGTTAGTAAGATTAGAGGAATGGGCTGAGCAGGATAGCATACTGGCTGATAGCCAGTATGGTTTTAGGAAGGGACGAGGTACGCTCGACCAGTGCATCAATCTTGATCTACTGATCGGGAAGTATACTGAAGCGAAACCCGGTTCCCTGTATCTTTGTTTTGCTGACCTGAGCAGCGCATTCGATATGGTAGATCATTCCATTTTATGGCCAACTCTGTTAAATTTAGGAGCCCCAGAAGGCATAATCTTTTTCCTCGCTAGGTTATACGAGAAATTGAAAACCAATGTACGTTTTGGAACCAGAGGAGAATGTACTCCAAAAATCTGTGTTACACGAGGAATTAGACAGGGTTGTGTTTTGGCGCCTCTTTTATTTATTTTATTTATTAATGGAATTGATGATATTTTAAAAAAGGTTAATGCTGATGCTCCCCAGATCAACGGTGTTCCGGTGCCGGTGTTACTATATGCCGACGACGCTGTTTTACTCTCTCGAACACCTGTCGCATTACAACGACTAATGGATAGTTTTTCCTCCTTTGTTAAAGATAGAAAACTAGTAATTAATAAGGGAAAAACGCATACCATGACCTGCGGAGCTAAAGCTAAAACGTTAAATGCCTTTTTTATAGAAGGTGAAAAGGTGCAACAGGTGGATAAATTTTGTTACCTAGGTATTACCTTCTCTAACGACAGGAAATGGAACAATGAATTTAATAACATCCGGAATAAAATGGCAAAAAATGCTTATGGTATTTATAGATTTGCTGCAAAAGTTGGGGATCGTCGAACCAGGGATATGCTCAAGATTTACCAAGCTAGATGTGTGACTATTGCCCTGTATGGGGCAGGAGTATGGGGTTATAGCTGTACCTACAACTTACAGTTGGAGGAAAATATGTTTTTAAAAAAGCTCCTGTTTTTGCCCATCTCTGCCTCAACTGAATTAAGCCATCGCGAATTAGCCATTAATTATTTAACTGATCTGATATCACTTAGACCATTGATGATCTGGCGGTCTTTTTGGCTTGGCGATGAGAAGCTACTTAACAGAACTATTGTTGAGGATTGTTTACGTTTGGATAAATATCGAGATATTCCCTGGGTTAAATATGTTGTTGTCTGTTTTTCAGACATTTTTAATCTGAATATTTTAAATAATCCTAGTGCAGCAACCACGATCTCCAAATCAGAAATGAAAAGTATATTCCTAACTTATGCAGAAAGGAAACGAGCAACCATAGCCGGATCATTGTCCTCCGTCATTTTTTATAATAGATACAATCTAATGGAGGGTTTTCCATCTTACCTAACTATGGTGACTAGGAATTCACATAAATTTGTGCTAACCAGACTAAGATTTGGGATGGCACATTGTTTAGTAGCCCATCCAAACATTAAGAAACACCCGATTGGGCCATGTAGGTGCGATAATGTATCTACACAGAGCACTGTGCACCTTCTGCTGTTCTGTAAACTGTATACATGTTTTCGTATAGTATTTTTGAAACCTCTGTTTGTTAAATACGGAACACGTACGGTTAAACATGCCATGGCTTTAATTTTTAATCTGCAATTGGCAGATATTTGTTTTTACACTGCCACCTTTTTAAATCAGTGCATCAATTCCAGGAAAAGTATGAGTTTTTAATGTATTTTATATTCATTTTATATATTTATGAATGATCATATGTATTACTCAATGAGCCATTAACTATAATCAATAACTGTTAGTTTTAATTGCAATGTCTTTGTAAATACGTACTGTTGTCTTTTTTTTTTTTTTTTTCTTCTTTGTTCATGCTTTTATGGTCATTTGTATGTGCCGAATAAAGCTTTATGAATTGAATTGAATTGAATTGAATTGAGTAAGCAAACATCTGTTGTAAATATTGTTAATGGTAACCAGATAAAGTGTAGGAGATTAAATCAAATGTGGTTGCCTACATATACTTAGTATCTGCAAGTTCTTGAGCGCATTGGCACAGATATTGTGGTGGGAATTAAGATACAATCTCTTAACTAAATCGCTCAAAGCTTTAATAATAGAGTCCGGGTGAGTGGAAAACTCCAGGACCCCTAGAATTGGGAACTTTTTTTAATGTGTGCATTGTCAAGCACCAGACAGTCAGAGATGACAGATGTAGTCAATATGGCATTGGGTCTTTTCCAGACCTTTAACCACAGTATCAACAGGCTTAATTTAATTCAATCTTGTACGTTACCTAGACTGGCCTCAGAATGGCACATTAGGGTGGGAGAAGGCTGAGGAACAGATAGCAACCTTTAAAGGGAGATGTTTTCTACCCTTTGTAATTGGGCTGTGTCAGCATAGCCCCGGATTTCTGCACTATAAGTACCTATTGAAATGCACTTTCTTTTAACCCCTTCGCTGCCAGGCCTTTTCCCCCTCCTGTGCCGAGCCTTTTTTTGGCTATTTGGGGCAGTTTGCGCTTAGGCCCTCATAACTTTTTGTTCACATAAGCTACCCACGCCAAATTTGCGTCCTTTCTTCCCAACATCCTAAGGATTCTAGAGGTACCCAGACTTTTGGGTTCCCGTGAAGGAGACTAAGAAATTAGCCAAAATACAGTGATTTTTATTTTTATTTTTAAATGGGAAAAAAGGGCTGCAGAAGGCAGGTTGTGTTTTTTCCCCTGAAAATGGCATCAACAAAGGGTTTGCGGTGGCAAGATCACCATCTTCCGAGCTTTCAGGAACAGGCAGACTTGAATTGGAAAACCCAATTTTTCAACACTATTTTGACATTTTACTAGGACATACCCCATTTTTACAAATTTTTGTGCTTTCAGCCTCCTTCCAGTTAGTGACCAAAATGGGTGAGAAACCAATGCTCGATCCCAGCAAGCTAAACATTTCTGAAAAGTAGACAAAATTCTGAATTTAGCAAGGGGCAATAACACTTGTTTTGCTATTCTGTGTTCCCCCAAGTCTCCAGATAAAAATTGTACCTCATTTGTGTGGGTAGGCCTAGCGCCCACGAAAGGAAATGCCCCAAAACACTATCTGGACACATCAAAATTATCAAATACAAAACTACCTGTTTTTGCAGGGGGGCACCTGCGTTTTTGGTCCTGGGCTCAGCAGCCTTCTAGGGAAACCTACCAAACCCAGACATTTCAGAAAACTAGATACCCAAGGGAGTCCAGTGAGATGTGACTTGCATGGATCCCCCAATGTTTTCTTACTCAAAATCCTCAGCAAACCTCAAATTTAGCTAAAAAATCACATTTTTCCCACATTTCTGTGTGGGATCACCGCACTGGGACATATTTCATACCACCCAACATTCCCCTCAGTCTCCCTGTAAAAATGATACCTCATTTGTGTAGATGGGCCAAGTGCTTGTGAAAGGAAAGAGCCAAAAACATGTCAATATTGAGGTGGAACAGAGGGGGTCCAAAAGGGCAGTTTGCAAAAAAACATTTTTAAGCTGACAAGTGCAGCAGAATTTTTATCGGTATAGATGAGACAATGCTGGGTGGTAGGAATTTTGTGGATTCCTGCACATTCCGGAAGGTTCCATCACAAAAACGTGGGAAAATGTGTGATTTCCAGCAAAGTTGGAGGTTTGCAGGGGATTGTGGGTACAAAAATGGTGCGGGGTGCATGTGAAACACACCACCCTGGAATCACCCAGATGTTTAGTTTTCAGATGTGTCTAGGTCTTGTGGATTTTTCTACATGGCAGCGTCCCAAAGTCCATAAAGTGCAGCCCTCACCATTCCAAGTGGGACGATTTTGAGAGTAAGCCAAGTTCTCATGGCCCAAATGTAAAACTAAAACCCAAAATAATCAAACGTATTCTTGCTTGCTGTGGGATAAGATGTTTTAGAGTGCGGGGGAGAGCTGAAAGACTGTGACCCCCTTCAGTTGAGGTGGGGGCGTAACCAGGCCCATACTGGTTGGTAGCCACCACCCCAATATATATATATATTTTTTAATTCCCTGGCATCTAGTAGACTTTCTGCCCCCCGGGGTGTGGATCAGGGGTAATTGCCCCATCTGCCCACTGGTGGGCAGAACAACTTTGGCCCCATTTATTTGGGGTGAGGGTATGGCCATACCCCCACCCTCTTATTTTTGAATAACAAAATTCCCTGCCCTCTGGTGGGCTTTCTGCCCCCCCTTGGGGGCAGATTGGCCTTCCAAAAATAGGCCCATCAGCCCCCAATGGGGGGCAGATATGGCCAACAGTAATGTGCCCCCATGGGGAGCGACCCTTACCCAAGGGGCTGCCCCCCTAAAGAAAACACATGCATACACACACACCAAACTCCCTGGTGCCTAAGTGGTTTCTGCCCCCATGGGGGCAGATTGGCCTAACATAATCGGCCGATCTTCCCCCAAGGGGGGCAGAAATGGTCTAAATACAATTTGCCCCCCAGGGGAGCGACCCTTGCCTAATGGGTCGCTCCCCTTCTCTAAAAAAACAAACAAACAAAAACAAAACACAAACATTTTTTAGCCCTGGTGCTTAGAGGTTTCTGCCCCCCCGGGGGCCGATCGGCCTAATAACAATAGGCTGATCTGCCCCCAGGGGGGGCAGAAATGGCCTAAAATAAATTTGCCCCCCCAACCCCCCCAGGGAGCGACCCCTGCCTACGGGGTCGCTCCCCTTGCGTGACATTGGCGCAAAAAAAAAGATCCCCGGTGCCTAGTTGTTTCTGCCCCCCTTGGGGCAGATTGACCTAAAATCGGCCGATCTGCCCCCAAGGGGGACAGAAATGGTCTAAATACAATTTGCCCAGCAGGGGAGCGACCCTTGCCTAATGGGTCGCTCCCCATCTCTAAAAAAACAAAACAAAAAAAAAAATTGCCCTGGCTCCTAGATGTTTCTGCCCCCCTGGGGGCAGATCGGCCTAATAACAATAGGCCGATCTGCCCCCAGGAGGGGCAGAAATGGCCTAAAATAAATTGGCCCCCCCAACCCCTCCAGGGAGCGACCCCTGCCTACGGGGTCGCTCCCCTTGCGTGACATTGGCGCAAAAAAAAAGATCCCCAGTGCCTAGTTGTTTCTAGGGGGACAGAAATGGTCTAAATACAATTTGCCCCACAGGGGAGCGACCCTTGCCCCATCAAAACAAATTAGCCCTGGCGCCTATAGGTTTCTGCCCCCCCTGGGGGCAGATCGGCCTAAAATAAATTTGCCCCCCCCCCTGGGAGCGACCCTTGCCTAAGGGGCCGCTCCCCTTGCGTGAAATTCATGAAAAAAACAACAACTCCCTGGTGTCTAGTGGTTTCTGTCCCCCTTGGGGGCAGATTGGCCTCATAAAAAAAGGCCAATCTGCTCCCCAGGGGGGCAGAAATGGCCTAAATATAATTTCCCCCCCAGGGGAGCGACCCTTGCCTAAGGGGTCGCTCCCCACCTCTAAAAAAAAAAAAAAAAAGATCCCTGGTGCCTAGAGGTTTCTGCCCCCCTTGGGGGAAGAAAAGGCCTTAAAAAAAAAAAAATGCCCCCCCGGGAGCGACCCTTGCCCAAGGGGTCGCTCCCTCATGCCAATTACCTATAAAAAAGTAAATCCCTGGTGTCTAGTGATTAATTATTTTCCTTCCCTTTGAAGCCTCTCCGGCCTCCTCCACGTGATGCTTTGCATTTCTCTTCCGATCGCGCTGGAAGCTGAGCTCCCAGTGGGATGGGAGGAGGCCTCTGTGATAATCAGCACGCGATCGCGTGCTGATGTCACCGGGGGGGGGGGGGGAGTGGAAGGGGAAGGGCTTCCCCTTCCATCCCTGCCTTGGAGGGGTGGGGGGGAACCCCACAGAGGCAGCGCTAGCGCTCCCTCTGGTCTCTGGGCTCTTTGCCCAGGACATAATGGTTACGTCCTGGGCACACGAGCACTGTGCCTCAGGACGTAACCATTACGTCCTGGGCACAGAAGGGGTTAAACATTTGCACTAGCTCCCTCACTAGTCTATGCCCCACTCTAGAAGAAAAGCGAAAGGTAGTCTCCATTGAGTTATAAAATTGAAGGACCCTTATATTAAGTAGGTGTTCCAATTAGAAGCGGAGTCAAACTAAATGCCAAAATAGGTGAAACTTTAGACCTTGGCAACCTAAACGTCCTCAGTACACAAAATGTCTAGATTTCATATTTTTGGGTCCACACTTCAGGATGGATGATTTAGACGAGTTTGTCTTTAGCCCAAGATAGGACATGAAGGAGCCAAAGGAGTCTAAAAGTAATTGGAGGCCGTTAGCAGTTCTGGAAATAAGAACTGCATTGTCCGCATATATGAGTACTGGGGCTGGGCATTTGTCCAATTGCAGTATGTCTTTTCCCTAGCCCCTTATTGTAAATAAGAAAAAGAAAGAGAGCCATGATGCAACCATGCTAAACCCCTCTAATAGAATTAAGAATGAATGATCTTTGTAAGTTCTCTGTTCATATCAAATCCCACTTTAGCTAAGGTGTGCAGTGCAGGCATTGCAGTATGTCAATCAATGTTTTTTCAAAACCCAGCCTCTCTATTATACCCCATAATTTTGAGAGCAAAACTGTGTCAAAGCCTCAGGAAAGGTCCATAAAGGCCTGCTGTATGGCCCTCTCCTGGTCTTGACGTATTTCGCAATAATCAGGCGCACGTTTAAGCTTTGTTCCACCATGTCCAGCCCTGGGCAAAATCCAAACTTAACAGCTGCTAGAATATTATTCTGATCAGCCCATTCCTCCAACCTTTGCAATACCACCTTCCCTAGAATTATAACAGTGCTGGCCATTAAAGAAATGGGGTGATAGTAACTTGGGCAATCCCTGCACCTTATTTTAAAAACGGGGAGAATAACAGCCTCCTTCCATGAAGTAGGTAGTGGGCCAATGATTGCCACTTTGATAACACTGGTAATCAGTGGGGACAGGCTGATCTTTTTCTTTGGAAAGATCTGCCAGGACTGTTGTGGCCAGATGCTTTCTTCATTGGGCATTTGTTAGGTGCCGAGCTGACATCCTTTATGGTGATTGATTCATTAGGGCAGTCTTAGCTGCTACATCAAAGGGAGATTCTCCTGGTGTACAAACCTCTGCAATGATACCGGGTGGATCAAAACATCCCAAAATATGCTCCACCCATGTGTAAGAGGCTATGGTATATTTGTCCGACTGCATTTCATAACTAGTGAAAGAAGGAAGTGTGAGGAAATGGGTGTGGTATATGATATGGCACTTGCAAAGCCTGCGGTCCAGTCAGGCTCATTTGTAAAACCCATAGCTCAACTCTGGGTAGCTGTGGCTTTAAGCAGCAAGGCTTAGACAAAGGAACTTAGTGTAAAGCTTTTAACAGTACCAAAACAAAATGAGAAAACCACACAACACAAACAAACACCACAGCAATTTACAAAAATAGAGTGTATTTTTATGAATGTTTAGAGTCCAAGATGAGCAAAATCCATCAGCGGTTTGGAGATACAACTTTTTAAAGCTATCTTAACTTTTAATAAAACTGCAAAGAAGCATTGGCAAACTTAAAGTCTGCAAATGTTTTAAAAGTTTATAACAGTTGAGTTTGGCAACTCTGGCCCAGCTTGGGGGACTAAATCTAACAGGAGAAAGTTTAAGGGGGACAGTAAGTTATCTTAGGACAGTTACCTGGCCACCAGAGCATTTTCTAGTCCAATTCCAGGCTTTAAAACATGACCACCATAGACTTTAATGGAGTGGTCCTGATGCTGGCGATGCAGGAGATGAAAAGGTGCTCAAAGATGCTCTGGACACTCTACTGTCAACAGGGGTGCCTTTGAGGTGATTCCTGAGTCCACAGGTTAGGTGGGGCAACTTTAGCTTCAGGGGTCGGGTCCATCGAAGTCCTCTTTGAGACAGTGGAAGGCCTGCTGCTGCTGGGCTAACAGTCTCTGAACACAGAGGTCACAGCAAAATCCTTTTTTGGAGGCTAGTGTCCCTCTTGGACGACAAATCTGGACTCTGATGACACTCCCGGTTCAGGTTGAATCAGGTGTAACTTTTGGATGTCAAGGATTGGTCTTTTGGGACGCCCAGTGGAGGTCAGCAGTGATTCCTCTGAAGTGCCCACTGACTTGCCGGTTTGGGCTTCTTCAGCTTTGATGTCCCTGGTACTGTTCCAGAAGGCCATCTGACTGAACGTTGGAGTCACTTCTTTAAAATGTGTTTGGGGAGCGATTTTTCCTCTGAGCCAGAAGCCACATGCACAGTCCTATCTTCGGTAGCCCAAAGTGCAGCAGCCTTAGTCTTCCAGTGGTGCAGCCTCTCTATATACAGTTCAAGGGGCAGCAGGGCAGTCCTTCTTTGGTCCTTGTTTCAGTTCCGGCATGTTCTAAGGTTCAGGGTGCTTGGGGCGCTCTATTTGTCCCGGAAAAGTGCCCTGAAGGAACAATGCGGTCACTAGCCAATGGGCTACCAGGTCTCCGGTCGCTTGGTGACGTCTTTATGGCAAGGTGTGGCATCTGGCAATCCCAGAGTGCAATATTCTGGCCACTCTCAAGATGTCTGAACCTTTCCTCGGCTGTGAGGAGCTTGGTAGCCCACCCCAGAGGTGTGGCTAACTGAGGGCTACACACCAGGGAAAACCAGTTTGTGCACTGGTTGTTTCTCTCTGTCCCTGTCTCCAACAAAGGGCAGCCCTTCTGGAGTGATATCGCCAATTGCCAATCAAAGGGGACTTTGCCTTTGAAGCTCGCCTTTTGGGCTTACATCTCGAGTGGCACTCTGCGAGAGGGGTGTAGCACCTGTCCCTGCAGTGGGCTGCTACTGTTCCCAAGCCTGGGTGTTGTTCACACCACTCCCCAGGTGGGTAGAAAACTGTTTGTTGGCCAGTGCTTGTGTGAGGCTACCGGGCAAGCTGGGTCACAGAGTGACAACTCTCTAAAAGTTTCATTATTTTAACAGTGACATTAAGTTCGACTTGGACATCAATTCTGGTTTAATGCCACGATTAATTTGATACCTTACAGTACCCAATTAGATATTCCCATTCAGAAATTAGCCAGGATGAGGGGTCTATCTGCAACACTGTGTTAGCAAATGGGGCTACAAACTTTTCCACAGCAAAATTACAACTTTAGGAATTTTGCTTCTATGACACATATAAATATTCATGTCCTACTTAATAATATACAGCTCCCTGTCTTAGGGTTCGATTGACCTTCCTTAAGGCATACTTACATATATTATTAAGGGAAGTTGGGACTTTGTCATTTGTTGTAATGACAAAGTTGTACTGGCATTGTGATAACTGCCATTCCAGACTGCAGTGGCAGGCTGGGAGCCATTTTGTACCTTGTCGTACACAGAGTGGCCCAATTAGTGCTGCAGCCCTGTGTGGCCACTCTGACTCACATGCTCTAGGTACCCTGGGCACCATATACTAGGAACTTATAAGTAAGTCAGTCCTTGCCAACTGGGGATAGCCAATTCAACATACCATTCTTAATGAGTTGGAACACTGCACTGAGGTCTTGTTAGCAGCCCACAGTGCACCCTCAAACCCCGAAATCAGCAGCTAGTACTCCAAATGGGGGCAAAAAGTGGGGGGAAGACTGAGGGGAGGGAGAGCTGCAAAAAGCCTGTATCCTTACGGGGAGATTAACAACTGTCCAAAAGGCTGCTGAGTTTTCGTACTGCTACACTATTTCCAGATCCTCCCAAGCTTTGGCCCTTATCTTAGCTTTTCTTAGACATAATGCCTCCTTATAAGCTCTATGAGCATTGGCAATGTCAGATTTAGAGCAAGCTGAGGTATTCAGTACTAATTTCAGATGTTTGTGCCAGCACTGCATTCAAGATTAAACCATCTATGCAGTGCACTGGGTTTGAAGGGTTTACTAGTAGGCAACATTAATGAGACAGACATACATATGGAGTTACAAGCTTCCATTACGGTCCCAGGGTTTTCTTCTGGACAATTGTAATTGTAATTGTAATCGTATTTATATAGCGCTTACTACCCCTGACGAGGCATCGAAGCGCTTTTCGATGAGTAGCACGCTACTCCGGAACCCAACAATAATTAGTGATGGATTAGTATCGTTAAATAATGAGTACAGTTTTAGTATTATTATGAGTTAATTTGAGCCGCGGATATGAGAGTTTGTTAGTTAGACTGGAGTAATGCAGGGGTGGAGGAGGAAGTAAATCCAGAGGTGTTAATTGGGAGTATATCCTTCATTTACTCAACCCAACGGCTTGGGATGAGTAAAGGGGGGTGGAGGGGGAAGAGGTATGTGGAAGGGTTAGGGAGAGCATAGTAGCAGGGTGAGATGAATGCAGGAGAATTTAGTAGGGTTGTGTGGGAGGTCACAGAGGTAGAGTGAGGTTTGGTGAGTTAGATGTGGAGGGAAGAGCTTAGGCCGAGATATTTAGGAGATGAAAGTGGTAGAAGAGATTTGGGATGAGTCAGAGTGAGAAAGGAGGATAGTTTGATAGCGACATGACATAAGAGTGATGAGTAGATAAGTGTGATAAGATGAAAGCAGGAATTCAATGATCCACGAACATGCCAAGCACAGAAACAACATATACACATACACATATATATATATACATATGTATGTATATATATATATATATATATATATATATATATATATATACACACACACTCACACATATGCACATACAATACATAATTAGAAACATGGGTAAAAAATACTTAGTCAGACAGGTTTAAAGAGTGTGTGTGTATTTTATTTTTATGACATAGTAGCAATACATATTTTCCAAAGAAGCTATAAATAAATAGAAATATATATATAATCTGAAAAAATATTTATCCACATAGGCATATGCAGTTCATAGTTGTTTGAAAAAGGTGGTTATGAAGGAAAGAGTCAACTCTTGAGTAGTTTTCTGAAGACAAGAAAGTTATCTGTGGCTCTTATAGTTGGGGGTAATGAATTCCATAGTTTGGCTGCTTGGACGGAGAAGGATGTACCACCTATAGTCTTTTTCTTGTATGGTGGTGTTCTAAGGCGGGGTGCCAGTCTTGAGCGGAGGGTTCTTTGTTGGATGTATTTGGTCATTTTCTTTCTGATAAAAAGCGGTCCTGTTCCATGTATAGCTTTGTGGGTGATACAAAGCAGCTTGAAAGTGCATCTTCTGGCAACGGGTAACCAGTGTAGTGCTCTCAAGGCAGGGGAGATGTGGGCTTGCGGCTTTATATGTAGTAGTAGCCTGGCTGTGGAATTCTGGATACGTTGTAGTTTTTTCATAACAGATAGAGATGATCAATGGTAGAGGCTATTGGCATAATCCAGTTTGGATAGTACAAGTGAGATGGTAGCTTGCACCTTGTGTGGAAATCCGAGGTGGGGGAAGATGCGTCGTAAAGTCTTTAAGGTGATGAAGCTTGTGCGTGCTAATTTTTCTACTTGGGCATTCATAGTTAACTTGGAATCCATGGTGATTCCTAGGTTTTTAACTTCCTTGGATAATTGAGGAGGTGGTCCGAGATCGTCAGGCCAGACGCACAGAGGGTCATAACTTTTCCAGTCACCACATATGAGTATTTCTATTTTGGAGGTATTTAGTTTGAGATGGCTCCAGGTCATCCACTGATCAACGGCTCTGAGGCAACTGAAGATTTGTGAGTTTTCAATGTTTTTGGGGTCTTCTAATTTAAGTAGTATTTGTGTGTCATCTGCATAGTTGTAGCATGTGAGATGGAAATCATTGATCAGTTCTGGTAAAGATATCATGTAGATGTTGAAAAGTAAGGGGAGATGATTGACCCTTGGGGGACCCCTGCTTTTGTGAGGTAGGGTTCGGACGAGAAGGGGGGGCGAGTGGATGATATTTGCTCTTTTTTAAAGATAGGAAGTAATCCAGTCAAGAGCAATCCCTTGTATGCCGGCTTCATGGAGTCTTTGAGTTAGGGCGTCATGGTCAACCGTATCAAAGGCAGCCTGCATTCCTTCTGTTTCTTGTATATGAGACAATTATGTATTAAACTGTGTTGACATGCAGTTAGAAACAAACACATAGGACCAGTGAGGGTTTAAAAGATTCGCAAGTACAGCAAGATAGCTAGACTTTGGAAGGGGATGTCAAGTGAGACCTTTCACTAGATTTAAGAGCGCTTTTCACTGAGCCGAGTTTAAAAAAACAACCCTGAATAAAGCAGGCTTCATTCAGGGTGTGAAAACATACCAAGGTCTGGCAGAGGCATTGTGCTATAGTTGCATGTATACAGTGCTTCAGGTCCTGTCGAGATTTTGGATTGGTAGCAGGCTATTTTGTGGGATTGTTATGTTTTACAAGCATCTACAACAAAAGCATCCCTATCCTTAGTGAGAACGTTGTTCAGGAAATCTTCTTTATTAACTTTTTCTCACTAATTCAATATCTTTGTTCTTACAGCAGTCCGTTACCACCTTTTCACTCAGGGTATTCCCCCCTGTGAATGTGAACTTTAATAATATGATGAGGGGGTTGTGATCACTAATACAGCTAGCCCTCTCTTCATAGCTGCTTAGCAGTGGGACAAGATACTGCAATAGCAGTAAGAAATCAATATTGCTACATTTTCCTGGTCCCTTGTAAGTAGGAGGCAGTACACTACCTGGAGTCTTAAAATCATGGGCAAACACAAGAACATTTGACATTACTACCCTATACATGATCTCAAAATAAATGACATGCCTAGAATTTGAGTATTCTACTCCATCGCCCTGACAGAGGTCCCAGCTGCCAAATTTATAAATATAATTTGGGCCGGCGGATTTTAAATGCATTGGCAGGAACAATTCCATCAATGCATTGTAACTTGGCCTACGGCTTCACTAAACATGGCAGAGCCGTATGGCAAAGTTCCAATTTGTTTTTTCTTTTCAAAACCAAAAACCCAATGCAGGATTTTGTTTTGGAGAATAAACAATAACAATGCAATTCGCACAACTGTTCCTCATGGCAAGGGGGCATTACGCAGTTTTTACAGCTAGAGAAATAAAGACTGCAAATGTGGCTATTGTTAAAATAATAAACGCAGCTGAATAAAATATATCTAGGTTAAAGTGCACATCAGCAGGCCTAGTGTGCTAAAATAACGTGCATGGAGCTATAACTAAAATGGCTACACAACAGGTACATTCATAGAAACTCCTAAAACAATACTTATACAATCCTTATAGATTATATAAATCATAATATAAACAATGAATACCCTTCAGAATACGTGTAAAAACATCTAAAAAATGGATATACCTTAAAGCATACTCTTTCATTGGAAGTGTTCATTAATAGTTTAATGAATTCATCCTTGTAGTTTCTTGCATGCTTTAGAACGGAACCTTTCTGGTTCACAGCAGACTCTGTATCAGTGTGACATAATCACTAAAACAGAATGTACTGAAAGCTTGGTTTAGAATGTTGAAGTTCACAGATACACACAGAGGAATAAAGATGTATGATTTACAGCTCTGGGTGTAGCTTAGTCATTAGCTGGCTTCCCAAGTTCTAGGCTTGGGAAGACGCTACAACTCTTGACGAGATAAGGGATCAGTAATCCCAAGAAGAAAGTGCTCTCCCAGAGAGTTTTCTGTGGTCCAAGCAAACTGCTTGTGCGTACCACGTGTGCCTTTGTCAAAGTGCTGAGTCAACGTTTGGTGTATGTGGAGTCAAAGTGCAACTCCAGCCAGTGTGAAGCGTGTGAATGGAAAGAAAGCTTTACTAAGAAGTCTAAGCACTGTTGATCAAGAAGCTACAACCAAGATCACGCAAAAAATATACTGTGCTGCCACGCAAAGTAACATTCTACATTGTACAGAGCATTAATGCTGAGGGTGGATTCAACCAGGTTTACAAAGCGCAGATAAAGACACGCATAATTTGATATATACTATTACAAATAATAGCTCTGGCTGACAGAACAAGTAAAAAGGAAGCATCCTGCTATTACTCTTACCCTAGTCTTGATAAGTGGAGCAATACGACCTCAGCACCGGGTGAGGAGACCCAAGTAGAAGCACTCAGGTTGTGCTCACTGAGCTGTCCAATACCTGAAGTGGCACACCGTCAACGCTTCCAGGTAGCAGCTCAGAACAACTCAAGAGGTCTCCATGAGTGACGGGGCTCCAATGGAGACCAAGAAGAAGGCCAAAATTTCAAAGACTGTCCTGGATGGCTCGGAGCCTGAAATATCATCAGGCCTCAGGGATGATACAGATTCCCAGGGACAGCCAAAAGCATCTGACAGAGCTCCACCCTCAACATCAGCAACTCCCATGAACGGTTACAATGCTGCCACCTTCCTGAAACCACCACCACCTTTCGATACAGCCAAATGGCAAAATATTGGTGATAGATGGACTGCCTGGATAGAGACATTTGAAGATTTAATTGACCCACTTGAAGAGACTAATAACAGAAAGTTTATCAAATACCTAAAAAATCTTGCATCTGATGGTGAGAAAGAAGTGATAAAGAAAATGCAGGGAACTGACAAAGAAGTCACATACTGTCAGATTAAGAATGTGTTAAATCTCAAATTCAATCCAGTACCAAACATTGATTATGTGCGATATGTTTTCAGTCAAGAACATCAAAGAGTTGATGAAACAATCAATTAATTTGTGGAAAGTCTTGACACCCTCATTAGACGCTGTAAATTCAATGAATTTAACAATGAAGAAGCCATGCAGCTTAGAGTTATCAATGGATACTTGTTCGATTCATTCAGACTTCGAGTGTTGAGGGAAACTCAGTCTGGAGCAAGTGTTAATGGCTGCCAGAGGTAAGGAACATGCGGAAAAACAAGCTGCTGACATGGAGGCCAGAGGTGCCCAGAGTGAGTCAGTCATGAGTGTGAAAAGCAATTCAAAACAAAAGACTGAAGTCACAAAGCAACGTCTACGCATAAAAAGAAGCTGTGTTTCAGATGTGGATTTTCATTTCCACATGAAGGAAAATGTCTGCTATTGGACAGATATGCAAAGGCTGTGGTAAAGAGAACTATTTTGTGAAAATGTGTAGAGCAAAGGTAAAAGTAAGTGTGTCATTGCACAAAGACAAAATGACCTGCCAGATCTTTCCAGAAGCAATGTTTAGTGCATGCCCACAAGACCAAGCGGCGACATCAGTTGAGGCAGATAGATACTAAACAAAGTTGATCGTCGTCCAAATCATCTTCAAATAGTTCTTCCCCCTCAATAATAAGTGAAAGTGAAGAAAGTGATTGTGCCATATCGATGTTTAGCTCAGAGAACCGTGAACATGCCGGACTAGTCACATGTGAAGGAAAATGTCAGTCAAAGAAAGTTTAACATGCCAAGGCAACAAAATAATATAAAAAAACATCAAAGGATTATATTGAAAATAAATGGATGCTCGATAACTTTCATTATCAACAGTAGTGCATTGATAAATATAATGCCTGAAGAGAAATACTTTGAACTGTCTTTATTATCGTGACTTACTCAGTCAATGATCAAAGTGCATACTTGGTCTGTAGCAACACCACTGAAGAGTAAAGGTTCATGTATAGTGACAATGAAACATTAGAAACCAAAAGTACAAGCACCAATCGTGTGCTTCAAGGTACCGCTTTAAGTGCCTGTTTGCTCAGTTTCAACACGGCTGCTGATAAGGAACTGATTTCTGTGAATTACAACTTGAATGCTCATCACGAAATAGTAAGTTAATTCCCTTTGTTGTTTCATTGTTTAGGAAAGTTAAAGACTATGAAAGTAAAGCTACATATTAATGAGGATGTCCTTCCTGTTGCTCAGAGACATAGGCAAGTTGCTTTTCATTGACAAGAATCTGTTGAAAAAGAACTTGAATCATTACTTAAGCATATTATTGAGTGTTCCACTGGTTCAACACCATGGGTTTCTCCCATAGTAGTAGGGCCCAAAAAGGACATTAAAGGAGCATGCACATATGTGTTGATGGGCACCAGGCAAACAAGGCAATTGAATGAGAATGACGTCAAAGGCCACACATTGCTGACACGAAAACACAACTGAATGAAGCCAAGATCTTCTCTCGACTTGATTTGAATAAACGCTATCATCAGTTAGAACTTGAAGAAAGCCGCAGGTACATTACAAACTTTTCTACACATACCGGTTTGTTTAAATATAAAATACTTAGTTTTGGTGTGTCATCGGCTGCAGAATTTTTCCAAGAGCTGACGCATCATATAGCCTGTTGTGAATGCATTTAATTATTGCACAGAATGAGAGAAAAGTTTAAAGAGAATTAAACATGCAATTGAAAATGCTACGGAAATTTTGTACTTTGATCCTCCTCGCATTGAACAATGGGGATTAGGATTGCAGGAGTACGATTATAAAATTGTGCATCGTCCAGGAAAGGATCAGAATCCTGCTGATTACTTTTCAAGAGTGCCTATAGAAGGTCACTTTAATCCATCCAAGATGGCTCAGGCCTACATTAATTTCATTGTCAAGTCAAGTACACCAACTACTGTGTTGTTAGTCCAGAATGTCAATGCCATGAGTCCTGTTAGTGACCTGATGAAGTTAAAAGACATAGGCCCTGATTTAGAACTCAGTGGATGGATTACTCTGGGGCAACAGTGGCAGATTTACCATCCACCGAAATCTAAATCCCATTATGTCCTAAGGGATTTAGGACCATATGTATGAACACATTTTCCCATAGACACAGAATGGGCAAAACTGCTTGATACATCTGGCCCTTAGACTTCAGCGGCTGTGATATCTAGCACCGTTGTGACGAGTAACCCACCCGCTGAGTTCTAAATCAAGCCCATAATTACACATCAGTCATGGAACAAACACAGTTAACCTCTCAACAATGATGGCGAATATCAAAAATACAAAAATGTCAAAGATGAATTGTCCATAACTCAGGATAGAATTATATCGAGAGGATCGAGAATCCTGATACAGGAGATTCTGAGACAAAAAAGATTGAAACTGCTCACGAAAGACATTGCAGTATTGTTGCTACAAAGCGACCTCTCCAAGACAGAGTTTTGTTTCCATACTTAGATGAAAGAGTTGAAAAGGAACTCAAGGCCTGTTACATATGCAATTACCTGTCAAACAAGGTTACTTAACATACTCTGAACATGCCAGAACTCCCTAAATATGCCTGGCTGGGAGAGAACAACCATCAATTTCTTTGGTCTACTTAATAATGCCATCATTTAAATGTGATTGTTGATGAATGCTCATGTTTTCCTTTGGTTGAAAATTTCTCATTCACGACTCATGAATGAGTAATCGAAAAACTTGATGGCAATTTTGCGACATGGGGCATACCAGTCATTTTAAATTCTGACAATGGTCCACCCTTCAACAGTAAAGAATTAAAGAATTTCTAGAGTATCTTAACATAAAGTAACAAAAGAACACACCTTTATTGCCGCAGGCCAATGGACTTGTTGAGCGTTTTATGAGTATACTAAAGAAAGCAGTGCACAGTGAAACTCTTGAGAAGCTCAATTTGAAAACAGTATTTAACTCAACTCTACAAGCTTATCATTCGACACCCTACTCGACCATGGGTGAAAGTCCTGTGACTTTCATGATCCGTAGAGCAATGACAACCAAGTTACCAAGTTACCTCAACAGGCCACCTAAAGGGATAAACATGAAAACATGACTCATACCAGGGACTTGTTTAACAAACAGAAAATTAAAGTTTATTCAGGCAAGAGACAACATGCAAAAGACATCTCCTTCAGAAAAGGTGATTTAATGATCGCTCAACAGATGCACAAAAGAAAATCTGATACTCCCTATGATGCTGAACCTTTTCAAGTGGTATCTACCGAGGGACACATGGTGACTGCCCAGCACCCTAGGAAGTTTAGAGGCTCTAATAATTTTATGCCTCTGTTTCATTGATCTTCAACTCAAAATGGTGAAAGAAAGACTGACTCTGAAAACTCAGTGACTGTTGCTGATTCCTTACCATCTTTAGCAATTTCTTAAACTAAAGATAACAGTTTGCAGCTTCCAGTAACCAAATCGGGAGGATGATCAATGCGCCAAGAAGACTGATTGAAGAGATATAGTTGTGTATATATTTATCTATATAAAATTATTTTATAAACAGTATATATAGATATCTGATGATTTTAGAAACATTGTAATTCTTCATTTAACAGAGGGGGAGATGTAGTGTCTTGCATGCCTTAGAACTGAACCTTCCTGCCTCCCAGCGGACTCTGCATCAGGGTGATGTAATTGCTAGAACAGAATGTACTGAAAGCTTGGTTTAGAATGGTGTAGTTCACAGGTACATGTAGAGGAACAAAGACGTGTGATTTACAGCTCCGTGTGTAGCCTTGTCATTCGTGGGACCTAGGCTGGGGAAGATGCTACAATTGTGAGTATTAATATAAAACTCACTAGAAGGTGGATTTAAATAGGTATTCTAGCTTCCTTTAGCATTGGACATAATTATAGAACATGACTCATATCTTGAGGTACCAAATAACAGATTACAGGTAGTGGTATCCCTAGAATTATTCTTAAATGTACCATTTATGGTATTTAATGAAAGAAAGCCTATGTGAAAGATCATGATTAAGAGCCTCACTTTATGAAAGAAGTGATACAAGAGGTAAGGTTGGACCTGTCCACATAGATTGAAAGTGCCTGGCTTCTTATATAATTTCAGTTTAGCACAATCTTCTATTGCTGCTACATCTTGGGTAAAGCTTAGCCGAACAAACTGAGATTTGAGAAATAATCAAAGCTTCCCTGGAGTCCATATTCTAACATGGCCCAAATTACAAGTAAAGAACTCTAGGGTAATTCTTATATTTCTCTAATAGGTCATACAATCTATTGATGTCCTATTTAGGTCATCCCTCTAAAACCCCCGTAGTGAGGGTTCTGGAGCATGTAGGAGTTTATATCCCTGTCTAACTATACTAGTCATGGCTTGAACATATGTGATATTCGATCAAGCTTAAGTCATATTATTTGTACAGGGATAGTAGAGCTTTGCCAACAAGCCTCAAAATCCTTCCTTCATAATTATCTTAAAATGACCAAGTGACATTGATAGATTAGGAGGGAGGATACAAAGGATTATAATTTTATAGATCTGTAGGATGTGGTTTAAATGTGGTTGCATCAATAAATTATAAAAAGATTTAAGGGAACTAGCCTTCACCTCTAGATTTATTAAATGGGCCTATTGTTTAGGTTACTTGAAAATTTCTACCTAAGTAAACATAAAGGGCCTCATTATGACATTGGCGGCAAATGCCACTGCGACGGCCTCCAACACACCGTCGCCGTGGCTACCGACCGTCCATGGAATTATGATGGCGGTAAGGTGGCGCTGCTGCCAGCAGCAGCGCCACGCCAGCAAAACACCGCCTACTGTGTCATGTTCCATGATACGGCCTGGCGGTGTTTTGCTGGCGGATGCTGCTACTGGCAGGTAAGTCGGGTTCTCTGACAGGAGAGGGTGGGTGGGGGGTCTTGTGTGTGTGAGTGGGGGTGTGTGTGACTGTGTGTGATTGCGTGCATGCGTGGGTGCATGAGTGGGTGTGTGTGTGTGTATGTGCAAGTTGTGTCATGAGATTGCGTGTGTGCCTGGATGTATGTTTGTGAGTGTTGCTGTGAGTGTGTATGAATGCATGGGTGAATGTGTGTATGCGTGTGTGTATGGGTGTGTATGTATGTGCGTGCATGTGTGTAGTGGGTGGGGTCATAATGCCATGGGCGGCCTAGTGACGGCCGCTGTGGTGGTCGGTGTGGTACATTGGTGGTTTGGCTTTGGCCAAACCGCCAATGTCATAATAGTGGAGGTAGGTAACCCCTGCAAGCAATTGAGTCGGGTTTTCTGACAGGAGGGGGGGGCTTGTGTGCATGTGTGGGTGTGTGTGTGTCTGTGTTTGAATGCCTGCATGCGTGTGTGCATGAGTGGGTGTGTGTGTGTACGTGCATGTTGTGTCGTGTGATTGTGTGTGTGTCTGGATGAATGTTTGTGAGTGTTGCTGTGAGTGTGTATGAATGTATGCATGCATGGGTGAATGTGTGTATGCATGTGTGTATGGGTGTGTATGTATGTGCGTGTGTGTGTGTATATGTGGGGGGGTGGGAGGGGAGGTGGGGGAGGACTCTGGGGAGGGTGCGGGGGAGACCCCTATCAGTGCCAGGGAAGGAATTCTTTGTAGAGGCACTATGATACTACAGTTCCAATATTTCAGGATACTAATACCCAAGGTTCTGTTTCAGCACTAAAATAGAGATTTGATCTGGACCCATTGCTACGGAAGCTCTAGCTGTTCTTATATAATTAGCTATTGACTCACCACTTGGAGCAGGGATATGGTTTATTAGTTAATTCTTAAATTCAAATATTTGTGCATCCTGATTCATCTGATAGAGCTTTGCAATTTAGCTCTCTCACTCAGGGGCTGGTATGAAATATTTATCACAACTCTGTTTTTTGACCTGCAACTAATTGCGGCAATATGCCAAAAAGACCTTGTGTTCTTTTCAGGTGCTGCTTGGTGGAGTGAATACAAACTCAAATCCTGCTGTTTGACTACTGAATAATTTCATTTTTTATTTTTCCTGAGTAGCTTTATTATTTTTGCTTGCAAGAAACCGGAAAGACAAAAACTGCTTTCGGATAAGATCATTTATTCTGACCCTCAAAGAGGCCTCCACTTCGTTTGATTCCATATTTGCAGTTTGCTGGCTATGCTTGTCTTTTTTCTAATATATTTAACCATACCTTATTTCAGCAACTCATTGCTACCAATATGACTTCCCATTACATTATGTTTTAAATGTCATTTGATATAATGCAACCAGGTTGTTGAAGTGGTTACTATTGTGTAGGTTCCAGTGTAGTCTAACACTTTATTTTTAGATATCCACTTGGCCAAAGCCAATCTCAAGTGACCAGTTTGTAGTTGTTTTAAGAGGCAAGTCCATAAAAATCTGAAGAAAGGCATGATCACTACGAGGAGTATAGTAACAATTATTTCTGATATCATCATCATATATTCTTTATTTCGGCACAAAGGTCATATAAGAGCATGTTAACACAGTGCTTAAAAATGAACACAACAATAAAATCATTTATACAGTACAGATCTTTCAAATCATAAAAAACTTTCATACAAATCTGGCACATTGATATCATAAAGATCCAAATTTGGCACAATTTAAAACAATGGCAGATAATAGTTACAGTTGAAAAGTTTTAAAATGGCAGCATTAGCTAAAACCCAATCTATCAGCTAGGCATCATTTTCATTCTAAGCCACAACATATACATAATAAATTGAGAGACAGCAAGGACGATACATTGCCTTAATTTTCTACACGCAGTCCTAAAATTCCTGAAACCCATGGTTGTGTCAAACTGGTAATATCCACTTCCTTCTAATGCCTTGAGATATCGGACAGAGAAATACTCAGCTGTTTTCACCACCTGTGGGGAGAACAGGCAGAACCTGTCTCAGTCAAAGGTGTAATGTTTCTATTTGGCTGTGACGGAGCTAGTGGGCCTGGCCACCAAGCAATATGAAATATATAAAGACTTCACGAGGGGGTGGGGGGCAATTTCATCAAGGAATGCCTCCAGGTGGTAATCTACTGTGAACTCCATGATGTATTCAGTGAGAGATCCAGCCCTAGGAAAGTATAGAATTAAGTTGTTCAATATGGCGCCAATAGGCACCTTTTAAGTCTGACTTGGAGACTAAGATGGCGTCTGCAGGGGACGACCAGAGGTTCTCGTACCCAGTCGATCTTTCATAGTCCAAAGCCAAGCAATCATACAAGCCTGAGGCTGCCCCAGAACATCTTCTAGGGCCCTACGAAATGGCATGAGTTCCGGGACTACCCAATGTCTCTGCCAATACAACAGTGGTTTTAGCCCAGCTATGTCATTAATATACCTAAGACCATTGTCTAACCGTAGCGGGAAAAGTGGGGTACTGGCTGGTAGACTGCTTAAACTCCTCATAAAGCAGTTCTCTATCATCTCTAATGGTCTAGTATCCTGAAAACCCCATTGTTCTCCATCATACAAAGCAGCCTGTATTGGCCTGATGTTTATAGATTTCAAGGGCAGAAGTTACCAGACGACAAAAAGAGCCACATAGGGCCCTCAAAATGCCCCTAGTTTGATCCAATGCATCTGAACATGGGGTGACCAATCAAAGTGTTCAAAGAGTGTAGTCCCCCAAATAATCAAACACCTGGACTCTCTCCAGTGCGCCTGAAGCAATCCAGACGTTTCTGGACCTCCACAGGGGATCTAGATAACAAAAAGGGTGTCAACTGCAAATAGTAGGGCTGGGATCTTACCTCTCCACCTCACCTCACCTCTCCAATATCCCCGCTTTGTCCTGAGGAAAGGATACTTTCTGCAATTCTGGCATCCAATTGCCTATGTTCTAATGTTTCTACAGTGCGCTGAAGCTAGTTTACATTGGATAATGCTTGAGTGTCAGACTTTGGAAGTGCTAAAGTTTTTACGATCATTGCAACACCATCCATTATGTGCTTTAATACCTCTGAATCACTAGTTTAAATTAGGTGCTGAAGGGGTATCCACCTTCTTATCTAGGTCCTTGGCTGTAAGGACTCCAGATTCCAACATTTTGCTATGCGTAGGCTGAACGTTTATAGTAAATGTGACATTGGCTCTTGGTGATAATGTAGTGTGCGCTGTCCCACCCCTCGGAATGGGGGCTGTCATATTTGAAGAGGGGGCTGGTGAATTAGTAACGTTAATGGCATGAAATGATCTACTTAAGATCGGCTTGTTAAATATAGGAACATTTCCCAAACGTGATTGTGGATTTTAATTTGGCGTCCCCTTATTGATCTGTGTATTTTTTTAAAAGTCTTTTTTATTTCTTCAATCAACGTTTACTTATATTGTATTGTATTGTATTGTAATCGTATTTATATAGCGCTTACTACCCCTGACGAGGCGTCAAAGTATATCATGAAGTCCTCTAGACTTCCTTCATTAATTGACAATATCTCAGTTGACTTGCCTATTTGGATGACAGAGGTTGTTGATGTGTTAAAAGACTTGTATTCTGGGAATCTCGTTTATCACATTTGAAAACGTCCTCCTCAAGATCTGAGACGGCTGTCGGCTGTGTTGCTTTACCTCAAATTACAATGTCCTTAATCTTCACAGGGAGTAGTTGTAGTGAGTCAACTATGTCATCAAGTCGTTGTAAGTTGTTTGAAGTAGTTACCAAGTCAAAAAGGCCTTGTTTAATTGTAGATATTAATTTGGTAAATGGTATTATATTTCAGCAGTACGATCTCAATGATTTGTCTTAGCAAAATAACCTGCTTAGAGAGTAACGGCAATTGATTAGTTAATATGTCTGACATTTGCATCGGTGCATTACTAATGGCTCCCATTGCTGCTAGCACTGGATAGGTAGGGGCATACTCTCCTCTTCTGGATTTTTAGATTCATTACTAGATCAGTTTATGGTTAAAGACTTATTGTTGGCTTCAACATTAGTAGACAATAAAACAGATTTTTTCAATTATCCCGGATATTCCAAGCCTTGTAATTATTCCAAAAGTAGTGAATCATCAATGAAGTAGCCATCACTTCTGAATGTTTCTATTTACGCCCCAGAATCCAACATATCGCCATCTATTGAATCATCACGTCCATAGATCCAGTCCATTTCCAGATGTCTCTGTGATAGCATCCTCTTCTTCTAAGATGTTCTCAGTGGATGGACATTTCTGCAGCTGTAGTTATTACATATAAATTCATATTGACAGTTTCATGCTCTTTTTTTTGGCGGTTTTATACAGCGCAAACTCGACCCGAAGGTATTAGAGCGCTTTACATGAACACCAATTACGGTACACAAGGACACTTTAATTTTTGGTAGGCACGGGGAGATTAAAGCCCTCATTACAACCTTGGTGGTAAATGGCGCCTATCGCCGTGCTGACGGGCGCCAACATACCGTGACCGCAGCGGTAATCCGCCACTGGTATTATGACCCACACAGAGAATACTGCCACTATACAGACACCCACACAAGTCCGCCACACCAAAGGTCAGTGATAAACTGGCGGTACCAAAATCCACACCGTTACGCCAACAGGAATACGCCCACAGTATCACGACCCACAAATCAATGCAGCAGTCTTTCAACCGCGGTAAACCATTGGCGGTACACACCGCCGTGCTCAAAATGCACACACACTTACAATACTACACCACATTGGACAATTCAAACTGCACACACGTGACACACATACATACACCACAGCCACACACTCATAACACTATAAAACACACACCCACATTACCCACAACCCCTTACAACCAAAAAAATAGAACAAGTACAGAGAGACAAGCAAAGATCACACATACACTCAGAGGCACAGAACACCATCACTCATACACCATCCACGCACAACACATAAAACATCACAACACATCACCCCACTCATTACCTCACACATATCACTCACACCACATCATGGCACCTCAAAGACACCCCAGGTTTTCTGAGGAGGAGCTAGGGGTCATGGTGGAGGAAATTATCCGGGTAGAGCCACAGCTATTCGGATCACAGGTGCAGCAGACATCCATTGCTAGGAAGATGGAGCTATGGCGGAGAATCGTCGACAGGGTCAACGCCGTGGGACAGCATCCAAGAACCAGAGATAATATCAGGAAGAGATGGAATGACCTACGGGGGAAGGTGCGATCCATGGTATCAAGATACCAGATTGCTGTGCAGAGGACTGGCGGTGGACCCCCACCCCTCCCCCATAACTAACAACATGGGAGGAGCAAGTCTTGGCAATAATGCATCCTGAGGGCCTCGCAGGAGTAGCAGGAGGACTGGACTCTGGTAAGTAAAATCTTTACTACTATTTCCTACCAAACTCCAACCCCTACCCTCACCCCCATCACTCCACCACCTCACATACACCCCACTATCACAACCCACCCATCACAATACCAAGCCCTGCATGAAACACCAGTGCATGGACACCCATCACAGACCTATATGGATAGCCATCACCACAGCATGCCCAGTAGAAAGACTCACCCAGCCCACACAATCAGCAATCACACAAGTCCAAGGCGACAGGGAAACACACCCATTGCATAAAATGGCACCCACAGATACAATAACAATGCATTTGCATCCCAACAGGACCCCTACCCAACGTCACCGGACACGAGGTGCCAGCTACATCCAGTCCCCCCACAGAAGAGGCCCACAGTGATGACAGCAGCTCTGCACGCCTGGATCATGATGACCAACCTGGCCCATCAGGCACCTCTGGACAGTTGGCTACCCTGCCACAGTCCCAACCCACCACAGAGCCTCCCCACTCAGGAAACACCACCACAGCACCCACCCAGAGGGCCCATGCCACTGTCCCCAGGACACGTCCATCAGCAGTGTGTCCACCACTACAGGGACCCCCAGGCAACCCCACTAACACAGGACGATCAGGGACCTGGGGTCAGTGGCAGGGGCACACGGTTCAGGGGACAGAGGCACAGGTCAACAGGGATACTGGGAGGACTGCTGTGCAACAGGGGGAGGACAGACCCAGGGAACCGATCCTCCACGAGGCACTCTCCAACATCATGGGAGCATACCATCATTCCCAGGAGACCTTGGGCACGGTACTGGCCAAGTTGGCGGAGACCCATTGGCTGCAGGAGGGACAGTACATTGGGATGAGGGAGGACCTCACCAAAATCTACACCATCCTGGTCACCATAGCAGGGGTGCTGGCTGATATGGGCCAGACCATGAGGGAGGCAGTGGCTCAACAAGGGCTTCTGACACTAGCCAAACCGAGGAACAGCCTTCCACCTCCGCCGGCGCTATTGGACAGGAGGCACCGCCACATGACCAACAGGCCACCAGCACCTCACCGCCTGTAGAAGGAGAACCACACCGCAAATGGTCCATATGATCCAGGCAGAAGACAGAGAACATTGCCAAGACCCCCACCAGGAAATAGGACCCTCTTGATAGTCACCCTACTGTTCCACTCTGTTACCCTGTCCACCTTGAACTGCCATTGCTCCACTTCCTATGCCCCCTTGGACAATGCACCTGTGATGGCATGAGACTGGACTCTACCATGGACCTTCCTCCACCATCACCCCAGCCCCTTGCACATACCCCTATACTTATTGGTACCTAAATAAACACCCTTGAAACAAATACCAGTCTGGAGTCAGACTGATGATTCACAAATGTATTACTACAACATTAGCAAAGCATTGCAACATATATGTTCATTTACTCATACCAATGTATGACAGTTGTTGGGCAGCAGTACACATAGCAGAAGCCAGAATGGGGTACACCGATCTGAAAAAAGGGAATCCAAAGGGAACAGTCAGTGTCCATAGACAGAGGGTAAGAGGCTGCCATGTACAATGTCCAAAGTAAACTGAAATGTCAAGAGGAGTTACAGTGTCTTACCTATGTGTCACTGGAAGTACTGCAGGGTAATGTTTGTTCTGTTGTCAACATCTTCTTCCTCTGCCTCCTCTTCCTCACTGTCTACAGGCTCCACCTCTGCCACAAGACCATCACCAGGCTCATCCTCCAGCAGAAAAGGCAACTGGTGTCTCAATCCCAGCTTGTGCAACATACAGCATGCCACGATGATCTGCCACACCTTCTTTGGTGAGTAGTACAGGGATCCACCTGTCAGATGGAGGCACCGGAATCTGGCTTTCAGGAGGCCGAATGTCCTCTCTATGATCCACCTAGTCCGCCCATGTGCCCCATTGTAATGTTCCTCTGTCCTTGTCCTGGGATTCCTCACTGGGGTCAGTAGCCATGAGAGGTAGGGGTAACCAGAGTCACCTGCAAATATCGAGGGACAAGTGTGAGACACACACTAACCTTTAGGGACAACCCTATATCCAGACACCTACTCATACTGTGTGGGGACCTTGGGCTCACCTATTAGCCACACCCGGTGCCTCTGGAGTTGGCCCATCGCATAAGGGATACTGCTATTGCGCAAGATCTAGGCGTCATGCACAGAGCCAGGATACTTGGCATTCACACGGGAGATGTACTGGTCGGCCAACACACCATTTGCACATTCATCGAATGGTAGCTTTTTCTATTTCTGTACACCTGTTCATTTCTGAGAGCGGGGACAAATGCCACATGTGTCCCATCAATGGCACCAATGATGTTGGGGATACATCTCAGAGCATAGAAGTCAGCTTTCACTGTGGCCAAATCCTCCACCTGGGGGAACACAATGTAGCTGCACATATGTTTCAGCTGGGCAGACAACATCCTGCTCAACACTTTTGAGAACATTGGCTGAGACATCCCTGATGCCATAGCCACTGTAGTTTGGAAGGAGCCACTTGCCAGGAAATGGAGTACTGACAGGACCTGCACTAGAGCTGGCGGATAGCTGACATCAGGTCCGGCTCCAATTGGGCACACAGTTCATGGATTGTGGCACAATCAAGTCTGTATGTGATTATAATGTGTCTGTCCTCCATTGTCAACAGGTTCACCAGGGGTCTGCACACCGGAGGATGCCACCATCTCATCATCTGCGTCAGCGGTTGTACCCTATGGAGGAGAACGGTGAGCAGAAGGTCATATTTCTACATAGAATGCACAACTGTGTCCGAATTAATGTTACAGAAGCCGTGTGTTAAAGCGTGAGTCTGTATATGTGCCAACATGTGCTGTGACGCAGTTAGCTGCCATGCCATGTGCCCCCCGAAATGGCGGCTGCCTGACTTGTGAGGAGGGACAAAGGGAAATGAGGTAACTGTGCTAGTGTTGTGCAGCGTCGCAGTAGGCGGTCGATGACCGCTGCGCAACTCTGCATTGGTTATTCTTGGGCCCTATGAGTCCTAGGAGCCAATGGCGATGCATGCCGGCGGTGACGGTACGCACCGCCACGGACGTCACTGCCATTTTCTACCCCTTCACTCACTTGATACCTAACCATCAACAGGAGAGGACCTACACTGCAAGTGTTGCTGTGACCTGAGTCTGGAAGCGACAATGGCTAGAGTGTCTGGGGAAAGGGCCCTTGCCTTCACTGCAGAGGAGTTGGACAAACTGGTGGATGGGGTCCTCCCCAGTACACGCTACTCTATGGTCCTCCAGACAAACAGGTGAGTACACTGTGAGCATGATGCATGGGCAATGCCTGTTTGGAGTGGTGTGGATGTAAGCTACATGCTGGGGGTGGCCTGAGTGCTGCATGTGAGGTGGTCAGTGTATGTGCATCAGGGCATAGCTGGGAACTGGTGAGCAATGGGTATGATTGTCCAGACGGGTGACTAATTCCCTTTTCTGCTGTCTTTTCCCTGCAGGTCAGCGCCCACCAGAAAAAGGGTATTTGGCATGCCATTGCCAATGAGGTGCGGATCCTGGGGGTCTATCACAGGCGGAGGACCCACTGCTGTAAAAGATGGGAGGACATTCGCCGCTGGAGCAAGAAGACGGCCGAGGCCCAGCTGGGGCTGGCCTCCCAACGTGGAAGGGGTGCCCGTCGCACCATGACCCCCCCTGATGTTCCACATCCTGGCGGTGGCCTATCCAGAGTTGGATGGGCACTTGAGGGCATGACAGCAGCCACAAGGGGGTGAGTACAGTTCAGAAAGCTGACTTTGCGTGCTTTAGGAACTAGCTGGGTGGGGGATGTGGGCTGTGGGTGCCCCTAGGCCAGGGCGATCATGCCAGGGTATGGCCCTTGTTTTCAGGCTCTGAAGCACCCCTACCGCTATGGTACAAGTGGGAAACTACTACTGGGCAGGGTCCTGTGGGTGTCAAGTGTGCAGGTGCTGGTGGTGGGCATTGTACCCCATGGGCTGGTGACTGTCTTTGTAAATGGTTGGGCATGGCCTAGTGCATAGGGCAGCTCAGTGTGTCCGCCAACGGTAGTGGTATTGCTGACATTGGCCATGTGTGTCCTCTGTCTTTCCCCCGTTTTTGTTTTGTCATCCTGTCCTTGTGTGCATTAGCATCATCTGGCGGAGGAGCAGAGGCAGAGGCGACGGAGGGAGCTGCATCCCATATGGCCCATGAGGGTGAATCCACGGAGGGTGAACTCACCAGTGGGATGGAGGGCGAGGGGACCTCCACGACGGGGACAGGGGGAGATACCAGTGACAGCGACTCCTCCTCTGATAGAAGCTCCCTGGCAGTGGCGGACACGTCTGTGCCCACCCCAACAACAGGTACAGCCGCCACCCCCCTACCAGCACCACCCTCCCAGCAGCCCCTCAGCGTGTTTCCCGTGCCCGCTCACCCATGAGGGTGGGCATCTCCTTCGCCCCAGGCACCTCAGGCCCTGCCCCAGTCAGCCCTGCTGCAATCAGTGAGGAGGCTATTGAGCTCCTGAGATCCCTCACTGTTGGGCAGTCATCCATTCTGAATGCCATCCAGGGTGTTGAGAGGCATTTGAAACAAACAAATGCATACCTGGAGGGCATTGATTCTGGCGTGGCGGCCCAACAGAGAGCATTTCACGCTCTGGCCTCAGCACTGATGGCAGCCATTGTCCCTGTGACCAGCCTCCCCCCTCCAACTTCCACTATCCAGACCCAACTCCCTCAACCTCAGCCTATCCCAAGCACACCTTCAGACCAGCATGCACACACATCAACACACAAAAGTGGCTCAGGAAAACATAAGCACCACACACCATCACACAGGCACTCACACAAGCACCAAACCCATGCACAAATACCAACATCCACTGCATCCACTGTGTCCCCTCCTCCTCGTCCTCCACCTCCCTCCCAGTATCGTCTCCACTCACACCTGCATCCACTACATCATCAGCCACTGCCTCCATCACCAGCATGCCCATCACAACACACCGCTCACAAGCAATCACTTCCCCCACAACCATTCACACGTCCCCTGTGTCCTCTCCCAGTGTGTCTGTGAGACACAAATGCAGGCACACACCCACTCAACAGCCATCCACCTCACAACAGCCTCCAGCCCGTGCACCTTCACCCAAACTCAACAGTACACCTCCTACAACCACTACCTCTTCCTCCACTCCCACACCCCCTCCATCTTCTCGTCCCAGTGTGTCAAAAAAGCTTTTCCTAGCTAACATCAACCTCTTCCCTACACCTCCCCCCCCGTCCTTCCCGTAGGGCCAGGATGTCTAGATCCCAGCCCAGCACCTCAGCCACCACATCTGCATCTGCTGTGATCCCTGCAAGTCCAGGTGGATCGAAGGGGGCACCCGTCAGAGCTGCCATTGTGGCACTTACAGATGTGAAGTACCACCCGATTCCACGACCTGCCAAGCTCAAGAAAGGGCCGGCATCCAGCAGGGGAAAGTCACACCACCCACCCAGCAAGGCCTCATCCAAACACAAAGACGACAGTGCCAAGGTCCCAGCAGCGACTGCCAAGGTGGGGAAGGGACACAAGACAAAGGGCAAGTCACCTCAGGGCACGATGCCTCCTGGTGAGGGGCTGGTGACCATCATTTCCTCAGGGATGGCAGCGACCTGTACCACTGTCACCACCGCCACAAGGACTGCCACCTGCACCGCCACCTGCACCGCCACCTGCACCACCGCTGCCACAACGTCAGTCTGCAGCATCCTCCCCAAGGATCAGCCACCCGAGGCTGCTGGAGACGGTCTGGTGTCTCCCTCCACCACTACAGACACCTGCACCTCGGGCAGCACCGGCAGCATCTCCGCCATAGCCACCGCCACCTGCACCACCATCTGCACTGCCACGTGCCCAGCCGGTGCCACTATATCAGACGTCAGCAGCATCCCCAGTGGGCAGCGGTCCGAGGCTGCAGGTGACGTCCTGGACCCTGGACACGCCACTTGAGGCACCAGCACTGGCACTACCAGCAGTTTGCAGCATAAGTTGCCGCAGGATGGAGTGTGGCTCTGCCTCTATGGAGTATCATGCTACCTGTTCCATGTACATCTCATGGCTCAGACACCCAGGTGAGAGGATGTTAACTGCCACACCCCAGGTGCTGCATCACTGGGCACAATGCCCCCTCTACAACCAGTGGAGAGATGCATCCACTCCCCCTATCCTTGGCAGGATCAAGCACTCTGGGCACAATGCCCCCTCCAGAACCAGTGGAGAGATGCATCCACTCCCCCTATCCTTGGCAGGATCAAGCACACTGGGCACAATGCCCCCTCCAGAACCAGTGGAAGACGCCATCCACTAGAGAGACTGTGGCTTTGCACTCCCCAGGACCAGGCAGTGGGCAACCCACCCACTTGAGAGACTTGAGAGACTGTGGCTTTGCACTCCCGAGGAGCAAGCAGTGGGCAAACCACCCACTTGAGAGACTGTGGCCTTGCACTCCCCAGGACCAAGCAGTGGGCAAACCACCCACTTGAGAGACTGTGGCTTTGCACTTCCCCGGACCAGGCAGTGGGCAACACACTCACTTGAGAGACTGTGGCTTTGCACTCACCAGGACCAGGCAGTGGGCAACCAACCCAATTGAGAGACTTGAGAGACAGTGGTTTTGCACTCCCCAGGAGCAAGCAGTGGGCAAACCACCCACTTGAGAGACTGTGGCTTTGCACTCCCCAGGACCAGGCAGGGGGCATGGAGCCCCCTCGAGGGGCAGTGGCGTTGTACCATCTTCCGGCTGAGGTGCACCCCCTCCTCTTCCCCCTGAGGTGCCTGTGTTTTTTCCACCTGATGCCCCTGCATTGTTCTCTCCGTTTTGAGGCAGGTGTCATGTGTGGGCTTCGCCCATGCTTTTTGGGACCACTGGTCCACAGACATTTACAAGGAACAGTGTACGGCCCTGTGTACATAATGTAACATTATACTATATTAGTACTACATTATACTATATTAATATAATAATATTATATTATATTATACTATAACATGATTATTTAAAATTCTATTGCTATATCTGAATGTTCCAATATAACACTGGTTAGACTAATTTCCTTTTGCCCTTGCGTTCTTCCAGGGGGTGACGGGGTGTATCAGTAATGTTGTTGGATGTGTTAGTGTGTATGTTGTTGTGGGTGAGGGTGTTGTGTGCCGCGTGTGTGTGTCACTCTCTTTTTCCTCCCCCCGCCGCTGTGTGCTAGATGCAGTACTCACTGTTGTCGCCAACGACAACTTCTTTCTACTTCCTGGTGTATGAGAAGATACACCAACATAGGGAGGATGTGCAGTTCAGGCTCCATGGCAAACTGGTTCTTCATGGAGTGTTGAAAGGTGAGTGGTTCCCCTTCGATGTACTGTTTCCGCCATGGTTTTGATGTCGTTGGTACTGCCCCGGAAAAGCTGGTGGATTGACCTCTCATAATAGGGTGGGCGGTACATTGTCCTCTGCCTGTCCATTGGCGGTGACCGCTGCGGTGTTTGTTGCTACCGTCCTGGCGGTCGGAGTGTTACAGTGGCTGTCTATGTTGGCGGCTTCCTCCGTGGTTGTAATCCCATTTTTTTACCGCCGGCCTGTTGGCGGTGTTACCCCCGCATTAAAACCAACTGCCAGGGTTGTAATGAGGGCCAATGTATGCAAGGAGGCATTCCAGAGCTGGGACGCCCGAGAAAATGGTGCACTGAAATTTACAAGATTTCACTGCGCCATTTTTTGCATTATTTTTAACGCCTGCTCAGGGCAGGCATTAAAATGACACACCCATTAAGTTCAATGGGCCTCCCTTTGCTCTGCTGCACTAGCGTCAACATTTTATTGTAAATACGGCACAACCACGGTGTCGTCAGGTGCTGATAGAAGGGGCACAAGAAAAGTGGTGCATCATCTGTGAGTGTGTTGATGTCTTCAAGTCTTTATGGACAAGGAAGGCAAAATATTCTGGTGACCACAGTGTGTAGCGCAAGTTCTTTCTTCTCCCAGTTGTGTTCCCCTAGAGACCCTAATGCCCCCAGTAATGAGGAGGACAGCAGTACTGCCAGCCCGGGAGTCAAGAGACAGGACCCGGCTGTTGTCCAAGGACTATCAAGGACAGGGAGAGGAGACAGTAGTGTCACATTGTGAGCAAGTCGCTCCTAGGCCGGCTGCTTCCGCACACTGCATCTCATTAATCAACGCTGCTGCATCTAATGTGTTGCAGCACGCCTCCTCCACTAGACTCTCAGGGTTCCACACAACTCGTAGGAACAGTCTTGGCCTTGCCGGCATGCTGGTAGCCTGATGCTTACTGGCTGTGATCCTTCCACCCCAGGTGCCGCTCTGCTACAGCTGCTGCTGCAAATTATCGTGAGGCTCAACCTGGGACAGCAATGGTGAACCGTGGCTGGACAGTATGCATTTTTTTTTCTAAAAAGGCCAAAGGACCTCATTATGAGAATTTTTTCTATTTAATGCCCTTAGAAGCCAAGCCCACGAAAGTTCTGAATTAGTCTGAACGTGAGTTTGCACCCTATAATTCGTTTTTCTAGAGCCGCTGCCTGTATATATCTTTATTGTAATTGAGCTAGACAGATTTTGCAGAGCTATCGACTGATGTGGAAGGAAGCTAATTTCACCTTCAAAAGCATTTGAATCAGAGAGTGCATTAGCTAAATATTTACTGTGCTACTTTTAAGGTGATCAATTACTGGAATTATATCATAACCATTTTTCTGAAGAAATCTGTGTTACCTAAAATAATCCCATGGGTCTGCGTTGCTTCACTCTTCAGAATAACAGAACTATGCACTTCAGGATAGTTTAGGGCACAATGTGAAACAATCACTCTCACACACCTTAGTAAGTAGAATAATCAAGTTTATTTATGGGGCAAGGTCTCATATAGCAAAACTGACCACACTAATATATCATGAAAAATAACATGAGAATAACTGTGAGAATATAAACACTCTGTGATATCATGAAGAATAACACGAAAATAACTGCAAGAATAAGTGCTTATTACACACGCACACACAATATGCTTCAATGCTTATAAATTGAAAGGCTTCACCGAAAAGATATTCTGCATCCCTCCGCCGCACACAAAGCCGGGGAACCCAAATCGACTGGCACAGGGAGTCTCCTTCGGGACAATCAGTCCTCCTGGCGTTGCGTCCAACCCAGAAGAGAGTTCCTAACCTGACCTTAGGCTCCTGACCTTTATAGTATTTACTAACGCCCAGGAGTCTTTTCCAGAAAAAGACCCCCTCCTTTACAAATTGTGCAATCGGCGGTACCTTGTTCACCCTTCGAGACGTCTCCTCGGAACGGGCCAGGTTCCCAGAAAAGGGCTCCAAGGTGAAGCTTGCATTCCTCCTTGAGTACAGGCGCATCCCCCTGTTATCCTAACTGATAGCTCGTGGAATGTAAATAGCGCCCTTCGTAACAGGCAGATGGAGCGAAGTTGAGCAGAAAAACACCCCACCCTGCAGCTTGCCGAAGCTTGTGGAAAAACACAGACCAGTGCTTTACTCACAGGACCAGACTTGACAAAATGGAGTCGTGAACCAATGTAAAATGGAAGCAAAGGCCAATGGTCCATAGTATATTTCATTGCCCTTACCCTGCACCACTGTTCACCTTGCACGTAGTGAATGTAGCAATACAGGGTCACATTTGACCAAAATCTAAACCTGGTGTATAAGGTGTCATTCTTGTTGGGGAGAGTGATCCTTTTGGATTTCTGCCGAGCAGAGTGTTTTTAATGTAGTAAATAGGTGCAAAAGGTTTAAGAACCTTGTTCTATTTAAAGGGCCGGACTCCCCTGAACAAAGAGAACCAAGATCAATTATATTCGTACAACAGGCAACGAGACGTAAATCTGATGCTTGAAACATCTTAAAGTAGGGGTTTTCAGATGTCTCAGAGGGATCAGGCTTTCTTTTGGAAAGTTCTCAATTACGTTATATGAATTATTCAACTGGAAATTACTTGAGAGAAGTATGGGAGCTGTCGGGATTCAATAATACCCCTCTTGTCTCAAGGTTTTGCAAGCTGTTGTTTTCCAGCTGCCCCCTTGATTGGATCTTGATCGTGTTATGAGGATGTTCTCAATCATCATGAGATGCAATGTTTTCAATCGAGACTGGTCCACTACTGGCCTGAGTAAGGTTATTTGTTTCCTGCATAGGAAATCCTATTTGCTGTCTTCTGTTTTTTGGACAATCTATGATTCTTTTTCATTCCTCACTTTCCTCGTTGCTTTTTATATTTTTCCTGGCCATTTTCGCTTTCACTATTCTCTTTGTTTCATCGTCACCAGACTGGGACTGTACCAAAACTGGAGGTCTTTTCTCTTTTTTATTTAATAATGGATAAATTTAAATAAGTACACTGGATGTGGAAGCAATTTGTGCTTCTTGATCTTTTTCACTAGCTGGATTTTGGGAGAACGGAATACGAAGTGAGTATACATATTCTAACTTTCACATTTCCTTCCTTTCTCCTAGCGTAGATTTTCTCATTTAAATAATCTGAATATTTTTCTCTTTTTCTCATTGTACAATGTTGATGGAGTATTTGAAAGTCCAGACAGGGCAGATTCTTTTGGGGAGGATATACCTTTCTCCACTTCAGTATCCTCTTATGGGAATGAGAGAAGGATTGTAGATAGTGTCCCCAATATGTGGTCAGAGCTCGTTTATAGAATTCAGAACGCCTTTTAGCATGTGAAGGGTTTCAGATACATGGACGTAGTCGACTGCTTTTGATTACTAGAGTTTAAAATAAAGTCAGGGATATTTGAAAGATCATCCATTGGAAGAGGACTACATTTGAAGAGAGACAATGTTTCTCGCGGCATTGACCTATCTTTTATGACTTGGGGGATTTTTTTTTCTTTTGATTCATTGATTCTGGCGTGGCGGCCCAACAGAGAGCATTTCACGCTCTGGCCTCAGCACTGATGGCAGCCATTGTCCCTGTGACCAGCCTCCCCCCTCCAACTTCCACTATCCAGACCCAACTCCCTCAACCTCAGCCTATCCCAAGCACACCTTCAGACCAGCATGCACACACATCAACACACAAAAGTGGCTCAGGAAAACATAAGCACCACACACCATCACACAGGCACTCACACAAGCACCAAACCCATGCACAAATACCAACATCCACTGCATCCACTGTGTCCCCTCCTCCTCGTCCTCCACCTCCCTCCCAGTATCGTCTCCACTCACACCTGCATCCACTACATCATCAGCCACTGCCTCCATCACCAGCATGCCCATCACAACACACCGCTCACAAGCAATCACTTCCCCCACAACCATTCACACGTCCCCTGTGTCCTCTCCCAGTGTGTCTGTGAGACCTCCTCCAAAAGTACACAAATGCAGGCACACACCCACTCAACAGCCATCCACCTCACAACAGCCTCCAGCCCGTGCACCTTCACCCAAACTCAACAGTACACCTCCTACAACCACTACCTCTTCCTCCACTCCCACACCCCCTCCATCTTCTCTTCCCAGTGTGTCAAAAAAGCTTTTCCTAGCTAACATCAACCTCTTCCCTACACCTCCCCCCCCGTCCTTCCCGTAGGGCCAGGATGTCTAGATCCCAGCCCAGCACCTCAGCCACCACATCTGCATCTGCTGTGATCCCTGCAAGTCCAGGTGGATCGAAGGGGGCACCCGTCAGAGCTGCCATTGTGGCACTTACAGATGTGAAGTACCACCCGATTCCACGACCTGCCAAGCTCAAGAAAGGGCCGGCATCCAGCAGGGGAAAGTCACACCACCCACCCAGCAAGGCCTCATCCAAACACAAAGACGACAGTGCCAAGGTCCCAGCAGCGACTGCCAAGGTGGGGAAGGGACACAAGACAAAGGGCAAGTCACCTCAGGGCACGATGCCTCCTGGTGAGGGGCTGGTGACCATCATTTCCTCAGGGATGGCAGCGACCTGTACCACTGTCACCACCGCCACAAGGACTGCCACCTGCACCGCCACCTGCACCACCGCTGCCACAACGTCAGTCTGCAGCATCCTCCCCAAGGATCAGCCACCCGAGGCTGCTGGAGACGGTCTGGTGTCTCCCTCCACCACTACAGACACCTGCACCTCGGGCAGCACCGGCAGCATCTCCGCCATAGCCACCGCCACCTGCACCACCATCTGCACTGCCACGTGCCCAGCCGGTGCCACTATATCAGACGTCAGCAGCATCCCCAGTGGGCAGCGGTCCGAGGCTGCAGGTGACGTCCTGGACCCTGGACACGCCACTTGAGGCACCAGCACTGGCACTACCAGCAGTTTGCAGCATAAGTTGCCGCAGGATGGAGTGTGGCTCTGCCTCTATGGAGTATCATGCTACCTGTTCCATGTACATCTCATGGCTCAGACACCCAGATGAGAGGATGTTAACTGCCACACCCCAGGTGCTGCATCACTGGGCACAATGCCCCCTCTACAACCAGTGGAGAGATGCATCCACTCCCCCTATCCTTGGCAGGATCAAGCACTCTGGGCACAATGCCCCCTCCAGAACCAGTGGAGAGATGCATCCACTCCCCCTATCCTTGGCAGGATCAAGCACACTGGGCACAATGCCCCCTCCAGAACCAGTGGAAGACGCCATCCACTAGAGAGACTGTGGCTTTGCACTCCCCAGGACCAGGCAGTGGGCAACCCACCCACTTGAGAGACTTGAGAGACTGTGGCTTTGCACTCCCGAGGAGCAAGCAGTGGGCAAACCACCCACTTGAGAGACTGTGGCCTTGCACTCCCCAGGACCAAGCAGTGGGCAAACCACCCACTTGAGAGACTGTGGCTTTGCACTTCCCCGGACCAGGCAGTGGGCAACACACTCACTTGAGAGACTGTGGCTTTGCACTCCCCAGGACCAGGCAGTGGGCAACCAACCCAATTGAGAGACTTGAGAGACAGTGGTTTTGCACTCCCCAGGAGTAAGCAGTGGGCAAACCACCCACTTGAGAGACTGTGGCTTTGCACTCCCCAGGACCAGGCAGGGGGCATGGAGCCCCCTCGAGGGGCAGTGGCGTTGTACCATCTTCCGGCTGAGGTGCACCCCCTCCTCTTCCCCCTGAGGTGCCTGTGTTTTTTCCACCTGATGCCCCTGCATTGTTCTCTCCGTTTTGAGGCAGGTGTCATGTGTGGGCTTCGCCCATGCTTTTTGGGACCACTGGTCCACAGACATTTACAAGGAACAGTGTACGGCCCTGTGTACATAATGTAACATTATACTATATTAGTACTACATTATACTATATTAATATAATAATATTATATTATATTATACTATAACATGATTATTTAAAATTCTATTGCTATATCTGAATGTTCCAATATAACACTGGTTAGACTAATTTCCTTTTGCCCTTGCGTTCTTCCAGGGGGTGACGGGGTGTATCAGTAATGTTGTTGGATGTGTTAGTGTGTATGTTGTTGTGGGTGAGGGTGTTGTGTGCCGCGTGTGTGTGTCACTCTCTTTTTCCTCCCCCCGCCGCTGTGTGCTAGATGCAGTACTCACTGTTGTCGCCAACGACAACTTCTTTCTACTTCCTGGTGTATGAGAAGATACACCAACATAGGGAGGATGTGCAGTTCAGGCTCCATGGCAAACTGGTTCTTCATGGAGTGTTGAAAGGTGAGTGGTTCCCCTTCGATGTACTGTTTCCGCCATGGTTTTGATGTCGTTGGTACTGCCCCGGAAAAGCTGGTGGATTGACCTCTCATAATAGGGTGGGCGGTACATTGTCCTCTGCCTGTCCATTGGCGGTGACCGCTGCGGTGTTTGTTGCTACCGTCCTGGCGGTCGGAGTGTTACAGTGGCTGTCTATGTTGGCGGCTTCCTCCGTGGTTGTAATCCCATTTTTTTACCGCCGGCCTGTTGGCGTTGTTACCCCCGCATTAAAACCAACTGCCAGGGTTGTAATGAGGGCCAATGTATGCAAGGAGGCATTCCAGAGCTGGGACGCCCGAGAAAATGGTGCACTGAAATTTACAAGATTTCACTGCGCCATTTTTTGCATTATTTTTAACGCCTGCTCAGGGCAGGCATTAAAATGACACACCCATTAAGTTCAATGGGCCTCCCTTTGCTCTGCTGCACTAGCGTCAACATTTTATTGTAAATACGGCACAACCACGGTGTCGTCAGGTGCTGATAGAAGGGGCACAAGAAAAGTGGTGCATCATCTGTGAGTGTGTTGATGTCTTCAAGTCTTTATGGACAAGGAAGGCAAAATATTCTGGTGACCACAGTGTGTAGCGCAAGTTCTTTCTTCTCCCAGTTGTGTTCCCCTAGAGACCCTAATGCCCCCAGTAATGAGGAGGACAGCAGTACTGCCAGCCCGGGAGTCAAGAGACAGGACCCGGCTGTTGTCCAAGGACTATCAAGGACAGGGAGAGGAGACAGTAGTGTCACATTGTGAGCAAGTCGCTCCTAGGCCGGCTGCTTCCGCACACTGCATCTCATTATTCAACACTGCTGCATCTAATGTGTTGCAGCACGCCTCCTCCACTAGACTCTCAGGGTTCCACACAACTCGTAGGAACAGTCTTGGCCTTGCCGGCATGCTGGTAGCCTGATGCTTACTGGCTGTGATCCTTCCACCCCAGGTGCCGCTCTGCTACAGCTGCTGCTGCAAATTATCGTGAGGCTCAACCTGGGACAGCAATGGTGAACCGTGGCTGGACAGTATGCATTTTTTTTTTCTAAAAAGGCCTAAGGACCTCATTATGAGAATTTTTTCTATTTAATGCCCTTAGAAGCCAAGCCCACGAAAGTTCTGAATTAGTCTGAACGTGAGTTTGCACCCTATAATTCGTTTTTCTAGAGCCGCTGCCTGTATATATCTTTATTGTAATTGAGCTAGACAGATTTTGCAGAGCTATCGACTGATGTGGAAGGAAGCTAATTTCACCTTCAAAAGCATTTGAATCAGAGAGTGCATTAGCTAAATATTTACTGTGCTACTTTTAAGGTGATCAATTACTGGAATTATATCATAACCATTTTTCTGAAGAAATCTGTGTTACCTAAAATAATCCCATGGGTCTGCGTTGCTTCACTCTTCAGAATAACAGAACTATGCACTTCAGGATAGTTTAGGGCACAATGTGAAACAATCACTCTCACACACCTTAGTAAGTAGAATAATCAAGTTTATTTATGGGGCAAGGTCTCATATAGCAAAACTGACCACACTAATATATCATGAAAAATAACATGAGAATAACTGTGAGAATATAAACACTCTGTGATATCATGAAGAATAACACGAAAATAACTGCAAGAATAAGTGCTTATTACACACGCACACACAATATGCTTCAATGCTTATAAATTGAAAGGCTTCACCGAAAAGATATTCTGCATCCCTCCGCCGCACACAAAGCCGGGGAACCCAAATCGACTGGCACAGGGAGTCTCCTTCGGGACAATCAGTCCTCCTGGCGTTGCGTCCAACCCAGAAGAGAGTTCCTAACCTGACCTTAGGCTCCTGACCTTTATAGTATTTACTAACGCCCAGGAGTCTTTTCCAGAAAAAGACCCCCTCCTTTACAAATTGTGCAATCGGCGGTACCTTGTTCACCCTTCGAGACGTCTCCTCGGAACGGGCCAGGTTCCCAGAAAAGGGCTCCAAGGTGAAGCTTGCATTCCTCCTTGAGTACAGGCGCATCCCCCTGTTGTCCTAACTGATAGCTCGTGGAATGTAAATAGCGCCCTTCGTAACAGGCAGATGGAGCGAAGTTGAGCAGAAAAACACCCCACCCTGCAGCTTGCCGAAGCTTGTGGAAAAACACAGACCAGTGCTTTACTCACAGGACCAGACTTGACAAAATGGAGTCGTGAACCAATGTAAAATGGAAGCAAAGGCCAATGGTCCATAGTATATTTCATTGCCCTTACCCTGCACCACTGTTCACCTTGCACGTAGTGAATGTAGCAATACAGGGTCACATTTGACCAAAATCTAAACCTGGTGTATAAGGTGTCATTCTTGTTGAGGAGAGTGATCCTTTTGGATTTCTGCCGAGCAGAGTGTTTTTAATGTAGTAAATAGGTGCAAAAGGTTTAAGAACCTTGTTCTATTTAAAGGGCCGGACTCCCCTGAACAAAGAGAACCAAGATCAATTATATTCGTACAACAGGCAACAAGACGTAAATCTGATGCTTGAAACATCTTAAAGTAGGGGTTTTCAGATGTCTCAGAGGGATCAGGCTTTCTTTTGGAAAGTTCTCAATTACGTTATATGAATTATTCAACTGGAAATTACTTGAGAGAAGTATGGGAGCTGTCGGGATTCAATAATACCCCTCTTGTCTCAAGGTTTTGCAAGCTGTTGTTTTCCAGCTGCCCCCTTGATTGGATCTTGATCGTGTTATGAGGATGTTCTCAATCATCATGAGATGCAATGTTTTCAATCGAGACTGGTCCACTACTGGCCTGAGTAAGGTTATTTGTTTCCTGCATAGGAAATCCTATTTGCTGTCTTCTGTTTTTTGGACAATCTATGATTCTTTTTCATTCCTCACTTTCCTCGTTGCTTTTTATATTTTTCCTGGCCATTTTCGCTTTCACTATTCTCTTTGTTTCATCGTCACCAGACTGGGACTGTACCAAAACTGGAGGTCTTTTCTCTTTTTTATTTAATAATGGATAAATTTAAATAAGTACACTGGATGTGGAAGCAATTTGTGCTTCTTGATCTTTTTCACTAGCTGGATTTTGGGAGAACGGAATACGAAGTGAGTATACATATTCTAACTTTCACATTTCCTTCCTTTCTCCTAGCGTAGATTTTCTCATTTAAATAATCTGAATATTTTTCTCTTTTTCTCATTGTACAATGTTGATGGAGTATTTGAAAGTCCAGACAGGGCAGATTCTTTTGGGGAGGATATACCTTTCTCCACTTCAGTATCCTCTTATGGGAATGAGAGAAGGATTGTAGATAGTGTCCCCAATATGTGGTCAGAGCTCGTTTATAGAATTCAGAACGCCTTTTAGCATGTGAAGGGTTTCAGATACATGGACGTAGTCGACTGCTTTTGATTACTAGAGTTTAAAATAAACTTAGGGATATTTGAAAGATCATCCATTGGAAGAGGACTACATTTGAAGAGAGACAATGTTTCTCGCGGCATTGACCTATCTTTTATGACTTGGGGGATTTTTTTTTCTTTTAGCCCTTGAAGTTTGCTCCAGCTCTACATCAGCGAAAGAAAAATCAATCAAGATCCTTTCAGAAGGGGGAGCCTCTTCGTAGTTTCTTTGTTCTGCCCCTTGCATGTTCAAATTGTACATAGCTTGAAAACTTGACGGAGCAATTGTGTGCTCCTTTTCAAGGATTGATGAATTTTGTAACAAGGGAAATATTTCTATACCTATGGATGCTAGATCACTTGGTGCTGGATTTGGCTTCCATTAGTCTAGGAAAGAAAGTAGGAATTCTTGGTAGGTCATTCAGGGCACTGATACACCTGGCTCTATTTTTATATTTGGAGACTCCAACCACAGGTCTATCTGCTAAAGCATTCAGGGGCACCAGCAGCTGAAGCGTGTATTTCCTTAGCCATACAACCTAGTTCTATAGTGATCCCTTATTAAATTGGTTGTTGTTGAGCTTTATGGTACTAGTGTAACAAATGATTGAGTCCGAAGAATGTTTAAATGTGTTTAACCTATTGTTTTTTTCTCTTTTGAATCAGGAAATTGGTTCTCTTTCCAGAGAGGACCACTTCCCTCTTACCCCACTAGTGCTGCTTACACGCCACTTGACCCTCCTTTCGAACTCCTCATGTACAACAGTGAAGATGTTGCCCACTGGTGACCCTCCTAATTCCGCCCCCTCCTGCCAGTGTGCTGGTTCCCAAAACAGTGACAGGGTTTAAGGAGATTGAAAGCCCACCCCCCAGTTACTCTGGATCGTGAATCTTGCTTCTCTGGAGTAGAGAGGGCATGAACACCTTTTCTGCCAAGTAGTGCTTCAGGCTGAGACTTCTTCCTGTTATTTTCACTGTAGCCAAAGGTACTAGAATTCAAGGCTGGTAAATTTACTTCATCCAGACTTCACTGTTTCTTTGCTGTAACTGTGGAGATGATCCCGGACTCACTTTTGGGCTTTCGCTCATCATTGCACTGATCAATATGATTTGGAGGGAGCAGGTACGGGTGAGAACCCCACTTGCATCTATTTTCACTTACACACTAACTCAAAAGTCTGGCCTGTACAATCTTTTCTACAGCACCCCAGGGGGCTGTAAGGCTGGTGTAAAGATGTGTGTCTGGTGGCTCTGAGGGCTACTCGCTGGGATTCTCCTTGCTACTACTGTTCTACTCCACTGGCAGATGAAAGTGGATCCTGGGCCGTCAGTAGGCGCTGAGGCCGTATAGCTGTTTGGTGCTGCTGTTGTCTCGTCTATCTAATGATTCGCCCATACCTGAACTCTCCCCCACTGGTATGTCAGGCAACATGGTAGGATAACTCAGCATAATGGTGTGGCAGGCAAGGCACAATCTGCTGATGACAGAGAAAGGAGGCAGAAGAAAGCAGAGGGAGTGGGCAGTGCCGGAGCACAAGCAGAGGGTAACACCGCACATTACTTGTGCACATGACTCTGGGTCACAGATGATGCTTGACTGTTTGTAGGATGAAATGGTTAAATATTGAAGTAGGCAAGGTGGGAAAAGCCTAGCTTTGCTTGAGGAAAGTTGTGATCCTCTCAGTGAGGCAGGGAGCTGAGAGAGACAAAGAGACAGCCTATGCCCACTCCAGGGATCGCATAGGCAAGTTAAACGCCAGAAAGGGGAAGGAAGTACTTCAGTCTGCTGTCTTCAATAAGTTATCAAAGCAGGAGGCACTATTTGATAGTGAAATATTGCATATTGGGCAGACCCAGATAGTCTGTGGACAGTTGGGAAGAAGGGACCAAGTGGTATCCGAAAATGAAGGGCCTGATTTAGATGTTGGCAGAAAGGGTACTCTGTTGCGATAAAATAAGCAGTGCTTAATTTGAGCCAGCAGTTTCAGGTGCGGGCACCCACACTTATTTTTCTGCCTCAAGCATTTACTGCATGCAAAGGACACATATAGGAAAGACGGAGTAAGACAAAAACGTAAAAGTGTCACAAAGGGAGAAAGCAGGAAACTGCAGGAGTGAGCTAAAGGGGCAGGGAGTCGCTGTAAATGGATTAAAGAGGTCTTGAGATGGCTTCAAGATTAAGCTGCCTAAGTATTCCATGCTCCCACATTTAATTGCAGCAGCCTCATGTTTCAAAGGAGAGCTTTGGGCACTGGCACGTTTTATTGACAAATTAAGCAGTGACGGAGTACCCTTTCTGCCAACCTGGGAATGGGAATACTCTTTCACCCCTAAGTGACTTCCCCTTTCTCACTTAGCAGTCACAGAACAGAAGCCATGGTCTTCTAATCTATAATAAGTAATTCAAATATATACTTCATATGGGCCGCTCAGGACTATATGGATGCATGAGCCACTTCACTACATTTACTTTGAACGGTATAGCACCTGTACTCAGAAAGAATAACTTTATAAAATATAGAGGGTTCTTGGCAAAAGTGAGAACCCAAAACTCACCAAACTGAGCGATACCATGTTTTATTTAATTGTAGGGTCCACTATCTTATCTTTGAAAGGTAAGGGTAATCCAAGATGTTGGACACGAGTTACAGAAGGTGCAAAAGACTAAACGGGCTGACATTCAGTTTCTATTATGAAATTTAGACATTTCAATTATTCTTCCCTCAAACATCTCTGCAGACCCATCTCAGGAAGCATAGGGAAGATCAGCTAAGGGTGAGCCTAAATACCACTTGCAAAAAGAAAGGGCAGATGGGGGTTAGTCACCTGCGTTAGTTTTGAAGATGTCCATTATCTTGGGTAACTTATGTAACCGTCTGGAGATTACCTGACTAGCATTTCAGGCTGGACTGCTTTTAATGGGGTAGTTTCAAGATTAATTTGCATAAGGCTGGTCTCTACTGTGGAAGAGTGGTCAAAAAATGAAGAACTGGAATGTGGCCTGAGCGACTACCAAAAGCTGAGATTAACTCAAGCACTGCTTCAATCACTTTGTTTTGTGTTGCAGTAGACACCCTATGTATAACAGGTATGCCCAAACATGGGTCCTGTGCTCATTGTACCACAAAACAAGAGCAATACTTCACTGATAAATCCTAGGTAGGCTAAAACTGGTCTTGCGTTGCTTGTGTGCCTGTCTGGAGGAGACCTGCCCTAGCAGTTCGACTTTGAATGTTCCTGTAACGACAGGATCGCAACTAATTTGCATCTGGTTGATCTCGAGCGGCACAGTGGGTGAAAATCCATGGACTGGAATGGAGCCCTGAGCGATCACCATTGGGTGATAAAGACAAACAGTCCATCACTTGATTGTCTGTGGCAGTACACACTCCATTGCGATGGGTGTGCCCAGACATGGGTCACGTGCTCACTGTGCCACAGGAGTAAAGCAAAACCACACTTAGTACTGAGGAGTAGGTAGACCCAATTGGGCTGGTGTTGCTTATATTGCGTCTTGAGGGTTACTGGTCTGGTATTTTGGGATAGATTATTCCTACTGTGGTGGAACCAATTCTAATTTGAATATGGCTAGCGTCTGTAAAGTGTGGCATATAAGGTGGAAAATGGTGGATTGGAATGTGGCCCGTGATGATCGCCATATTCTGAGATTAGTTCAACCATTCTTTCCATCACCTTGTCGTTTAGTGAGTAAGCATGTATGTAATATACTTTACACATATGATACCACACCACTATTGTCCTTGAACTGCTCTGGACGGGGGATCTTACTCAAAACTGCATTTTTGATGAAAACCTTGCACTTCAAATGTCACTTGTACACTTGCATGTAATTATCCAATCTACCCCAAAATGTAAATCCTTGAAGGATAAATGTGTAATATATGCAATTTATTACTGTAGCTCAGCAGTGCTACCTTTTTACAGTGAATGTGAGAGTTTAATTTACACTGCCGTTTGTCATCTATTTAGAATTTTTAGACCTGGTGGGGGGTGTCAAGCAGGTGATATGTATTTTGTTTGAAAATCTTTAAAAATCTGGGAATGAGAGCCGTGTTGAAATTTGTTATCAGAAAAAAACATATTTTGGATATTAGAGAAAAATTAATTGAGAATAAATCCACAAGACTCTCTTCTTTTACTTGCCAAAATCTCCAATGTCCCTTTATTCTTCAGGGAACTATTTTTTTATTTCAGTATGCTGTAACTGACGTGGTTCTATTATTATCAGAACCCCCATTCCCTTTCTGCTCTTTCACTAAACAGCCCAAAATAATTCCACAGAACCTTACTTGCACAGAATGAAAGTTGGAAAAGTATGCCGTCCTGGTTTATGTAAGTAAAATAACCTTCTTAAATATATCGTACCCCATAATTTAGGTTTGATCTACCTCTTAAACACTTTGGAGTGAGACAGGCTTACAGAAAAATTATTTGTTAACCAGCCCCAAAGTGCTCTCAACGTTATTTACTTTTGTTTAAGGATTTCTCAAACCATTTAAGAACAGAAAGTACAAAACCGGACATTTTCACGAGATCCACCACAAAAAGCATCAAGCATGCTTGAAAAACGGCAAAAAAAAATTTAACAAATAAAACACTCTTGAATATATAGATTGTGATCAAGGATTACTTTCCGCAGCGTATAGCTGTACTCATTAAAATGTAATTCACCCGCATGGCAGCATTTCCCTAGTTTATGCACGAACCTGTACTGATTTTACGGCAACTCTAAGCACTATATTGCTGCTAAACGGTTCCATTTATGTTCGGTGGGTGGGGGGAGTTCACGGCCCCATCACGTTCTCCATTTCTCTTTTGTACATGTAGACCTCTAAGTACTTGCAATAAAAAAAACATATCAGACATAGGAGAATAGTATAAGCCCCCACGTAAAACAAGCATTGCAGAGCCAAAAGGTCTGGTTTCAATGTGTTAATGCTTGCAAACAAAAACATCCACAAATGGATTTAGCATGCCTTACCACGCTCGAGCCAGAGTTGTTGGTATTCTGGTAGCTTTTCCCGTGTGATTTTGAAGACCACAGGCAGTGCTCAACCACCGCAGATTTTGTGCTGGAACAATGGTGGCCACTTGGCTTTCTAAAGAAACACTTGATTTGAATATGCCCGCAATCATCTTCTGAGGTCATACTAGCTGTACATCTGTTAGCTTAACATAACAAAGCAGAGGGTATTTGAGGGTGAGTATAAGCGAAGGAGTGTGTGCTTGAGACAGGGGGTAGGTGCGGGTGTGACAATGTGTGTGTCTAGGTGTGAGAGCTGGCCAACAGAAGGTGTGTGTGTTTAGAAAATGATGGGAAGTGGGGACATTAGTTTTAGATGTGGATTCCTGTAAAAAATATATCACCCAACGCCCAGCAAAGTATTGTCCCACATTGTGGCCATCCTTACAGTCGACACACTCTTTTGTGTACTAAAAAATGCCAGCTAAAATGATTGTGCATCCCGTGGCTATGTCTAGAACCACTTCACAATAAAGTGGGGCAGTTACTTCGGACCATCACCACACAGAGACTCTAGGCACAGATTCGTTATGCAATCCTTCCTCCACTAGGGTTTCACATAGCCTTCCCAGACAGATACCAATGTAAAGCCCCAGTACACCTTGTGTGTAAACATCCACATATGTATTCATGTAAAGTGGGCCTGCTGCTAAGTATTCTCTTTTCGATGGTATAGTAACAGAATACGATTTAATTTTTACCCACCCCACAGCTTCGAGATGGAGCCAAACTAAAATGCACATTCATAGTCGAATGGGTTAAATCTACAAACAGTGAGAGAAGGAAATCCTTCTTAAAGATGCATGACAGGACCCAAAGCAGCAAGGTAAGGTGGGCCAAGTCTGCGTGCCTCAGCAACTGGTGGCTCCTAATTCGGGAGAGTCAAATGGACAACACTTGTCTGTGGATATGGATAGTGGAGTAGCTGTTGGTTCCACTTTTTTTAAAATGTAGTGTTGCGTTGAAAATATAAAAGTAAAGGTGACCATTTTGCTTTTTGATGTTTGAGAGACTACAGAATTATATTTTTTTGTAAAATACCAAAGCATTTCTTATTTGTGAGTGGGTGTCAAACCGTTATTTTCAAGATGTTTTTGTTTAAACTCATGGTGCTCTTGCAGTGACTCAATCAAAATGGCTGAGCAACACCTACTTACGAAGATGGCCATCAACTAATCATATGGTTGAGATTGGTGGAAATACGTCTTGGAGGACTTTATAGATGTCCGTTAGCTTAGTGTTGAAGATGGGCACCTTTTTGGGCACCTTTTTGCTATCTCTAACCCTACCTCAGGACAATCCATAACTCTGGTCCTCGTTTGATGTTACCATTTTGCAAACAATTATAAACAGCATAAGACTGACGGATATTTAATAACTCCATTCTTTAAAGCTTTTTGTAGGGTATCGAATATGAGACTGATCCTAAAATTGTCACCCTACTAGACAACCTATTAGAGGCAGCTATTTTAGGGTCAGCTCTCAATTGCGTCCTGTCATAAGCATGTAGAAAAATGCCCTCTATAATGAAATAATAAGAAATAAGGATAAGCTTTGTGCTTAAAATCCATGTGTGCGATCCAGGGCTGAATGTCACGCAATGTTTTGATTTATCTACTTTTTGGAAGTAAAATAGTTCTTCATGCATTGCAACTCAGACCTCCATAGGATGCACAATGATAAACCCAGCAGTCAATAGCATTATGTGAGAGACAAATGCTTCTATAAGCTAAGCAGAGATGTAAATGATAACGTCTCAAATCAAGGGATGAAAGATGATGGTCCAGAAAAGGCAGTGGTTGGAAAGGCAGACTCAAAATCTATGTTTACTGTTACATAGAAGTAAACGTGCTTGTCAAACCAGATGTAAAAAGGAGCAGCCGGTCAATTTGGTAAGATATGTTTCATCCAAAACTCATTTTTACATATTTTGTAAAATGCAAGTTCAGTCACCTAACCAACTGAAGCATGCACTAGGCTTATCTGTAAATTTCTCCCAGTCATTTTTAACCTGCAGTGTAATTTGGGTTGCTCGTCTGCACTGGCACGGTAGATAAAATAACAAACACTGGCAAAACCAATGGGTCTCACATATACAAGTGCTATTGGCTGTGGAAATGTGTTTTTGCCATGTTGTACAACAGTGTGGCTGCTGTTGAGCATGGCTAAAAGTTTGTGGCATGGAGTGCCGTAGAGTGGAATGGGGAAGCAGAGTGTTGTGGACTGGAGTAGGGGGAGTAGAGTGTTGTAGAGTTGAGTGGAGGAGGGTAGAGTTCAATGGTAAAGTGGCAGCGAATGTTGTGACATGGGGTGGAATAGGGTGGAGTGGGATGGAGTAGAGTTGAGGGTGTGGGCTGGACTGAATGGAGTGGGGTGGGCTGGAGTGGGGTGATTTGAAATGGGGTGAGGTGGATTCAAGTGGGGTGGATTGGAGTGGGGTGATAAGACTGGATTGGGGTAAGTGGGTTGGACTGAAGTGATAGGACCAGGGTGCGTGGATTGGACTGGAATGGGGTGGATTGGACTGGGGTGGTTTTGAGTTGGGTGAATTGGAGTGGTGTGCAATATACTGGATTGGAGTGGGGTGACCTGGAGTGAAGTGGAGTGGATTGGACTGGAGTGGTGTGGATGTATGGATTGGAATGGCATGGGGTAGGGTGGAGTGGACTGGAGTAGGGTGGACTGGATGGATTGGAGTGCGGTAGATTGAACTGGGGTGGGGTGGACTGGATGGAAGTACAGTGGGGTGGATTGGATTAGAGAGTGTTTTGGCATGGACTGGATTGGGGTAGTGTGGGGTGGATTGGATTGGAGCAGGGTAGACTGGATGAGGGAGGGGTCGATGGGGTGGGGTGGACTACACTGACGTCAGGTGTATTGCACTGAGGTGGAGTGTATTGGAGTGGGGTGAACTGGACTGGAGTGAGGTGAATTAGACTGGAGTGGGGCGAATTGGACTGGAGCAGGGTGTTGTGCTATAGTGAGGTGGACTGGACTATAGTGGGGTGGACTGGACTGGGGTGGAATTCAGTGGGGTGTACTGGACTGAGTGGGATGGACTGGATTGCGGTAGATTGGAGTGGATTGGATTGGGCGGGTGGATTGGGGTGAGATGGATTGGAGTGGAATTAATTTTTTGTAGAGGGGTGGGATGTGGTGGATTGGACTGGAGTGGACTGGAAGTGAGTAGGGTGGACTATGGTGGACTGGAGTGGGTTAGATTGGGGTGGGGAGGATTGGGGTGAGGTGGGGCAGATTGATGTGGACATGAGTGGGGCAGATTATTTCGGACTGCTGTATTGGCGTGGGGCAGATTGTTTTAAACTGAAGTGGTCAGATTGGAGTAGGGTGGGTTGGGAGGACTGGAGTTCGGTGGATTGGGATGGAGTGAGATGATTGGACTGGAGTGCTGTAGATTGGAGTGGGGTGGGGCTGACTGTAGTGGGGCAGATGGTTTTGGAGTGGGGCAGAATGTGTTGAATTGGGGTGGGGCAGATTGTTCTGAATTGGAGAAGGGCAGATTGTTTTGGATTGGGGTGGGGCAGATTGTTTTGAATTTGAGTGGGGCGGATTGTTTTAGATTGGGGTGGGGCAGGTTGATTTGAATTGGAGTGGGTCAGATTGTTTTGGATTGGAGTGGGACAGATTCTTTTTGGTTTGAGTGGGGCAGAGTGTTTTGCATTGATGTGGGGCAGATTGTGTGGGGCAGGTTGTTTTAGTTTGGAATGGGTAGGTTGTTTTGGATTGGAGTGGGGCATATTGTTTTGGATTAGAATGGGGCAGATTGTTATGGTTTGGAGTAGGGCAGATTGTTTTGGATTGGAGTGGAGCAGATTGGAGTGGGGCAGATTGTTTTGGATTGAAGCGGGCTGATTGTTTTGGAATGGGGTGGGGCAGACTGTTGTGGACTGGAGTGGGGCAAATTGTTTTGGATTGCTGTTTTGGAGTGGGGCAGATTGTTTTCGATTGAAGGTGAGCAGACTGGAGTGAGGCGGGTTGGGAGGATTGGAATGCTGTGAATTGGGATGGAGTGAGGTGGATTGGATTGGATTGTGGCAGACTGGACTGGAGAAAGGCTGATTGGAATGGGGCATATTATTTTGGAGTGGGGCAGATTGTTTTCAATTGAAGAGGGGCAGATTGTTTTGTTTTGGAGTGGGGCAGATTGCTTTTTGTTCGAGTGGGGCAGATTTGAGTGGTGCGGGTTGTTTTGTATTGGAGTGGCGCAGGATATTGTGTGTTAGATTGAGGCAGATTGTTTTGCACAAGAGTGCGGCAGATTGTTTTAGCTTGGAGTGGGGCAGATTTGAGTGGAGCAGGTTGTTTTGGTCTGCAGTTGGGCTGAATGGAGTGTGGCAGATTGTTTTGGATTTTAGTGTGAGAGATTGTTTTGGATTGTATTGGATTTGGGCAGATTGTTTTGGATTAGAGTGAGGCTGATTGGAGTGGGGTACATTGTTTTGGATTGGAGTGGGGAGATTATTTTGGATTGGAGTGGGGCAAGATTGTCTTGTATTGTAGTGGAGCAGACTGTTTTGGATTGGAGTGGGGCAAATTGTTTTGGAATGGAGTGGGGCTCACTGTTGTGGACTGTAGAGGGGAAGATTGTTTTGGATTGAGGCAGATTGGAGTTGGCAGATTGTTTTGTGTTGAACTGGGACAGATTGTAGTGGGGCAGATTGTTTTGGATTGTAGTGGGGCAGACTGCAGTGCGGCAGAGTATTTTCGAAGGAAGTGGGGCAGACTGTTTTGGATTGGACTAGGGCAGAGTGTTTTAGATTGGAGTGGGACAGATTGGAGTGGGGCAAATTGTTTTGGATGGGAGTGGGGCAGATCGCAGTGGGACAGATAGGTGTTGGCAGATTGGGGTGAAGCGAGTGTGCTGGCTCGGTGTGAGGTGAACTGGAGTGAAGTGGTGTGGAGTAGACTGGAGTGGGGTAGATTGCATTGGAGTGGGGCAGAATGGAATGCATAGGGGTGAGGAAGACTGTTGTGGACTGGAGTGGGGCAGATTATTTTGGATTGCTGTATTGGAGTGGGGCAGATTGCTCTGAATTGAAGTGGGGCAGATTAGAGTAGGGTGGGTTGGGAGACTTGGAGTGCAGTGGATTGGGATGGAGTGCAATGGATTGGATTGGAGTGCGGCATATTCAACTGGAATGGGGCTTATTGTAGTGGGGCAGATTGTTTTGGGAGGGCTATGTTGGATTGGGGCTGACTGTTTTGGAGAGAAGGTGGACAGACTGAAGTTAGGTGGGTTAGGAGCATTGGAGTGCGGTGGATTGGGATGCAGTTTGGGGCAGATTGTTTTGCATTGTAGTGGGGCAGATGGTTCTGGATTATACTGGGGCAAATTGTTTGGATTGTAGAGGAGCAGAATGGAATGGGGCAGATGTTTTGGATTGAAGTGGGACAGACTGTTCTGGATTAGGGTAGGGCAGGTTCGTTTGGATTGGAGTAGGACAGACTGGAGTGCGGCAGATTGTTTTGGTTTGGAGTGGGGGCACATTGTCTTGGATTGAAGTGGGGCAGATTGGAGTGGGGTGGCCTGGGATGAGGTGGACTGGATTGGAGTGCCATGGACTGCATTGGAGTGGGGTGGGCTGGACTGGAGTGGGGCAGATTGTTTTGAATTGAAGTGACATATATTAGAGTGGTTCTGACTGTTTTTTATTGTAGCAGGGGTGACTGTTCTGGATTGGAGTGAGGCAGATTGGAGTGGAGCAGATTGTTGTGGATTGGAGGGGGCAGATTGTTTTGGATAGGGGTGGGGATGACTGTGGTGGACTGGAGTGGGGCTGATTATTTTGGATTGCTGTGTTGCAGTGGGGTAGATCGCTTTGAATTGAAGTGGGGCAGATTGGAGTAGGATGGTTTGGGAGAATTGGAGTGCAGTAGATTGGGATAGAGTGAGATGGACTGGATTGGAGTGTGGCAGATTGGATTTGAGTAGGGCTGACTGTAGCAGGGTAGATTGTTTTGGAGTGGGGCAGACTGTTGGATTGGGGTGGGGCATAATGTTTTGAACTGGAGAGGGGCCGACTGTTTTGAATCGGAGTGGGGCTTATTGTTTTCGATTAGGGTGGGGCAGATTGTTTTAAATTGGAGTGGGACAGATTGTATTAGATTGGAGTGGGGCAGGTTGTTCTGAATTGGAGTGGGTCAGATTGTTTTGGACCGGAGTGGGACAGATTTTTTTTTATTCAAGTGTGGCAGATTATTTTGGAATGATGTGGAGCAGATTATTTAGGATTAGAGTGTGCAGACTGTTTTGGATGGAGGTAGGCACATTGTTTTGGATTAGAATGGGGCAGATTGTTTTGGATTGGACTGGGGCAGATTGTTTTTGATTGGAGTGGAGCCTATTGGAGTGGTGCAGATTGTTTTGGATTGGAGTGGGGCAGATTCTTTTGGATTGGGGTAGTGCAGATTGTTGTGGACTGGAGTGGGGCAGATTGTTTTGGACTGGGGTGGGGCAGATGGTTTTGGATTGTAGTAGGGCAAATTACAGCGAGGCAGATTGTTTCGCATTGGAGTGGGGCAGATTGCTCTGAATTGGAGTGGGTGAGATTGTTTTGGATTGGAGTGGGGCAGAGTGTTTTGGATTGAAGTGGGACAGACTGTTCTAGATTGGAGTAGGGCAGGTTGGTTTAGACTGGAGTAGAACAGAGTGGAGTGGGCAGATTGTCTCAAATGTGAGAAGGGCATCTTGGAGTGGGGCAAACTGTCTTGGATTGGAGTGGGGCAGATGGGAGTGGGGCAGATTGGAGTGGAGTGGACCAGGGATGGGTGGATTGCATTGGAGTGGGGTGGATTGGATTGGAGTGGGGCAAACTGGAGATGGGCAGATTGTTTTGGGTTAGAGCAGGGCTGATTGTTTTGGATAGGGATGGGGCAGATTGTTGTGGACTGGAGTTGGGCTGATTATTTTGGATTGCTGTATTGGAATGGGCAGAGTGTTTTGAATTGAAGTGGGCAGATTGGAGTAGGGTGGGTTGGTAGGATTGGAGTGTGGTGGACCGGGATGCAGCGAGATGGATTGGATTGGAGTGTAGCAGATTGGACTTGAGTGGGACTGATTTTAGTGGGGCAGATTGTTTTGAATTGGAGGGGGCAGGTTGTTTTAGATTGGGGTGGGGCAGGTTGTTTTCAACTGGGGTGGGGCAGGTTGTTTTCAACTGGAGTGGGTAAGAATTGTTTGGTTTGAGTGGGACAGATTGAGTGGGGCAGGTTGTTTTGGATTGGTGTGGGCAGACTGTTTTGGATGGGAGTGAGCCATATTGTTTTGGATTAGAATGGGGCAGATTGTTCTGGATTGGAGGGGGGCAGACTGTTTTGGATTGGAGTGGGGCAGATCACATTGGGTCAGATTGGAGTTGGGTGGACCGGGGTGAGGTGGATTGGATTGGAATGGGTTGGACTACATTGGAGTGGGGTGGATTGGATTGGAGTGGGGCATATTGTTGTGAATTGGAGTGAGGCAGATCGGAGTAGGGCAGATTGTTTTGGATTGGAGCGGGGCAGATTGTGTTGGATTAGAGTGTGGTAGATTGTTTGGGATTGGAGTAGGACAGATTTCAGTGGGGCAGGCTGTTTTGGTTTGCAGTGGAGCATATTGTTTTGGAATGGAGTGTGGCTATTTGTTTTATTGGAGTAGGGCAGATTGTTTTGGATTTGACTGGGGCAGATTGGAGTGGGGTACATTGTTTTGGAGTGGGGAGATTATTTTGGATTGGGGCAGATTGCTTTGGAGTGGAGTGGGGCAGACTGTTTTGGTTAGCAGTGGGGCACACTGGAATGGGGTAGATTGTTTGGACTAGAGTGAGGCAGATTGCTTTAGATCGAGTGGGGTCAGATTTTTTTCAGAGTAGAATGGGACATGTTGTTTTGGATTGGAGTGGGCAGATTGTTTTGGATGGGAGTGGGACTGATTGTTTTGGATGGGAGTGGGACTGATTGTTTTTGATTGGAGTGGGGCAGGGTTTTTTTTTTATTGGAGTGGAGCAGGTTGGAGAGGGGTAGATTCTTTTATTAGAGTGGAGAAGATTAGAGTAAAGTAGATTATTTTGGATTGATGTAGGACAGGTTGTTTTGGATTGGAGTGGGCAGATTGTTTTGGATGGGAGTGGGCATATTGTTTTGGATTAGAATGGGGCCTGATTGTTTTGGATTGGAGTGGGGCAGATTGCTTTTGATTGGAGTGGAGAAGGTTGGAGTGGGGCAGATTGTTTTGGATTGGAATGAGGTAGATTGTTTTGGATTGCTGTATAGGAGTGGGGCAGGTTGTTTTGGATTTGGGTGGGGGAGATGGTTTTGTACTGTAGTAGGGCAGATTACAGTGAGGCAGATTGTTTTGTATTGGAGTGGGGCAGAGTGCTTTGGATTGGAGTGCTTCAGATTGTTTTGGATTGGGAGAGATTGGAGTGGGGGGATTTTTTTGGATTGTACTGGGACAGATTGGAGTGGGGCAGATTGTTCTGGATTGTTCTGGGGCATATTGTCTGCATTGTAGTGGGTCAGAATGGAGTCGGGCAGATGTTTTGGATTGAAGTGGAACAGACTGGTTTGGAGCAGGGCAGGTTGGTTTGGGCTGGAGTAGGACAGACTGGAGTGGGGCAGATTGTTTTGCATTTGAGTAGGGAACATTGGAGTGGGGCAAACTATCTTGGACTATAGTGGGGCAGATAGGAGCAGGGCAGACTGGAGCGAGGTGGACTGGATTGGAGGGGGTTGGATTGTATTGGAGTGGGTTAGATTGTTTTGGATTAGAGGGATGCAGATTAGAGTGTGTCTGATTGCTTTTGATTGGAGTGGGGCAGATTGCTTTTGATTGGAGTGGGGCAGATTGTTTCGGATTGGAGTGAGGTGGATTGCTGTATTGGAGTGGGGCAGATTGCTTTGGATTGGGGTGGGGGAGATGGTTTTGGATTGTAGTGGGGCAGATTACAGTGAGGCAGATTGTTTTTTATTGGAGTGGGGCAGATTGCTTTGGACAGAAGTGTGGCAGATTGTTTCGGATTAGGAGAGACTGGAGTGGGGAGATTGTTTTGGATTGTACTGGGGCAGAGTGTTTTGGAATGTAGTGGGGCAGATGGTTCTGGATTATACTAGGGCATTTTGTTTGGATTGTAGTGGAGCAGAATGGGGTGGGGCAGATGTTTTGGATTAAAGTGGGACAGACTGTTCTGGATTGGAGCAGGGGAGGTTGGTTTGGGCTGGAGTAGGACAGGCTAGAGTGGGACAGATTGTTTTGGATTGGAGTGGGGCAGATTGTGTGGGATGTGAGTAGGGATCATTGGAGTGGGGGTAAACTATCTTGGATTGTAGTGGGGCAGATAGGATTGGGGCAGACTGGAGTAGGGTGGATGGGGGTGAGGTGGACTGGATTGGAGTGGGGTGAATTGCATTGGAGTGGGGCAGATTGTTTTGGATTAGAGTGATGCAGATTAGTATGCCTGATTGATTTTGATTGGAGTAGGGCTGATTGTTTTGGATTGGAGTGCGGCATGATTGTTTTGGATTGGAGTGGGGCAGATTGCTTTTGATTGGAGTGGAGAAGGTTGGAGTGGGGCAGATTGTTTTGGATTGGAATGAGGTAGATTGTTTTGGATTGCTGTATAGGAGTGGGGCAGGTTGTTTTGGATTTGGGTGGGGGAGATGGTTTTGTACTGTAGTAGGGCAGATTACAGTGAGGCAGATTGTTTTGTATTGGAGTGGGGCAGAGTGCTTTGGATTGGAGTGCTTCAGATTGTTTTGGATTGGGAGAGATTGGAGTGGGGGGATTTTTTGGGATTGTACTGGGACAGATTGGAGTGGGGCAGATTGTTCTGGATTGTTCTGGGGCATATTGTCTGGATTGTAGTGGGTCAGAATGGAGTCGGGCAGATGTTTTGGATTGAAGTGGAACAGACTGGTTTGGAGCAGGGCAGGTTGGTTTGGGCTGGAGTAGGACAGACTGGAGTGGGGCAGATTGTTTTGCATTTGAGTAGGGAACATTGGAGTGGGGCAAACTATCTTGGACTATAGTGGGGCAGATAGGAGCAGGGCAGACTGGAGCGAGGTGGACTGGATTGGAGGGGGTTGGATTGTATTGGAGTGGGTTAGATTGTTTTGGATTAGAGGGATGCAGATTAGAGTGTGTCTGATTGCTTTTGATTGGAGTGGGGCAGATTGCTTTTGATTGGAGTGGGGCAGATTGTTTCGGATTGGAGTGAGGTGGATTGCTGTATTGGAGTGGGGCAGATTGTTTTGGATTGGGGTGGGGGAGATGGTTTTGGATTGTAGTGGGGCAGATTACAGTGAGGCAGATTGGTTTTTATTGGAGTGGGGCAGATTGCTTTGGACAGAAGTGTGGCAGATTGTTTCGGATTAGGAGAGACTGGAGTGGGGAGATTGTTTTGGATTGTACTGGGGCAGAGTGTTTTGGAATGTAGTGGGGCAGATGGTTCTGGATTATACTAGGGCATTTTGTTTGGATTGTAGTGGAGCAGAATGGGGTGGGGCAGATGTTTTGGATTAAAGTGGGACAGACTGTTCTGGATTGGAGCAGGGGAGGTTGGTTTGGGCTGGAGTAGGACAGGCTAGAGTGGGACAGATTGTTTTGGATTGGAGTGGGGCAGATTGTGTGGGATGTGAGTAGGGATCATTGGAGTGGGGGTAAACTATCTTGGATTGTAGTGGGGCAGATAGGATTGGGGCAGACTGGAGTAGGGTGGATGGGGGTGAGGTGGACTGGATTGGAGTGGGGTGAATTGCATTGGAGTGGGGCAGATTGTTTTGGATTAGAGTGATGCAGATTAGTGTGCCTGATTGATTTTGATTGGAGTAGGGCTGATTGTTTTGGATTGGAGTGCGGCAGACTGGCGTGGGGCAGATTGTTTTGGATTGGATTGGGGCAGATTGTTTTGCATAGGGGAGGGGCTGATTGTTGTGGACTGGAGTGGGACTGATTATTTTGGATTCCTGTACTGCAGTGGGGCAGATTGCTTTGAATTGAAGTGGGCAATTTGGAGTAGGGAGGGCTGGGAGGATTGGAGTGCGGTGGACAGGGATGGGGTGAGATGGATTGGATTGTAGTGTGGCAGATTGGACTGGAGTGGGTTGATTGTAGTGGGATAGAATTTTTTGGAGTGAACTGTGTTGGATTGGGGTGGGGCAGAATGTTTTGAATTGGAGAGGAGCAGATTGTTTTAGATTGGGGTGGGGCAGGTTGTTTTGAATTGGAGTGGGTCAGATTGTTTTGGACTGGAGGGGGGCAGATTCTTTTTGACTTAAGTGGGGAAGATTATTTTAGATTGATATGGGGCAGATTGTGTGGGGCTGGTTGTTTTGGATTGGAGTGGGCAGATTGTTTTGGATGGGAGTGGGGCATATTGTGTTGGATTAGAATGGGCCTGATTGTTTTGGATTGGAGTGGGGCAGATTATTTTGGATTGGAGTGGAGCAGGTTGGAGTGGCTCAGATTGTTTTGGATTAGAGTGGGGCAGATTCTTTTGGGTTGGAGTGGGGCAGATTGCTTTTGGTTGGAGTGGAGCAGGTTGGAGTGGGGCAGATTATTTTGGATTGGAGTGAGGCAGATTGTTTTGGATTGCTGTATTGGAGTGGGGTAGGTTGTTTTGGATTGGGGTGGGAAGATGGTTTTGGACTGTAGTGGGGCAGATTACAGTGAGGCAGATTGCTTTGTATTGGAGTGGGGCAGATTGCTTTGGATTGGAGTGGGGCAGGTTGTTTTGGACTGGATTGGGGTAGATTGTTTTGCATATGGGTGGGGCTGATTGTTGTGGACTGGAGTGGGACTAATTATTTTGGATTCCTGTACTACAGTGGGGCTGATTGTTTTGAACTGAAGTGGGCAATTTGGAGTAGGGTAGGTTTGGAGGATTGGAGTGCGGTGGACAGGGATGGAGAGAGATGGGTTGGATTGGAGTGTGGCAGATTGGACTGTAGTGGGGTTGATTGTAGAGGGATAGATTGTTTTGGAGTGGGGCAGACTGTGTTGGATTGGGGTTGGGCAACATGTTTTGAATTGGAGAGGAGTAGATTGTTTCAGATTGGGGTGGTTCAGGTTGTTTTAAATTGGAGTGGGTCAGATTGTTTTGGACTGGAGTGGGGCAGATTCTTTTTGATTTGAGTGGGGGAGATTATTTTAGATTGATATGGGGCAGATTGTGTAAAGCTGGTTGTTTTGGATTGGAGTGGGCAGATTGTTTTGGATGGGAGTGGGGCATATTGTTTTGGATTAGAATGGGCCTGATTGTTTTGGACTGGAGTGGGGCAGATTGCTTTGGATTGGAGTGGAGCTGGTTGGAGTGGGGCAGATTGTTTTGGATTAGAGTGGGGCAGATTGTTTTGGATTAGGGTGGGGCAGACTGTTGTGGGCTGGAGTGGGCCAGATTGTTTTGGTTGCTTTATTGGAGTGGGCAGATTGTTTTGGATTGAAGGTGGGCAGATTGTTTTGGATTGGAGTGGCTCAGACTTGAGTGGGGCAGGTTGTTTTGGTTTGCAGTGGGCAGATTGTGTGGGGCTGGTTGTTTTGTATTGGAGTGGGCAGATTGTTTTGGATGGGAGTGGGGCATATTGTTTTGGATTAGAATGGGCCTGATTGTTTTGGACTGGAGTGGGGCAGATTGCTTTGGATTGGAATAGAGCTGGTTGGAGTGGGGCAGATTGTTTTGGATTAGAATGGGGCAGATTGTTTTGGATTGGGGTGGGGCAGACTGTTGTGGACCAGAGTGGGGCAGATTAGAGTGGGCCAGAATATTTTAGATTGATGTGGGGCAGACTGCGTGGGGCCTGTTTTGGATTGGAGTGATCAGATTGTTTCGGATGGGAGTGGGGCATATTGTTTTGGATTAGAATGGGGCAGATTGTTTTGGATTGGAGTGGAGCAGGTTGGGGTGGGGCAGATTGTTTTAGATTGGAGTAGGCAGATTGTTTTGGATTGGGGTGGGGCAGACTGTTGTGGACTTGAGTGGGGCAGATTGTTTTGGATTGCTGTATTGGAGTGGGGTAGATTGTTTTGGATTGAAGGTGGGCAGATTGGAGTTAGGTGGATGGGAGGACTGGAGTGCGGTGGATTGGGATGGAGTGAGGTAGATTGGATTGGAGTGTAGCAGATTGGACTGGAGTCGGGCTGACTTTATTGGGGCAGATTGTTTTGGAGTGGGGCAGATTGTTTTGGGGTGGAGAAGATAATTTTGAATTGGAGAGGGGCAAATTGTTTTGGATTGGAGAGGGGCAGATTGTTATTATTCGAGTGGGGCAAATTCGAGTGGAACAGACAGTTTTGGATTCATATGGGGCAGATTGGAATGGTGAAGGTTGTTTTGGATTATAGTGGGGAAGGATGTTTTGGATAGGAGTGGGGCAGGCGGGCGTGGGGAAAACTGGAGGGGGCCACATTGTTTTGCATTCAAGTTGGCAGAATGTTTGGATTGGAGTGGCTCAGACTTGAGTGGGGCAGGTTGTTTATTTTTGCAGTGGTGCAGATTTTTCTGGAATGGAGTGTGGCAGATTGCTTTGGATTAGAGTGAGGCCGGTTGGAGTACGGTTGATTGTTTTGGATTCAAGTGGGGGGATTGTTTTGGATTGGACTGGTGCACATTGTTTTGGTTAGCAGTTGGGCAGATTAGAGTGGGGCAGATTGTTCTGGAATGGAGTGTGGCAGATTGTTTTAGATTGGAGTGGAGCAGATTGTTTTGGATTGGAGTGAGGCTGATTGGAGTGTGGTACATTGTTCTGGATAGGAGTGGGGCACATTATTCTTGATTGGAGTGGGCAGGTTGTTTTGGATTAGAATGGGGCAGATTGTTTTGGACTGGAGTGGGGCAGATTGTTGTGGTTTGGTGTGGGGCAGATTGTTCTGGATTGAAGTGGGGCAGATTGTTTTGGACTGGAGTGGAGCAGATTGTTTTGGATTGGAGTGGACTAGACCGGAGTGAGACAGAATGTTTTGAATTTAAAGTGAGGCAGACTGTTTTGGACTGGGGTTGGGCAGATTGTTTTTGAGAGGAGTAGAACAGATTGGTGTGGGACTGATTGTTTTGGATTGGAGTAGGGTAGATTGTTCTGGACTGGAGTAGGGGAGATTGGAGGGGGGCAGGCAGTTTTAGATTAGAGTGGAGCAGATCGGAGTGGGGCGATTGGAGTGGGGCAGATCGGAGTGAGGTGATTTGGGTGGGGTGGAGTGGGGTGGATTGGGATGAGGGGGACTGGATTGGTGTGGGGTGGACTGCATTGGAGTGGGGTGGATTGGATTAGAGTGGGATGGATTGGAGTGGGGCAGCTTGTTTTGGATTACAGTGGGGCAGATTGTTGTTGATTGGAGTGAGGCTGATTGTTTTGGAATGGAGTGGGGCAGATTGTTTTGATTTGGAGTGGAGAGGGGCAAATGGATTTGAATTGGAGTGGGAAAGATTGTTTTGGATTGGAGTGGGGCAGATTGTTTTTGATTTGCTTGGGGCAGTTTCGAATCTGGCAGAGTGAAGTGGGGCAGAGTGTTTTGGATTGATGTGGGACAGATTGAAGTGGGTCAGATTGTTGTGGATTGGAGTGGGACAGGTTGTTTTGGATTGGAGTGGGACAGATTGGATCGGGGCAAATTGTTTTGATATGGAGAGGAACTGATTGTTTTGGATTGGAGTGTGGCAGATTGTTTTGGACTGGAATGGGGAAGATTTGAGTGAGGCAGGTTGCTTTGGTTTGCAGTGGGGCTGAATGGAGTGGGACAGATTGTTTAGGATTGGACTGTGGCAGATCTTTTTTGATTGGAGTGAGGGTGATTGTTTTGGATTAGAGTGGGCTGATTGGAGTGGGGTAGATCGCTTTGGATTGGAGTGGGGCAGATTGGTTTGGATTGGAGTGGGGCAGATGGTTTTGGATTGGATTGAGGCAGATTACAGTGAGGCAGATTGTTTTGTATTGGAGTGGAACAGATTATTTTGGATTAGAGTGGGGCTAATTGTGTTGGATTGGAGTGGGAAAGATTGCTATGGACTGGAATGGGGCAGATTGTGTTGGATTGGAGTGGGGCAGATTGCGTTGGATTGGGGTGAGGCAGGTTGTTTTGATTTGGAGTGGATCATATTGTTCTGGACTGGAGTGGGGCTGATTCTTTTTTATTAGACTGGGGCAGATTGTTTTGGATTGATGTGGGGCAGATTGTGTCGGGCAGGATGATTTGGACCGGAGTGGGCAGATTATTTTGGATTGGAGTGGGGCAGATTGTTTTAGACTGGAATGGAGCAGACTGGGGTGTGGCAGACTGCTTTGGATTGGAGTGGGGCAGAATGCTTTGGATTGGAGTGAGACAGGTTGGTTTGGACTGCAGTGGGGCACTTTTTTGGGTTGGGGTGGGGCAGGCTGTTTTTAATTGGAGTGCAGCAATTTTTTTTGGATTGGAGTGGGGCAGACTGTATTTGATCTGAGTGGGGCAGATTGTTTTAGATTGATGTGGGGCAGATTGTGTCGGGCAGGCTGATTTGGACCGGAGTGGGCAGATTATTTTGGATTGGAGTGGGGCATTTTGTTCTGGATTAGAATGGGGCAGCTTGTTTTGGACTGGAGTGAGGCAGATTGTTTTGGACTGGAATGGAGCAGACTGGAGTGTGGCAGACTGCTTTGGATTGGAGTGGGGCAGAATGCTTTGGATTGGAGTGAGGTAGGTTTGTTTGGACTGCAGTGGGGCACTTTTTTGGGTTGGGGTGGGGAAGGCTGTTTTCAATTGGAGTTCAGCAAATTGTTTTTGGATTGGAGTGGGGCAGACTGTATTTGATTTGAGTGGGGCAGATTGTTTTAGATTGATGTGGGGCAGATTGTTTTGAATTGGAGTGAGGCAGATTGTTTTGGATTGGAGTGGAGCAGATTGTTTTGGATTAGAGTGAGGCTGATTGGAGTGCGGTACATTGTTTTGGATAGGAGTGGGGCACATTGTTCTTGATTGGAATGGGCAGGTGTTAGGGTTTGTGCACAGCAAAGAGCATGTCCCCTCTCACTGCACTAGTGGGTTCTGTAATAGCTCCCTTTTAAACTTACTATTGAAAGCCTTTCTTGTTATCTCACCTTCCCCCCCCCCCAGGCTTCTGTGTATGTTGTTTAATGTGCTGTTTTGTTTACACATTGGGCCTTGCTTTTACCAAGGCTTCTTTAAAACACTCCTCTCTAGGCCATGTGTTAATTTAACTCATTTGCATAATAACTGAAACTCTGCACACCTTTCAAGAACATGTGCAGCATGTGAGGACCACACCCAGCTCTTCAAACCACACCCAGCTCTGCACACCTTTCAAGAACATGTGCAGCATGTGAGGACCACACCCAGCCCTGTCTATAAAAGGCAGCCCCTAAGCCTCGCACAGTGCTTGTGCTCGTCTACCTCCCGCTTACCTGAGGACAGATCCCTCGGCACTGGCACTCCTGCTCTCTACAGACTTTCATTGGCTTCAATGGGCGCAGCTGCTGGCTCTTCCTTCTTCCGGTTTCCGGTTCCTCCTTGCCTCAGCCTCTCTCCTACAAGCAACCTGCAAAAGAGAAAGAAGACAAGGTTAGACTGATCAGTATCTCTTGCCAGCAACAAGTAAGTGCAAAACTTTTATTACCTGAAAGAACTTTGATTACAATTTCTGGATTCGTGTATAGACAATTTGAAACAAGATACCTTCCACGAACATTGTGATTCAAACTCTTTGTTACAACAATACTTTGCCGAACTTTGTGAAGCAAACATTTTTTTATGGAACTTTTAAGAATCGAACCGTGGAAACCATTAACAGCAAGGCAAACAGTAAATCAAGGACTTGCACAAATTACATGCTGTATTTTGACGTAAAAGTACAGTATTTGTTTTATAAAAGATTCTGGAAGTATGGGAAAAGTGAGTCTGCTATTGGCAATTATGGCTTTAGTTATATTAAGATGAATGTTTGATATTGATAATTCTGATAACGGTATTTGTTTAATGTTTTAGAAGCTTTAGAGTAATAGAAAGCACATCCCAGAGCAGTAACACATTCCAAACCTGGAAACGAGAGACCAGGATCCAAGAGGTACTTTTAGAAGAAAATTTCTAATAAATAAAGGGATAGTCAGGAACCCAGTTAGGAATAGGATGTACTTATCTGTTCTTTGTTTATGTTTCATTAGGCACCAGTTTCTACAGAAGTCCGAGAGGGCTGCAGATTTGTGCAGCACTTCAACAGTGGAAACGCAAGAACGCTGTTGTCTCTTTATTTTATTTTATCCACTTCCCCCCTTCCCTTGAGCTTCTGTTCTTAGTGCACTGTTTTAAAAACTAGTGTGCTGGAACAAGCAGTTTCAGGGAGGGGTCGGATTGTCTTCAACCTCCATCAGAACTGAACAAGGACTCAGGTGAGCTGGGCTTTGAGAGCAGGTTGTTTTGGATTAGAATGGTGCAGATTGTTTTGGACTGGAGTGGGGCATATTGTTGTGGATTGGTGTGGGGCAGATTGTTCTGGATTGGAGTGGGGCAGATTGTTTTGGACTGGAGTGGAGCAGATTGTTTTGGATTGGAGTGGACTAGACCGGAGTGAGACAGAATGTTTTGAATTTAAAGTGAGGCAGACTGTTTTGGACTGGGGTTGGGCAGATTGTTTTTGAGAGGAGTAGAACAGATTAGTGTGGGACAGATTGTTTTGGATTGGAGTAGGGTAGATTGTTCTGGACTGGAGTAGGGGAGATCAGAGTGGGGCAGGCTGTTTTAGATTAGAGTGGAGCAGATCGGAGTGGGGCGATTGGAGTGGGGCAGATCGGAGTGAGGTGATTTGGGTGGGGTGGAGTGGGGTGGATTGGGATGAGGGGGACTGGATTGGTGTGGGGTGGATTGCATTGGAGGGGGCGGATTGGATTAGAGTGGGATGGATTGGAGTGGGGCAGATTGTTTTGGATTACAGTGGGGCAGATTGTTGTTGATTGGAGTGAGGCTGATTGTTTTGGAATGGAGTGGGGCAGATTGTTTTTATTTGGAGTGGAGAGGGGCTAATGGATTTGAATTGGAGTGAGAAAGATTGTTTTGGATTGGAGTGGGGCAGATTGTTTTTGATTTGCTTGGGGCAGTTTCGAATTTGGCAGAGTGGAGTGGGGCAGAGCGTTTTGGATTGATGTGGGACAGATTGAAGTGGGTCAGATGAACGAGTTACTTACCTTCGGTAACGACTTTTCTGGTGGATACATTAGCTACCTGTGGATTCCTCACCTAATGAATTCTCCCATGGCGCCAGCATTCGACGGAAATCTTCTTCCTAGTCTCTGCACGTCGACGAGGACGTCACTCTAGCCCACGCGACGCCGTCTGATGTCATACAGGCAATAAGAGGTCCTCGACGACGTGCCGACGTCAGTACCAATCATTTTTTACGTGCATGAGAACAACCAGGCAATGCAATGAAAGAGCAAGGCAACATCCCATAACATTGTAAAAATACACAACATTGCATGAATAACTGTAAATCTTTTATATATATATAACTCTCTCTTTTTAAAAATATATATACACATCAAGTGTATACACAAAGATATATACATATATACATATATAAATATATTATATACAACATCTATTGCACCCTCGAAGACCAAGAGGAGCGTACTCAAGGATTACTTGGTAAGACCAGAAAGGCAACGGGGAGGCGGGTGGGACCGTGAGGAATCCACAGGTAGCTAATGTATCCACCAGAAAAGTCGTTACCGAAGGTAAGTAACTCGTTCTTCTGATGGATACAACTACCTGTGGATTCCTCACCTAATGAATAGAGTCCCAAAGCAGTACCACGCCCGGCGGTGGGTGCCTAAATGGTCAAACCAAGAAATCCTGCAGCACTGACCGTGCAAAATGGCCGTCCCTTCTAATCTCAGAATCCAAACAGTAATGTTTTGCAAAAGTGTGAAGGGACGACCAAGTTGCGGCCTTGCAGATGTCTACCACAGGAACACCTCTGGCCAAGGCCGAAGTGGCCGACTTAGCTCTGGTGGAATGAGCTCTAATGCCCTCAGGAGGATCCTTCTTTGCCAAAGAGTAACAGATTTTAATGCAAAGAACAACCCACCTGGATAGTGTTCTCTTGTGGACTGCCTTTCCTCTCCTCTTGCCCACGTATCCAATAAACAGCTGATCCTCCAGCCTGAAATCCTTTGTTCTATCAATAAAGAAGCTCAACGCCCTCTTTGGGTCCAGACGGTGCAGTCTTTCTTCCTCTTTGGAAGGATGAGGCGGAGGATAGAACGTGGACAAAGTAATTGCCTGAGCCAAATGGAAAGGTGAAACAACCTTCGGGAGGAAAGCAGCCTTGGTCCTCAACACCACCTTATCCCCATAAAAAGTTGTATAAGGGGGCTTTACTGATAAGGCCTGCAACTCACTCACTCTCCTTGCTGATGTTATAGCTATCAGGAAGACTGTTTTTAAAACCTAATACCTTAAGGGGCAAGAATGCATAGGTTCAAAAGGGGACCCCATAAGGAAAGTCAGGACCAAGGACAAATCCCATTGCGGCATAACGAATGGCTTTGGAGGATATTTATTTAGAAGACCTTTCAAGAATCTGATAACAATAGGGGATTTAAATAAAGATGGTTGGTCTGGAAGACATATGAAGGCTGACAAGGCCGATAAATAACCCTTAATGGTAGCCACTGCACAACCTTTCTGCGCTAGAGACAGAGCAAAAGACAAAACGTCCGATAGATGAGCATGCAAAGGATCAATCTGCCTCTCTCCACACCACGCAACAAATTTAGACCATCTATTAGCGTAGATAGATTTAGTGGAGTGTCGCCTGGCCGCTAATATAACATCCACTACCTCAGGCGGGAGAGAGAAGGAACTCAGGTTGCCCCGTTCAATCTCCAGGCATGTAGGTGCAGACTCTGGAGGTTGGGGTGTAAAACCTGCCCCTGCGACTGCGAGGGGAGGTCTGCCCTGAAAGGGAGACGGAGCGGAGGGCACATTGAGAGTTGGAGAAGGTCGGAGTACCATACCCTCCTTGGCCAATCCGGAGCTATTAGGATGACTAGAGCCCGGTCCTGGCGAATCTTCCTCAATACTCGAGGAATCAAGGGTATGGGAGGAAACGCGTAAAGCAACTGGCCGCACCAGGTTATTTGAAACGCGTCCCCCAACGCTCCCTGCATCGGATACTGGAGGCTGCAGAATAACGGACAATGCGCGTTCTCTCGAGTGGCAAACAGATCTATCCGAGGAAACCCCCACTTCTGGAAGATTAAACGGACTTGATCTGGATGGAGACGCCACTCGTGGTCTGCCGAGAATTGGCGACTGAGACTGTCCGCACGCACGTTCAAGACTCCAGCCAGATGGTTTGCTATCAAGCAAATCTGATGGTCCTTTGCCCAGGACCATAGTCGAAGAGCTTCTCTGCAGAGAAGGTACGACCCCACTCCTCCCTGCTTGTTTATGTACCACATCGTGGTAGTATTGTCCGTTAGGACCTGTACCGACTGACCACGAAGGGAAGGGAGGAAGGCCTTGAGAGCCAGACGTACAGCCCGTAACTCTAACAGATTGATGTGAAACATCTGTTCCTCTGGAGACCAAAGGCCTTTGATCTCCAGATCCCCCAGATGAGCTCCCCACCCTAGAGTGGAAGCATCCGTTATGACTGTGGCCACTGGTGGCGACTGCTGGAACGGCTTTCCTTGTGAAAGATTGTTGCTTGCAATCCACCACTTCAAATCCACAGCAGCATCTCTGGAGATCTTGACAGTACTCTCTAGATCCCCTTTGTGTTGAGACCACTGCCTTCGGAGGCACCACTGAAGAGCCCTCATGTGCCAGCGATGCTCGCATGACCAACAGAATGCAGGAGGCAAACAGACCGAGCAGAAGAAGGACCTTGAGGACTGGAACTACCGCTCCATTTCGAAACATTGGAACCAAATCCTGAATATCTTGAATCCGCTGAGGCGGAGGAAAGGCCCGACCCAATGTTGTATCCAGTACTGCCCCTATGAACAGGAGGCGCTGAGAGGGCTCTTGGTGAGATTTGGGCTCGTTCACTGAAAAACCCAGGTCGAACAACAACTGGGTTGTTGACTGCAGATGATGCGACACAAGCTCCGGGGACTTGGCTTTGATCAACCAGTCGTCCAAGTAAGGGAATACTGCTATCCCCTTCCTTCTGAGTTCTGCCGCAACCACCGACATCACCTTCGTGAAGACTCGAGGTGCTGAAGTAAGACCAAACGGAAGGACCGCAAACTGATAGTGCTGCGATCCCACCACAAACCGGAGATACTTCCTGTGTGACTTGAGTATCGGGATATGAAAGTAAGCATCCTGCAAGTCGACAGACACCATCCAGTCTTCCTTGTTCAACGCCAAAAGCACCTGTGCTAGGGTCAGCATCTTGAACTTTTCCTGCTTGAGGAACCAATTCAAGATCCTCAGGTCCAGGATTGGTCTCAAACGACCATCCTTCTTGGGAATCAGGAAATACCTTGAGTAACATCCTCGACCCCTTTCCTGCTCTGGGACCAACTCCACCGCGCCCTTTGAAAGGAGGGCTTGTACCTCCTGTTCTAGCAACAGGAGGTGTTCTTCTGAACAATAAGAAGGGCGGGGCGGGATGAGGGGCGGGAACTCCCGAAAGGGAAGGGTGTAGCCTTTTCCCACAATACTGAGAACCCAAGTGTCCGTTGTAACAGTCTTCCATTTGGTGAGAAAATGCTGTAATCTTCCCCCTACAGGAGAGGAGTGAGTTGGAAATGGTGGAAGCCTAAGGCTGCTTCCCCTGCTGCACCCCGCCAGAGGATGAGGAAGAGGCAGAGTGCTGCTGAGAGGCTCCTCTGGTGCGGACCCTACCTCTCCCTCTAAAAGATCTATAGGGATGGGAAGAGGCAGGTTGCTGATATCTTCCCCGAAAGGAAGAGGAGGAAGAGCCACGCCCAAATCCACGAAACCTCCTGAAGAATCTGGAAGAGGCCGTGGAAGAAGGAGCTTGGAGCCCTAACGACTTAGCCGTGGCCCTGCTCTCCTTAAAACGTTCCAAGGCCGAATCAGCCTTGGCTCCAAACAGCTTGTCCCCATCAAACGGGAGATCCAACAATGTGGACTGTACATCCGCAGAAAAGCCCGAGTTACGGAGCCAGGCCTGCCTCCTTGCCACCACAGTTGTGCCCATTGCTCTGGCTACCGAGTCGGTCGTATCCAGTCCAGTCTGGATAATCTGGGTCGCAGCAGCCTGGGCATTTGAAACAAAATCCAAAAGACCCTGGGGAAGCTCTGTAAATGATGAGGAAATGTCATCCATCAGAGCATGAATATACCTCCCCAGGATACAGGTTGCGTTGGTGGCCTTCAACGCCAGACTGCAGGACGAAAAAATCTTCTTGGACTGCGCCTCCAGTTTCTTTGAATCTCTGTCCCCAGGCACCGTCGGGAAAGAACCAGGCGCTGACTTGGATGAACAGGAGGCCTGCACCACCAAGCTCTCCGGCGTAGGGTGCCTAGACAGAAAACCAGGGTCAGTAGGAGCCGCCCGATACCTCCTGGCCACGGCTCTGTGAACTGCTGGGGAAGATGCCGGCCTCTTCCACACCTCTAACACCGGATCCAGCAGAGCGTCATTAAATGGCAAAAGAGGCTCCGCCGCAGCTGAGGCCGGATGTAGCACCTCTGTTAGAAGGTTTTGTTTAGCCTCCACCACCGGCAAAGGCAGGTCCAAAAAACTAGCTGCCTTCCGTACCACTGCGTGAAAGGAAGCAGCCTCCTCAGTATATTCTCCCGGAGACGAAAGATCCCACTCAGGGGTAGTGTCCAGCCCACTGGCCGACTCCAGACCACACAGCCCATCACCCGAGTCCTCTAGCTCTCCTTCCTCCAGGGCTCGTTGGTACTCCTGCTCCTCTAATACACGGAGAGCACGTCTCCTCGAATGAAGCCGTTGTTCAATACGCGGAGTCGACAATGCCTCCGCCGAAGTCGAAGATCGGCGCCGATCTTCAGAAGCCACCGACGCCGCGTCCGGCGCCACAGGTAACTTCGGCGCCGACGAAAGAGCAGTCGAAGCAGATGGACCCACCGGAGTCACAGGCCGAAATCCCGACGTCGACGGGATGGAAATCCCCGGGGCCAATCCCTCTGAAGCCACCGGAGCGGCCACCGGCGCCGACACCGGCGCCGAGCCCACGTTCCCAAAAGGGAGAAAGGGCATAAAGGGTGCCGGCCGAAGAGGCGCAGGATCACCCAATGAAAAGGCCAAAGGCCCAGCCGGAGCACCCCCTGGAGCCATCTGTTGGAAGATGGCATACATCGCATTCAAGAATGCAGAACTATCGGCTCCAGGGGTGGGAAAAGCCGGATACTGGGGTGCCTGTCTCGGAGGCGACCCCGACGCCGGCCTCGACGTCTGCGACGCCGGAGATAACACCTGAGGCTCCAATACCTCAATCACCGACGCCTGTCCAGGTGAAGTCGGAGACGCTGGAGAGGGCAACGGCGTCGAAGGATGCGGCGTAACCGTGGGACTGATCTCCCATGTCCTTCGGCGCCGATCCGAAGACCTGGAACTAGTCTCCTTTGAATGACGCCGAGATTCTCTACGGCGCCGGGAGTCTCGATGACGCCGATGTCTTGGCGAAGAAGACTTCTTGTGATGCTTCTCCTTTTTCGATTTTGCCATAAACAGCTTCGCCTCACGTTCCTTGAGGGCTTTTGGATTCATGTGCTGGCATGAATCACAAGTCGAGACGTCGTGGTCGGAGCTCAAACACCAAAGGCAGTCGGAATGAGGATCCGTCACTGACATCTTGCCTCCACACTCACGACAAGGCTTGAATCCAGACTTTCTCTGCGACATTATTACCACAGCGAAAGACTACGCAGCAAAAATACACTGTAACCACAAAAGTAACAGTTGCTCCCTCGAAGATAACCGTTTCGAATGCACGGAAAAAAGGGAACTGACGTCGGCACGTCGTCGAGGACCTCTTATTGCCTGTATGACGTCAGACGGCGTCGCGTGGGCTAGAGTGACGTCCTCGTCGACGTGCAGAGACTAGGAAGAAGATTTCCGTCGAATGCTGGCGCCATGGGAGAATTCATTAGGTGAGGAATCCACAGGTAGTTGTATCCATCAGAATGTTGTGGATTGGAGTGGGACAGGTTGTTTTGGATTGGAGTGGGACAGATTGGATTGGGGCAAATTGTTTTGATATGGAGAGGAACTGATTGTTTTGGATTGGAGTGTGGCAGATTGTTTTGGACTGGAATGGGGAAGATTTGAGTGAGGCAGGTTGCTTTGGTTTGCAGTGGGGCAGAATGGAGTGGGACAGATTGTTTAGGATTGGACTGTGGCAGATCTTTTTTGATTGGAGTGAGGGTGATTGTTTTGGATTAGAGTGGGCTGATTGGAGTGGGGTAGATCGCTTTGGATTGGAGTGGGGCAGATTGGTTTGGATTGGAGTGGGGCAGAAGGTTTTGCATTGGATTGAGGCAGATTACAGTGAGGCAGATTGTTTTGTATTGGAGTGGAACAGATTATTTTGGATTAGAGTGGGGCTAATTGTGTTGGATTGGAGTGGGAAAGATTGCTTTGGACTGGAATGGGGCAGATTGTGTTGGATTGGAGTGGGGCAGGTTGCGTTGGATTGGGGTGAGGCAGGTTGTTTTGATTTGGAGTGGATCATATTGTTCTGGACTGGAGTGGGGCTGATTCTTTTTTATTAGACTGGGGCAGATTGTTTTGGATTGATGTGGGGCAGATTGTGTCGGGCAGGCTGATTTGGACCGGAGTGGGCAGATTATTTTGGATTGGAGTGGGGCAGATTGTTTTAGACTGGAATGGAGCAGACTGGGGTGTGGCAGACTGCTTTGGATTGGAGTGGGGCAGAATGCTTTGGATTGGAGTGAGGCAGGTTGGTTTGGACTGCAGTGGGGCACTTTTTTGGGTTGGGGTGGGGCAGGCTGTTTTTAATTGGAGTGCAGCAATTTTTTTGGGATTGGAGTGGGGCAGACTGTATTTGATCTGAGTGGGGCAGATTGTTTTAGATTGATGTGGGGTAGATTGTGTCGGGCAGGCTGATTTGGACCGGAGTGGGCAGATTATTTTGGATTGGAGTGGGGCATTTTGTTCTGGATTAGAATGGGGCAGCTTGTTTTGGACTGGAGTGAGGCAGATTGTTTTGGACTGGAATGGAGCAGACTGGAGTGTGGCAGACTGCCTTGGATTGGAGTGGGGCAGAATGCTTTGGATTGGAGTGAGGTAGGTTTGTTTGGACTGCAGTGGGGCACTTTTTTGGGTTGGGGTGGGGAAGGCTGTTTTCAATTGGAGTTCAGCAATTTTTTTTGGATTGGAGTGGGGCAGACTGTATTTGATTTGAGTGGGGCAGATTGTTTTAGATTGATGTGGGGCAGATTGTTTTGAATTGGAGTGAGGCAGATTGTTTTGGATTGGAGTGGAGCAGATTGTTTTGGATTAGAGTGAGGCTGATTGGAGTGCGGTACATTGTTTTGGATAGGAGTGGGGCACATTGTTCTTGATTGGAATGGGCAGGTTGTTTTGGATAAGAATGGTGCAGATTGTTTTGGACTGGAGTGGGGCAGATTGTTGTGGATTGGTGTGGGGCAGATTGTTCTGGATTGGAGTGGGGCAGATTGTTTTGGACTGGAGTGGAGCAGATTGTTTTGGATTGGAGTGGACTAGACCGGAGTGAGACAGAATGTTTTGAATTTAAAGTGAGGCAGACTGTTTTGGACTGGGGTTGGGCAGATTGTTTTTGAGAGGAGTAGAACAGATTGGTGTGGGACAGATTGTTTTGGATTGGAGTAGGGTAGATTGTTCTGGACTGGAGTAGGGGAGATCAGAGTGGGGCAGGCTGTTTTAGATTAGAGTGGAGCATATCGGAGTGGGGCGATTGGAGTGGGGCAGATCGGAGTGAGGTGATTTGGGTGGGGTGGATTGGGATGAGGGGGACTGGATTGGTGTGGGGTGGATTGCATTGGAGTGGGGCAGATTGGATTAGAGTGGGATGGATTGGAGTGGGGCAGATTGTTTTGGATTACAGTGGGGCAGATTGTTGTTGATTGGAGTGAGGCTGATTGTTTTGGAATGGAGTGGGGCAGATTGTTTTTATTTGGAGTGGAGAGGGGCTAATGGATTTGAATTGGAGTGAGAAAGATTGTTTTGGATTGGAGTGGGGCAGATTGTTTTTGATTTGCTTGGGGCAGTTTCGAATTTGGCAGAGTGGAGTGGGGCAGAGCGTTTTGGATTGATGTGGGACAGATTGAAGTGGGTCAGATTGTTGTGGATTGGAGTGGGACAGGTTGTTTTGGATTGGAGTGAGGCAGATTGGATTGGGGCAAATTGTTTTGATATGGAGAGGAACAGATTGTTTTTGATTGGAGTGTGGCAGATTGTTTTGGACAGGAATGGGGAAGATTTGAGTGAGGCAGGTTGCTTTGGTTTGCAGTGGGGCAGAATGGAGTGGGACAGATTGTTTAGGATTGGACTGTGGCAGATCTTTTTTGATTGGAGTGAGGGTGATTGTTTTGGATTAGAGTGGGGCTGATTGGAGTGGGGTAGATCGCTTTGGATTGGAATGGGGCAGATTGGTTTGGATTGGAGTGGGGCAGATGGTTTTGGATTGGATTGAGGCAGATTACAGTGAGGCAGATTGTTTTGTATTGGAGTGGAACAGATTATTTTGGATTAGAGTGGGGCTAATTGTTTGGATTGGAGTGGGAAAGATTGCTTTGGACTGGAATGGGGCAGATTGTGTTGGATTGGAGTGGGGCAGATTGTGTTGGATTGGGGTGAGGCAGGTTGTTTTGATTTGGAGTGGATCATATTGTTCTGGACTGGAGTGGGGCTGATTCTTTTTTATTAGACTGGGGCAGATTGTTTTGGATTGATGTCGGGCAGATTGTGTCGGGCAGGCTGATTTGGACTGGAGTGGGCAGATTATTTTGGATTGGAGTGGGGCATTTTGTTCTGGATTAGAATGGGGCAGCTTGTTTTGGACTGGAGTGAGGCAGATTGTTTTGGACTGGAATGGAGCAGACTGGAGTGTGGCAGACTGCTTTGCTTTGGCGTGGGGCAGAATGCTTTGGATTGGAGTGAGGCAGGTTGGTTTGGACTGCAGTGGGGCACTTTTTTGGGTTGGGGTGGGGCAGGCTGTTTTCAATTGGAGTGCAGCATTTTTGGGGGGGATTGGAGTGGGGCAGACTGTATTTGATTTGAGTGGGGCAGATTGTTCTAGATTGATGTGGGGCAGATTGTTTTGAATTGGAGTAGAGCAGATTGTTTTGTATTAGAGTGGGGCAAGTTGGAGTGGTAGAATGTTTTGGATTGGAAAGCAGCAGATTGTCTTGGATTGGAGTGGGGCAGATAGTTGAGGACTGGAGTGGGGCAGATTGGAGTGGGTTTGGATGTGAGGATTGGAGTGCGGTGGATTGGGATTGAGTGAGGTGGACTAGAGTGTGGCAGACTAGACTGGGGTGGGGCTGATTGAGTGGGCCAGATTGTTTTGGAGTGGGGGAGATTGTTTTGGATTTGGGTGGGGCAGATTGTTTTGGATTGTAGTGGGGCAGATTGTTTTGGATTGATGTGGGGAGATTGAAGAGGGGCGGATTGTTTTGAATTAGAGTGGGGATGATATTTATTGATTGGAGTGGGGCAGACTGTTTTGGATTAGAGTGGGCAGGTTGGAGTGGGGTAGATTGTCTTGGATTAGAGTGGGGCAGATTGTTTTTTAATGGGGTGGGGCAGACTGTTTTGGATTAGAGGGGGCAATTTGTTTTGGATTGGATTGATGCAGATTGTTTTGGATTGGAGTGAGGGAGATTGTTTTGGATTGGAGTGGGGTAGATTCTTCAGGAGTGGAGTGGGGCAGATTTTTTTTTATGAAAGTGGGGCAGATTGTTTTGGATTGGAGTGGGGCAGATTCTTTTGGATTGGAGTGGGACTGATCGTTTTGGATTGGAGTGGGGGAGATTGCTTTGGATTGGAGTAGGGCAGATTGTTTTGGATTGGATTTGGGGAGACTGGAGTGGGGCTGATTGTTGTGGATTGGAGTGGGCAGACTATTTTGGAGTGTACTGGGACAGACTGGAGGCGGGCAGGTTGTTTTGGATTGTACTGGGACAGATTGTAGTGGGGCAGATTGTTTTGGATTGTAATGGGGCAGGTTGTTTTGGATTGTAGTATGGCAGATTGTTTGGATTGTAGTGGGGCAGACTGTCTGGATTGTAGTGGGGCAGATTGTTTTGGATTGAAGTTGGGCAGATTGTTTTGGATTGGAGTAGGACATTTTTTTGGATTGGAGTGGGGCAGGCAGTTTTGGATTGGAGTAGGGCAGGTTGGAGTGGGGAAGACTGTTTTTGATTGGAGTGGGGCAGATCCGAGTGGGGCAGATTGGAGTGGGGTAGATTTGGGAGGGGCGGAGTGGGTGGATAGGGATGAGGTGGACTGGTTTGGATTGGGGTGGACTGGACTGGAATGGGGCGGATTGGATTGGAGTGGGGCGGATTGCAGTGAGGCAGATGGTTTTGGATTGGAGTAGGGCAGATTGGACTGGGGCAGATTGTTTTTAGATTGGAGTGGGGTAAATGGTTCTGAACTGGAGAAGGGCATTTATTTTTTGAGTGGAGTGGGACAGATTGTTTTGGATTAGAGTGGGGCAGATTGGATTGGGGTTGATTGTTTTAGATTGGAGTGGAGAGATTGCTTTTGTTAGCAGTGGGGTGGTTGGTAGTGGGATAGACTGGGATTGGAGTGAGTCAGATTATTTTTGATTGGAGTAGGGCAGATTGTTTTGGATTAAAGTGGGGCAGACTGGAGTGGGGTAGAATATTATGGATTGGAGTGGAGTGGATTGATTTGGAATAGAATGGTGCAGACTATTTTGGAAAGGAACAGGGCAGACTGCTTGGATTGGACTGGGGCAGATTGTTTTGGATTGGAGTGGGGTTGATTGTTTTGGATTAGCGTGGGGCAGATTGCTTTGGATTGGAGTGGAAAAGAACAAGTGGTGGACAAAATGCTGAACAATGTCAAACATTCACCCCCAGTACAGAGATTGAGGCCTAAATCCATACTTTCTTTGCTACTCATGCCATTCCAGTTCGACCCAGCCATATGAAACTCAAGCTTGACCCTGCTCCCCATTGGAACAGTCTAGCCCAAACTGCCAGGCCAGGTCCTCCCTGAACTAGAAACAAGCATCTTGGGACCGGTTTCGGGGTATCACCCATCACCAGCCAGGCTAGCTTGACTCCAGTGGCATGGGGAGCACTGGACCCACGGCTTGGCATACCCATCCCATTTAGGGCGACAAATGCAAAAAGAAGAAGTGATAGACGGAATGCTGAACAATGTCAAACATTCATCCCGAGTACAGAGGTCTAGGCCTAAATCCATAATTGTTTTGCTACCCATGCCATTCCAGTTTGGATCCAGCCATATACAAATCAGTCTTGACCCTGCTCACCATGGGAACAGTCCAGCCTGAACTGCAGGCCATATCCTTCCTGGACTGGAAATAGGCAAACTGGTACCTCTTCCCTTAGGAAGGGCAGTCCACTTCAACTTTGTTTCAAACATACTTTAACAATACAGTTGGTTTACATATGAATGAAGTAGTAAATGGGGGTTTAGTTTCTTCGGGCAGTGTGAGGAGTTCAGTGGGAGAGAGGGTTTAGGGTTTACAGTTCTTCCTCCTTCTCACTCTCCTTGTTGTCCTTGTCTGTGTAATCTCTCTGCAGGTTGTCTACCATCCTGCGGCACGCTTCCCTGCTCACCACCTCCCCGTTAGTCACCAGTCGGGTTCTGGCATACAGGAGGAAATCCTTAATGCAGCAGAGGATTCTCCAGCATCCTTGGATAGCCTCCACTGAATGTGTCTTTGGAAACAGCCCATACAGCACAGAGTGGTGAGTGACGTTTGGGTATGGGATGTGGGCTTCCATTTCTTGTCTTAAGGCTGCCTGCAGTCTCTGAGCAAAAGGGCAGACCCAGAACAGATGGTATACAGTTTCCTCTGCAGGGGAACCCCCTTGGACATTCTCTGTGTGGGCACGGGCCCCTGCTGTGCATGAATGACCGAACTGGCAGTCCCCCTTTCACGGTCATCCATGCAATGTCTTTGTGTCTGTTGGTCAGGGATGGGGAGGATACATTTTCCCACAAGAAGCCTGCACCTTTGTTAGCAGTTATTCTATCTCATAAAAATAAATTGTATTGCGAGCAGTGCTGTCATCTACTGAAGAGACTAGGGCATTAGAGGTTTGGAACTCTGTACACAATTTAGGACTGAGCAGCCCAGTTACTACCTAGGCATAATCAGTAATAGTTGCATTAAATCTGCTCTATGGAGGTTGAACCCGAAACGTTTGCAGTTAATATACTCCCTAACAGAAAATTAGGTCTATGCCGGTCGAGTTTGTAGGCATGTGTCCAGTTGTAATATTCATGTAGCCAGTAAGATCCTTAGATCTCCCTGATTCTGTTTTTCCACAAAGCTGTTTTCTGTCCTTTGTACTGTTTCAACAAAGTGTTCTCATTTGTTTAGTCATTGTCTCTTTTCCCTTCCCCTCTATCTCTTGTTGACAGCTTTTTCTGCTCATAAATGACATTTGTGCACACAAAAATTTGTTAAGCATGTTCTTTATAAGATTGCTCTGCCTGCTTCATGATGGGTACTTTTCTTCACAAGATCCTACCTAAAGTCATGGTCAACCTTCAGTCAAAGTTTGAAGAACAAACTTTCTATTTTTTTCTTTTTATTGAGCTTAATAAGGCAGGCCACACAGTATGCAAACATTACACCACAAACGTGTCAAACGCATTCTTGAAAAGAAATTATATTTTATACTCAGTCCTCACCTGTCTCTTCATTATCAAGTGATTTTCCAGCATATGCATAGAAAATAATACACTCAATGCATCGATTGGTAGGGTTGCCAGGTCATAGCAAGTATTCATCTGGGGGACAGAAAAGAAGACTATGGGAGTCATTACAACATTGGCGATAAAAGCCGCTTACCACTGTGCAGAAGACCACCAACACACCGCTGCAGCTGCGGAATTCCGCCACGGTCATTATGACCCAAAGCCCGGAATCCGCCAAAATCTAGACACCCACACAAGTCCGCCACACCAAAGGTCAGTGACGAACTGGCAATAACAAAACCGACACCGTCACGCCAACAGGAATACGCCCACACTATCACGACCCACGAATCCATGCGGTGGTCTTTCAACGCGGTAATCCATTGGCGGTGCACACCGCTGCGCTCAAAATACACACACATTTACAAAACACTACCACATTGGACAATTCGAAATACACACACCGGATACACATACACACACCACTCCCACACATACAATACAATATAAAACACACACCCACATCACCCACAATCCCCTACGACCACAATTGCGACAGAAGGCCAGAGAGAGACACCACCATCAACAAACTAGCATCCACAGGCACTCAACACCATCACCCACATAACATCCACGCCCCTCACACAACACACACCACCCCACACATCACCCACACCACCCCATGGCACCGCAAAGACACCCCAGGTTCTCTGAGGAGGAGCTCAGGGTCATGGTGGAGGAAATTATCCGGGTAGAGACACAGCTTTTCGGATCACAGGTGCAGCACACCTCCATAGCTAGGAAGATGGAGCTATGGCGAAGAATCGTGGACAGGGTCAACGCAGTGGGACAGCACCCAAGAACTAGGGACGACATCAGGAAGAGGTGGAACGACATACGGGGGAAGGTGCGTTCCGTGGTTTCAAGACACCACATCACGGTACAGAGGACTGGCGGCGGACCCCCACCTCCTCCCCCACAACTAACAACATGGGAGGAGCAGGTCTTGGCTATACTGCATCCTGAGGGCCTCGCAGGAGTAGCTGGAGGAATGGACTCTGGTAAGACAAATCTTTACTACTTCATCCCCCACCCTACTTGCATGCCATCACATACCCCCACCTTCGCCCTCACCCCCATCACTCCAACTCCTCACACATGTCCCAATATCACTAACCACACATCCCAAACCCAAGCCCTGCATGCAACACCAAAGCATGGACACCCATCACCAAAGCATGGCCACTGCACATACCCATACACCCCCCAAACCATTATCACACAAGGTCCTACACAGGAATGCAAGCACTGGGGTACACAGTCACCCACCCATTGCTCACCATGGCACACACAGATGCAATAATCATGCTTTTACACCCCTGCAGGACCCCTACCCAACGTCACCGGACAGGAGGGTCCAGATATGTCCACTCCACCCACAGAAGAGGCCCACAGTGATGACAGCAGCTCTGTCCAACTGGATCTAGATGACCAGCCCGGCCCATCTGGGACCTCGGGACAGTCGGTTCCCCTCACACTGGCACAAGCCACTACAGACCTTCCCCCCTCTGGAAACCCCAGCACAGCACCCACCCAGCGGGCCCATACCTCTGTCCCCAGGACACGTCAAGCAGCAGTGTGTCCACCACTACAGGGAACCCAGGCTAACCCACCACCCCAACAAAACCAGGGACCTGGGGGCAGTGGGCACACGGTTCAGGGGACAGAGGCACAGGAACACAGGGGAACTGGGAGGGCTGCTGTGCGACAGGGGGAGGACAGGCACAGGGAACCCACTCTCCACGAGGCCCTCTCCAACATCATGGGAGCCTACCACCATTCCCAGGAGACGATGGCAACAGTACTGGCCAAGTTTCAGGAGACCCAGCGGCTGCAGGAGGAACAGTATTTGGGCTTCAGGGAGGAACTCAAATCCATCAATTCCACCCTGGGCACCATTGTAGGGGTGCTGAAGGAACTCGTGAACACCAGGAGTGACACTGTGGCACAACAAGGGGCCCCTGACACTAGCCTGGACGATGAACTGCCCACCACCTCTGCCGGCGCTAGTGGACAGGAGGCACCGCCACGGGACCACCACACCAGCACCCCACCCCCTGCAGAGGGAGAACCACCCCGCAAACGGTCCCTGAGATCCAGGACAAAGACAGAGAACGATGCCAAGACCCCCGCCAAGAAATTAGACCACCCTGATTGTCATCCTTTTGTCCCACCTTGTCACCCTGTCCATTCTTAAACTGCCCCAGCTCCACTTCCTATGCCCCTTTGGACAATGCACCTGTGAGACTAATAGACTGGACTCTGCCATGGACATTCCTCCACCATCACCCCTCACCATTTTACAACCCCCTCCAATACTGAGCACTTAAATAAACACCCTTAAAGCACAAAACAATCAGGAGTCTGTGATTTTGAAATAGTGTATTAGCAATTACAGTGGCAAAATGCTCATTCAAATGTAATGTCGACATACCTATGTCACACAGCTATAGTCCATGAGGAAACAAAGCAGATGTCACACAGTGGGACCCACACCTGTGAAATCGTAAGGGAAAGTGACAACTCAGTGACCATACACTGGGTGAAAATGACAGACAGTAGAGAGGTAGTACATTTAAATCAGATGTAGCAGGCAGTGTTGTCTTCTTACCTGTGTCTCACTGGAAGTATTGCAGGATCACCGTGTTCCTGTTGTCGATGTCCTCTTCTTCTGCTTCCTTGTCTTCACTGTCCACAGGGTCCACAGCTGCCACAAGACCTCCATCCGGACCATCCTCCTGCAGAAAAGGCACCTGTCGTCGCAAAGCCAAGTTGTGAAGCATACAGCAGGCCACGATGATCTGGCATACCTTCTTTGGTGAGTAGAATAGGGGACCACCTGTCATATGGAGGCACCGGAACCTGGCCTTCAGGAGGCCGAAGGTCCGCTCTATAATCCTCCTAGTCCGCCCATGTGCCTCATTGTAGCGTTCCTCTGTCCTTGTCCTGGGATTCCTCACTGGGGTCAGTAGCCATGACAGGTTGGGGTAACCAGAGTCACCTGCAAATGGCGAGGGACAACTGTTAGACACACACGAACTCATAGGAACATCCACAGACCCAGACAACAATTCGCACTGTATTGGGTCCATGTGCTCACCTAATAGCCACACCCGGTGCCTCTGGAGCTGCCCCATCACATAAGGGATGCTGCTATTCCGCAGGATGTAAGAGTCATGCACTGAGCCAGGGAATTTGGCATTAACATGGGAGATGTTCTGGTCTGCCAAACACACCATCTGCACATTCATGGAATGGTAACTCTTCCGGTTTCTGTACACCTGTTCACTCCTGCGTGGGGGTACCAAGGCCACATGTGTCCCATCAATGGCACCTATGATGTTGGGGTTATGTCCCAGGGCATAGAAGTCACCTTTCACTGTAGGCAAATCCTCCACCTGAGGGAAAACGATGTAGCTCCGCATGTGTTTCAGCAGGGCAGACAACACTCTGGACAACACATTGGAAAACATAGGCTGGGACATCCCTGATGCTATGGCCACTGTAGTTTGAAAAGACCCTCTTGCTAGGAAATGGAGTACTGACAGCACCTGCACTTGAGGGCGGATTCCTGTGGGATGGCGGATAGCTGACATCAGGTCTGGCTCCAACTGGGCACACAGTTCCTGGATTGTGGCACGATCAAGCCTGTAGGTGATGATCACATGTCCTCCATTGTCGACAGGTCCACCAGCGGTCTGTACACCGGAGGATGCCGCCATCTCCTCACATACCCCAGCAGACGGTGCCTATGGAGGAGAACAGCGAGCAGAGAGTCAACCAACTCTGAGGTACGTAAACACAGCTTACTCTGAAAATATTAGCAATTCGAAATTAGCCTGTATGAGTGTTTAGGCAAGGCCTACATATGTGTGACGCAGTAAAAAATAATGCCATGTGGGCCCATGAAATGGCGGCTGCCTGACCTGTAAAGTGGGACAAGGGGTTATGAGGTAACTGCGCTGGCGTGGTACACCGTTGCGGTAGGCAGTCGAAGACCGCGGCGCAATCCTGCATTGGTGAACATTGGACCCTATGGGTCACAGAAGCCAATGACGATGTACGCCGGTGGTGACGGTACGCACCGCCGCGGACGTGACCGCCATTTTCTCTCTGTTTAATCACTTGATACCTGATCTTCAACAGGAGAGGACCTACACTGCAAGTGCTGCTGTGACCTCATTCTGGAAGAGACAATGGCTCGTGTGTCTGGGGAAAGGGCCCCTGCCTTCAGCACGGAGGAGTTGGAGAAACTCGTGGATGGGGTCCTCCCCAGTACACGCTACTCTACGGTCCTCCAGACCAACAGGTAAGTACACTGTGAGCATGCTGTATGGGCAATGCCTGTGTGGAGTGGGGTGGATGAAAGATAGGGAGGGGTGAGAATGAGGCGTGCATGAAAAGACGGTGAGTGCATGTGCGTCATCGCAAGGGTAGGGATGCGGGCCTATGACTGTGACGGTGCGGGCGGTAATATCTTCTCCTTTTCCCCTGTACTATTCCTGTAGGTCAGCGCCCACCAGAAGAAGGACATTTGGCGTGCCATCGCCAAGGAAGTCCAGACCCTGGGGGTCTACCACAGACGGAGCACCCACTGCCGGAAAAGATGGGAGGACATTCGCCGCTGGAGCAAGAAGACGGCGGAGGCCCAGCTGGGGATGGCCTCCCAACGTGGGAGGGGTGCCCGTCGCACCATTACCCCCCTGATGTTCAGGATCCTGGCGGTGGCGTACCCGGAGTTGGATGGGCGCTTGAGGGCATCACAGCAGCCACAAGGGGGTGAGTACACTCTCATTCTGCTGATTCAGCGCGCATTGTAGGTGTCTGGGTGGGGGAGGTGGGCTGTGGGTTCCCCTAGGCCAGGGCGAGTTTAGTAGGCAAGGTCCCTTCTTCATGCAGGCCCCGTGGCACCCCTCCCCACCTGTGTACAGTGCAAACTACACCTAGTTAGTCCCCTGTGACATCCATGTGTGCAGAAATCGGCCATAGCCTTGTAACCCATGTCCCTGGGATTGAATAGTGGACTACAAGTGCGCGGCGTAGTGCAGGGGGCTTCTGTGTCTGTCGTGTCCACCAACGGTAGCGGTATTGCATGCACTCAACATGTCTTTCTTCTGTCTCCCCCCCTTTTTGTGGTCTCCCTGTTCTTGTGTGCATTAGCATCATCAGGCGGAGGAGCAGTGGCACCGGAGCAGGAGGGAGCTGCATCCCACAAGGCCCTGGAGGGCGAAACTACGGAGTCTGAATTCATCAGTGGGACGGAGGGCGAGGGGAGCTCCACGGCGGGGACAGGAGCTGACACCAGCGATACGGACTCCTCCTCTGATGGGAGCTCCCTTGCGGTGGCGGGTCCATCTGTGCCCCCGCATCTACAGGTACAGCCGCCACCCCCCCCTACCAGCACCGCCGTCCCAGCAGCCCCTCAGCTTTTGCCCCGTGCCCGCTCACCTAGGAGGGTGGGCATCATCTTCGCCCCAGGCACATCAGGCCCTGCCCCAGTCACCCCTGCTGCCCTCAGTGAGGAGGCCATTGACCTCCTCAGGTCCCTCACTGTTGGGCAGTCTACCATTTTGAATGCCATCCAGGCAGTTGCAACAAACCAATGCATACCTGGAGGGCATTCACTCTGGTCAGGCAGCCCTTCAGCGAACATTTCAGACTCTGGCCTCAGCACTGATGGCAGCCATTGTCCCTATCTCTAGCCTCCCCCCTCCAACTTCCTCCACCCAGACCCACACCCCAGTACCTCAGCCTATCCCAAGCACACCATCAGACCAGCATGCACACACCTCAACACACAAGGGAAGCTCAGGCAAACATAAGCACCACACATCCCACAGGCACTCACGCAAGCATCACACACATGCAGACACACCAACATCCACTGCCTCCACTGTGTCCCCCTCCTCCTCGTCTCCCTCCTCCCTCGCTGTGTCATCTCCACTCACACCTGCATGCCCTACATCCTCAGCCACTACGTCCATCACCAGCACACCCACCACCACACCCCGCTCACGTGCAGTCACCACCCCCACTACCATTCACACATCCCCTGTGTCCTTTCCCAGTGTGTTTGTGAGGCCACCTCCCAAGGTACACAAACGCAGCCACAAACCCACCCAACAGCCATCCACCTCACAACAGCCTCCAGCCCAAGGACCTTCACCCAAAGTCAGCAAACGTACACCTCCTACAACCACTACCTCTTCCTCCACTCCCAAACCCCCTCCAGCTCCCCGTCCCAGTGTTCCGAAGAAACTTTTCCTGGCCAACCTTGACCTCTTTCCCTCACCTCCCCCACCCCTTCAGTCTCCTAGGGCCCGACTCTCCAGGTCCCAACCTAGCACCTCAGCCACAACATCGGCGGGACCAGTGGTGCCAGTAGTCACCGGATTATGGAGTGCACCAGGCAGCAGGGCAGCCAGTGTGGCAAGGAGCCAGAGTACGGACAGTCCCCCACCTGTCAAGCATAAAAAGTTGTCCAGTGCCCGTCGGGAGAGGGGAAAGAAATCAGCCACCAAAGCCGCTCCTAGGGATACACTTGGGAGTGTGGAGACAGCTGCGACACCATCCAAGCTGGGGAAGGGGCACATTAAAACTGGCAAGTCTGGGAAGATCAGCACGGCGGACAAGACCGCCAGCAGCAGCCCGCTGCCCAGGACAAGACCGCCAGCAGCAGCCATGCTGCCCAAGACAGGAACGCCAGCAGCAGCCCCGCTGCCCAGGACAAGACCGCCAGCAGCCCTGCTGCCCAAGACAGGACCTCCAGCAGCAGCCCCGCTGCCCAGGACAAGACCGCCAGCAGCAGCCCCGCTGCCCAGGACAAGACCGCCAGCAGCCCGCTGCCCAAGACAGGACCACCAGCAGCAGCCCCGCTGCCCAGGACAAGACCGCCAGCAGCCCCGCTGCCCAAGACAGGACCGCCAGAAGCAGCCCCGCTGCCCAGGACAAGACCGCCAGCAGCCCCGCTGCCCAAGACAGGACCGCCAGCAACAGCCCCGCTGCCCAGGACAAGACCTCCAGCACCACCGCAGGACAGTGAGTGCCAATGATTACTACGCTACTGAGGCCGCCACGGGCAGGATGAAGCACTCTGGGCACCAAGCCCCCTCCAGAACCAGTGGAGATTGACATCCACTACCTCTGTCCTTGGCAGGATGAAACACTCTGGGCACCAAGCCCCCTCCAGAACCAGTGGAGAGTTACATCCACTACCTCTGTCCTTGGCAGGATGAAGCACTCTGGGCACCAAGCCCCCTCCAGAACCAGTGGAGAATGTTATCCACTTGAGAGACTGTGGCTATGCGCTCCCCAGGATAAAGCAGTGGGCAACCCACCCACTGTAGAGACTTGAGAGACTGTGGCTTTGCACTCCCCAGGATTTAACAGTGGGCAACCCACCCACTGTAGAGACTTGAGAGACTGTAGCTATGCACTCCCCAGGATTGAACAGTGGGCAACCCACCCACTGTAGAGACTTGAGAGACTGTGGCTTTGCACTCCCCAGAACTGAACAGTGAGCAACCCACCCACTGTAGAGACTTGAGAGACTGTGGCTTTGCACTCCCCAGGATTGAACAGTGGGCAACCCACCCACTGTAGAGACTTGAGAGACTGTGGCTTTGCACTCCCCAGGATACATCAATGGGCATGGAGCCCCCTCGTGGAGCTGGCGTTGTGCACTCATCCGGCTGAGGTGCCCCCCCTTCCCATTCCCCTGAGGTGCCTGTTTTATTTCTATCTGATGCCCCTGCAGTGTTCTCTCCGTCTTGTTCGGGTATTGAGTGTGGGCCTCGCCCATGCCTTTTGGGCCCAGTGGTCCACGGACTATGATGGTGGAATCCCTTGGACTTGTGTTCTTGGTGTATATAATTGTTCATAGTGTAAATGTGTATATATGTAAATATTTTTGATTCATGTTTTAGAATATATTACAATCATTCGACTCATTTCCTTTTGTCCTTGCATTCTTCCAGGGGGGGTTGGGTGGTGTAACTGTGATGTATCATGATGTATTGGTGTGTGTGTTGTCGTGGGTGGGGGTGGGGGTTTTGCGTGTTGCGTGTGTGTGTCACTGTTTTTTCCCTCCCCCCTCCCCTGTGTCGTAGGTGCAGTACTCACCGTGGTCTTCGCCGCCGGCGTTCGTGCTCCTGGTAGAGGAGCAGGAAGATAAAGGCTGGCAGTATTTGAAGTTCCAGGTCCATGGCGTCCTGGTTCCTCGTGGGGTGTGTAGAGGTGAGGGTTTTCCCTTCGAAGTCCTGTTTCCGCCTTGTTTTTGTTCGTGGTGAATCTGCCCGGAAAAGGTGGCGGATTGGTGGCTTGTAATTCTGTGCGCGGTACATTGTCTTCCGCCTGTCTGTTGGCGGTTACCGCTGCAGTGTTTGTTTGTACCGCCATGGCGGTCGGAGTGTTAAAGTGGCTGTCTTTGTTGGCGGTTTCCGCCACGGTCGTAATTCAATTTTTTTTACCGCCGGCCTGTTGGCGTTTTAACACCAACCGCCAGGGTTGTAATGACCACCTATATTTTCAATTGTAAAATGTATGAAATATTTTCAGGTATGTAAGCTTCTATTCGAAGTCTGAAAGCAAACCAAAATAGGAATCATTAACCTTGAAACCATTTTTTAGACCGATGAATACATAACCCTTTCGCTGCCAAGCCTTCTTTGGCTATTTGGGGTAGTTCACGCTCAGGGCATCCCTAAATTTTTGTCCACATAAGCTATCCATGTCAGATCTGTGTCCTTTTTACCAACATTCTGGGAATTCTAAAGGTGTCCGGGGTTTGTGGATTCCCTTGGAGGGAACTGAGAAAATAGGTAAATATAGCAATATTTTGAGTTTTTTTAGAAAAATAGGGAAAAAGTGCTACAGATAAAAGTGTCTGGTGTTTTCCCTACAATGGCATCCATGAACAGTTTTCTGTACTAAAGTTACCATCTTCCCAGCTTTTAGGAACATGCAGAGCAAAATCGAAAAACCTAATTTTGTACCACAGTTTTTGCATTTTTCTAAGAGGCAGGCTATTTTCCCTCATTTTTTAGCTTTCAACCTACCTCCAGTTTGTGGTGGAAACCAGTATGAAACCCATGGGTGAGCCACAAAAGCTATAGATTTTGGAAAAGTAGGCAAAATTCTGAATTCAGCAAGGTGTCACATAAATAGATCCCTCAAGCTTTTCCCAAGGAAAAAAAGCTGTTAATATAAAGAAATTTTGAAAATGAGAAGGGCAAAAATGGGCATTTGTGACAACATGTTCATGTATTACTTTTTGTCAAGATGGATGACTGAAAAAAGCAATATACCCTTAGCTCCACTAGACCCTTCTGGTTGCTGGAAAATATAGGGTTTGTAGGTTCTCCAAGATTCCAAGGTACCCAGAGCAAACAACTGAGCTGCACTGTACAATGGTGTTTTATTGAGCACCGAGTATAGACCAATTCTTATAACGAAATAAGCAGAGTGAAAAATGGGTATCAGGAAATGTATGTATTTCTGAAAAGGGCAAAAGATATAGAGTTTAGGAGCAGTGGTTATAGCTACATCTCAGAATTTGTGGGTGCCCGTACAAATGTATGATTTTTCAGGGTATTTTTCAAAATGTCATCTTTCTTATACCCTGGCTTACATTTGAAAAGCACAAATGCAACAAAATCCAATTGGTAATAAGACATTTTCTACTATTCTATGCTCCTACAAGTCTCCGGATAGAAATGGTACCTCACTTGTGTAGGTAGGCTTAGGCCCTCATTACGACCCTGGTGGTGGGTGGTAAAGTGGCGGTAATACCACCAAGAGGCTGATGGTAATTACCGCCAAACTATGACCATGGCGGAGATATCTCCCATAGAGAGCCAATGTACCACACCAACCACCATAACAGTCACCACGGTGGTAGCCGCCAACAGCCAGGCGGAAGACAAAGTTCTGCCCACCATATTTTGACACAGGAAACCACCACCTTTTCCAGGGCGGTACCAATGCCAACAAAAGCCTGGCGGAAACAGAGCTCAGAAGTGAAAGGACTCACCATTGGAGAGGCAGGGAAGAACCACGCCGCCATGGAACCCGAACTTCAAGTTTTCCCGATGATCTTCTACGCTATGCTCCACCTGGAACACTAATGCCGAGGAAGACGACGATGGTGAGTACAGTGCCTAGCACACAAGGAAGGGTGGGAGGAAAAAGAGAGCGACACACACACGCACGGCACACACACACCATAAACACAACCAGCTGCACTACAAAAACAATTTGTTCACAAAAATCGGCAGAATAATGCAAGGACAACAGGAATTGACTAAAGTGATTATAATCGGATCAACATTAATAAGTTGATTTGGCAATGAAACAGATATGTACACATGTACAAAAAAGGGACACTGCCAAGTCCAAAGTTCAAAGGGCGCACATGGCCACAGTCGAAGGCCCAACTTGAATCCTGCGTACATCCGGATGGAACACTGCAGGGGCTTCAGTTTGCAAATAGGTAGGCACCTCGCGGGGGACCTCAGCCAGATACAGGAACAAGCCCACTGATTCTTGAGGGGGCAACATGCCCATTGCTTTGTCCTGGGGAGTGCAAGGCCACAGTCTCTCAAGTGGGTGACTTGCCCACTGGTTCTGGAGGGGGCAACATGCCCATTGCTTTGTCCTGGGGAGTGCAAAGCCACAGTCTCTCAAGTGGGTGCCTTGCCCAATGGTTCTGGAGGGGGCAACATGCTCATTGCTTTGTCCTAGGGAGTGCAAGGCCACAGTCTCTCAAGTTAGTGACTTGCCCACTGGTGCTGGAGGGGGCAACATGCCCATTGCTTTGTCCTGGGGAGTGCAAGGCCACAGTCTCTCCAGTGGGTGTCTTGCCCACTGGTTCTGGAGGGGGCAACATGCCTATTGCTTTGTCGTAGGGAGTGCAAGGCCACAGTCTCTCAAGTGGGAGACTTGCCCACTGGTTCTGGAGGGGGCAACATGCCCATTGCTTTGTCCTAGGGAGTGCAAGGCCACAGTCTCTCGAGTTCCTATCCACTGGTTCTGGAGGGGGCAGCCCACACAGGAGCCCCTGGAGGGTGTACTACATAGCGTCTGCCGGCGGTGATGGCTGCATAGTGGTGGTGTTTGAGAGAGGCTCCTGGGCAGCCCATGCACTCACTGATGGCTGCATGGTGGTGGTGGTTGGGGAAGGATCCTGGGCAGCCCCTGCACTCACTGATGGCTGCATGGTGGTGGTGGTTGGGGGAGGCTCCTAGGCACCCCCTGAACTCACTGATGGCTGCATGGTGGAGCAGGTTGGGGGAGGCTCCTGGCCAGCCCCTGCACTCACTGATGACTGCATGGTGGTGGTGGTTGGGGGAGGGTCCTAGGCAGCCCCTGCACTCACTGATGGCTGCATCGTGTGGTGGTTGGGGAGGCTCCTGGGCAGCCCCTGCTCCCACTGATGGCTGCACATCCACGGCTGGTGGTGGGGGCCCGTGACAGCTGGTGGTGGCGGCGGTGTTAGCCTGACAGCTTCTGCTGGCGTAGAGTGCCTCTTGTCCTCCTGGTCATGGGTCAGGGATCCCTTACCCTTCCTGGCAGGGGTAGATGGGCTCTTCCCCTCTCTGCCTGTTGGTGCAGGCTCCTTCCCCTTCCTCACAGCTGGTGCAGGTTCCTTCCCCTTCCTCCCATCTGGTGTAGGCTCCTTTCCCTTCTTCACAGCTGGTGCAGGCTCCTTCCCCTTCTTCACAGCTGGTGCAGGCTCCTTCTCCTTCTTCACAGCTGGTGCAGGCTCCTTCCCCTTCCTCACAGCTGGTGCAGGCTCTTTCCCCTTCCTCACAGCTGGTGCAGGACCCTTACCTTTCATCCCAGGTGGTGCTGGCTCCTTCCCCTTCAATGTTGTAGGTCTTGTATCCTCACCACCACGAGTAGGTGGTGCTACCACTGTCCCCGTGGACTGTTTGGATGAGGTGCTGGGCTGTGTCCTTGGTACCCTGCTCATACGTGCAGGATGGGGGTAGGGAAGAGGTCAATTTGGGAAAGGAAAAACGTTTTAGGGATGTTGGGGTGGGAGGAGTAATGAGAGTGGAGGATGAGGGAGTGGTTGTTGGAGGTGTACGTCTGCTGGATTTGGGTGCAGGTGCATGGGCTGTATGCTGTTGTGAGGTGGATGGCTGTCAGGTGTCTGAGTGCTAGCGTTTGTTTCCTTTAGGAGGGGGAACAGACACGGTGGGAGAGGATAGAGGGGGCGCGTGCACTGTTGTTGTGGAGGTGTCTGCCAGTGAGGTGTGTGTTCTACTTGGTGTGGTGATGCTGGTAGTGGATCTTGATGTAGTGCATGCAGGTGTGAGTGTGGACTTAACTGGGAGGGAGGTGGAGGAGGAGGAGGGGGAGGGGGAGACAGTGGTGGCAGTGGATGTTGTTGTGTCTGTAATGGTATGGTGTTTGTGTGAGTGCCTGTGGGATGAAGTGTGGTGCTTGTGTTTGCCTGTGACACTCTTGGGTGTTGTCGTGTGTGCATGCTCGTCTGTGTGTTTGGGATGGGTTGGGGTTGAGGAGAATAAGACTGGGAAGTGGAAGTTTGAAGGGGGACGGTGGAAACCGGGACAATGGCTGCCATCAGAGAGGAGGCCAGAGCCTGAATCGATCTCTGTTGGGCGGTCAATCCACCATGAAAGCCCTCCAGGAATGCATTGCATTGCTGCACCTGGGATGCCAGCCCCTGGATGGCATTCACAATGGTTGATTGCCCTACAGAGATGGATCTCAGGAGGTCAATAGCCTCCTCACTCAGGGCAGTAGGGCTCACTGGGGCAGGGCCTGAGGTGCATGGGGGGAAGGAGATGCCCGCCCTCCTGGGTGAGCGGGACCGGGCAACTCGCTGAGGGGTTACTGGAGGGGGGATGCTGGTACGGGGGTGGTGGCTGTACCTGCAGCTCGGGTGGTCACAGAGGTGTCTGCCACCCGCAGGGAGCTCCCTTCGGAGGAGGTATCAGAGTCTGTGTTGTCCCCTCCATTTCTGCCGTCGTGCTCCCCTCGCCCTCCGTCCCACTGGTTCCCTCGGCGTCGGTGAACTCTGCCTCCAGGGTCCTGTGGGATGCAGCTCCCTCTGTCGCCGGTGCCTCTGCTCTTCCACCAGAAAATGCTAATGCACATAAGGACAGGATGACAAAACAAGAAAGGGGGGGGAGAGAGACAAAGGATGCACTGGGTCAGTGACTGCACCAACACCACGGTTGGCGTATACAGCACCCTCACACACAGGGAACAGGGCTACGCACTATGCATTGCACTACCAGTGATATGGCTAGTCACCAAGGCATGAGGAGGAGCACACGCCACCTACTGCAGCACACCTGGGACCCATGCAGCCCTGCCTAGAAGTGAATACTAACCAGGTAGAATACCTGTATTTGCCATGCAACCCTTACCCTTCAGAGGACCTACACTGCTATGTCTGGCCTGGCCTTAGGGGCACCCACTAACACACAACTACCACCTGGATACCACCCCACCAGCCATAGGTTGTAATGATACCCACCGTACTCAACCCCTTGTGGCTGCTGTGATGCTCTCAAGTGCCCATCCAGCTCAGGGTAGGCCACCGCCAGTATGCGGGCCATCAGAGGGGGTCAGAGTCCGACAGGCACCCCTTCCTCGTTGGGAGGCCATCCCCAGCTGGACCTCTGTGGTCTTCCGTGCCCAGCGTCTCAGGTCCTCCCACTGTTTGAGACAGTGGGTGCTCCGCCTACTCCCAGGGTCCGCACCCCCTTGGCGATGGCACGCCATAATCCCTTCTTTTGATGGGCTGACCAGCAGAGGTAATACATACAGGAGAACTCCATTAAGCGAACAGTCCAGCCTGTCACACACATGGCCCACCATATCCAATCACATCAACATTGCAAAACACATAGGCCAGCTCACAACATGTACACTGCCAAGAGGAAATCCACCCACCCCCCAACCACCCTTACACAATGCCTTCACACACAACTCCATGCATTCATGCCACATGCATTGTGCCCACAGTGTACTCACCAGTTGGTCTGGAGACCCATACATCTGTCCGTACAGGGGTAGGACCCCCTCCACCAGTTCCTCCAACTCCTCCGAATTGAAGGCTGGGGCCCTTTCCCCAGTCACACGGGCCGTGGTAGGTTCCAGACACAGGTCACAGCAGCACATGCAGTGTAGGTCCTCTCCTGTGGAAGGTCAGGAAACAAGTGAGGAATGTGAAATAAAATGGCGGTCACGTCCGCAGAGGTGTATACCGTCACCGCCGTCGTACATCCCCATTGGCCACTGTAGCCATAGGGCCCAATATTATCCAATGAGGAATTGCGCGGCTGTTCACGACCGCTTACTGCCACGGTGCACAACGCTGGCGGAATTACCTCACTTCCACCTGTCCCTCCACACAGGACAGACGGATGCCATTTCGGAGGGGGGGTACAGGCTATATTGCTGCGTCACAGGATAAAAAGCACATACTTTTAAATTCCACTGTCCCAAAACATGATTGCACAATGTGGACTGCTGTTGTGGTATAGTTGTTCCAATTGTTACAGCCTACTCACTCTTGTGTCCCTTAGATACCTACCGCTGCGGATGAATAGGAGATGGAGACATACCCCCGTGTACAGACCCCTGGTGGACTTAGCTACACTGGAGGACAGGCACATAATACTCACCTATAGACTGGACAGGGCCACAATCACAGAGCTGTGTGACCAGTTGGAGCCTGATCTGATCTCATCTATCCGTCATCCGACTGGATCCCCCCTCTTGTGCAAGTTCTATCAGTGCTCCATTTCCTGGCAACTGGTTCTTTCCAAGTGACAGTGGGCTTGGCAGCAGGAATGCCATAGCCAATATTCTCAATAGTGCTGGCAAGAGTCTTGTCAGCCATGATGAAACACGTGCAGCTACATTGCTTTCCCCCAGGTGGAGATTTGGCCACTGTGAAGGTCGGGTTTTATGCAATGGGACATATCCCCAATATAATTGGGGCAATTGACGGAACACATATTGCATTTGTCCCCCTGCAAAATGAACAGGTGTACAGGAATCGTAAGAGTTTCCACTCCATGAATGTGCAGATGGTGTGTCTGGCGGACCAGTATATCTCCCACGTTAATGCTAAGTATCCTGGGTCAGTGCATGATGCCTTTGTCCTGAGGAATAGCAGCATCCCAAATGTGATGGCCCAACTACAGAGGCACAGGGTGTGGCTTATAGCTGAGCTTTGGTCCCCACCCAGTGTATGTTGGTGTATGCTTATGCTGTTGGCCAAATAGGATAGTGTGTGGCTAAATGTTGTCCCTCAATATTTGCAGGTACTCTGGTTACCCAAACCTATTGTGGCTGCCGACCCCTGTGAGGAATGCAGGACAAGGGTTGAAGAACTTTATAATGAGGCACATGGGCAAACCAGAAGGATAATGGAGAGAACCTTCAGCCTCCTGAAGGCCAGGTTTAGGTGCCTCCATCTGACAGGTGGATCACTGTGCTACTCACCCAAGAAGGTCTGCCAGATAGTAGTGGCATGCTGCATGTTGCACAACCTGGCCCTCAGACTCCATGTACCTTTTCTGCAGAAGGAGGAGACTGGAGATGCCCCTGTGGCAGCAGTTGACCCTGAGGACAGTGAAGTTGAGGATGAGGACAACAGAACATTAGTGATCTGTCAGTACTTCCAATGACTCACAGGTGAGACAGTGCAACTTCACATTTCTATGACTATTGTATTCTGTGTGGCTTTGGCATGCTGGCATTACCCACTTGTTTCCCCTACTTTTTGTTACCTATGGATTGTAATTTTACAGATGTTGGTGAGGTGGCAACAATGTCCTGATGTGATAACAACAGCCAGCAACAGGTCATTCATTCTATACTCTCACTATGTACTGTTCATTTGCAATGGTTGTAGCTGTTTCAATCAATCTAAATTTGCAATACATGAAATACTGGTAGGCGAGTTTTATCCAAGGGTGTTTGTTGTAGTGCTAAAAAATAAAGGGAAAAGTGCAATGGAATGGGGTGATGATGGAGGAAAGTCCAGGGTAGTGTTCCAGTCTGTTTGTAGCACAGGTGCAGTGTCCAAGGGGGAAAGGGAGCAATGGCAATTCAAGGTGGACAAGGTGACAGAGTGGGACACAAGAGGAACAATCAGGATAGTCTAATTTCCTGGCTGTGGTTTTTGCAATTGTCTCTGGCTTCTGTCTGGTTCACAGGGAACGTTTGCTGGGTGGTTCACCTTCTGCAGATGGAGGGGTGCTGGTGGCCTGAGGGTCCTGTGGCGGGGCCTCCTGCCCACTAGTGTCAGCAGAAGTGGAGGGCTGATCGATGGACTGGCTAGTGGTAGGGGCCCGCTGGTGTGCTGTTGCCTCCCTCATGATGTTGGCCACGTCTGCCAGCACCCTTGCTATAGGGATCAGGGGTGGTGTTGATGGCCTGCAAGTCCTCCTTTATCCCCTGATACTGTCCCTCCTGCTGCAGCCGCCTGTTCTCCTGCACATTGTCAAGGATCTGGCCCATCGTCTCCTGGGAATGTTGGTAGGCTCCCAGGATCTCAGAGAGTGCCTCCTGGAGAGTTGGTTCCCTGGTCCTGTCCTCCCCCTTGCGCACAGCAGTCCTCCCAGTCTCCCTGTTGGCCAGTGCCTCTGTCCCCTGAACTGTGTGCTCACTGCCACTGACCCCAGGTTCTTGATTGTCTTGGCTGGGAGATGTGGCCTGGGGTCCCTGTACAGGTGGGCACACTGCTGATTGATGTGTCCTGGGGACAGAGGTGTAGGTACGCTGGGTGTGTGCTGTGGTGTTGGCTCCTGATGGGGGAGGCTCTGTGGTGGTCTGTGAGTGGCCTTGGGTGACCGACTATCCAGTGGTCCCTGATGGGCTAGGTAGGTCCTCCAGATCCTGAAGTCCAGTTACTGTCATCACTGTGGGCCTCTTCTGTTGGGGGACTGGATAGTGGAGGCACCTCCTCTCCACTTACACTGGCTGGGGTACCTGTGGGGATGCAAATGATGTATTATGCTTCAAATGTATGACATTTGTACTTCAGTAGCTTCCCCTCTATGGTTGGTGTTGCCCTGCCAGCTTTTGCTTGTGTATGGTGATGTATTGTAGGATTGTTAGTTTCCCTATTCTGTGCATGCTTTGGTGATGGGTGTCCATGCAGGGCTGGGAGGGGTGTCCATGCATTTGCATGGCATGCTGGGCTTGGCATTGGGATTAGTGAGATGTGTGGGTGCAGTGTGCAGGATGGAGTGGAGTGATGGGAGTGAGGGTGAGGGTGTGAGATGGCATGCAGGTATTGGGGGTGATAAGTGTTTAATGTTTATTTACCAGTGTCCAGTCCTCCGGCTACTCCAGCGAGTCCCTCAGGATGCAGTATTGCCAGTACCTGCTCCTCCCATGCTGTGATTTGTGGGGGAGGAGGTGGGGGTCCACCGCCAGTCCTCTGTATAGCAAGCTGGTGTCTTGCTGCAATGGAATGTAACTTCCCTAGTAGGTCGTTCCACTTCTTCCTGATGTTGTCCCTTGTTCTTGGGTGCTGTCCCATGGCGTTGACCCTGTCCACGATTCTCCACCATAGCTCCATCTTCCTTGCAATGGAAATCTGCTGGACCTGTGCTCCAAAGAACTGTGGCTCTACCCTGACAATTTCCTCCACCATGACCCTTAACTCCTCCTCAGTGAAACCAGGGTGCGTTTGTGGTTCCATGGGTGTTGTGTGATGTGTTTTGGTGAGGGTGTGTTGGGTAATGTGGTGGGGTGTGCGATGTGGAGTGCGTGAGTGGTGTATGGGTGTAAGTAGTGTGTGTGTCTAGTTGTCTCTGTGCTCTTCTTCTCAGTCTCCTGGTGGCAATTGGTGTTCGGAAGGGGTCATGGATAATGTGGGTGGGTGTTTTATAGTGGTGTGGGTGTGGTGTGTGTATGGGTGTCAGGTGTGTGTATTTGGTATTGGCCAATGTTGTTTTGTTTTGTATATGGGTGTCCATTCTGAGCGCGGCTGTGTGTACTGCCAATGGTTTACCGCAGTTGAATGTCCGCCGTGGTGATTTGTGGGTCCTAATGTGGTGGGCATTGTTTTGTTGGCATAACGGTATGGGTTTTGGGACTGCCACTTTAGCACTGACCTTTGGTCTGGCGGATTTGCGTATGTGGCTGTATTCTGTCAGATAGGTGTGTGTGTGTGTCATAATATGGTGAATGGATATTCGCCACCGCAGCAGTAAGTTGGCGGCCGTCATCGTGGCGGTAAGCGGGATTTACTGCTGATGTCATAATGAAGGCCTTAGTGCCCGCGACAGGAAATGGCCCGAAACGCAACGTGGATGCATCACATTTTTCCATCGAAAACGGACCCTCTTTTTTCAAAGTGCATAGCTCTAGATTTCGGAATGTAGCTCAGCTGGCACCTAGGGAAACCTAGCTAACCTGTACATTTTTTTAAAAGTAGACACCTAGGGGTATTTAGGGTGGGCTGACTTCCATAGCTCTCACCCCATTTGTTTTACCCAGAATTTCTTTGCAAACCTCAAACTTTGACTAAAAACACATTTTCCTCACATTTCTGTGATGGAAAGTTCTGGAATCTGCAGTGAGCCACAAACTTCCTTCCACCCGGCATTCCCCCAAGTCTCCTGATAAAAATGGTACCTCACTTGTGTGGGTGGGCCTAGTGCCCAATTTTAGGAAACGGCTCATAATGCAACATAGATGCAGCACATTTTCCCACCAAATACTGACCCTCTTTTTCTTTTGTGGGTCGCTCTCGATTTTGGACCCTAGCTCAGCCAGTATCTAGGGAAACCTAGTCAACCTGTAAATATTTTTAAACTAGATACCGAGGAGAATGTGGATTTGTGTGGCACTGACAATGCCCTGCAATTCTCAAACTTTGCCTGAAATCATTTTCCTTAAATTTCTGTGATGGAAACTTCTGAAATCCGCAGGAATTCACAAAATTCCTACCACCCAGCATTGCCCCACCTGTTCCGATAAAAATGCTGCCCCACGTGTGTGGCTAGGCTTACTGCTGCAACAGGAACAAATCAAGCAAAAGACAATGGGAACCCTTGCCTGGAGATTCCTATTGGCCTCAGTTGGATCCATTCCTTTTTGTCGGCTCTAGCAGCGCCACATGTAGGGCAGAGTTTTTATCGACACAGACGGGACAATGGTGGGTGGAAGGAATTTTGTGGATTCCAGAAGTTTCCATCACAGAAATGTAGGGAGAATGAATGACTTCAGGCAAAGTTGGAGGTTTGCAGGGCATTGTGGGTAAGAAAATGCTGTGGGGTGCATGTGAATCACACCACCCTGGGCTCCCCCAGACACCTGGTTTTCAGAAGTATCTGAGCAGAAAGACGGTTGCCCCCTTCAGTTGGGGTGGGGGCATTGTTGGTGGCGGGCTAGACTTTGTGGGCAGCCCTCACCCCACTTAAAAAAATATCCCTGGTGTCTAGTGGGGTTGCTGTCCCCCCTGGGGGGATGATTGTGGGTAATAGCCCCCATCTCCCCCCAGAGGGGCAGAAAGACTGTGCCCGTTATTTGGGGGGTTGGGGCATTGCCATGCCCATTCTGGGAAGCCCCCACGATTTCCTAATAATAACATATTAGCCCCTGGTGCCTAGTGGGCTTTCTGCCCTGTGGGCAGATTGGGGTGACTGTTGCCTCCCTCTGTCCCGGGGGGGGGGGCAGAAAGACTGAATTAATTAAAAAATAATCAGGGGGAGAAAAAGTCCGTGCCCAAGGGGCCACTCTCCCCTCCTAGGGTGTAGTGGTGGATCTCTGCTTGGGGGTCACTCTCCTGTGGCAATCCCCAAGCATGGATCCACTACAGAAAGGTACTGTTGGAAAGGGGAGATTCTCCCCTTTCCAACAATACCTCTCCCACTGAAAACAGGGCTCAGGAGCTGAGATATGCCACCGAGCACCAACGGAAATGAAAGTAAATGAGCAGATCAGCTCATTTTACTTTGATTTTCCCTGTAATTATGCTGGCACGCATGGCGTGCTGATTGTCATTACAGGGAGGGAATAATTACAGCCCCGGTTGCTGGGGCAGTTCCTCCCCAGGAACCAAGGCTGAAGATATCAAAAGAAAAACCCTCTGGTGCCTCCATCAGAGGGATTTCCTGCTCGTGTACTGAGGATGAAATGGAGCAGTCCTAAGCACACGAGCACTGTAACTGAGGCCAGCTCTGTTTCATAACGTAAGCGGTTAAATTATCACTAACATGTTCAGAGGTGAGGAATTCCTATCATCTGATACCCAAAATATGTTGTTTGGGTCAAGGACAAGTTTTAATGTTTATTTTTTCCAGTGGAAAAGTAGGCCCTACCCTGTGCCTTTGACTGCAAGTTTAGAGTGCCACAGTATAGATCAGTGAAAGAGGATTGTGTACCACTAAGCCAAAATTGGTACCATATAAGTAAGTTGCAAACTTTCTATGCATGATTCATTAATGCAGTGTGTCAGAACCGCACCCCCCCCCCCTTCAGAAGGCCACAGGGCAAGCAGGAGTTACAGGACCCAAAAGTGGGAGTTGAGGCCTTTTACTGCTGATGTCCAGGGGCACAACCTACTATGGATCCTGAGCGACTTGGCCAAGTACCCCTTCAGCACTTGACTTTCAGTGGTAGTATGGGTCGAAAAGTCCAATGTGTCTCAAACAAGGGAGGGCTCACAACTCAAAATACGTGCAGCAGCAGTAAATGATTTTCCAGTCAAATACTAGGTTTGTAATAAAATAACTATTTATCTATGACTACAAAGTAAAATACAACTTCCATAAACAATATACACTGTTCCCTGGTGTCAGGGCTCTAGTGTTTCATAGGTGGATCCCTGATCCCCACTCCTCACAAATCAGCAATAGTGCTTACTCCCCATTCATTATAGGTGAAATTCAGGGCAAGCCCCACTAGTAGTCTGAGTCCCAGGATTCCCACTCTAACCCTGTATGAAAGTTAAAAATGTTCCACCGCCCAAGGGCTATCTGGCAAGCAAGTTCCCCCAAACCGAATGGCCTGAAATCAGTTTTACCCGCACTAGCAGGATCAGAGTGACTGGAGGTTCTGAGCACGCCCCCTCTGCCGGCACTGTAACGGCTGTCTCGGGCATGTCTTTCAAATCACGTTTGTGATGGAGTAATCCCACCGCCAGAATCTAAATCAGGCATTGACTCTTTGAAGTTCATTTTGGGGGTCTGCTTCATTTTGAAGTGCCCACTCCTCTGTGCTCTCTTTTTCCTGAAAGCAGTGTGTCACAGCAGGAGTGACTCCAAATCTGGCTGCCCAACAACACAGGCCATGGGAGTTACTATACTCATAGCACCCTGCTCACAAAGGTAACTTTACAAGTGAGCGAATCTACATGCATGTTTACTCTTACATTGTGTAGTAAATTTACTACTTTTGGCTATTGACCATTTTCAACTGTAAATTTACTACAAAGTGCAGATTTACATGTCTCCACCCCTTGAAACAGTAGGTGGAGCCAAGTTTACGAGTGTAAAGCTACTAAAGCCAAAACAAGCACTTGCAGAGCCAACAGGTCTTGCCTATGCAAGCGGTACTGGCTTTACGAATGTGTTTTAGCCATGTTGTACACCAGTGTGGCTGCAGTTCAGCATAGCTAAAAGTTTGTTGCATGGAGAAGAGTGAGATGGAGTGAATAGAGTGGATTGGTGAAGAGTGGAGCAGAGTACTGTAGAGTGGAGTGGCAGAGTGTTGTGCACTGGTGTAGCATTTTGTGGAGTGTCATACACTGGAGTGACATAGAGTAAAGTGGACTGGTGTAGAGTGCAGTGGCGTAGAGTGTTGCAGAGTATAGTGGTGTGGAGTGCAGTGGCACTGAATTCAGCGGTAACAATGCAGCACTGTAGAATGGAGTGGCTCACAGTGGAGTTACGCAGAGTAGAGTGCCACAGATTAGAGTAGACTGGTATAGGGTGTGGTGGTGTAGAGTGCAGTGGTGTAAAATAGAATAGTGCAGAGTGGAGTGGCATAGAATTGAGTGATGCAGAGGGCAGTGGCACAGAGTGGTCAAGTGGCATAGAGTGCAGAGGCATAGAATAGTGCAGAGTAGAGTAGCATAAAGTGGTGCAGAGTAGAGTATAGTGCCATACAGTGCAGTGGAAAAGAGTGCAGTGGCATAGAATGGAGTAGTGCAGAGTAGAGCGGCATAGAGCTCAGTGGTGAACAGTGCAGTGTTGCAGAGCAGAGTGTAGCTGAGAAGATTGGCTTGTAGCCCCAATGGCTAACATGGAGTTACACCAGCCATCGAGCTAAGTGCTAACTGCTATTGGGGACTACCAAAGATACTACTCAAAGGTGTCAAATTCATTGTTATACTACACCCGACTCACTGCTGGAGTGGATTTAAGATAACTTTTAGGTAGAGGGGAACTTTAGAAAGTTGCCACTTCTATGTCCAGGTTTTCCGGTAGCTGTTTCTGAAATACATAGCTGCTGTCCCCGGGACAGTCCGCTGCCCTCCTAGTGAGAGGTGTCAATGACTCTCAGGAAAGGAAGCCAAAGAACTGTGCAGAGAGGAAGTGTGACCTCCTCTTGGAACGATGGCCGGGGGTGTGAGCCCAGATGGAGAGCTTCAAAGGGGAAGCCATCTCTATTGAGCAAATGCAAGTCACAGGCAGACAGGCCGGCATTTCGGAAGGGAAGGAAAACCCACTGCCAAACCATTTTTTAAGGGAAGTGTAGCTCCCAGGTAGCAAGACCTGTAAGTTGTGCTAGGGAGCTCTACACGGGAAAGGTAGAGTTTGGCCATGCTGGTAGTGGGAAGAATACTGCCTTTTGGGAGAATTTGATGCCACACATTCCTCGGAAGTGATGTAAAGAGGGAAAGATTACCCTGTGGGAATTCGTGCCCAATTGGCTAGCGAGTCACCTCCTCCCATAAACACAAAGTTCCCATAAGAGTGAAACCCCTGGCAGTCCTCAGATCACTACTGGGCTGGAAGAAGACAGACGAAGGACTGTCCTTCTGTTCCGTGGACCCAGGAAAGAGAAGCTGCACTAAAGACTATGCTGCATCCAAGGAACCCGCAAAGATGACTGTGCCTGATGTGCTCACTCGTACAAAAAGGGCTACACTTGTGCCAGGAGAGAAGAAGTGAATCCAAGGGCTAGCTGGCTTGCCTCCTGTTAAGCTTCAGGATCACCAAAAGCTAAGGAACACTCAACCCCTCAAGAGATCAGCTGTGGCAGAACGCCTCCCTGCTGTTGGATGTTGAAGTGCCTGCTGGAAAACAGAGTCCTGGGCTTTCCCAGGTTACCCCAACTCTGGGGAATCTGTAGCCAAGATCAAAGTGGACTGTAATTCCCTAAACAAAAGGATTACCCTACCTGCAAGAAACCATTGAGAATGAGAAGCAACTAGACCTGCACTGGACTTCCTTGTTGCAACGTAGAAGACCAAGATCTGAGGCCGGAGATGAATCCTGAAGTTCGTGAACTCCTGGGTGGCCCATGCAAAACTTACCACATCTCTTCTGTGACTTCAGCATCTCAGCATCATGAATCCCCAGCATCAAGACAACTTCTTGGCTGGACCGCGTTAATGGAGAAGAAGACATTGAGGACCCTAAGACTGCTAGAAACAGTCTGGTACCAGTCCCCCTGTACCTGAGTGGTCCCTGTGACTGGTCCTTCCCCTGAATCCTGTCAAAGTAGAGAGAAATATCCATAATAGCCAGTTAGCTAAGGACTGCTTAACTGATTAGAATGATTTATTACATTTTTTAAAAGAGAATGTACTTACATTGAAAAATCGTAAGTCTGGTTTCCCTCAATTTATGTTCTATTTTTTAAATAGATGTCAGATTTTTATTGTGTTACATGCTTATTGACTGTTTTGGTACTTTTAAATGCTTTACATTTGTTCCTTTGATTATGCCTGACTGCTCTGTGTCATGGCTATCCAGGACTAACCTAGGGGTTTTCTTAATGAAACCTAGCTGGATCGCTTACAGAGTGTGACATTATTATATGGTAAGTCTCACAGCCATATCACATGATAATCTACTTTCATAATAACAACTGCCTTTCATAATGCCAAAATGCTGGCAGGTAATATGGAGACCTAAGGATAAACAACCCTAAATGAACACCATGCTGGGGGCATATACCCTGTGTGTTTTATTCTACTGAGCATCCTTCAAGGTGCACACATATTGTCAGACAGAGGCAAAGGGAGAGTATGAGTTGTCCAAGATCAAACAATTTGGTAAAGTTGGCGACCCAAGAGTGTAATGCTGTACAGCTTGTTTCAAAGGCTACTACTGAACCACCATATTACATTTTTGTGAATAGACCATGAGTGTGGGTGCTCTCTACCCATCACCCCCAGGTAATTTTCTGTCTAGGTGGTTTTTTTAAGCCATAAACTTACTAATATTAGCTAGATTGTAAATATTTAAATTGTTGGACAAAAAAAGGGACAGATAAATACATTCTAAATGTTATTGCCCAAACGCACACAATTTAGCCAAATGAGGAGGCCAAGAATAAAAACTATGACCCTGAAGTACAAAAATGAGAGTTAGCAATTCCTAAATAGCTATTAATACCAAATTACAAATTAGGAATTGCTAAATAAGATTAATGTATCTTCACTTTTGACAAACAGCGATTCGTAAGTATTCACAATTTTTAACTACCAAATAGCAAAGTGATAGAAGTTGCAAAGAGCAAATTCTGCAGCGACAGCATGTAGTGACCTCACCCACTTCAGGAAGCACCTTTATTTTCAGCTCCACAGCAGAAAGATAGCTTCTCTCCCATCACAAAAGCAATAGAAATGAGAATGTCCAACAGGAGCCACAAGAGGCGATTGGCAGGAAGAGAAAATGCAAATTTAGCTGGAAATTCTTGGGACGGAGTATGTCTCAGAACATAATAAGCTGTTTGGCAAACTTTCTCTGTCTGTTCCTGAGGCAACAAAAAACTGGCTCAAGGTACAGTAAAGGATAAATGCTGTTGGTGTCACCAAACGCTATGTGAAATAAATCAGGAAGTACTGGTATGACCTGTGTTTATGCACCAAAGAGAAACCATCAAGGAGACAGATGTTTGCAGCTAGAGGTGGGGAACCAAGTACAGAGCCATAAGCTACCCCTTTGGAAGTATTAGCAAGACCACCTTCCAGTCTGAATCCATCTCTTTAATATCCATTATTGACTCATCAAGCCCTGTAGCGCACACTCCAGATCAGTCAATTACAATGTATTCAGGTCAATATATATTAATATTAGATGTGTTATAACTTTAAGAAATTAAATGAACCTGCACTTGTGGTAATAATATTACGTTTATTCAGCAAGCAGTGTAAATGCGTGTTAAATATAAGTCAACATTCATAGTCGTTAAGCAATCCATTTCGGGTTTTCATGTTGACCAATTAAATGCTTTATAGGTAATGTAGGTTATGTGCCTAACACCAATGCTTACATAAAAAAAATATGTTTGCCTTTTGAGCTTAATGGTTTACCTAAACTATTTTGTAAATCCTCAGTATCTTTTAAGTGTAGCAGCTACTTTATTACGAATTGCAAAATATTTAAATAGACATACTTTATAAGAAATACAATCAATACAAAAAAAAAGATTATATAAGTATTTTCAATGCTTTTGAACTACAACATCTCGACCAAACAGAAGATGTTGGTCATTTCTCTTGTTACACAAAAGCAGAGCTGCAGATACAACAATTCCAATTCACACAGATACAGTTAATCCATTCAACAGGCAAAAACCACCTCTGTATTAAGAGAACCACCTACAACTATTGCTCCCTCTGTATTTTCGCCAAATCTACCAACACCATCCTGCCGTGTCTTCAAAAGAGATAGAACGGCTTTACGGCCTACTTTTAGGTCCAGATTTAGGGCCTGATTATGAGTCTGGTGACTGGAAAACCCAACCGCCAGACCAGTGGTGAGGAGACCGCCAGGGAGCTGGTGGTCTCCCCACTAGCACTATTACGAGGTTTCCACAAGGCTGACTGGCAAAAAACGAAGATTTCCGCTGGTCAGCCCAGTGGAAACTGTGCAGCGGCATTGGTCTTGGCTCCATGTGAAGCCAATGCCGTCACACAGGGCCCCCCCTAGCACCTCCAGAATCCTACTGTCTGCTCAGCAGACAGTGTGCATTGCGACAGTGCTGGGGAGTGGGGCCCATACACTGCCCACGACAATGTTGTGGGCAGTGCTGGGGCCCCCCTGCAGCCCCCAGCACTTGTTCTCTGCCAGCCTTTTCATGACGGTTGAACCACCATCCAAAGGCTGCTGGAGAACATTGTTGAAATCAGCGGGTGGCGCGGACTTCAGCGCCGCCTTGGCTGATCACAACTAAGACAGTCATCAGTCCATCGGGATCTGAGATCCTGGCAAAGACTGCTGTCCCCTGGCAGTCCGACCGCCAGGGTCGTAATGTGGCAGCTAGACTTCCACATCTGCGGTGGTCCAACTGCCAAGGTGAGTCTGGCCCTTAGTGTAGTCAAGGAAACCACCACTACTACAGGACAATTCCATGTACTAGAACAATGTATGTTGAAAATTCTATGACAGCAGCAAAGGGCTACCACTGAATTGAGTAGACAGATAGTAAAACTAGGCAGAACAATTTCTGAAGGTGATGCAGCCATTAGATCTGGCTTTGAATAACTGACAGTGGCTATGAAGGATATGGTCACACACATGGGTCAAGACTCTGCATAACACAGGTGTCTAGAGAGACACATGAACAATTGCTGCCAAACATTTAAATATTCTTTCGAAAGCGGGGCTGCAGCCACTCCAACTAGAGAACTGCTAGGATGCAGGTAGAGCTAGTACACCACAGTGGCGATGTAGCAAGGAGACAAGTCCAATAGCAAACGCTACAGAGGAAATGCAAACTCCTAGTTTAGGAATTAGGGCAGCAGGTTTGGTAGGACAAACTGAGGTGACCTCAAGTGTGAGCAGCTTTTGCAGCGATGAGAATGCAAAGTTACAGTGCACTGGAAGCTAGGTTGAAGCGTTCCATCAAAAGAACAACTGCTGGACAACAAAGGTTCAAATAGAAATACAGATTATTTGCCTTTTTTCTCGAAACGTTACAAAATTATATATTTTTTTAACAAAAATGTATTTACAAAGCCATATTATAATGTTGACAATTACACAGTTCTTTATCTTCAACTGAGTCTGTGAATAAACAGAAAAACATGTTTACTAATCTATATGGTTTATTTGCTTAGTCTTTGAAATTATGCATGTGATGTGTACCTTCAAAGTAGTTGTTAATCACATGATCCATGTTCACATGTCACCTGGGAGTGAAAGAATCTTTATGTTCTTGTGGTGTTATTTGAGGAGGGTTTTCAATATCATCTTCTACTGATTCATTACTTGCAGGTTCCATTGGAAGTATTTTTCAGATGGCTAAATTATGCAATGTGGCACACATGGCTGTAATGTTACAGCACTTTGCTGGACCATATTCTATGGCATCCCCAATTATGTACAGCTATCATTATCATGGCCTTCAATAAGCCACATGTTCACGCTATAATGCTTCTTGTTTGTTTTTGGGAAGCAATGCATCTCTTTTGTCTAGGTATCCGTAGATTGAAGTATGGAATTCTTATCCATCGTTGTACTGCATATGCGCAGTCATCTGACATTTAAAAGACCTACTTTGGACATTTTTAAAATACACACAGTTTAACAAAAAGGTTACATAAAATTAAAATTCACCTAAAAGCCATCTGCCTTGACGCTCTCCTCTTACTAATCGCTCACACAGTACACAATGTCTAAAGATGGAAGAGTCATGAGTGCTCCCTGAGTATCGAGCACCTATGCTGTGATCAGGCATGTAGTATTGCACACTACCTGTAATTAACTAGTGGTGACTCTTTCTATTTCGATATACAAATGTTTGTTTTAGAGGGTGGAAATATTACAACATGGGTACCGTCCACACATGCAATCACTTGGAGAAATTAGATATGCCATTAAAATGGGTTTTTGGAGCTTCCATCTTAGCAAAGGTACTCTGTAATGCAATATGAGAATAAACTCTTCACAATACTGCATCTACAAAATTCCTTAAAAATTGGATAAGGCACCCTGGGCTGTCGCTCCTCCTACTTCAACTGTACTTTGGTAGCTTCTAGATGTTAAAAGATGTAAGCTACACACAACCAGCATGAGGGTGCGAATTGCTCTACTGTGTTGTATAGGCCTGCATTGTACAAGGCCTAATTCATTAATTAAAGTAAGAACTAACTGTTTGCTAAACCACCAACTATTATAAACCTCCTTTTCTGTTTGCTCAAATAGAGTTACCCTCACATGAAAATCCTCTCTCCTCCTCCTCCACTTGCTCCTCTGTTGGGCTACAAGAATCTATATCCTCCTCAGAGTGGAGCCATAGTGCAAGTTGGCAATGCATTTTCGGCCTCCGTGTTTTCTTTGCACCTGGTTATCACCTGCTTTCAATCAATGGTATTGTGTGCATGAATTGCTGTGTTCTCACAAATTCCCTACTTGGGAATCCATATGAATTTAAATATTGTTTGGTAATCGCAATTAGGGCGTCGATATCTTCTACTGCAAAATCAAGAATTTGTAATTTAGTCGGTATGATTTTGTGTGCAATGTTGTGAAATACACCATTAGATATTCTTTTGTATATAAATTTGTATATAAACATCACCTTATTTAGCAATTGAAAACCAGTTTACAACTGTTGTTTGTACATCAGGCCCCATATCGCCAGGTTTCACAGTTTCCAACTATCCCACTAGACCACAACTGAGGGAGCAGTGTTTCTGAAGGAAAGGCCAAGGCACTACCTTCCCCGAAAAATTTCACTGAATGAAAGTGCTAAAGTTAGTATTAGATGTAACATCTAGTGGTGGTGTCTACCCATCCCAGTGAACTACCCAGCTTGTAAGGGACCCTCTGAAGGTGGGTTTCTAATTTAGGAAAGCAGTCAGAAAGGCTAAATGGCTCGATAAAGAATCAAAATGGACAGAGGAAATACTGGCCCATAGAGAAGGGAGAACCAGGAGGTTTTGGGACCTAGTTGGACAAATAATGGGCAATGTGAGAAAAATAGATGTTAACCCAGTAAGAAAAGAAACCTGGGTGGAATACATCTCTGATCTCTATGGGGCGAAAGCGACCAATAGCAAAATGGATTTCTTCAAGAGGATCATGGTAGAGGGGGGATTTTTGGCAGCTAGTTAAGATGGGAAGACAATATCTACTGTGAAGGAAGTAGAAACAGACATAAAAAAAGCTGAAAAAACACAAGCCCAAGGCCCTGATTGCCTTTCAGCCAACATTTTGAAGCTTAACCCGAAACTGTGGGCCCAGGTTTAAAATACCATCAATGAGACAGTGATCAGAAGTAACACTATTCCATAATCTTGGAAGGGCATTGTAAGGACCCTTATCTTCACAGAAGGTTTGCACGAGTCTACAAAAAACTATCAGATGACTACTTTACTAGATATTCCAAGCAAGATATATGCTAAGCAACTTCTAAACATCTTCGAACTGTGGGTAGAAAAAGAGAATATTCTCCTAAAGATCCAGTTTGGCTTTAAGAAGGGCTACTCCATGGCTGAAGCATGTCTGGCACTAAAGATTCTGGTGGAACAGTATGCCCTTCAGAAAAAGCAGTCTCTCTATATGTCATTTATAAACCTCATGGCTGCCTTCAATTCCATAAACCAAAACATCATGCGGAGTAAAATGGCACAATGGAGGATACCTATGGGCCTACTTAAACTAGTAATTCAATTGCATGAAGACTCATGGACTAGGTTTGAGCTAGGGGGTAATGGGGCGCTGAACAGGAAAATAATGACGCCTAACGATCTTCAAAAGGGATGCATGCTGGCATCAGTTCTATTCTACATACATTGCTGACGTTCTTTGGCCCTAAGATCTGTCCATTCGTTACCCCCAAAACTAGGGCAAGAATCTATTTCTCATGTATTCTATGTCAATGACACAGTTCTCATTGATCAAAACATGGTTGGAGTGCAAAAACAACTCAATAAATGTTTAAAATACTGTGCCGCTCAGATCTCAAATTAAATGCATGTTAAACTAAGGTGATGATGTTTTCAACCAAGCAGAACTGGAAAACAACTCTGAAATGTTGGCTTGATAGTGAACCCGAGCTTGTGAAGGATTATGGGCCCCCTGGCGGGGCCCGCCAGAATACCGCTGCGCGGTCAAAAGACCGCCGCGGGTATTCTGGGTTTCCCGCTGGGCTGGCGGGCGACCGCCAGAAGGCCGCCCGCCAGCCCAGCGGGAATCACCCTTCCATGAGGATGCCGGCTCCGAATGGAGCCGGCGGAGTGGAAGGGGTGCGACGGGTGCAGTTGCACCCGTCGCGATTTTCGGTGTCTGCATGGCAGACACTGAAAATCTTTGTGGGGCCCTGTTACGGGGGCCCCTGCAGTGCCCATGCCATTGGCATGGGCACTGCAGGGGCCCCCAGGGGCCCCACGACACCCCATATCGCCATTCTCATCCCAGCGGCCAAAACCACCAGGAACAGGATGGCGGTATGGGGGTCGGAATCCCCATTCCCCAGGGCAGCGGGAAACCGGCGGTACACCGCCGGTTTTCCATTTCTGACAGCCGCGGTCAGAATGCCCATGGGAGCACCGCCAGCCTGTTGGCGGTGCTCCCGCGGTCGTTGGCCCTGGCGGTTTTTACCGCCAGGGTCAGAATGACCCCCTATATGTATTTGGGAATGGTCTTCACAAGCAATTTTAATTTCAAAAGCCACATTGATCAATTGTGAGAAAAAAGCAAAGTGACAGCTGCGGCACAGAGAAGGTTGGATCTCTCTTTTGTGTGTAACACTGCAGAAGTGTTAAAGGAAACATGTTCTGAAAATAGTCAATCTATTACTAAATGGAAGTCAAATTCTGGAGAAAAAAACTGTTAATCGCATCCAAAGAGTGGATCAGGTCTAAATACTTTCAGCGCTCATTAAAATAATAGCTCAGGCTTCTTAAAGCAGAGGAAGAGGCTTTGAGTTATATATTCAGATTAGTTTTTGGTAGCTAGGAAATCGGTATTTTGGCTCAATAATATACATAAAATAATGTGACCATTAGGTAAAAAGTCTCTTTCGTAAAACAAAGACATATCAACTGTAAGTAGGAAAAGTATGATAAAATCTCTGGCTAAAGAGGCTGCAGTCAGGCACAATCTGGAGGTTTGCTTGAAGCGTAAACAGTTGGATCACTTGAGGCAAACTAAATACAGCAGACAAATGCAAGCATATCTCTCAGCCATTAAGATAAAGAAAATCAGCAGATGAATGCTGAGGCTTACGCTGAGACAAAGTCCCGCTTTTCTATTCTGGGAAGCAAAAGTAGGAGGCATCGGCTCCGGACAACCAAAAACCTCTGAATGTCCGTTCTGTTTAAAGGTCAAGGGTCACTTATGCAGTGGCGACAATTCTGTGTGGCATTCAATTTGGAAAGAAAGAGGCTTATACTACCTGTGATTAGAGCATTGCATTTCTGTCGTGTTAAAGACCCATTGACTCATATAATGACATGCGGAAATATGAAACCATGTTTTATGTTGGGAAAGTTTTTAGGTAAGGTTCGGGAAAGAAACCACTTGAAAATGTTAGCCTGTGATAAATGATGTAGGATTCAAGTTTGAGAGGATCTTTCTAATTAAACTTTATCGGCTAATTACTGTGGCTAAATTACAGCTTTGGCACTTGTAGCTTTTTGAGTGGCTTTACGTGGGACAATCTGGGCTGAGTACCCAGTACTATGCTTTTCAACCTTATATCTACACTTGACCACTCTGAAGCATTTTCTTTACCGGTTGCACTTTATACTGCGATATTATAGAATCTAAATATTGTGTTTTGTAGTATTCTTAGTATAGTATTCCTTATTGTAATATTCTGATGATCCGTTAATACTTGCGGTATTGAGGTCTTTTCTAGTAATGGAAACTATACTAAAAGGAATTTGGTTGGTAAACGCAATACTGTAAAAAAATCTCAGAATTTGTTAACGGTCCCATGTAAAAAAAATGTGAAGCTACAAGGAAATGTTTAATTTGCACAATGCTTATTATGGCTGCACTTGGCGTTATTCATTTTTATAAGGTTTGAGCTAAGAATTTAAGTTTTTTATGAATGCTTTTAATGTTTGTTTTGCCTTAGTGGCATAAGATCAAACATGATTAAATAACATGAATTCTGAAAATATGAGACTGTGCATTAAACATTATCAAGCTCGGCAGCAAAAGTCTCAAGTTAATTAGACCCCCCAAAATGCTCCCCCTTAAACCTCCTGCTCCCTTACATTTTCTAATGATTCTATACATGTAAGGTGTCTCCATGCATGCGGCGGGTCCTGCAAATTTATAACAGAAGTTAGCCAACCCTAAACCGGAAGGGCACAAGTTGGGGGTGCGCATGAGTAGACGGCGTCTACCCACTCTTTTCACAGGGTGGCCACCATGTCCACTGCCAAGAAGTTGGGCCCCATAGAAATAGGCTGAACTTGTTTGGTGTCATGTTCAGACACTGGGACACATTCTACAGTGCCTGCACATTGCCTGCTTTCATTACGAGCAACCTGCAGGCAGCGATTAGACTTATTTTAACTTCCAGCTGAGCCCAAAACAAAGGCCAAAGTTAAGGGGCCCTCAGGCCTCCTTTTGATTAAGTATTACGGTTGGGGCCATCTGGAAACTCACACCTTGCTGCAAATGCAATAGAGGGGAAACAAAGGCTCAAAGTTTGTTATTACTTTGCAGGTACTTAAGAGAGGCATGCTTTTGACTTTGTTCAGTCCCTGTATATAAATCATATGCATTTGCAGTAAGAATGTTGTATGTACTGGTCTGTCCCAGTGTTTAAACAAATAATTTAAATACCACAAAGTAACAAAAGGATCTTTGTGTTAAAAGCAGTAACCCACTTACCCATCTACATTAAAAAAATCTGTCATCTGCATGTCACATGGTGTGATTTGCAGGAGACATATTAACCTTCTATGCTACTTTGGTTCAAAACTGGGAGTAGACAAAATACAGATCTCTGAAGCAAGTGCATCAACCTCCCAAGTTATCTTACCATTATTATTATTCCTTAAGATTTACTGGGCACACTAAGGACTATGCAGCATGTGGCTTAACCCCATAGGATATTTTAAAAGGCAGACTTTGCAAACAATTAAGCAGAACACATTACTCCCACATTTCTCTTGGTTGAAATTTATTTGTGGCAGAGTTTAAAAATATATATATATATATATAAATTGATTACCAGATTTTGTGTCTTAGTTGCATCACTTCTTTGGCAGAACTCTGACTTAAAAAATCTTGTTAAATATTGTAATGCGCTCAAATACACTCACCATAGACTTGCTAAACATATGTGTGAGGTCTTAAGATCTTTTGTCACGTCTTGCGATGTCATTTCCTGTGAGGTCATGGGCTGTGATGGCACTAACTGTGATGCCACGTACCATGTCACACGCCATGTTGTCACTTATATACCGCCTAACTAGGTTAGTTCCCCCACTTCTTTTTTAGGACTTGTGCCTGGAACCCTGTAACACAAAAAGTGGCGTATCCCCTGCTCTCAAATGTAAAGTATGCCACATGGGTGGCAGAGGCCCATTTGCCAGCCACAGGCCTAGTGTCAGTGCCATAAACTTCAGCGGTGGCAGGCACAGCAGGATGGGAGTCCGTCTCCGGCAGCTGATCATCACGCACTCCCACCACCCTCTCTGTGTTCATCCCTGGTTGCCAGGCCACGGACCAACACCCTTCCTCGCCCCTCCTAGTTCCCTCTCCAGAATCTTAGTAGTACAGGAAAATCACAGATCCGCTTGACGTTTACAGTTCATTCCGTGACAGATAAACCAAGGCTCGCCCTGCCACCTCCGACCTGCGTTACTTATTCCAACAGCTGATGAACAGGTGAACTACTGAGATATTGTTTATGAACCACAGAGGCACGTGCGGATCCACAACCAATAAGAACTTCAGAGTTCAGCGCGCGCACTGGGATTGGCTGAGTTACTCCCAATAGCCAATCTGAGGTCGCCATACATAATGCGACTCTCCCCTACTCTGCACACGGCTCCAGACTGTGTTCAGCTTTATGATTGGCTTCCATACGACCCGGAAGTACTGATATACGGACAAATGTCATCCGTTGAAATAACAATAATGTACGGCGGATATTAAATTGAATTCATGGGAGATCCCTGCAAGTAGTGGACAGGTGGTCACCTTACTTCCGACCCAGGTAAACCTTCTGCGGCTGTATTTGGTTATCGTTCACGGAATGTGTAGAGTTCAACATTTGTCAATAATTTGGCCTCCTATTCCGAGTCTCGGTAGGTTGTTGCTTGTGGTTTTGGCCAATGGCGTATGCTCGGATAGACTGGGGAGGAGGGGTCTGGTTTTCCACAGAGTCTTTGTTAAATAAGAATTGTTTAATTCGTGGATTTTGTGTGAGTGCTGCTAGTACGATCCTGTGCCTTCATCTCTGAAATGAGACCACTTACTTCGTGGGGTTTGTGTAAGAACGGACATTACGGCATTATTCCTTGTGCTACCACGCAGCGACAGTGGTTAAAAGAAGAACTGAGTCACGGATACACCCAGATTCAGTCTGTCTCCATGCCTTAGTTTAAACGATGAAGTATACACTCCTCACCTGCGTTTTACACTTACTCGACTACACGTTCCGTAGTCTAGATAGGAGTACGCTCCTCTCGTCTGCAGCTAAATTTCACGTTGTATCATGATATTGGTACCCGAGTAATAAAGCTTTTAAGTAAATGCTGTCCAACTGGCCTCACAGCAGAGGTGATGTTGACAGGACTGAACTGACAGTATGTTTTTCTAAAATAATTTTAGAAAAGACATAGGTACGCATGTTTTATCTTTTCTTGTTTTCTCGCGGTCACCACCTGCAAAATTCTATTAATATATTTAAGAGTCCTCAAACTGCCTTGCTTCGGAAGGATAGCATGCAATTTCCCAGTTATGAGTCCCAAAGTTCAATATGCTTCAAGACGTGGAAGTGTGGGAGCCGACTTATTTGGGTCCGATAGAACATTCTTAGCTAGTGTCAAACTAGGGTGACCACCTGGCATTAATGTAAATTCTGGACAGGACTTAAAAAAATTCAGGACAAAGGGTCAAAATTCAGGACAAAAATTCAATAACAAACGTCAGTTTTACAGACACACGCAAGAGAGGCCATGCCTCACTACGTTGTCAGTGCATTTATTTACTCTTTTTTTTAACATAGCACTATTTTTGTGATTGCCTCCTGGTATGCTACATTCAGATGTCATATTACGTCCTTGTTCAGTAGTAAATTAATGCCCTTCAGTACTGCGGCAAGGCCATCCCCCACTACCCAAATCTACACAATCTTTCTTGAAGAGAAAGTAACAGCAAATGTTTGATTATGTTTCTGAACATTTTAAAACCCCTGGCAAACAGTTTGGGAAAGATTAAGGTAATTAACCATATGCTAGTTTAAACAAATTGAACAAAAACACCTGTCTTATCCCAACCGCCCATGGACTTTCAACCTAAAAAAAAAATTAAAGAGACAGGACAGATGGTGTGGGTGACAGTCTCACACCTAATGTCAGGATGTGAGGTACCCACAACTTGTCTGTAGTCTCACAGCACTAGAGTGTATGTCTGGGACTCTACATTTATCTCACATGAGTCTACTCTGCACTCTGACACTGCACCACTCTGCATTACTGCACTCTCTGCCACTCTTGTATGTCACTCTACTCCACTGCACTCTATTCTACTCCACCCCATGCCACTCTATGCCACTGCACTCTGCGCCAATGCACTCTAAAAAACTGCACTGCACGCCACTGCCCTCCACTCTGCACCACTGTACTCTACGCAACTGCTCTGTGCCACTCTACTCCACTCTACATCACTGCACTGACACTCTACTCTGCAACATTGCACTCTCTGCCACTGTACTGTATACCAATCTACTATTTACTACTGCATTCTACGCCACTGCACTCTATGCCACTCTACTCTGCATCACTCCACTCTATGCGACTGCACTCTACAGCACTATACTCTACTATGCACTGCACCACTCTACATTACGCCACTGCACTCTGCCACACGAGTCTACTCTGCCCTCTATGCCACTGCACCACTCTATACTACTGCACTCTTTGCCACTCTATTGTATGCCACTGTACTCCACCGCACTATGCCACTCTACTCTGTCCCACGCTACTGCACTCTAAACCACTACACTCTATGCCAGCGCACTCTAAACAACTGCACTGTACCCTGCATCACTGGGCTCTACGCTACTGCTATTATGCCACTCTACTCCACTCCACACCACTATGCCACTAACTTTTAGCCATGAACATCAGCCACTCTGGTGTATAACATGGCTAAAACACATTTGCAAAAGCAATAACTCTTGCGTAGACTAGACCTATTGGCTTTGCCAATGTTTGTTAGTTCTATGAGGTACGGAGGCCCCTGAAAGAACTGTGAATGTGTAAGGCCTTATTTTAAACATGCATTCAACGCCTCCTCAGGGATAGTAAACGCTATGTAAATACAATTACATCATATATGAGCTGCTACAAAATGTGCAAATACATTTTGGTTAAATAAAAAAAAGTGCTTCTCAAATACAGATTTTAATAATATACAGTTTATACCTAGTACAATTTTTTTTTTATAACACTCCATTAAAACCACACACTCCCCAACTCACCTTGGAACACCATTGCAGTACCTCTAAAAGAAAATGTATTTACCATCAGAAAGGTTCAAGTGACTCCTTTGGTTAAAGTGGATGCAGGTTTTCAAGCCCCTTTACATTTGCAAATTTACCAGTTGCCCACATTTGCGTTTCTTTAGGGAAGGAGATACCCTGGCAAGAAGGTCTCTTTCTTATCTGTCTGCCCCTCCATCCCTCCCATCACAGGAGACCCCCTGCCTTCCACTCCAGCTGGGGAAACTAATTTGCCTGTAATTTCGTCCTGCCGTCCTTTGTCCTTTTGGTGAAAGGCTAATATTACGGACAAATGGCATCCGTTAAGCCTTTCATCACGGACAACGGATGGCAGGGCGAAATTACGGGCAGTCTGTGAAATTTACGGATGGGTGATCACCCTATGTTAAACGTTTAGCATCACTCAAGCCTGCTTAAATTTGGAGACACGGAGTAGACAAAAACTTATGGTATGACAGGTAGACTACAGCCACTTTATCTTGTCTATATATACATGTGTTCCTTTTTACTGTAGCATATATATATATAACTGGGGAAACTACCTGTTTTGTTGCTAAAATTAAAACTGTTCGTCTACACTAGCAGTATTTGCTTGGTAATCCGAGGAGATCCTTAAGCACAGACGTTTAGCAGTGGACACCACCAAGGCGGAATGCTTAACAATTTCAGGAGTATCTTGAGGAAAATCGGATATAGGACGTCGGATCGTTGACCCCACCCTACCACTGTTTCTGCGCCCATATAATACTTGCTGAAGGGTAGTGCGAATGCAGAGAGTATTACTCTTCTGTAGCTGGCAGCCGTTTGATCCGTTTTATTGTTTATTAGGTTTGATATGCATGGAAGTTAAGATGGATTGTCCCCAGTATGGTAGTCATGCATGTGCCGAACTACTTGCGACACAGTTCCCGTTTCTTAATTTTTTTGTCTCTGGCACCACGCTAATTTAGTGTGTGCCCAGAGGCCTAGACCTTCCCATGCTAATAAGAGTTTCAGAACCTGTTCTGCGACCTGAAGCAGCAGACATAGCATGCCCTAATAGTGTGCGCAGGACTACTGTCCATAACCTGGGTAACGCCTAAAGTGGTGGCGGTAGGATACCAAATTTTTGAGAATCAATAATTTGGCCCCTCTTGCTGTATCAAATGGAGTATGGTCTGTTTAACTCTCTTATAAAATTCTGTTTTATGTGAAACTCAGATTCTTGCGCTGACACCTTGTGTCCATGTCAATTGCATATATGTGCAGTCAGTCTGTAGCACATGTATGGTAGTAGGCCTCTGTGTGTCTTAAGAGTCAGAATATGGGGATCAGTGGGATCCATTTTAGATTAACTCTGGTTTACCATGACACAAAATGGAGAGTGGATACAGCTTCTCCAGATAGTGGAAGTGTATTGACAGCTTTTCTGGAGCCAGGATGGAGGTAGAGCTACCATTACAAATCGGTGCAGTCCTTGTTTAGATGATAGCTGCAGAATAGGTATTCTCTGAAACTGTCATTTGTTGGTTGGTAGCAGTGAAAACTGTACCTGTTGTTAAAGGAGAGGAAGTTACTAGGCGTGTCCTTCCCTTTTGTCTGTCCACAGATTCTGCTTCAGGAAGGGTTACAACAGCCAGGTGCAGAGACTTTGTACTTCGTTGTGCCCATGTTTTGGTTACACTTGTTTGGGTCCAGGACCATTGCTAGAGTCTGTGAGAACCATCACCTTGGACTGTCTTTTCCTGATGCATCCTCTTTCCCCAGCAAATCGTATATTTGATTGTTGGTCATTAATCGATCTAAATCAATCTCCTTACTATATGTTGCTTGGAGAAAGGAGAGCTGGGGAGTACTATTTTAATGGATCTTCACAACTGAAAATAAATATAAAATGAATCTGTACTTCTCAGCTCCCCACCACCAATCACTCACATTGGCCTAGAACAAAGCTGGCCCTAGACACGCTCCAGAAAGACGATGTAATGCCTTAAGGGCCGGCCTTGGCGCTGGTGGTACCCTGTGCAACAGTGTTTGTTGGTGCCCTCCGATGACCACCTCCGCAATGGATTCCCTTAACCACCATTTAACAGTGCAACCTTAAGTCTACATAACCACTCTCTCTCAGGTGTATTTAATTAGTTCTATAGTGTCACTCATACCTGTGGATGGTGTCAGAGCACTTTACATTGCACACACGTTACACAGAGACAATCAATCAGAGGTGTATAAATCAGTTTATCAGAAATGTTACGTAAGACTGAGGACTACAAGATGTAGGAGTCACATGTCATCCATACTCGTAGGCTGTATAGTTTAAAAGTGCTTGGTGTGGAGAAGCACAGACTCAGCATTTAAGGCGGAACACCATGGTTGGGGGTTCTCTTAATAATAGGAATTGATTTCTACCTAAACAAACTTTTTTTTTTTGTGTGCAAAATTAGGATAATGAAAGACTGGGGAAAAAATCCTAATTCTTTAATCTATATCTTGCAGTATGCATGCAGTTCTTTGGTGACACATAATAGCTTACTGTTCCTTATTAGGATTTTAACTTGCAATCTGCAAGTAACAAAAAGGACCTCTCTAACAAAAGTAGTAACCCACTGACCTATTAGCATTATTTGCACTTTGCGATCTGCATGGTACACGTTCTTTGCAGCGAGCATATTTACCCCCTGCGCTATCTTAAATTTTCCACTAGGCAAAACTCTGATCTCTTTCCAGGCAGAACAATAATCACGAGCTATCTTGACATATTTATTGTTTCCTGAAAATTGCTGGTGGCAAGAAACCCCACAGCAGATGCATTTAAACCATAATATACCTGCAAAAACGGGGCCCCTACCAGAAGTCAGAACCCTGTGCAGTGGCACCGGTCACACCGCCATAGAGGCGGCCCTGAATGCAGACCTTGCTGTTGGACAAATTCAGATGACAAGATAACTGTTACAAGAACGCACTTATAAGCATAACAATAGATTTTATAATGTCACAAACCATTCCTAAGGGTACTTTACTGCTTGATAGTGCCCTTCAAATCAACATAATAAAACATTTTCATCTATGTCCGCATCTCATGGCCAACAGATAAACGTTACAGCTTGTTAGAGAGTCGGAAGCAAAACTGAACTTTGAATTCTTAATTCTCACTTAAAACGTTTAAGTGGAAATCCGTATTGATCTCTGATAAATGCCAGCACTCTCAACTATGGCGAGAAAAAGAGCTCTGTCCTACAGTGAGAAGCAATACTGTTTTTGTTGTAAAGATGCAGGAGGCCACTGTTAATGTGATGCTTTTCCTGCATTTGTATTTTTATTATTATAATCGGACTGACTGAATACGATCAATAATACCACAAATATTTGATTTCCAAAATTATTAATATAATAAACTTTATGGTTCTAGTAAACTAGAGCTTACTTATATTGTAACTATCACATTTAAACGAGTACTTCTATTATTTTGTGCCTCTTTCTGATAGATTTATTTTTCCAAAATCACTTTTTCATGTGTTCATCTAGTATGATAAGCCCTCCTAGCATAGTACACCATTTTTCTCACTTGCAGCTAACATTGTACCTCTTTTGCCTCCACTTTTTCCTTTTGCCTGTTTACCCCAAAACGTAGTACAAGTTTAAAGAATCTGAAACTACAGCAGCAAACCCTGTGTGGTGAGATAAGGGGACATCAGTGCAGTGAAGAACTTATCTTACAGTTTCTTGATACAGTTGTGTTGGTGCAGCTCGCTCGCTGTGTGGGAGGGGGAGCATGTGCATCTTGTGTGCCACAGGGAGTGTTAAGAGGTGCACTGTGAGGGCAGTGTAATGCCTTCAAGTACACCCTCTGCATTCTCATTGCACCCTACATCACCCGCACTACTTAAGCAATACGCCCACACACTGACCATACATCACCACACAACTTTCTGTTAGCCCTTGAAAAGGTTTTACCTTATTCATTCTTGCATTCTAACCCCACCCACCCCACCTCCCATTACCCTTCTTCCAGTCCTTCCTAACTGGTTACTAATTGCCTTCACTGGAAGGCAGGACCAGAATCAACTTTTAAGCAAGCATTTGCAATACAATCGGTCTCGCATTTGCTAGAGTTAGAGCTATAGGCGTTGTAAATGAGTGTTTTTTATCCATGTGTTTTGGTTTAAAATGGTGTGGATGTATGTGGTGTAGCGTGGAATTGTGTGGGTTATGCTATGTTGTGTTATGTAATGCTTTGCTGTGTTATATTATATTATGTTGTGTTCTGCTATGTTGTTACTGTGTCATGCTATGTTGTGTTATGTTGTATTATGATATGCTATGTTGTGTTGTGCCATGTTGTGTTAAATTATATTATGGTATGCCATGATATGTTATGCTGTATTGTGTTATGTTGTATGGTCGTATGCCATGTTGTGTTGTCATGTTTTATGTTATGCTGTGTTATGTTTTGCTATGCTGTGTTGTGCTATGTTGTATTATGGTATGCCATGTTGTGGTGTTATGCTGGGTTGTGTTTTGTTGGGTTGGGTTGTGTTTTGTTATGCTGTGTTGTGTTATGCTATGCTTTTGTGTCAGCTGAAGGGACAGGAAACTCAATCCGCCAAGCTAGGATGGAATAAACACCAGAATGCAGGCACTTTATGATTTGTTTATTTTGTGAACCTTTATAACGCGCTCAAGGCCCCCAACAGTGGTATACAAGGGACGCGACAGCATAAAAAATATAGAGAATGGAGAGGGATATTTTATTTTCACGAGGGTGGAAGGAAAGTTAAAAGTGCATTGTATCCGTCCAAAATATTCTGAATAAACAGGGAGGATTCATACGAGTTCACGCTGCTGTGCCTGTTCACACTGAGTGCCATGACCAGCAGGCAGAGAGAAGCAGCGAGACCAAAGAAAATAATTGTTTGCCCACGCTGAATTATATCAGCAATTGTGCAGTTATCCATGTAACAGAGGCAGACTGCATAGCGTGACAAAAGCAGCCTCAAGGAGAAACACACGTAAAGCATTTACCAATTAAATCAAGTGAGTTCTGAAAGGCAAGCCCACGAACGAGTGAAAATGATGGGCGTGGTTAAAAGCCCACAATACTAACAGGTCAAAGCGCTTGTGTGCTCGACCTAAAAACGAGCATTCTCACTTTTAAATAATTTGTTGTGCCTATGTGGGAGTAATCATGCTGCATTGAGTATTCATCGTTAACCACTACACATTCTTCTTTTTTTATTGTCTATCAGGCTGGAGGCTGGTAACTGCTTTTCAGGGACTATCACTTTTTAGGTGCACCTCTCCACCTCCACAATATATGGTCTTCTTGAGTGGTCATGTTTTTATATGCTTTTTTAAAATTCTGGTTGCATTGAAAATATTCTCACAGGGATGCCATTTACGAAAGGCTTAAAACTGTACATCTCTTGCAGTAATCAGTTCCCTTGACTGAACTCCTAATGCTTTTTTCCAGGTCTAGAATCAGCTCTTGGTGACTGCTTTCCTTCTGTGGAATTTATTTTGATGGGCCTTAAAAGCAATCACATATGGGTGCCCTAATAGTGGCTAGTATTGTTAGAGATCCTGACACACCCAGGTAAGGGGAATTTGGTAGCTGGCTTGATAATAGTTAGCCCAGCTTGTCGATTCCCAGTAAGATTTCAGCATGCTTGTTCTGAGACCTATACTATCTGCTTAGAAGTAAGGAACCTCGACGCGCAGAAACTGATTATCAAGATGCCATGCTAGGTGTCGAACAGTACCAAATGACATGCTCAATGCTTTGCCAGTACTAACAGTAATGGAGAGGAGTGTCCTTTTCTTGGAACTCTAGTGAATATGCCAGGATCATTCTGGAGTAGCCAAGGCACCGCTCAGGGAATTGTCTTTGGCATAACCCTTAGCTTTAGCAGCTGACCCTGTCTTCATACATGATCTAAAATAGTTAAGCTATACTGGGTTATCTCAGGCCGGTGTGTTTGTGTTGAATATCTAAAAACACTTGATTTACTCACTGGTTAAGAAAAACTCACTTGAAAGTACCGGATAGTATTCATTTTGAATGGCATTAGTGCTAGTATTCGCACCAGAGCGTGTAGTAAGGTAATATTATCTTCCTTCTTCATCCAAAAAGCACAATAAGAACCAGAGAGCGAAACCATGTTAATCTTAATCAGTAGCAATTAATTCAGAGAATATTTTCACAGTGTCTGATTCTTTTATAGAAATTGAGGCTCTGCTTTCAGTATCCTGAGCTCCACCATTACCTTACAGAGGTGGCATAAATTCTTTGACAGGTAAGGGTGAATCAAACCTTTTTAGGTCTGGTATTAGCCAAGACCTTCTGATTTATCTAAAATTATATATACAATATACTTATAGGGATTTTCAGATAGCCGCCATCATTCATTGGCCTGTTTTAGTATCATTCACATTTATTTCCGCACACTGCAGCAAATGGCATGAGACAAAGGGTTAGTTGACCATTGACTTCAATATGACTGACATCATTCTACTACTTTTTAGAAGTAGTACATGTGCACAGAAAGTAGCTCCCTTCAGTGCCAGGGATGCTCATGACAGTGAGACTAAAATATTGTTCTTTTTATCCCATTTGTATGACATATTTCACTGAACAAAACAAAGGTTGAAGTAATGGTGTAGCTAGGCAAATGTCAGTGACAACATTAACATTTTGAACTCAGAAAAATCACAGAAATGCACCAGCTATAGTTAGCATATCTAACTATAACTTGTGCTCCCACCGTGGTCTGCTTATAACCACACATATAATATCACTTGTGACGTGTTTATGACATCACTGACGACATCATCCAATGAGTGTGTTAGTTTGCTTTATAGTTCTACCTACTTTTGTACATCCTGCGCCCAGCTAATGGTTCTAAGTGTTGACAGAACACATATGTTCCTAATACATCAGAGGTGTGTAGAGGTATTGAACACATTATAAAGCCTTATAAAAGAGTAACCCGGTGTGCAGGTGACAGCATGTTCCGCACAAGTGTTTTTTTTTTGGTACTACAGACAATGTTTCTAACAGAGCGAAGATTCTGCGTACTACATGCTAAGTATTGGAAGTATCCTTGAGTTATTAGACAGAATCGTCTCAGCATGACAATTTATTTTACATTGCATAGAAGACTGCGTGCACCAGATAACATCTTATGTAAATGTGCTTCTTTTGCTTCGTAAGATGGGCTGTCTTTAAGTTTTAACCACATTTTGAAGTTTGCAGATTGTGTGATCTTTTGCACCTGGAGATCTTGGTTATTTTAAGTGACTAGCTTCTCTTTGGACAGATTTTGCTCATAGTGAACACTGTTCTTAGTAGATACTTTTTAATAGTCTGTGGTGTATTTCTCATGAGAGTTTCACTGCCTGCAAACAGTGTGGTAGAGAGTAAACTGTCTCCATAGCATAAACACTGTTTATAGTACCCACTTTACTACTCGTATCAACTTCATTTTTCAGTGTAGGTTTGATGACTGAGGGGTTTGAAACAGATTAAATCTGTGCACTCTAGGGCATTTGTTTTGGAACCGAAGTTAAGACGGAACTTAGTTTTCAATGAACAGTTGTGTACAGATAGAACACAGTTTCCCATATATCTGTGGTTGATTCTTAACGTGTACTAAGCTACCCATGAAGTGTATGGTATAGGGTCAGTGTTGCGCATAACACAAACTTGCTCCACCTATGAGTTGTATCTGTGATGACAATAATGTTTATCTTATTCTGATCTATTTTGTACTTATTTTCAGGCTTCTAATGACATATTAGTTTATAGAGTAATGTGTACAAAAGAAGCTTGGATGATGTAATCAGTGATGTCATAAATTAAGTAATAGAATATGCCATACGCAGTGAATGGAGGGGTGCATGTTATAGTTAGCTCTGCTAACTATAACTGGTGAATATCTGTGTCCCCCCGTTCAAAACATTAATGTTGTCACTGACATGCACCTAAATGTAACATTACTTTCACCTTTGTTTTTTTCCAGTGAATTTCTAAGGTTTCTTTGTAAACAAAAACGTTTCTTTTTATCTCACCTAACTATAATGTTACTTTAATCTTTGTTTTTTTCAGTGAATTTCTACTGTGTTTTGTTTCTTAAACATAAAGTAGTGTTTTATTATAATGCATAAAGCCAATCCTCTCTGCTAAGGCTTCTCAATTGGATGACAAGTGTGTGTAGTAGGGTATGGGGAGGGACTGACCTCTCTGCTGAAACCTCTCAGATGAAGGGCCTGCATAGTTGAGTGTGGAAAGGGACTGACCTCCAGCTGGGACCTCTTCCCATTAGGACATACATACCTAGTAGGGTGTGTGGTAGAACTGACCTCTCCACTGGCATCTCTCCCCAGGTGAGAGGTAAGCGCAGTAGACTTTTTGTAGGGACTCGCCTTATACGACAAATGTGTGCAGTAGAATGTGGGGTGAGACTATCATCTGTGCTGAGAACTCTCCCTTGGGTGATGGGTACGAGTAGTAGGCTATGGAGAGGAATTGGCCCATCTGCTGAGAGCTCTGACTTGGATGACAAGTTTGCATCGTTGAATGTGAGGAGGGACTGACCTCTAACTGGGACCTCTCCCCTTGGAAATGAGGGTGCATAGTAGGGTGTGGGGAGAGACCAGTCTCTCAGCTGAGAACATTCCCCAGGGTGACTGATGTGCATATTAGGCTGTAGGGGCAGAATGGCCTCCCTGCTAATACGTCTTCCTAGGGTGACAGATGTGCATACTTGAATGTGGGGACAGGCTGACCTCTCACTGAGACCTCTCCCCTTGGGGGCAGGCTTGCGTAGTCGAGAGAGTGGAGGGAGTGGCCTCCCTGCTAATACCTCTCCCCAGGGTGGCAGGTGTGTGTGTAATAGATGGTGGGGAGGCCACCTCCAGGTGACAAGTATGTGTAGTAGACTTTGGAGAGGGACTGGCCTCTCCACTGAGACATTTCCCTGGAACAACAAATACGCAGAATAGAATGTGGGGAAAGGCTGGCCTGTCTGCTGGGACCTCGCCCTAGGGTGACCGGTATGCATAGTAAGGTGTAAGGAGGGATGGGTCTCACCGCTAGACAAGTTGATGGGCGTACTAAGTAGGGTGTGAGGAGAGAGTGCTGTCTGTGCTCAGATCTCTGCCCAAGCTGATGGACAATGAGAGTAGGCTCTATTAAACAATGCAATCTCCAATAAGAGTGCTTGCTACAGTGACAGTGTATTAAGAGATCACATACTCCATTCAAGTTTTCATGATCCCGCAAGATCGCAACATTAAAAAAAATATTTTTTTTGCATTTTTTTCATCAGTTCTTGTATCTTACAAACCTCCTCTCAATAACTAGGGGGACATTATGCCTTTCTCCTATTGTAGTGTATTGAGAGGTCGCCTACCCCTTTCTACTTTTCATGATTCCATGAGAGTCCCACAAGATTTCAATAAAAAAAAAAAATCGCATTTCTTTTGATCACAGTACTTATGTATTACAATACTTATGTACTACAGACCTTCTCTGTCACTAGGGGGACAGGATGCCTTTCTCCTGCCCCCTTTTTAGAGTATTTTTGTTCATTCTGGCAGCACCTAAATTTTTTCCAGTATACAGTAATAGTAGCCATTTAATTTCTAAATCACTAACAGCCAGCCAATCGGGGTGGTCGCTCCTGCAGCACTTGCAGGGGTCTCTCGCAGGAGCAAGAAGGCTGACTGGGGGGAAAACAGGCCTCTTAACCAATCACAGTGTTCCATTTTTAGGGTCGAGCCTGCGTCGCATGTGTATCGCTAGCGAGACGCTTTAGGTATTAGAAAAGGGCTCGGAGCCCCGTCGACATCACGTCAGTGTCTTTTATTGGCAAGTTGGCTTGCCTGTTAGAATCCGCTTCTTTTGATTAGTGGAAGGCACGCATACGTTATGCCTTTTCCGATGGTTAGCCCTCCTCGAGCGCAGCGACCAAGTACAGAAAACAGTAGGTAGTTAAAGATGGGACTAGTTTCCATAGGAAATGTTTTTTATATGTTGGCAATAACTTTGGCGCAGTATGATTAAAACCTCACAAAATTTTCAAAACTAGTACACCACTCACTTCAGCTGCTGTCTTGCAAGTTTTGGGGTTATTCGTCAACCAAGGAGCAAGAAAAAGGGTTGTGTGAGGGGTGGGGGGAGGAGGTCCCAAAATGCTTTTTTTCTCATGCAGTTTTCTCATGTCTAGATCTTGGTCCAGAAAGCGCCCTTTTTGTTATTCGGTGTAAATCCGTTCAGTAGTTTTGGAGATATTTAAAGCTAAAGAATATAGATGTCTAGGGATGCGGATCCTCTGCGAATCTTGTGGTCCTCATGCTGATATCCGATTGGCTGCTGACACACCTTCCCAGGGCTTCATTTATAAATTGGAGGGGAGCTGTGCGGACCCCCCTCATGAGGTTCTTAAGAGCCCCAGGGACAGCCACCTCCCTGGAGCTTTATTGGGGGGGCTGTGGACACCTCCCCCGTTGTACCTGTAAGGCCCAAGGGACCACCGCCTCCAAGGGGGCACAGATACCAAATAAAGGAGGAAAGGGGATGTTTTCAGCCCTGGGGTACCACCACCTCCCCTGGTCTGGCTCTAAAAAAGAAGGGATGTGGGCCACGTGGCCTCCAATTCTAGAGCCATTAATGGCCTGATGGACCACACCCTTCCGTGGGCCACAACTACCAAATAAAGGGGGCGAGGAGCCATGTAAACTCCCACCTCCCCCACCCATGGAGACCACCTCTCCGGGTCTGGCCCTATGCGCCCCCCCCCCCTCCATTAATGACCCTGGGGATTGCCACCCCCTCCTGGAGCCATTAATAGCCCTAGGGACTGCCACCCCGCAGGGCCATCTTCCTATGTCCCGGGGTGCCCACTCTCGGTACGTAGTAGTTTGTTGTCACTTGACAGGAGCTATGACATCTCAGCATTTCTTGCTGCTCCCTGCGTGCAGGAGCAAGGGGATCGCAGGGAGAATTGAAGCTCCCCGTGGTCTAGAAGAGTCCACAGTTTAGCGCAAAACTCTTTTTGGAAAAATAAGCAGGTGAGGCAGCATTCTGGCACTGATGCTCATTTCACAGAAATTAAACCTCAACGGGAAGCACTTATGTATATAAGCATAGCAGGTGCCCCAGTTAAGGCTCTGTCTCTGTAAAGGACAAATCCTCCCAACTTCTTTAACTTATCGAAAAGGCAAAGCAAGAGTGTTCTCTCTGCAATCCACCTTGAAATACTTGATGGCAGTGAATGCATCTTTGCTTTGTTGAAGTGCAATCTATCCTTCATTGACTGTGGCAAATGGGATCTTTCCTCCGGTCCTCTCTCCTGGTGAGAGTAAAGTCCATTGTTCATCCTTTTAATTACAAGTCTGCAAAATGACCTCAAAGCTCTGTTTGTTTTGCCCCGTCCCATATACATTAGTGTTATGCAACAGTCTTTCCGTCTTTTTCCACCTAGATGGACTGCTTACCAAAAAGTCCCTGAGCGTTCCTGATGTAGAGGAATATGAGCATATCTCCACCAAACAAAGTAGCACTTACTTGATGTAAATGGCTCTCCTGGTGAGAGCAGAGCCAGTCCTTCATCCTATTAATTGCTATGAGTATGCAAATGCACAAAATAATCTTGAAGCTCCTCCTGTTTCGCCCAGCCCTGTGGTGGCCATGCATGGCGCAGGTTTGGATGCTTAGTGGGGGTTGTCCACAGGCCAGGACTGCGGCCAACCGACGCTGCACACGGCCAAAGGACGTGTAGGGCATGGTGTTGGATGCCTACTGGGGTCTTTGGACGCTTATACTTATCTCAAGACACTCTAACTCATGATCTAAGGTAACTATAGCCTGCACCATGCACTGCTACTTACCCCCATATAATATATCAGTAATGACATCTTCCGTGACATCATTGATAGTATCACGGCAACATTTGCAATAAACGTATTGATAAGTAAACCGTGCATGGCGGGGGAGTGAGTTAAATTTACTTTTAAAGCACAAGTTATAGTGTATTGAGATAAGGATAAGTGTAACTGTTTTAAAAAAAATAATGTTTTTATGGATGTGTGCATGTTATATCTGAACCGAACTATAACACCCCTCTAAGCTTTCGTTTTGAGTGAATATAGATATGTATATATTTTTTTCACTGAAAAAAAAAAAAAAACAAAGGTTAAAGTTATAGCTAATTGAATTTCTCAGTGACAACGTTGATCTTTTGAATTTCTAATTACCTGGGCAGTTTCTTATAAACAGCTGAAGGCACCAGTTTGTCTCAGTTCCAAATTGTTACTTCTGCTGAGTGCAACTCCAGCAGGGTTCCTTCTCCTGCAAATCACCAAGAACAAACTGAGCTTTCTCTGGCTCAGCACCCCTTCACATCACAACACTTCTTAAGCCATGCAGCAACAATGTAAACTATTGCTTGAACTATGGCCTTTTTTATTTTTTTTAACTACCTCCTATATTAATCCCGCAAGACTCTTGTGGGATTGTGAAACTCCTCGTGGGAGGTCCAGTAATTCACCGCCCGGGTCTCGCAAGAGGCTTGTGGGATCATAAATCACCTCAGTAATTTCTATGTGTGTTTTGCAAGCCTCTCGTGAGATTGCAGGTGTACATGCAGCAAGCTTCTCTTCCTGAAGCTTGTGAGCTTCTCTTAATGAGAGTATTGTGGAATCCCTACAAAATTGTAAGGAAATATTTGTATGTAGGACAGAGGATCCTCTCCATTGAGACCTATCTCTTACATGACAGGAGTGTACTGTAGGGTGTGGGTAAAGACTAGCCTCTCCACAGAGACCTCTGTCTCAGATGAAAGGTGTCCGTACATACATAGCAACATTTTAGTGGAGCAAAGTGGGATATGCTAAAAAAAATAATAATCTGAGAATGTTTTTCCCCCCTTTGACTTCACTGCAGACAAAATAAAGCCATTTTTGGCTTAGAAAAATCAGGAGTCTTCCGCCTGAATCGGGTCTTTTGGCGTATGGGTGTACATAGTACTCTATGTGGAGGGATTGGCCTATCCAATGAGACCCCTCTCTTGGATGATTGGTGTGTGTAGCAGGGTGTGAGGAGAGACTGGCCTCTTCCCTTAGACCTCTCTCTTACATTAAAAGTCTGCATAGTACGGTGTCTGCATGGATTGCCTTCTCTTTCCACATCCCTTTCTCAGATAACAGGAGTGCGTACTAAGGTGTTTACTTGGACTGCCTTTCCTTTCAGACCTCTCTCTCAGATGACTGGTTTGCATAGTGGGTGTATGGAGAGAGACTGCCTCTCCACTAACTTCTTTCTCTCTTTCTCTCTCTCTTTCTCTCCCGTTCCAAGTGTATGTTTTAGGGTGTGTGCATAGGTTGGCCTCCTCTATCAGACCTCTTTCTCAGATGATGGCTGTGCGTACAAAGGTGTGTACATACATGGACTAGCCTCTCCTGTCAGACCTATATCTCAGGTGATACATGTGCGTATTAGACTGTGTATATGGTCTTGCCTGTCCTGTTGCAGCTCTGTCTCAGATGACAAGTGTGTGTAGTATGGTGTGTGGAGAGAGATTGGTCTTTCAATTGAGACCTCCCTTGGATGACAGGCATGCATAGTATGCTCTGTCCAGGGACTCTCTTTCCTGCTAATACCCCTCTCTTTGAAAATGAATGTGCATAGTAGGGTGTGGGATTAGACTATACCCGACTCTGCGAACAGTGTAGTATAGCATAAACTCCTCATAGAGTAAACACTGTTCACAGTACCCAATTCTCTGCTGATATCAACTTCATTTCTCAATGTAGGTTTGGTGAGTGTCAGGGATTTGAAACAAATAAAAGCTGGCCATAGTAGGGCATTTGTTTTAGAACTGGCATTCACTATTTTGGCTTTCTCTGAAAATTTTCATACAGATTGAACACTGTACTCAATTAGGGTTTCCACTGTATCTGTGGTTAATTGTTAATGTGAACTACACTACCTGTGAAGTGTATGGTACAGGGCCTATGTGGCAGATAGCCCATGCTTTCTACACCTAATGGAGTTGTTTCTGTGATGGGCTTAATGATGCCTTGTGTTCTGAGTTATTTTGTGCTTAGTTTCAGAACTCCAATGCTATAGCCGCTTATAGAGCAATGTGTACAAAACAAGCTTGGATGATGTCATTAGTGATGTTGTGAGGTCATTAGCAGTACAGTTTTTTTTCTTTATTTGTTTGGCTTTAAAATGTTAATGTTGTCATTGACAAATTCACCAAGCTATTGCATTACTTTAACCTTTTTATTTCAGTGAATTTCTAAGTTAAAAAAAAAAAAAAAGAAAACCGACCTTTTCACCCTATCCCATTACTTAAACTTTTTTAAGTAACTGTGTGTGGCAATGCATCATAAACACATGGTTTTCAACATTTCCTGAGTGTGGGTACCTCTTCCTGATACTCTTAATAATATTTTGTGGATCTCTTTGCAGCACACAAGTGGAATGTGTTTTCATGCTGATACTGTGCTTGGGGGTGGGGTTGTGTGTCTTTTTCTAAAGGAGTATATTTGTGTAAGTGAAAATTACAAGACAATCTGATGAACTGAACTAGCACCCACGTGGAAAACCAGTTTTGTTCTCCTCGTGTGGCATTGTGCTGCAATCTTCTGCTACATTTTTCTCAGTCTGATCTTTGTGTTTTAAAAAAAAATTACTTTCCCCTTTCATCGAATTTGAATTTGAATTCACTCCCACATGCCACCAGACTGTAGCTGGCATACAGTGCTTGCAACTGTAGTTGACACCAGGCCCTAATGGCACAAGGTTCTAAAGCAAACAACATCCTTTGTTTGCAGTATATAGGGGACACAACTACAGGGTATTATGCTTTACTAATATCTAAGTAAAATCATGAAATGTATATGTTATAAATTAAGCATATATTGTCCAATTTCAAGCCAGTCTCATTTTAGAAAAATGTTGTTGTGATCTCCGTCAGAACCATCTACTTGCTTGAGGTTCCAGTTACATAAGTATTCACCATTAGCAGTGAACATCCCCATTGCTGTACTGGGTGTAGGATTGATTTACCCCAATTAAATTTGAGACTTGCGTTCAACCAGAACACCCTCAAATCTGCTTAATAATCGTTTTCAGCTATGTTGAGAAGTTTTATTTCTCATTAAGACTGGGCTACAGTGAAGGATACTCTAAATGGACCGTGTTATTTAATGTGATATTGTTAGTTGCTTGATTGGTTTGCAGGCTCATTGCTGTTTTTATTTGGTTTTACACCTTTGGCAGGTAGCATCTCTTGTTTTAGTTTGTGAGTCACTGCAAATGCTTGAGAAAGGTTTGTTCTTCACTCGGGGAAGGCTATTGGGCTATTGTCTGTTAATAGAATTAAATTACATTAAACTGAGCACTTAAAGAAAATTAAGTTAGAATACATTGTTTTTTTTTGTTTTTTTTTACAAAATTAATTAAAAGAAAAAAAACCCTAGCCATTCCTATCAAATGTCTGGTAAAAGACTGACTGATAGAATGAGATTTTGCGCAATATTTTAAAACCAGAGGTTTTCAGAACTGTAATTAGAAAATAGTCTAGCAAAAGGTCTCTGCATGAACATTTTAACATCTAAAAAACACAAACATTTTCCCGTATTCTAAATGTTCCATCTGTGACAATGTAGTGCTTTCCTCTTAGCTAGTTTTTAAGCACTAACATAACACAACAGAAATGCACTTCTGAGGTCAAAGAAGACTTTTATTGTTGTTAATTCTTCCCCAACCACAATATTTATGAATGACGAATTAGTAGCTTTCAAGCCCGCGTTAATCAAACAAAATATATCAGTTTGCAATATACACAGCAGGTTATATTTATAAGATATTGAATGCAAAGCAAAACAAATACTTCACCGTGTGGGAACTATTTACAGCTTCATCTTTCTAAGGTCTGCAAGCTGATGACCCCTGTCAGCCGCGAGAAAGAGATTCATCTACCCACACGGGATTGCTGGCAGCTGGCGCCAAGCTCCAGCACGAGGTCCGGCAGATTCGAATCTAACCCTCTGCAGCCTGTTACATTCGTTACAAAGGTGTGCCCCCTCCTCTCAGACCTGGGAAACTGAGCAAGCCTTTTGGAGACTGGCCAGGTCTCCAAGACTACTCCTGTTCCCAAGCTCAAGCGAAGAAAAACACCCATGTACTCTCTCTTATCATGTCTAGTCTACTGTGAGAAAAACATCTTGGTTCTCTGGTGCAAAAACACAGCTTGGAAAAATACAGCTTGGATTCTCAACTGCAATGTCTAACTCCACGTTAAAGGCAATGGGCAGCTAACCTAAATATCAAATGCAATGTCTAGTGTCATATCAAAGCCAACAGGCAGCTAAGCTGAATACAAAATGCAATGTCTAATATCATGTCAAAGCCAATAGACAGCTGAGCTGAATACAAAATGCAATGTATAATATCATGTCAAAGCCAATAGGCAGTTGAGCTGAATATAAAATGCAATGTATAATATCATGTCAAAGCCAATAGGCAGCTAAACTGAATACATCATGTCAAAGCCAATAGGCAGAATACCTAATAGCATGTCAAAGTCAATAGGCAGCTAGACTGGATACAACATATCAAAGCCAATAGGCAGAATACAGAATGTAATGACTAATGCAGTGTCAAAGCCCATAGGCGGCTAAACTGAACAAAACATACCATGTGCTACTGGTGAACATTGAGCAACTAATATGCGCAGTGGTGAAACACAAAGTCATTGGTCAAAACAAAATTTAACAAATGGCAGTACAGACAAAGAATATAGGATTATTCCTAATATAAGTATTGCTACTTCCACCTATTTGATCTGGTAACCCTGAAATATAGGGGGAAAACATTTTCCATACATTTGCATGTAAAATGTCTATACCTGGAGATTAAAGTCATCTTAAAAATAAGTTGTCTATTTCCGTTGCTTTAAGTAAGAGAAATAGACAACTTATTTTTAAGATGATCTTAATGTCCAATTATAGAAATGTTACATGGCTATGTGTGTGTGTGTATATGTATATGTATGTATGTGTGTGTATGTATATATATATGTATGTATGTATATATATATATATATAATTTTTTTTCAACTCCTGGTTTGAGACCGGTGAGCCAGGCAGCTGAATCCCCCACTAATCGAGCATTGAGTGCATTTTATGCTTGCATCTGCTTTACTACGAGGATGGTCCAACTATGTTTGCTGAGTAAGAGCTCATGTCCGCACAAATCAAACTTATATTACACTCCTTGTATGTTAGCAAGTGAAGATACCTTAGTGAGCACACACTCTTCAAATCCATATCGGCGATGAGGCACCATTCAAGTCAAACTACCTCGATCATTGTATTTTGAGATGGACTTAATATACTTTTCCACAAGTGATTCTCCAGGTCATGCCAAGACACTTTATGATCAGGGGCAAGTTATTCCACCTTATGTAGTGTGGGTGTCATTTTGCTCTTGAAAGCAGATTTGATGCGCAGCATTAAAAGGCCACGGAATTATTTAAAAGTTCTAAATTTCACTTTGTCCAATTGTCTTATGGTAGTGTGAGGTATAGAAGGAAACAAAGATATATTAAAATTATTCAACAGGGTTGCAGCCCCTACCGTGTGCCTATTCTCTCTTCACCACTGGACGAGTAAACACATCTGAATTGTCCACCACCTGTTTGCATGAGGAATGTCCTCACCACTGGGTTTGCTGATCCTGATGTATGCATAATTTCACAGTGACTAAGAGTCTGCAGCCACCTTCCAGTAGGCTCCCTCACACTGTCTTTGTGGTAGCCATCAAGTTTGTTTAAAACAAACAAAAAAAAAATCTTTTAGTTTTGATGTTTTTTGCAGCACTATAATGTACTTGAATAACAGTTTTGTTTTCCGTCTCCCCTCCCCCCCCCCCCCCCCCCCCCCCAACAGTGAAATGGCAAGCATTGTTACAGAAGTACAGACCAACATCATTTGTGGACAAAAAAGTCCTAACACATTCTAAGGATTTCCTACCTCGTGTTGGTGCAGTCAGGCTATTCACCCTGCCTCTTCCCCCCCCCCGGGGCCACGGAAGTTTCATATGTCAGGTTTCGGCACCCGTTAACCAAACCTCAAGGTCTCACGTGTTCCCACTCACTCCTCTGCATCCTTCTGCCATGGGTCCTTTATTTTACCATGCTTTTGTGGGCATGCTCCAGCCGGTATATTGGTTCCACTGCTTGTCTGCACCACTCCATTTTAGAAGTCCAATCTCTCCCTGTCGGAGGGAACTCGCTCCTCCATTTGTGCGTGCAATGCCCCTACTTGCCACAGCTAAGGCTTTATTGCAAAGGACCAACAAGTATCTGTCACCTCCCCCAGATCCCCAGGGCTATCCAATGGGGAGTGAGCACCAGTGTGTCTCCCACCTCATGGGACAGTCTGTTTTGTATCTCTGACCATTATCCACATAATTTTGGACATTCCCAAATCTTATGTAGTAAGGTACTCTGCCTGCTGCCTCCACAGTCCGTGGTAGTGGCTCCCATCGCATGCAGCCTCTTTTGTGTGAAGTAAGCTCTGTGGAAAAGTTTTAGTTTAATTAATCGAAATACAGCCTGAATGCCCACTTCCCCAGGTACCAGCATGCGTCGGCACCTCACTGGCCATCCTCTGCCTTACCCAGGTCTCCATCCCATTTTTCTCCTAATGTCTGCAGGGCAGGTTGGCAGTGTACCAGGAGTGCAGAATATATTTGTCAGGTGGTGTTCCTATGTAAGGTAGTCCCCAGTACCCTGTATTCCAGCCCTGAGTGTGACCTAGGAGGCATTTAAGTATTGTATTAACCTGCATATACCGTAGTAACTGACTCCCGATAGGTCGTATTGACTCTGCAGAACTTCAAATGTCAACCATCCCTTTTCACTTCTCAGGACCTTGAGTTGGGAAATATCCAGTATGTCCCATTGTCCGTGTCCCAGCGCCCCACATAGTTTTGCCAATTTTATTGGAGTCCAATGGTGGTGTCTCCAGGGTCAAGTGGTCGGCACAGCCCATCTTACACAACGCTGGTTTCCATATCTGGACTAACACAACTGTGGGCTCCAGGAGGTACAAGTCTCTATCTGGACCTTATAACCTCCTCATATAGCCATGGGGATCCCTTGAGTCTGCGAACGACCAGTCCTTTATTAGTAATAGTTAGGCTGCCCAGTAGTAAAAGGGAAAATCTGGGATGCAGTGTCCCCATCCATTGGCCGTCTGGTCAGGGTGGAGAGTGCCATGTGAGGTTGCCCTCATGACAAAGCAGGTTCCTAGTCTTAGCCTCCACTGCCTGAAGGAAGGGGGAAAAAAAGTATTAAGAACTTTGTATGGCAACTTTTGTAGGCTATATAAGAATTTAGGAAGGTAGATAATGTTATATAGTGCGTCTCAGCCCAGTAAGGAGGGAGGAAGGCCACATCACTGCCACATCGCAGCGGTATTCTGTCAGCATCCAGTCTAGTTTTCATTTGTAGAACATTTGCAGTGCTTGGTTACATATATGCCTAAATATGTGAACCGGGCCCCTCCCATATTAGTAAATTAGACAACTTAGGGCCAGATGTAGCAAAGGTTTTTACCCATTCTGCGTCTATGGGAAAAAGTGTTCGTACATATGGCCCTTAGTCCTTGGGTGCCAAAATGTAAGTGGGTAAACCATTGATTTTCCCCAGTTGATCCGAACGACCAAGAATGAGCCAAAAATGCAGATGATCTCAAGGACTCTCAGGGTGGATCCTTCTGGGTCCGCTAGGTAGAGTAGAACATTGTCTGTATGTAGGAAGCTGGCTCTGTGCACACTTTATCTAATTTTGATATTGTATCTATAGAGTCCAGGGATTCCCCAGTGGCTTAACAGAGGCTAAAGTAGATAATACAAATGCTCTCTTTTGTGGTAGTGTGTTCAAGCAGTTAGGCTTATCAGAGGGTAGTGCAAAGCATTTGTTGTACACACACAGGCAATAAATGAAGCACACACTTAATTACTAACTCCAGGCCAATTGTTTTTATATAGCAAAAATATATTTATCACAAGATTCAAGTTGCAGGTAAATACATTTGCAAGTAAGAACCCAACATGTGTACGAATACCACTTTATTTCAATTTGGCTAATTAAATGGTTTTCAATAATTTATCAAATGTATTTTAAAAATTTAACACGGTGCAAGTTTCAGAACCAGTTCTAGGGGGAAGAAAAGTTAGTACAGTTTTGAGGTAAGTACAAGACACTCAGTTCCAGTCTCCAGGGTTTAGGATGTCCACAAGTTGGGGTTCAAGTTAACCCCAAACAATCACCACCACCAGCAACACAGGACCAGCCGGGTGCAGAGGTCAAAGATGATGCAGGCTTTAAAATTGAGCCCTATGGAGACTGGGGGCACTCTGAATCTGGCCTGCTTACAGGTACATACCCTCATCTTCGGGGGGCAGAGCTTGGGGGTGGGGGTTAGGTGAGCACTGGGAGGGCCACAGGTCAGCACCAAACATACACCCTCAGCTGCACAGGGGTGGCTGGGTGAAGGGTGCAAACACAGTGTCAGGCTCCTAATGCTTTTCAATAGGGGGAGCCCGGGGGTCACAAAGATGCTGGAGGCTAGGTCCAGGGGGTCGGTTCCGTAGAATCACAGGCTGGACAAGGAAGAGGTGAACCCAGGGTGGACACTGGGTCAGAGTTGCCTGGGGACCAGCTCTAGTCGGTTGGGCCAACTTGACACGAGGCTAGGTCCAGGGGGTCGGTTCCGTAGAATCACAGGCTGGACAAGGAAGAGGTGAACCCAGGGTGGACACTGGGTCAGAGTTGCCTGGGGACCAGCTCTAGTCGGTTGGGCCAACTTGACACGAGCCGTGGGCATCTGGTGCAGAGTGGGGCAATATTGGCGGATCCGAGGCGGTTCTGGAGTCCTTGCCTGGAGTTCCTTTCTGGACGGGGCTGCTGTCCACGGGAGATCTTGGTCCTCTGGGGTGCAGGCAGTCCTCTTGAGGCTTTTAAGAGGTCGCTGGTACAGCAGGATGCAAAACCTTTTAGAAGTAGGGCCTCAGAAGCTAGAGATCAGCCTGTAGGGCTGGGGCCAAGTAGGTTGGTGTCTTCAGTCTTCTCTGTTGGGGGTCAGCTTAGCTGTCCTTTCTTCTTGAGGTCAGCAGGAATCTAGTGAGCTGGGTTCAGGGGAGCCCTTAAACCCTGGATTTAAGGGCATTACAGGGTTCAGAGGGCAGTAGCAAATGGCTACTGTCCCTGAGGGTGGCTACACCTTTCTGGTGTCCACTCCCTATTGGCCCTTTCCCTCCAAACCAAGGTGGAGGATTCTGCAGGGAGGGGGGGGTCATCTCAACTCCGCTCATCTTAGGGGTGGTCACAGCTGGAGTGGTCACGCCTCCTTGTTTTTCCTAAGTTTTCAGCCGGACTTGCCACTAAAAGCGGGGCTTTGTCCTGGGGGCGGGCCTCTCCACAAGCTGGAGTGCCCTGGGGCACTGTAACAGGAGGCTTGAGCCTTTGAGGCTCACCGCCACATCTTACAGTTACTGCAGGGGAGGAGGTGTGAAGCACCTCCACCCAGTGCATGCTTTTGTTTCTGGCCTCAAAGAGCACAGAGGCTCTCACCCCCCCATGGGGTCAGAATCTTGTCTCTGGGTGGTAGACTGGCAGAGACTGGTCTGTCCTGCACTAAAGGACTGGGTAAAATACTGGGGCAGCTCTAAGATGCCCTCTGTGTGCATTTTCCAATAAATCCATCACTGGCATCAGTGTGGGTTTATTGTGCTGAGAAGTTTGATACCAAACTTCCCAGACTTCAGTGAGGCCATTATGGAGCTGTGGAGTTGGTAATGACAAACTCCCACCCCATATACTTAGTATGGCCACACTGCACTTACAGTGTCTATGAATGGACTTAGATACTGTACGGACATATTGCTCATGAAACTATGCCCTCACCTGTGGTATAGTGCACCCGGCTTAGTGCTGAAAGGCCTGCTAGAGGGGTGACATACCTATGGCACATGCAGTGGTTTGTGGGCACGGCAACCTGAGGGGGATGCCATGTCGACTTTACCTTGATCTGTCCACCAGCACACATAAGCTTCATTGCCAGTGTGCATGTGTTTGGTGAGGGGTCCCTCAGGGTGGCACAAGATATGCTGCAGCCCTTAGGGACCCTCCCTGGTAACGGGCCCTTGGTGCCACTGGTATATTTTACAAGGGACTTAGCTGTGTGGCAGGGGTGTGCAAATTGTGGCACAATAGTACAGTTTTAGGGAAAGAACATGGGTGATGGGGCCTGGTTAGCAGGATCCCAGCACACACTCGGTGAAGTTAGGTTCAGATTTCAGGCAAAAAGTGTGGGGGGTACTGCAAACAAGGCGCCAGTTTCCTACACCATACCATCAGCTTCTTCTCCCCTCCTGCAAGCTCTTGGTCACCATCTTACAGAAAATACACCAAAGGTAGAGAAGTCCTGTTATTTATTGGCTTTGTCACAAGTGCAGAATTGCTAGGGTAGTGGGGGGTAAAAACATTTTTTTTTTTTTTAAATGTCGCCCAATACTATCCACATAGAAAAAAAAATGAGGAACAGCTTCAATCATTAGAGGGAAATAACACCAGAGGTCCAGGTTGAGTGAAAAGGGAAGAATAATATGAATACATGTGGAAAGGTAAGTGGGTCACAGCTGGCAAAAATCATCACATTCAGATGTGGGTGAACACTAACTAAAAGGGTATTGAGTGGTGAAAAGTAAAGGGGACAGGGTGGTCTAACGAATGGCACAGACCTATGTGGAGGGGGTGAGGGGGTGGGTGTTAATATAACGTTCTCTTGCCTCGATTTGCATAAAAAAAATCAAAAAAAAAATCACAGCCCCAGGCATGCATCAATAGGCCCTGCAGCATGTATACACAGCAGGCTATTGCAGTACTGTTTTGCAGAAGTTAGAAAACAGTGAGACAAGGATCTGTGGTAACTGCTTGTTGCATCCATGTCTAGGACCAACTCCTGTTCACACACAAGTGCAGTACCTTATCCACAGGTATGCTCTGGCGATGTCCGTGCCCCAACGCACACAAATGTTTTCTACCTTTTTGACAGAAGCGACAATTAGCTGTAACTATAATGTTCGATCAAGAACAAGTAATCAAAACATTTCTTTTCTGTTTCAGGTTAACCATTGAATGGACGGTGCATGTTCCATGTAATGTTAAACATGGGGTGTTTCTGCGTTATTGATTTTCCTCAAAGAAATGAAGTTCAAAAACTTCCCTTCAGGATCCTAGACTTGTCACTGTTACATCTTTCTCGATGATTGTACCTAGCTTGGATGTGTTGCACTATAGCAGGAACCTTGTGCAAGGTTTGCTGCAGACTGTAGACCAACATACTCTGTGTATAACTGCCAGTTTGGGGACCTCAGAAATGGGAAACTCCTGCGTATGTCGAGATGATAGTGGTGTTGAAGATAATATTGAACCTCAAAACCCACAAGCAGAAAACAGTGTAGCACCGACTCCTGAAACGAGGATTCGCCCACGGGACCCTGTAAGACCTCCTAGGAGAGGTCGAGGACCCCATGAACCAAGAAGAAAGAAACAGAACGTTGATGGGCTAGTCCTGGATACCTTGGCAGTCATTAGGACTCTTGTAGACAAGTATGTATTTTATAAAATGTTTTAATTTATGCTTGAATGTTTTTGAGTTAAAAGAAAAATCTGTCCGTTGGGATGCCCTTACGTTGTGGAGTCACGAGAAAGAAAAGCTATTTCTTTCTTCATATAAAATGTATTTAATTATTTGCATATCTTATTTCAATGTTTCATATGTAATTCTTCAATGCTGCCTCTTTGTTCTGCATCGTGGGATAAGTGTGACAGATAAGGTTTTCCTTTTAAAATGCTTTGATTGTTGGTCTAATTTGAAGTTTATGGTGGGAGTTGCTGAACTGAACCCATTTTATACACACAAGCAATAATTGAAAGTGGCTTGTTTAACTATTGTACCCTGCTGGCAGTGAGCGAATGTGTTCTAGTTTTAATGGGCTACTCATGTGGGCCTCCCCAATGAAAATATAATAATTCACCCACAGCAATCGCTTGGAAACACTGCGGGGCTAGCTGCATCCGGCCTTCAAATGATCTTTGTAGTGAAATCAGAAAGGGAAGATGAAATCCCCAAATGCAGTTCAACTTAAAAAAAAAAAAAACATTTATCGGACTCAACTGTGATTAGATCAATGGCCTAATTTGCTTTAATATCATAATATTTGGTAGGCTGCACCTTATGTGCTTTGATCTTTATCTTTTTAAAAATATAAATTGAAAGTCTGATTTGTGCCGTTACCGTTTTATTTTTACATTAAAAAAAAAAATATGAAAGTCTGATGGGGCTCTTGATCAACCGGTTGAGTGGAGGGAAGACGGGCTTTTCCGACCTACTTTCTGTATTGTTAACAGGCTAGTGTTGCGGGTGGAATGCTTATAAATTTGACATTGCTGATCGGAATTCAGCGGACACATGCAGTGAGCATGCCACAGGCATACTCGTCTGCACCCAGACTGCGCAGTGCTACAGAACCCCTGCCGAGTTTTACAAGGGAGAAGACAGACCCCTGACCTCACTTTCTCTAGAGATCAGCTTCTACTCTTGCAAAACTATGGTAATTTATAATTTTACCTTTCCCCCAATTGATTTTTAGCAAGCTCTCCTGTAACAATACCAGTAATTGCCCTTTGTGTGACTTTCCGGTCACCTCCTCGTCACCAACCTATAATATAGCTTGTGATTATCCCATGTTCCCTCTTTTCAAGGAAATAATTGCTCCTAAAATGACCAGCTATCTAGGATTCCTTACTACTGCTCGGTCTCCTATCGAAAACAAAGTAGAGGTTGCAGAATTCATTGTGACCCATGAGCCTGATTGGAGTTTTGTGACCGAGAGCTGGGCTAAGGAGTTATCTCAACCGGACTTGGTTGATGCCATCCCCCCAGGATACGCTATTACTAAACGTGTCAGAATTGGCAGGTTAGAGGAAGGGTTGGAAGTTAGACATAAAGTCAAGTATACGTGCCTTATGGAACACTTTCACACCTTGTCCAGTATTATACTTTTCTTTAAAAATAACGCCTAGCAAATAATGTGCAGGGATCTTAGTGTACAGGCCTCCTGGGCCTAGCCCTGCTTTTATCTCGGAGTTGGTACACCTAATGGAACCCTGTTTGGGTAAACACATCACACTTCTGGGGGACTTCATTTTCCACTTAGAGTGATGTGTGCAAGGACTCTAGGGCATTTAAAGACATGATGACCTGTTGCGGACAATTAGTAATGTCACCCACTCATAAAGCAGGCCATATTTTGCTCGGCATCTTCTCTAATGACCTCCATCTTAAGGTCTCTAAGCCCCTCCCCCTTACCTGGTCTGATCTTTATGCTGTCCCTTTCACTCTCGCCAAGAGACTATAATTACTGGAAGTCATTGAATTTCCAAAAGAAACTAGAAAGGGCTTAGCAAAGAATCCTTAGCCTAAGCTTTGAATGATTGCAATTGGACAGAATATGAGGACACGGAATTAGCAGCCGTGGATTTCTCCTCTTGCCTTACTTCAGCTATTAATACTGCGGCCCGTTTGAAGGAAACCTATATGTGGAGGAAGACGCCTACCTCCCCGGGATTATCAGAGGGAGACTCAGATTGCTGTGAGAGACCTGTTGTGGTAAAGAGTGGGGTCTGGTGGAAATGCTCTGATTTTCATGAAAGAGATGGCTGACTATAAGGTCATTGGGGCAGAATATAAAGTGACCATCGAGGAAGAGAAATCTCTGTATTGTACTAATAAGCTTGTATCAGCCACAGTCATGATGATCCGCATTTTACAGAACATTGCATGTTCGAATGTTGCAGTGGGGCCACCTTCCTCAAATCTTGGGCGGTGACCTTAAATGTGTACTCCACCCAGAGTTGGATCGCTCAGGTCGAACTCTGCGGCAGCTGTTTGCCGTGGCGTGGGCACTCTTGGAAAATGGTGTCAGAGGGTGGGTTAATAGACGTCTGGTGGACTAGAGCGGCACTTATCAGACCATGACCTCCTCAAACACGGATTGATTACTGGCTAGTGTTGCGTCGATTGTCCCCTAGTGTGAGAAAGTGCGAGCCTCTGCCCGCACCTACTCGGATCACTCCCCAGTATGCCTAGAGTTGACCGCACACCCACCCAGACCACAGATGTTAACATGGCGATTTCCACCCCCCCCTCCCCCCCTTTAATCACTCCAAGATGCGACTTTCTGAGAGGCAATAGGCAGGTTTTTCGCTACTAATGTGGGCTCTGTAGATATGTTTGCAACAGTCTGGGAGACATTTGAAGTTTATATGAGGTGTCCCCTTGTCTAAGTACTCAATCGTGCTGAGATCAATTTGTGGTTGTTTGGCGACACTGGAAAAACAACTAGCGAGTCTAGAACATCACCATAGCGAGACTAGGGACAAAGGACTCTTGGGTGTACTGAGGACCACACTAGAAGACTACCAGGAAACAGCACAACGTGAGTTGATTCATCTCAGGAAATATGCAGTGGCTAGGTCGTATGGTGAGGAGGAGCGCCCTGGGGCTGTACTGGCAGCAATGATGAGACCCCAAAGAGACAATGACGTGATACTGGAGCTATCAGTTGAGCAGGGACACCCCCTGTGCACAACAAACGCAATCTCAGATCTCTTCAGTAGGTATTACGCACCCCTTTACGAATCTAATGGCGTAACAGACTATCTCACCCATATAAAAATGACGTGACTTGCGAAAGAACATGAGTGACTCCTCACACCATTGAGCCCTGGGGAAATAAGAGTAGCGCTTAAAGAAATGCCCTCCAGTAAGGTGCTTAGCACGGACGGCTTGAGTGTCACTTTTTATATGTAATTTCAGGATCAATTGATAGTGCTATATGAGGAGATGGTAGCTGACGGGATCGTGCCTCCCACCCTGTTTGAGGTTCTGTTAGTGATGCTTTTGAAACCCAAGTAAACCAACAAATCAGTGTCCCTCTTATCAGCTTCTCTTGCTTTGAAATGTCAATACTAACATTTATGCAAAGATCCTAGCTAACAGGCTTAGTCCACATCTCCCTGGGGTGGCAGCTCCGGAGCAGACAGGCTTTGTCTTGGGACAAAGCTTAACAAAATTCAACTTAAGAACACTGTTCAGAGCAATGCAGCAGTTAGATGACACACTGCTATATATACGTGATTCCGAGCACAATTTGGTCCCAGTATTACAGGAAGTAGTGCATTTTGGTACTTAATCCCATTTACATGGAAACTGGGACAGATCCATTATGTTTCCCATGACCACCGCAACAACACAGGTGCGGACACCGTATCCACTTCAGTGGGTCACAGTCTGTTAGATATGTGGGAATACAGGTACATACGGATCCTGCAACTGCAATGAGGGAACATTTATGGCAAAGTACAAAAACTGTCAAAATATAGACTGGTAGATCAAACTTCCACTATCATTGTTGGGGTGTATTGCAGTGATGAAAATGGTAGTACTGCCCAGATTCTTGTTCCTATTTACAAATATAATGCTGCTGCTCCCACATGCGTTTTTCAAGCAACCTCGTACTCTCCTGACCCACCTTGCCTTAGCAGGCAAACAACCTCTGGTGTGGTGGGAGATTCTTACATTACTGTATGACAGGGGTGGGCTGAAAGCCCCAGAGCTGGAAACTCACTATAGGGCGGCACAGTGTGCCTTTGCTCACTACTGGATCCATGGTACCCTGGGTCTCTTGCATCGCTGTTTAGACAAAGATGCTGGGGCCACCACTTTCTTTACCAAAAGTGTTGTTTCGTAAACCCACCCAGCGGTACAACGCATTTGATTCTCTAAACAGCACGGTTGGCACATGACAGAAATTACTAGAGCAGCAGGCAGGTTCACAACTATATTCTCCCCTTATCCCTTTGCACTGGTGTATGTGGTATCCCCCGAGTCAAGAGCAGGGTATGGTCTGCATACTGCCTGTACTGTGTATAGAACTGATGGGAGAACTCTTCAATGAAAGTTCTATGCTCACCTGGACAACAGTGAGTGAGAGGCTGGACAAACCCACTGGCCTTAAGGCCAATACCATAGGGTGTGCTGTGGAATGCTTGACTTGCTTGGAGACGCAATTTTTTAGCCCCCAGAAATGCCAGCTCTCATGTTTCTTTTGCAGACCAGTAAACCCAGCCTCTCGTGTGTCGCTTTTAATCCCCAGCTCTGGGTGCCCCTAAATCAGGGATGCAATATGCTAGACATGAGTGGCAGAGAGAGATTGGACTTCCTATAAGCGACCAGCATTGGGTATATAGTTGCAAAATGATGAGGAAGATGTCCGTGAACAGTAGTCTCATCCTGCTGCATTTTAAATACATAAATAGAGTATACCACACCCCCAGAGCGCCTCTGCCGCTATGGCCTGCAGGACAGTGCCAGGTGCCAGCGTTGTTGGACACAGATTGCAGGATTTGTGCACCTGGCCTGGTACTGTCCCAGAGTGCAGTAGTTTTGGCAGGGAGTGCTAACAGACCTGGAGGCTATCAATGGGGTAGCACTAGCACTTGGTCTGCTTGCAGTCTTGTTAAGTTGTGTAAGGGAAGTGCCCAAGACAGTACGAAAATTGGTGGCGATGGGATTGTTACTGGCCAAATGTCGGATAGCAATGAGATGGGCCCGGGGACCCCTTCCTATACCTGCAGATTGGCACATTTTACTGTCCAGTCGGACGCATATCTTGAACTTATGCCACAGTGTAGTTGCCCTAAAGAAATCTGGGCCCATACCAGCAGTATCTGAGATCTTTAAATGTTACATGTGGTTCTTTGATTCTGATGAACAGACGTAACCAGAGTAGAAGCAATGCAATGAGACCATGTAAGCTAGGATGAGCGTAGCCGCTAAGATGACACAATTAAGGAACCCAACGTACTTCGAGGTCAGGCACAAGTGGTAGTGATGTTTTGGGTATAGTGAGAGGCTGTTATAGCTAAAGAGGCAGGTGCTTGTAAGACGTAGTTACCATAGGATAAGTCACTTTGCTGCACCAAATTCAATGCTTACTGACATAGCGCTGAATGTCAAGCTTTTTTTGTTGTAAAATGTTCCACGGTATGCTTTGATTGTCTCTTTTTTTATATATATATTCTTGTACCATGCCAATGATCACATTTAGTGTTAATGTATGTTGAAAAAGGAAACCAAGATTTAAAAAAAAAAAAGCTTATATCAGCTAAATCATCTAGAGATATCTATCTAGAAGTTAATTAACCTGCTATCCCCACCCCCAGCACCTTCCAACATAGAGGGATCCCCAGGATTTTTGCAATCGAATGGCAAATTTGTTTTACAACAAAATTCTTAATATCTATAAAGAACACCATTGAGTTAACTGGAAGCCTCCTATTCTCTCCTGACTGAATATCAATGCTGAGTTAAGTCTATAGAAGACAGTGATCTCCAGAGAGAGCCTCACTGCTTTCTTGTCTTGTTTTACTCCTCTCACACATGAACTGACAGACCTTTATCTCTTTAGCATGAAATTGGGCTCACCACTTGAAGCTTGTTCGTCTAATGTTTGCAGTTAGGAGCTAATATTGTTTTCCTCATCTTACAGCAAAATGAATAAAGCTATTACTTCTGGCTGCTACCCTAAACTCTGGGGGGGAAACAGCTGTTAGGTCTCTTCTTAAAAAGCTTAATATGGACCCTTATGATTAAACAAAAAAAACTATTGGCCTATTTTCCTGCTGCCTGTACCCACTAAAATTCTGGAGAAACAACTGAACACCCAGCTGATGGCTTATTTGGAACAACATCAACTGCTCGATTCCTCCCAGTTTGTGTTCAGGAGTAACCATGAGACCGAGACTGCATTGGTATCAGCAGTCGGCAATATCAGTTCCATGGTAATTGCAGGGCAGGCTACGACCTTGATCCTCTTAGATTTGTCCACAGCCTTTGATACCATCTCTCCTACCCTACTTGTATATCAGCTGCAGGAACTATGGGTCACCGAGTTAACGCTGAAACTCCTAGCATCCTTTTTGAGTGATAGGTCTCAGACAGTTATTGTGGATCAGTTATTTTCAGAGTATCACTCTGCCATAAGGGGTGCCTCAGGGCTCCTCCCTTAGCCCTACATTATTTAACTTGTAAATCTCCCCACTGGAAAAACTTATAAGGTCATTTGGGCTTCAGGCTCTGTCCTGTGGTGATGACACACATATAGTTGTGTCTATCGCAAAAGACACTGGGGCAATCGTTACCAACTTTAAAAACTGCTTGCAGGCAGTGGCCATATGTATGGGAAATAAACTAGCTCATATATAATGGAGACACAACAGAAGTCTTGATCTTCAGTAGTCCTCCATCCAGTTAGACCCATTTGCTGTGGCCATATATGTTGGGTACACTAGCCACTCCAACAGACTCTGCAAAGAACCTTGGAGTAGTGATTGGCAAACATCTGTCTTTTGACCTTCAGGTTAAACAGATGGCTTGGACCTGTTTTTGGGTGATCAGAACTCTCAGTAAGGGGCTGGCGGAGAACAGGTGCAGAGGGTCACAGGGGAGGGGCCTCCACTGTGCATGCACTTGGCATGGGCAGTGCAGGGGGTCCCCCTGCCAAGCACTCTCGCAATGCTCAGTCCGAGGGAGCTGGTGCACCCTGTGGGCGCCAGCATTGCCACCGGCTCGATTATGAGCCGGCTACAATGCTGCCGCCACATTCTTGCTGGACTAACGGGCAGAAACATAGGTTTCTGCCTGTCAGCCCAGTAGGAAAGTCGTAATGAGACCAGTAGGGTGGTAGCTAGAATGGAGGCAACCTCCCTGTCGGAAGTTTGGCAGACTGGTCAGCCTGTCCATCAAACTCCTAATCAGGCCCAGAGTCTTGATGTTCCTTAATCTCAGTCAGCCTCAGCAGGGATTCGGAAGCTTCACTGGCTGCCTCTGAACAAACGGATCATCTTTAAGGCTCTATGTATCATTCACAGGGCACTGCGTAACATCGGACCTGGAGGAATTAAAACCTGTTCCAGTGGTGTACTCCCTCCAGAGAGCTGCAATCCTCAGGTAAAAATATTTTAACTGTTCCTAAGTATCGAAAGGCAAGGCGGGGAAGCAGAGCCTTTTCGGTGGCCGCATCTAAGCTTTGGATTCTCTTCTTCATTCCATCTCTAGTCTTCAAGCTTACATTCTCTTTTTTTCATAAGGACCTAAAAACCTGTCTTTTTACTCTTTAAACAGATATTCTTGGCGCCTGAGATTAGGGAATTTTTCTATCTTTTCCTTCTTAAGACTAACCACTATCGGTGCCTTGATGCTTTCGGGCATTTGTTTGCGCTTTTTAAGTATGTTTCATTTCAATTCATTTCATGTCATTGGGTAAGAGTGAACCAAGGTGAATGATCCATTCACCTCTACTTTTTGTATTATTTTAGTCAGTCCTTTAATGGTCAGACTGCATGATCATATCCATATTTATTCTGGGTGTTCTAAGCAGATGATGCTTTTCTGTAATATTTGCAGCATGTCTCCCCACATGGGCTCTGTCTGTCCCGCTTTCATCGCTAGATTTTTATCTGATCTCCTCTCATATTCTAAAATGTTTCATGAATCTATCACTAAATTACTTCTAATCGCATCAGAAAGTAAACATTTGAGAAAATATGAAAGCTTACAGTATGGTTTTAACATAACCAGGTGTCGCCTTTAACCTCTTTGAGGTGGCATTCTTGCAGATTGACTCCTGATTACTGGTTCCAGATTCCTCATTGCTCAAGGAACTTAGATTAATTAGCATAAACAGTCAACAGACCCACATAGAAACCCTCAGATACAACTCTCATAATAACAGTTGCCTATTCTAGAACACATGTATGATATTACAACAGCTATCGCATCCTAATAAAAACAGAAATAAATAGGAAACTTTATACATATCTTTAACAAACCTAGAACAGTATTTTTTTTGTAGATCTAATTTCTGTTTATAGGCTAAATAGTTCTTGAATCTCTTCTCCCTATTTCTTCACTTTCTACCTCCCTCACAATAACCGATCCATTTCTTATACATCCAGCCATCAACAGCATAGTCAAATTTAACTTACAAGAACTTCTCTTTCCGCCATTCAAACTGATACTGCAGTGTACTGTTCTCAAGTTCAGTACATTGCCACCTTTGAAAAAAAGGGTTATGGTTCCTTCTTTTTTTTTTTTTTTTTGTCCCCACCCACCTGTTTTGACTATCACAGTTTAGATTGATCCTTCCTTGCCTCAACTCCTAGTTTGATTAATACTAATTCTCCTATTCTTGTGTTATCGCCCCGTAGTTTGCCCCATGCCTGTTTCATACTGTTCTTGTCCCAGAAATATTTTCTCTGCAATGCTTTCCCAGTTACGTTTCTTAACTCTGCATCTTCCATTAATGCTGGACACACAGTGGTATCAGGGACTCTGTCTTGAAACCGGGAGAAAGGTCATTTTTCTATCCCTTTAACTCCATAACATTGTGCTGACTTCTTTCTTGTACTTTGCACAGCCAACTGAACACATTTGTTAAGCGCACAATTAAACTGTTCCCCCAACTAATTTTCCCTTTGGTGCTATAGTGCACTCTAACAATATACAATACCACCAATTTTTAGAAACTCTCCTCAGACGCCAATTAAGGTCTATTTTCTGCAATTATTAGTTGTGATCATCCTTCTCAAAAACACCTCCCCATAAACTCCGCTACTTCTCCTTTCATTTATTTACAAATTTGATTTCTGGTAAAGTTAAAAAAAAATCCATTATTACTGTAGTATACTTTCTCTCACTCCTGAGATGCTTCAAGGTCCATTAATGTCTGGCATCAAAAAATCTGCTTGCCCCGCTCACTGTGGCAAATAGTTGATATCAGAGCAAGTTATTTCGAGCCAGTTATTTTTAAGGTCTGCTAACCAGTTGAAAGAGTTCTAGATGGTAAAGAACATGTGTTCTATTCCTTCAGAAAGTGAATGAGCATTAAAGATGCTTTTATATCTTGTCACATTTACTGTGCGTTCAGAGACTGAGGCCAAATGTCAGCTTATGTCTACCTACAAATTGCTGTTTTTTTATGGTGGAGAATGTGTTTACTTTCTTTCTCTGACTGACAGTTTGTTTAAAAAAAAAATCCTCTAACCTTGCAGACAATCAGGCTGGGGTACTGGAAGTGTGAAATTAACAGCTGTAGGTCAGTTTTATTTTCTAACACAAAACATTTAAATAGTTGGTAAATGAATTGTACAAATATATCATCAGCATTTGGGAAAGCAGATTTTGTTGCAATTCTGCAGTGTAACGGAAACAGATTTTAATGGGCTCAGATCAGAACACTTGTAAAGAGCAAATTATAAACCCAATTTCCACACATTGCCTTTTGTGCGCTATATTGTTTTATCTGTAAAACCATACGCTAGTGATAGAATTTGTGGCCTTTTAAATGAAAAATGTTGTCTGTAAATGAAAGTATGCTACCACCTTCTTGTCCCCACCCTAATGACAGTGCTATTAGTGAACTAAGAGCCATGTCAGGGGTCATGTGTACCGCATATGTGGTCTATGGTCTTATCATAAATAGAGCAAATGTTTCAATGATTAACTCAAACACAATAGTATTTTATAAAGCAGACATGTTGAACTCACATATTTGAGTGTGCTCCCTGGACTGTGCAAAATAAATTGACTGGACTACAGTCAGTGCTTCTCCCTCCACCGCAGAGCCACTGTTGTCTAAGCCAAGATGTACATTAAAAACTTCAAAATAAAGTACCACTGTCACGATTGACCTACTCTGTGCTTGGATAGTTCTCCCGAGGATTGATTTGTGTTGGTGTCTCCTCACAGTCAATGCACTCATGGCTAGTCTTTAGTCCTTCCTCGGTTTTAGTTTTGTGAATAGATTTTCCTCGTCACTAGTCATTCTTTGACTATTGCTCCTCTTTGTGACCCAATGAGGCATGGCATGTCCTTATTCAACTACCAAAATGCTCCATCTTTCATACAGGCTAACCAATACAGCAGGATTTATGTGCCTGCCTTTGCCGGCACAGTGAGTAATCTTCTGATATGGTGCAAAATTTGCTACTTACATCGCTCAAGGTCCTTGTAGTGTTATAACATCTTTGGAACTTAATACTGACGTATATTATGTCCGAATAAAATCATGATAGTTTACTCACTGAGAGGATCTTCCATACTACAGGTCAGTACATTAATCTGGTGCAGAAGTTGCTAATGTAAGTAGTGATTATGATGGTGGCTCGGATATGCAAAGCCCTCTATTACATACTGTTACCATGCACCAAGAAAATACAACTCTCTTCTCTTATACATAGACCGTTACATCTTCTATTGAAGGCTGCTACCTTTTGCAGTCTTCTGCTCTATGGAGCAGCCTGTCTACACAGTTTCTGTTACTGAAGTATGCAAGGACTTAAATTCTTTAGTTTTCCCATTGCTTTCTTACCATTCAGGTGTAAGGACACAAAGGTGGTCTAGGCAACACCTAGTGGTACTGTGTCTCCTGTACCCAGTCTTCCCTAAAGCCACTTGTAATCCTTTACTGATCACGAATTGAGGTTTACTATCTTATTTGAAATCCAGCTAGTGACAAGATCCAGGGCAGAGAAACTGACTGATATAGAATGCCTGGATATAAAACATTCATGACTAGCATGGCACACGTTCTAAACCACGTTTGTATCATTGTAACACTCATGTCACATCTGTCCCTAAGTGTACTAAAAAAAAATGTCAGAATTGAACAGGATTGACTGCCTCTTTTTCTGTTTGAAATTAAAAAAAATGAAACTCTATCAGAACAGATATAGAATAATACGTGTCTCCCAGTGTTCTATTTTTTCCACACATGAAAACGAAGCCAATTAATTCTGGCATGTTTAATTAACAGAGTGTTCTTAAACTGATTTGCTGTTGTTATTTTTGAACAGACAATGCCAGAAATAGTCACTTTCCACTCAAAACTGTACAGTTTTCCCGATCCCAAGGCTAGTCGTTGATCTGTGTCCATCTAGCCAAACTGGAATGTAAACCTGATCAGTGGACCCAAAATATTGGCAACTTGAAACAACTGAAATGTTGCAGGCAGTTCTGCTCAGTGCATTCTTTGAGATGACCTTTAAATTACACTTTAAGGCATTATACAATAAAACACATGGTTTACTCTGACAAGGTTTAGCAGAATTCTTAGCATTTTTACAAACCACGAAGGTGAAGAGCATCGAGAAGAACGGGTTTCCTAAAGGTCAGGATGATTATAGTGAAAATATTCGTGCTGTACAGAGTCATTGATTGCAGGTATACTCTGGGTTTATTGCAAGTATCGTTTTGTAAAATAAATTAAATATGCTGGAGTGAATCTCTTTCCTCTGTCAGACCTCTTCATAAGACCCTGGCTCAGACTACATTTTTTAAGTGTCATCAGTTGATTACAACCCTAGCATTTAGAGCACTATGTTACAATCTGAACCTTGCTTTAAAGAGAGTACAATCCTATTTGGATCCCTACCCTGATCAAAATGCAAGCCTATACAGAGCCCGCACATAAACCTCACATAAAACGAGTCCTTTATATTCAGATTCTGGTATAAATTATATTTTGGAACTATGGCATAATGTGATTCTTTCTACAGTCCACACTAGTTTAATTTGACATCTGGCATATTCTGAGCAGGTATTTACTGGCCGGAACATTTTCATTGTATAATACCTCACCACATGACATTAAATGGACATAAATTGGCTTGTTTCACAAGACCAGTAGATTACTGTTGCATGTTAATTTGGGGGGGGGGGTCCTTTTTAAAAAAATAACATTTTTGTGGTACAATGCCACAACCTTCTAATAATGCTCATCAAATACCACAACATCATGCAATGTAGACTCTATTTCCTTATCAAAACTGAATTTGTAATGTTCTCTCTTGCCCCAAATCTGCATTTTTTGCAGAGACTGATTCTTCAGTTCAGTCCACTACATTTTTATACTCCTGTGGGCTGCACGCTTCTGCAGTCTATCCCTGTGTATATTTTGCAACAGCTGTTCAACTTCTTTTCAGCCACTGATTTAGGACATGGCGAAATTCTTGGAGTTTGAATTCCAGATGTGGCACAGTTCATTCAACTCCAAATTCTCATGCTTCACTGTTGTAATCATTCTGCATATACTTATGAAACCTATTTTTTACTTCTCTAGTTAACTGTATTGTAATATTTATGTGGGTCTTTCATACTACTTGTTGACCAGTACAGATTTTATCTCCTTAGTTTAGGTTAAGAATTTGTATGGCTGCTGCACTCCAAATTATTTGTACTTGGAGATACATTTTCTAGACCCAGCATCAATGGGCTGGTGATGCCTCCATCGTCCATGTGATCCTGAAGTAGGGATGTACGTTTATATTAGTTTTATTATGTAGAATTAGTCTTGTTACTTTGATCTGGTGTGATAATAGGATTTGACCTCTTATTCCAGTTTAAGGTTATTCCCTTCACTTGATGTGGTTGGTGGGGATCCCATTTACAGGGACCAAGAGGATATTTGGGATGTGGGGGGGGAATCATGATTTTGCCTGTGTCTATAATTAAACATTTAATTTTTAAAGATGTTAAGTGCGAGATGATTCTTAAGCATCCATTGTTCTACTGCAGTAAACCTTTGAGTTCTTATGTCTGACATTCTATGGTCATTCACTTTTAAGATTGAGTGTTACTGACAGAACTTAACTAGTGAGGTTGAAGGACTTAACGAGGCAATGACAGTGGGGATATGTAATCATTAAACGGAAATGGAGTGATCTAAGAGTCCCGTGGAACTGGTATTCGAAGCATGGAAGGTGAGGAGGTGAAAGGGAGTAGAGAAACCATTTTGACTCAATTTGTATAATATCTTATCTTAATCTTTTACATACTGTGCCCTGAATTATTCTAATGTCCTGTTGTGTATGAGCTAGTAAATGGTGGTCTTCAATGTTAAATGATGAGGACAAGTCAAGAAGGAACTGTTTTGGGGGATTTAGCCTGGTATATAGCCTGATTATGCTGTGGCACTTATTATCTGACAGGGGCGTTGAATCAAGTTACTCTATATTTATTGTTTGGTGGTGTTTGAGCACGTTTATTGAATTAAAGTGCTGAACATCCTGTATTATGTGAGTTTGTTGTTGAGCTCTAAATGACTTTAAAATATCAAGAGGTTACTTCACAGTATATTTTATGTTTTATTTGACCAATTTCTCAACAGAATTGCAAACTAGGATATTTGCATGAAATAACTCCCTGCTGAAACAATGTGTACAAGTAGGTGAAAGGACAGTATTTAAATAAAAAAAAAAAAATCAATGTTTGTTTTTCAGTGACCAGGAACCACCATATTCAATGATCACATTGCATGAAATGGCAGAAACTGGTAAGCTGTTGATTGTACCTTTTTATTATGTTGCCTACAATTTCAGTGCCCTGATGAGATGCACGATTACCCTTTTGACCCCCCTCCACCTTCCCCCTCTTCTTTTAGTTGTGTGCCACCCTCAGTCATACAGAGGAGGTAGTCAAACCTTGAGTATCAAGGGCAGAAAAAGTGCTCAATATGAGTGAAGATAACTGACTGGTTTAATTATTAAAGCACCTGTTCACCAATGACTCTGTGAGTCACTGAGAGATGTTTTTATCCAAGAGTGGTGCAGCTTGACAGGCTGATTGTCCAACCCTCCACTTACCTTGGAGGCTTTGTTTTTGTAAAGTTAGCCTACGGGTATGGCCATTGGAAATAAAATAAATGTTAAACTCAATCACACAGCAGCTGCTTTTTCTGTATTTAAATGGTTAAGAAGTAAACATTGCAAAGCAGTAGCCATTTCCTCACCAAACATATGCACCCATTCATATCTTAATATTGATATTATTTATTGAGCGCAGGAATGCCCGAAGGAGTCTTGGTGCTAGCATATGAATGATTAGAGGCACCATAAAATTAGTGGGAAAGTAGAAAAAAACATGCTTTGAGTTGTTTTCTGAAACTAGTCAAATTGTGTTGATTTTTCAGTGGTCCAGGAAGTTGGTTCCAGAGTTTGCAAGTGGACCAAACAAAGCTTCTGCCGCCCCAAGATGTCTTGTTGCACTTGGGAATTATGACTGTTTTGGCGGCCACTGAGCATAGAGATCTACTTGGTATATACCATTTTCTTCCTTGGGTATTATGGACCTAATCCATTAAGGGAGTTATATGCCAAGCAGAGTGATTTAAAAGCCACCAGGCAGTGACCTGCTGATCACCAGGAAAGTACTAAACTGCAAAATTAATAGTTCTAACTTTAATTATCTGTCAGCAAAACTTTTCTATTTGAAGTGAAAGTCTCCCTGCCCTTCGTCTTTGATATGGGAACTCTCACTGCAAAACATAGAGCCACTACTGGATTGCTTACAGCTACCATAGTATATTTGCCCCCTCCAAGAGGACCAAGTAAGCTGTAAATGAATTGATTGGACCCCATCTTCCCCCACCCTCCTAGGTTTTTTTCACCTGGTCTTTGTGACTGCAGAACTTTCACCACCTTACTTAACATTAAGGAAAGCTACAACTCCACATCTCCATGCTGTGGCCACCTAGTCCACTGAGTCTTTCTTCCCACCCATCACAAGCCTCCAGATGGTTTTTAGCCTTTACCCTCTCATGGTCACTGCAGCCATCCTCCACATTTTTCTTGTTTCTTTCCACTAATGTTTGGTATTCCACTTATTTTTCCTGCATCCCTATCCCTAATTTCCCCTCATCAGACTTGTGTGTCTTGAGCTCAGTAGCCTCGGACATAGTACGTATCTATGCAACCACTAACTCCACTGCAGAGACCTTCTCTGAGGGAGGTAACTTAAGTGATCTTGTTTAGTTGTTGCAGTATTACAAACAGCACAGATTCACCTAGTTTGATCTTGGTGAGTTGTCTGTTGGGAGACTCCCCACAACCCTCTGTTTTCCTTAAGGTAGTGGCCTAGCACTGAAGAAAACTATTTTCTCTATAGTGGGTTTCCCTTCTTCTCATTGGGTACCATGTTGATGAGTCACTCGTATTGCTAACTCCAGCAAAAATTCAGAGTTTAATGCCCACCATGTCGCAGCCTTTGTCTTCTAAAAATTATCTGAGCATCAATAATGCCATTTTCAGATGTGTTGCAGGGAAACCTGCAGAGGACAAATGCCCATCAACTCGACAGCTGCTTTCCATTCTGTACTATAAACTGCTCTTTTCGCTCTCCTACCTGCACAGCAATCCTGTGCTCCCGTGAAGGTAGTTTTACAGTGCTCGTCTTGCAAGCCTTTGTGAAGCAGCACAGCTCTGACCATGGCTGCCTGATGTCAGTTCCATAGTGGAAGATAATATCTGCACGTTTAGTGAGGGCCAAGCTCTTCACGATCTTACAAGCTGTAGCATAACAAAGGAGCGACAGCACAAGAGGTGCAGTACAATTTTCCAGACACTACAGAAGTCCATGCTGGCTGGGACTGTGGAAGAGGTTGCTGCAATGAGTCATGAAGAGGGGACCACGGTGAAGCCACTGCAGAAATCAGTCGTAATGGAGTTTGGTAGTTTCTGCCCCTCCACTAAACTTTTTCATGCAGTTAAAGTATGTTCTTCTGCCAACCTACCAATCTGTAGGAAAGCTGGCTGTATGCCTTAGATTTAAATAGCCACCTACCTTGTAATAAATGTAATTTGGATAGAACCTCATGGATCACAGTCCCATGCAACATCGTCCTATGGCCCAGGAGTACTCCTTTACTAGTGTACTTATTGGGCATGGGTTATGTTTGAAACTTTGAGAACATTCCTCACCCCTCCTGAACCTCAAAAGCCATCCTATTCCAGTATATTACTAATGTTTTGTTTAGAACTTTTACCTGCTGTGGTTGCCCTCCGTGCATGTTTCTTCTTACTGATTAGAGCTTGTAGATCTACGAAACACTTCTCTGAATACTTTATTGAAAAGTTATTGAATACCAAAGTGCCCTTAGTGTTATCTCTAGTCGTAAATATAATTTGGTATTTTGACTCTTTATGCATTCCTTTATAGGTTTACAACATTAACCTCCTTTTAAACAATAGTTGTTGCTTTTTCATAGACGATGGCTGGCTTGAAGTTGTACAGTCTCTCATTAGAGTCATTCCATTAGAGGATCCGTTGGGGCCTGCGGTTATTACGTTACTATTGGATGAGTGCCCATTGCCAACAAAAGTAAGTTTTATTGTTCTTATTAAAACTAGTTCTTTGTTAATATGTCCAGAGTTCAGCCACTTTTGTTGGTGCTTTGTTAAGCTCGCTCACCTCTAAAACTCCTCGGTCTACTTCTTCCTTCCTGAGTGACCTAATCCTTCAGGAAAACAAAGCTGCTTTAAGACCCTGTTATTCTTTTTTGTTTTTTTAAATTTTATTTTCTGATTGTAGTACAACAATAGAACAATTTACATATGTTATTCTAGACGTGCAGCAATCAATAAGTTCGTTTTTTTTTTTTTATTCACACCCAAGCATTCTAAATAATTTCAAATAGGCAACAAGAGCGACACTCACCCTAGGGTAATTTTGTGGGTGCCTTTACTGTGAAGTGGATCAGAATTAGCACGCTTTCACCATCCTAGACATTTAAATGCGTTTTATTTCTCCTTTCAGCTCTGTATCTGTGATAGTTTATGGTGATGAGATATGGCCACCAAGCTAGCACATGCCCCACGAAAAAACAATGTCTTCAATAAGAATGCCGGATCACCTAAGGTTTAGCTGTGGCAGCTGATTTGTTTCAAACCTTGGGTCTGAATTTTAAGGACTTCAAGTTGGTTGTTTGCTTTGTAAGTCCAACTGCACATAAAACATGCAATAGCAAAGCCAATAGGCTTCTCTTATGCAAGAGTTATTGGTTTTGCCAATGTGTTTTATCCCTGTTGTTAACCAGAGTGGTTGCTGTTCAGCATGGCCAAATGTTAGTGGTATGGAGTGTTGTAGAGTGGAATGCTGAAGACTGTTGTAGAGTGGAGTGGCAGATAGTGTTGTGTATTGGAGTGGCACAGTGTGGAGTTGCATAGTGTAACATACACTGGAGTGGCGTAGAGTGGACTGGTGTAGAGCGCATTGATGTAAAGTGTTGCAGAGTGCAGTGGCACTGAATTCAACAGTGTTCAATGCAGTTTCATAGAATCAATTGGTGTAGATTAGAGTGCTGGATAGTAGAATGCAGTGCTGCAGGGTGCAGTGGCAGAGAGGACAGTGGTGCAGAGTAGAGTCGAGTGGCGTAGAGTGCAGTGGGATAAAGTGCAGAGTAGAGTCAAGTGGCTTGGAGTGGCTTAGAGTGCAGTGATGTAGAGTGGAGTAGTGCAGAGTAGAGTTGCATATAGTTCTGTATCAGAGTACAGTGTTGCAGAATGCAGTGACAGAGTGCAGGTGTGTAGAGTGCATTGGTGTAAAGTGGCATAGAATTCAGTGGCATACAATGGCTTAGAGCGCAGTAGAGTAGATTGTTTGAAACTAGAGTGGAGTGGTGCAGGGTAGAGGGCAGTTGCGTAGAGTGACAAAGTATAGTGGTGTACAGTGCAGTGGCATAGAGTACACTGGTGCAGAGTGATGTAGAGTACAGTGGTGTGAAGGGGGTTTATACAGAGTAGATTGATGTGGAGTGGAGTGGAGTGGTGAAGAGTGCATTGGCATAGAGTAGAGTGGTACAGGGTAGACAGGCGTAGTGTGAAGTGACTTAGAATGGAGTGTTGCAGAGTGGTGTGAAGTGTAGTGACGTATTCATGGTGTGCTAGCACACTGCAATTACAAACAACACATTTTCAAGTAAAATGACCATTACCTTTGCACAGACATACAGTTTTACCAATAAAACTATGCAGTGCACAGACAAAAATGTGTGGAAATTGCATCACCTAGTTTAATGATTCGTTTCCATCTTACTAAAGTACTTGTTTCCAACATACTTCAGAAATAACAAAAAATGAGCTTCATTTGTGCGTTTTATAATTCTGAAATACTTACACAGTTCATTTAAACGTTGTGCGCTAGAAAAAAACTCTTTCCTACCCCCAGTATCCAGCAAGATTCTCACATAAATCCTCTCACTTAGAAGTTGGGGAAAGAAAAGCAAACAAGCTCCTTGGAAGACATCACCTAACGTTTGACCTTCGTCTTTGAATGCACAGCAAATGTGATGAGATAAAAACAAGATTTAATGGCCTGTTAACAGAAACAAGTTTATGGAAGGGTACAGAAAACAGTTTAGGCAAGAGGTGGGATAAGCTGGACCTGGAGAGCCTAAAACAAATAAAGCCTGCAAATGGAAAGCCAGAGAGTGTGAGTTACAAACCACAAAGCCAATGGCAATCGAGTGAATGCGTTAATAGGTAACTTCCTGAAAGTAATCAAGATTTATTTAGCAAACCAGACAGCTGCGCCGTCTGGTAGACTCCGACCTAAAAATAATTACACAATTACAATGTAAAGAGGGTGTGTGCAAATTTGCATAGAGGCATAGAATGCTCCCAGAACAGAGTATCTCCCCAGATGTAATTGTACAGAGCCATAAATCGTGCCAACCCAGAACTCTATCATTTCCCTTCCTTTTTTTTTTTTTCCAGGCCCATCAGTGGGCATCAGGAGCTGCTTTCTGTTTCAGTATGTTCCAAAACAATTTTGTAGTGCCTTTATAGCTGATCTCTTCAAAGAAGAGATCAAAGAGGCTTAAATGTATTTCTACTCCACTTGAAATTCATCTTATGCCAGTCCCCACCTTCCAGAACAAAAGTCCATTGGCGTTCAATTCCTGTTTGTTTTCACCACACCTGTTTTCTGTTGCAGCTTTTTGCCTTTGTTTGAGGACCAAAATCAAACTTCTTGTCTGGGGGGCCTGATGAGCGATAGTTTTTTTCCCAGATTCAGTTCCCAGAATAGGCACAGAAGAGTGGTGTTGTTCTTGATGGAGTCTCCAAGTTTAGGGCACCCAAAATGGACACTTCAGTTCAGCATAGGTCACAGGACAAATCTTGTGGTTGGAGGCCTATTATATTACTGACAGGTCTTTGGAACAGAGTCTGCTTTGGTGGACATCAGCCTGATGTCAGTTCACAGCTTCATTCTTGCTCCGTGTCTTCCTCTGCTGGCTAATCGAGACTCTATAGCTGGCCCACACAAGTGCCATTTTTCACCCAGGCTTAGTTGACTATGTTCTGTCCTCTGGCTCCCTCAGTTTATTCTTGTTCCCCAAGGTGATTGCTTGTGCCTCTTCCAACAACCTTTATCTCTGTGCTGGTCAACCCCAAACACCCCCCCCCCCCCCCCCCTTTCAATCAACACCTTTGCTGTGTTTTTTTTGGCATCCACACTAATCCAACAGTGTCTTTAGCACCTGCTCGTTTTTCAGAAGGGTCAGAGATCTGATCTGTTTTGTAAATCGGGAAGGTCTACCTTCACCCTTAGACGGGCCTTGCTCTAGCTTCATTTAAGGTTTTTTTTTGTTTCCAAATGTCAGTAGTGAGTCAGACTTGCTTCACTCATATTCGAATTTTAGAGGGCCCCTTTTGTGTGTTCATAACCCCACTGACCTCATTGCTGCTCTGATGTTGGCTCGGATTGACCTACTGGCCACAACTTGGGAAGACTTGCCTAGGTGGTCCTAGGCAACCTAGCAGAGGTATTTGAATTGCAGTCTGTTGATTTGTAGAGATTAAGGCAAACCTTTTGACTCGAATCTTTCCATATTGTAGTCTGTGTTGCCTTTTAATGCAGCACTGGTAGATTTTTATTATGCCTGTCTGGATTATGGCCATCTTCTGAACTGGCCATCCACTTTTAAATGTCAGTCTTTTCAGAGCCCCAGACAAACAATAGTTTCTGTCCTCATCTGTCAGCTGAAGGGCTGGGGCCACAGACACCTGCTTTTATTTAAGTTGCTGAATGTCTATTCCTGTCCTTCCTGCGTGACTCAAAGTTTTGGAAAATTGAGTCAGATGGAAAGAAGTTGCTTTGTTCACGGAGCTGGGTCATTGTCTATTGAAAACCACATTGTTTCTGCCTGCCGGCCCACAGGAATGCCTGGCCGGGACATTGACGGCGGCTCCACATGGAACTGCCGGCAATGCCTCTGTGTGGCGGGTGCAGCTGCACACGTCGCGCAGATCACTGCCCGAAAATAGGGCAGTGACCTGCGCGATGGGGCACTGCACAGGGGCCCCTGCACTGCCAATGCCAGGTGCATGGGCAACGCAGGGGCCCCCAGGGGTGCCCCGGTACACCCCTTACGCCAGCCTTTCCCTGGTGGGGAAAACCTACCAGGGAAAGGCTGGAGGCAGAGGAATCATTATCCGAGGGGCAGCACTGCTGCCCTGTCAGATAATGGTTCTGACCGCCGCCAAGCTGCATGGCTGAGGCAGCCTGGCGCTGAGTATGGTGTTCTTTGTGGCAGTGAGGCCCGCCATGCTGGCTGGTGGGTTTTCCTGCCGCCACCGCCGGCATGGCGGGCCACACCACCACCTTCATAATGACCACCATAGTGTCTGTCACATTTTGAGTGTTGGAGTGTTCTTTGTGTGGAGCATGGAGTTCCTCTTATTCAACTAATTGGAGGAATTTGTATATAACATGGCCCATTGTATAGAGATGGGATATTTGCAGAGATGCCGTACCTCTTTGTAGCAAATCGCAACTTCCCCTGCTCGACCCCACTTCTGCTGCACCCAATGCTAAGCTGTCACCAACATGGCTGTAGGTGACCACCAATGAAGGGTAAGTGTGCGCTTGGCTAAGAGAAGTGCCTACGCAGCAATCCGGATACACACTTTATATTGCTTTCGATGTCTGAAGATATCCAGGGCCGTCACCTCCCAGGTGCGAAGAGCCGGGAGTTCTGTGTCCCCCTGTAGAGTGTCATGTGCCGTTTGCCAATACTGTTGCAGAGCTGAGCATGACCACAGCATATACATAAGAGTCGCAAATGGTGTGTGATACCGGGGGCAGTTCCCTTGTGCGTTCAGATAGTAGTGGTTCATTAGTGCCAGGGAAAGGTAAAGCTTGGTGTAGTATGAAGAACTGAATGCGTTTGAAACAGGAGTTGCATGAGACTTGTTGGGGGTGTTCTATCGCCTGCTTCCACTCTTTGTCATGGAGAGTCCTCCTGATGACATCCACCCACTTGTTTCGTAGTACGGTACGTGAGGTGTGTGTGAGTTCGCTGCTTTATAAACCCATGTTATTTGATGGCTGCCATCGCCCAAGAGAAGTATTGTGTTTAATACCAGGTCGGTCCGTGTTTCGATGTCCGGCGAGACCAATAGAGCTCTGAGGGTGGCGAGGAGCTGATAGTGGAGAATAAATTGTCCTGGGGGAAGGCCAAAATCTAGACAGTTATTCAAAGGTGAACAAGTGGTTCTCCTAACACCGGTCACCCACCTTAGTAACAGAGTGATCAGTCCGGTGCCGCAGGGCTCTCATTGTGTAATAACCCAGGAAACCAGGCAGGCCTACGAGAGGTAGCGATGGTATATACGCAGGAATTCTAGTTGGGAGACGGTGTACACGGATCTATATGAGCGTGCAAAGGCAACCTGTAACAGCCAGGCCAGGGTGGGAGAGGTATTGCCTTAGGTAAGAGAGACCCACAGAGGGTGGCTACAGGAATGGGCCTCTGTTCATCGGTAGCCTCCCCCATATGTCTCTGTGCTGTCCAGCATGAAAGCTACTAATTGGGCAGCTAAGGAGTACGCTTTGAAGGAAGGGTCATGGTTTCTTCCTTGTCCCACTTAGAGTTGAAGCTTTGTAACAGCGACACAGCATCACCTACTACCCCATATAAGTGTACCCAGGAGTGAGTTGAACTCAGTGAAGAACGCCCTTGGAGGTATTGCAAGTAGGTTCTCAAAGAAGTATAGGAGGCGGGGTAGGACAACCATTTTTGCGAGTGCAATTTTCCCGATCGGAGCCAATGGCAATAGTTGCCAGAAGTGTACTAACAAGCAGATTCCGGCCAAGCCCTTGAGATGATTGCCCTCATAGAGATGAGATGGGGAGTGGTACAAGTACACCCCTAGATGGTGCGTCGGCTTGGGCATCAGGGAATTTGTGCTTCCTCCAAGACAAATGTTTTCTGGGGGATGGTCTGGAGAAAGAGCATATAGTGTGGATTTTGTTCAATTTACTCCGAGTCCTGCTGCTGTGGTGAAAGTGGTGAGGGTTTCATGAATATCTCGGAGATGGAGCAAGAGATCACCTGCGTATAAAGATACAGCGTGTGTTCTGTCTTCCAGGGGAATGCCCCAATCGTGGCCCTCTCTACGTAGTTAAATAGCTAGGGGTTTGTATTGCCACTGCAAACAATAGTGGGAAGAGTGGACATCCCTGTTGAGTTCCACGTTCAATTGGGAACAAAGCCGAGATAAGGTATCCCAGCCAAATTGGGGAGAGGGATTGGTGTAAAGAAGTTTGGCGTACACAAGCAGTCTTTTCTTTATGCCTGTGTGGACTCGCACCTGGAAAAGAAACTCCCAGTACAGGGTATCAAACGTCTTCTCCAAATCCAATATGAGAAAGGCTGCTTGTTAATAGTGGCCCTGTTCACAGTCTTGAAAATAGAAAAGGCGCCGTATATTCTGGGATGAACCCGTTCTGGTCTGTGTAGATCAGTTCCAAAAGTGCCTAGTTCTCTGCGTGGGCACAGTGGGAGAGGTTTCCCTCATTTGAATGGGTCCTTATTCAATGAAAATTACGGAACTTCCTCTTTTGATAGCACTAGTGCACTTTTGCCAGTATGATCCAATTACAGATGTCGACAAGCTAGGGTCTGCGGTCCATTCTGCAATACAAAATGCCCTGGGGACACTTCATACAATATGGTACCTGATGTCCTTCATACATATTTGGTATGCACGAGCTGACAAAAAAGGCCAGATTAACATTTTGTCTTTCTCCTGAAAGTCTACCTTTTTGTGTCCTGATTTATGAGAGGGTGCCCTACATGTACCTTTCAAACCTCCAGTATCTTTGTTTAAACATTTCTTTATTTTAATGTACATGCACGGTTGGTAGAATCCGGTCATGCCATTCCACACAAAGTTCAAGCATTAGGTTTGTTGGAGGCGTACACAGGTGGTATATAGTTCCCATTTGAAAGTTGTGCTGCTGTTGGATGCCCCACTGACCTGTCGCATACATTGCTGCAAACGTGCCACCTACTATGATTGTGATTAACATTACATCTGTTTTTCATTTTACTTTTTAAATAACAATGTACCAAAAAGTAGACACACTGTTTTTTCTTATCACTTTAGTATTATTGTTTTGAATTTCGCAACTGAGTTGTTGTAGTTTAGCACATTCCTCTAGTGCCACCCGTTTGGTACTTATTGCCAGAATATGCCGGTGATTACTTTAAAAGTGTATTTTTCTCCATTGTTGACCACTGCATTTTCTTTGTAAGCTAGTATATCTTCAGTATTTGAAATAGGCCACATTTAATTATTTGCAAGCTCACTTAAAATCATATTGTCTTTATTTTAGGATGCACTTCAGAAATTAACCGAGATATTGCGTTTAAATAAAGCCATTGCCTGCCAAGATGCATGCAATCCTGCCAAACATCGTAATACAGCTGCAGTTTTGGGTTGCTTGGCCGAGAAACTAGCAGGTAATTATTTGCTGTAGCCATGGTGGGTTGGTGGGGGGGGGGCGGGGGGGGGGGGGGGAGAGAGAGAGAGAGTGAGAGAGAAAAAATATAAATATATAATTCAGCTTTTCACATAATTACTCTGTTTTAGCCTGAATGATATGCGTGTTTATATATTTGTGACAAAGCACTTCTCCGTGGCTGAATGCTACTCGTACCTGATGGAGACTTCTCGGCGCAGATTCCTAACTTTAGAATGATCCCCTGGTGTCCGATCGCATCCGGAAACTTTTGGAGCAGTAGGTGGCATCATTTGGCTCCACGTTGGCATCTTCAATGCCAGAAGTGATGTGCGCTGCGTCTATATGGTTCACACACTAGTGCGCTGACATCAGTTCTTTGCTTTCTGCGTCAATAAGCACAGATCCGGAGAGAACTGCCTCCAGTCATTTTTTAACTGACTTTTTTGTTTTGTTTTGTCGAGACTCTTTTTTATGAGTTTTGTCTGTTTAGTAGCAATGTCCCCCCAGAAACCAGTGGAGTTTAAGCCCAGTGAATCGTGTTTCAGACAGATATCATTGACAGACACCCCCACAATCTGGTTTGCCTGTGGTGCTTTGAGCTGGCTGCGACTTCAAGACCTGTGAGGACTGCAGTGCCATGAACCCCAAGGCAAAGATTTAGTGTTCCTTGATGCTCCCAGACACCGACGACTCCCCGGTGTTCCAGGTCCCAGTCGTGAGGAAGGTCCCGGGCCTGTTTGCTGAATCATTCCTGTCGCTCGTCATCTCACTCAGTCATTGGGTAAGTCCCACAAAAAGTCCAAGAAATCAAAGTGCTCCTGGACTTCACAGCACCCGCCCAAATCTTTGGATGAGGTGCGGGAACGATGGCACTCTAGGTCCCACTCCCAAGCAGAGCCTGCCTTTGGGTCTGCTCCGTGCCTCCCTGAGTTTTACTAAGAAACCCCCACCCTCTACCCATATACAAAAGTTCTATGAGGCCATGCTTCTAATTTTTTTAGTTTTCTGACCGCTCCAACCACTCTAGAGTGCCTTTGGACCCATTGGTTCGATGGGTGCCGCACACTGGATTTCTCCTGGTAGATTCGCCCTTTAGTCCAAAGAAAACATGCACTGAGGTACAATTTGTTCTTTAGACTTTAGACTTCTTTCCCAGAGTAGTATTTAAGTACATAAGGATTCTGCGTAGGGGAAGGCTATTCCTGTACTAAACTTTGGGTTGGTGGGAGAGGAAGGATTGAAGGGGAAGTGGGTGCATTGATAGAATAGTTTGCCATGAGTCTCAACTGTTTAAGGATAGATTGTTATTTAAAATGTTAAAAGTTTTAAGCCGATATTTTGCTACAAGATTTTAGTGGTTGTCACCACCTCCGACAAGCTCTGGAGGTTGAAGATGTGCAATGCGATAATCCTTGTTAGGACCTTTTAGAGAGGTTGCATATTAAAAAACAGCAGTAATTTTGTAAATGTTTACAATTTTAATACTATGGGCTTGATTGTTCTAAGGTTATGCTCCGTACAGTAGGCCTGTGCAGCCTACAGTGATAAGCCAGTGATAAAGGCTAAGCGATTGGTTGGTTCACTGGGAGACATTGTTTCATGCCATGTGTTTGATCTGTTTATTATGAAAATTATGACAAAGGCATTAGCCCTGGTTTATTTATAAAGAAAAGCATGTGTTGAAGACAATAGGCCTTAACGTTGGATTGTCTTCATATAATGCGCTTCTATGAGGATATGTTTGAAGCTGTAGTTATTGGCCCCAGGTCCTGGGTCATGGCTTCCGATGCATAAGGGATATTTTAAAATTTCATTTTGTAAAGCCATACTCCAGGGACAACTTATGGTCTGCAATGAGAAGCAACTTTTGAAGTTCATAACATTCTACAAAGTCACTTGTAGCATCGCATTCATATAGTGACTGGAAGTATTTCATCTCGCATCACTGACTGGAAAGTCTACAGCTCAGAACTCAGGACCTTTAGCAGGAGATGTAGGAATTAGAAAACCTGGGAATGACTAAATAAGTAACTTCAGTGTGATTTAAGTTGGACTTTTAGTCCTTCCATGTAATGTGGGAAATAGAAACCTGTGTCCAACCCTCGACTAACACCTTCTCCACCTGCCTTCTCCAACAAATTGTCGACGACCGCGACTTTGAGGCAACATTTGTTGATCATACAGGTGGAACGATTAGCTCTGTGCAGTGCACCTTAAGAATGCATGTTTCTATATTCTGGCTTGTGTGCTTCACAGGAAGTTGGTCCTGATACAAGGTAAAGGGTCATTAGCAACTGATTTTGCTCCCTACGCTGGCTATTCGCCAAGATAATAGTTTTGGTGATTGCCTTCCTTTGTCAATTCGAGTTTAATATTTTGTCCTGGCTCGACATCTGGGTGATATCTGCTGTGCTACCCTCACCACAGATATGTTGGAACTCTCTGCTAGCATTTTGTCAGCGGGTGTGCATTCATTTTGATTGTGAATCATCAGCTCTCCAACCCCCCACCCCCCCATAATCCCTTGGAAGTTGAAATACTGATGGGCAACATGGGAGGACATAAAAACTCAGTTATAGCAAACCCTGATGAACGACACTCCAGCTCCTCTTCAGTACTCCACATGGCAGGCTAGTGTCCCTGGGACCCTTGTGGGATCATGATTAGAGCGTGGCGCTGATGACCCCATAAGTGACAGCATCGGTCAACCAGTTAAGACTAATGCATATTAAATACCCATTCCCTAGAGATTTGACCCATAAAAAGCTCTACAGCTTTGAGAGCTACTCTGATTCTATGTGTCTGAGATGTGGGTACTCATTACAAGCAAGGCTGGACTGGTCGTACCAGGCATTGGACGTTTCCCCAGGAGGCTGGAAGAGTGGGGGGGGCTCCTATTATTACTGGGGAGGGGGCTGGTTTTGTAGCAGTGCAGCAGTTTTAAAAGCATTCCAGAGTTGTTTGTATATACAACAGTTTTCAGACAACAATACAAATGGCAAGATAAAACTGGTGATTAATGTACCTCCTTTAGTTTTGGCTAGTGGTAGATTTGAATTATCTAAAGTTGCGCAGAAGGTTAATATACCTGCTACAAAGAATGTGTGCTATGCGGATCACAGAACAGTATTTTATGTGTAACGCTCAGTAGGATACTGCTTTTGTCACAGAGATCCGTTTTGTTACTGTGCAGTTCATAAATTACAATCATAATCTAGCACAGTGAGCTATCAACTGCCATCAAAGAGCTGCAAGCAAACTGCATGGTACAGTTCAGAAGTTATGTTTTTTCTCAGTCTTTGATTATTGTAATTTTGCCAAAAGGTTTGTTTGGGTAGAAACAAATTTGTTATTAGTAAAGTCAACCATAACCACTGTGTCACGTTCTGAATCCTGAGTTTATGCTTCCCCAGACCAGTCTCTCTTCGAAAATGCCTACCAGTATGGATGACATGTGAATCCTACATCTTGTGGCCCCCCCCAGTTTCCTATGTAACATTTTCTATACAGTCGCTGGTAGGAACTACACTATAAAACAAATGAAATACATGTGAGAAAGGGGTTATGAAGAGATGAGAGGCACTCTTAGAGGGTGATGGTGAGGGAATCATTGAAGAGCCCCAGTAAAGAATGCTGTTTCCTGGTGCACTGTAAGTTCATCATTTACTAGGTTTTATAAACTAATACAATTGAATATATATTAAAAATGTGTTATAGGATGCACTGTTTATGCCATTTTGTTACCCCAAATTTTCTTGGAGGGGAGACCCCCAAACCTCATTATAGTGGTCAGGCTCGCTCACTATACACGCTATGGGCGCTGGTCTGGTCAAATTTGCCAGTGCTGTTTTGTGCTCCCAGTCCAGCTCTGATTCCCAGACATCCTACCCATGGTGTAGCTGTATGAGAAGCTTTGCCCCTACTTTGAGGCTGTTTCCTGATCACTATTGTGCTTAGTTGCTACTCCAACTTGCCTCTAAATTGCTTTAATTAACAACCTCTGTGGCTTAGACATGATTATGTTTGTTCAGGCCTTCTTCAACACAGGCTTTATGCTTACTTAGTATGTGGGACATTGCCAGGAAATTGTGTTTTGTGGGCCCTCCTGACCTTCAATGCTGGGACTAGAGATATATATCGCATATGGTACTAACCCAAGTGTATTTGGGACAGGCTTTCACAAAACAGCACAGAATATTGAATTAGTGGAATTCTTATAGAAATCTGGGTATAACACTGGAACTGAACTCCTTGGTGGAAGATGTCTTCTTCCCACTCCTTCACGCGGCAGGCATGGTCAAAATTGCCTTTGTGATATTTGCTGTCAGGTTGCTAATGCCTGTTGTTGGAAATGCTGATGTTTTGTTGACACACCTGGAAATACCCAAAAAATTTGTATTCAGCAAAATATATAGAAATACATTTATTATGTTGAAAAGTGTTTTGGAACCATTTTGGAGAACCAGGAAGAAACCTTTTTATCTTGAACTCCTGCATCTATATCCTTATGTACGTGAAGCACAGAATATAATTTTGCTTTGTCTTAGATGGCAAACATTGATTTCTTGTGCTAAGCATGGAGAATCAGCAACTGTAAGATAATTTACTAAATTCTTATTGGAGGTGACAACATGTCTACTGTGTGGAGCCTTATTATGTGTATTTGTTGGTGAAGAATAGTTAAAATATTTATCAAAATCAATTTTATCCCGGTGCTAAAAACACCCAGAAAAGTATGTAATCCTTAATCATTTCACACCATGAATTTTGTACAGTTGACAATGGATAAATAACCCAGCAATTTATATCACATAAAACATTGAGTATTAAAATCAAAACAGTCCTGATTTTATTATTACTTGCTCACCAGCATTATCAATGAGAGGGCATAGTACTTCTCAATTGACCCACTAGCATCAGAAAGGACCCCTCATGGTGATCGCGTTCTGCATCTGGCAAAGATTGCAAAGATCTGAGTGGTACTCTACACTGTCGAATGTTATAGTTCCTTAGCAGCAGACTTAAAAAAGAAAAAAAAAAAAAATGTTTTGTATAGCACATATACAATTTACAAAAAAAGGAAAAAGTGCAGTAAATACTGAAGAGTATTATTGTCGCAGGTGCAGTCCGAGACAGAGTAAAAACATGTAACCGTTCTTGCCCTACGGCTGAACAGCAAGGATCTCTGCCAGCATGTGTGTGTGTTTTGGTGGTGGTGGGGGGGGAAGGTGGGTGCGTGTGTATGTTTGGGGGTTTGTGTGATCCCCCAAAGTCCTTCTCCACATGGTGTACCTGCTTTACTGCCAATAAAAATACTTAATTTGCATCAACACAAACAAGTTTCATTTGTGAACAGATTACAGTTTTTGACACTGAGTGCTGAATGTGTGAACATGTTTAAATTAAAGAGAATTAATATTTTTCTAAAAGTAGTTTTGTTGGGATGGCCTCATTGTTTTGCATTACATTCACTATGTTTTTGTGTTTTTTTTAAATGGGGAGGGACTGGCGATAGGGTTCCACTCTAATATCCTTTCTTATTGTCTTATATTTTTAAACTTTGTGCTAGGTCTTTTCTCGTCTCCTTTATTGACTACTTTTTCATGAAACATATTTTTGGGGGGTGTGAGATGGTGGGAGAGCACAGCAATTAGTTTTTGCGACTATCTTTTATAAAGTAAAAAGGGAATGTTTTTCAAACTTATTTTTTTTGTTTATTTTATTTCAAAATCGTTCTTAACGTACTGAAAACGTAAGTAGGCAATGTATTTGCCACGTTGTTTTAACTAGTGGGCTTCAGTATTTATTAATTAAAAGGAGATTTTAAAAAGACTGACGGTAAATCTGTATTACTTCTCACTTGTTGTAAAACCCATACATGGAGAAGACTACATCAGTATGATACATTTGCAGAATTAGAACTTGAGTGTTTATGATCCATCCTTAAGGGCTTTAGTTTGTATTGCCTGATAAAGAATAAATACAGAAAACGTGTTTTACTTGTGTTGATATTCCCTTTTTTTTTCTTTTCTTTTAACAACCTCATACCAGACAGAAAATTCAATCATTTGATTGAAATGTTTTGCTGTATTTCTTTTAAATGCAATTTATTTTTATTTTTCCAGGTCCTGCTAGCATTGGTTTATTAAGTCCAGGAATATTGGAATATTTATTGGAGAGCTTGGTAAGGGTAGCTTTGCAAAATGTTCCTAATTGTAAGAATGTATTTTGTGCTGCTTAACTGTTACTTTGCATTCTCATTTGAATGTTGTCTGACTAAAGGCAGAACCCCCATTGGTAGCTACTTCTAAGCTGTAAGCATAGTTTCAGTGTTAGGTCTATTCTGTGATGGCTTTTTCAATTATATTTTAAAAATATTCCTCATTAACCATCAAAGTTGATCTGACATCCCTTTCAGTGAAGGATATTGTACCTTTTTCTGCTTAATGAATCCATCACTAAAATCGTTTTTGAAGACATGCACTCTATTTTAAAGGATTGGACAAGGGAATACACCTGTTGACCTTCTTCTTCTTCTTCTTTTTTTTTTTTTTTTTTTTTTTAACAAGGGGATACTTGAGTTTCCTTCTCTCTTTATTTTAATGCCATCTTTCGCTTAGTCTCGGCCTTCTTGTTCTGTCTCCTCAACATTTGCTGAGTTCCATTTACTCTTCAATTAAATTCAGTAATTTGGTGTGTTTTTAAGCGACCAAAGCACATGCAACAGAATTAATAACTTGGTTTTAGATTATCAAAGTAGGTTTCCTTTTCTCTGACAAAATTTAGATTGTAATTCCTATCTTTTGCTTTAAATTGATAAAGAAGCCATTTGTTTGTTTGTAATCCACATTGATTCTTATTAGGTTAGTAATTCATCAAAGGGTAATGTAGTCAAAATTGCTTCCACAAATCCTTCTTGGAAGTTTTTTACCTTTAGCTATATGAATTATGTAATGTAACATTTTGTACCAGAGTCTTACCTTCCTTCTGCAGTATGAAAATTATAATTGTGGAGACTAAATATTTTACAAAATTTACACTTTACACTGTAGACAAAATATCTGCCTGGCTTCCTAATGTAACATTTATGTGGATTGAAAACATTAGAGTGTGCTTCTTCCTTTACCAGCGTTATGAATTGTGTTGAGGAGTAGAGACAAAAAGCGTGGCTTTGGCAGGGTAGCCCAGTAATGTGTAAAAGGATGGGGTGACAAGTTGCAGGCTGAGACCCTGGTCTCACATCAATTTGTGGGTAGTCACAAGATGGAGTGAAACGCTCTCTGCGCATAGTCTAGGGGAATTGTTACCCATTATACCAGTGGTGCCACTCATTTGTTTTCCCGTTGTTTATTTCCATAACATGTTAGTTTGGCTGTGCATTTTTTAAATAAATCTTTAAATGCTTTTAACAATTTAGCAAAACCCATGAATTTTATGTTTAAGAAAAATGTGTCTCTGTTGTTCAAGCTATTGAGTTTTACTCTTTTCTCTACCTCTGTTACCTATTCTCACATTCAGCTCCATTTATTGAACTTAAGGCCACTTTTGCCAATGCTCCAGAGATTAGTTATTTAAAACAATGCAATGATTATTATTTAAAAATTCTCTAGCTAACCCAAAGAGTTTTCAGTTAAATGCTCATCTATTCTCGAGCAAAATTTAGGCCATAATCGGAGGATTTTTTTTGGTGACTTCAACTTATGTTGAGGAAGTCTGAGTGACACCTTGTTCTCCTGTCCTACTTATTGAATTGAATTCTTGTAAAGCGCAACTGCCACTCCTATGGAGCTCCCTGGCGCTATGCGAAGAAGCCACTTAGTCATACAGAACGGAACCCAGGGAAGCTCCAATACGAGAATCAGGGAGTAGCAGAGTGAATCCGGAATCGTAAAAATCCAGGTCTTTAGCTGCTTTTCAATTATTGTCTACATGTCGATGAATGCTAGGGAAGGAGGAAGTTTGTTCCAAGCTTTGGGACCCAGAACAGAGAGTGATGTCCAGCCTCATGCCCAGAGTCTAAAAGGGACTGGTTTGAGAAGATTTTCCTGGGAGGATCTCAAAGGCCTATTTCTGGTATAATGAGTACATCTGGCTGATAGGTATCTCAGCTCTATTGGCCAGTACGTTCTAAAAAGCTAATAAAAGGAGTTTAAAAGCACCCTTTTATGTACTGGCAACCAGTGTAGAGTCATCAGTGCAGCTGAGGCAGATGAACGTCTCTGGAGTCTTAGTACCAATCTGGCGGTCGCGTGTTGCACAATTTGAAGTTTATGAACAGGCGGTTACAATAGTCTAATCTGGATGTTATCAGTGTGCAAGCTACCGTCTTTCTGGCCGCTAATGAAAGAAAGTCAAAGAATGTCTTCAATGATTTTATTAAATTAAAACACATCCCTGCCACTGCGAGGGCTTGTGGTTGGAAGGACAAGGTAACATCGAATTTTACTCCCAAGTTCCTGACTGGCTCAACCCTTGCAGGGGGAGGGAGTGCAAAATCAGGCCACCACGGGACTGGCTCAAAAGTGTTAGCACAGCACAATCTCAGGTTTGTCAGTGATTGGACTTTTAAGTGATTGGATTGCACCAACCGGATGACTGCAGCAAGGCCGTTTTTAAAATTAAGCTCTGAAATGATGGAAGCCTTATCCAAGGATAGGATCAGCTGTATATCATCTGCATAGGAGATGCCAAAAGAGATGATCAGGGAGATCAATGGGGACATGTAAATATTGAAAAGGACTGGACTCAAAGATGAGCCCTGTGGGACCTCTGATTTTACCACCTTTTCTGTGGATGAAAACGGTCCTAACCAGACCATTTGTCTGCGGTCTGTGAGGAATTCCTCAATCCACAACAGAGCCCGTCCTGAGATTCCACATTCTTGGATGTGGTGGAGCAAAATATCATGGGATATGGTAGCAAATGCAGCTTATAGATTGAGTAATATCAGCACTGCATTTTTATCTGCATCAAATGTTAGTTTTAGAGTATCCACTACCTCCAACAGGGCAGATTCCTTAGAGTCTTTAGGACGGAAACCTGATTGTCATTGATGAAGTAAGTAGGCATTTTCCAAATAAGCAATTAATTGGAGATTTACCAATTTCCTAACATTTTTCTCATTGCAGGTATCAGTGAGGTAGTGCGCCGGTTGTACAGGACCTTTGGGTAACTGAGGGCTTTTTCTTCAAAGGTCTAACCCCTGCCAGTTTCCATTCTATCGGAACCTCTGCAGTAACTAATGATGTATTGAAAATGTCATTGATCACTGGTTGACAATGTCCATGACTTTATGCAATACAGACAGCATGTAAAGATTGTTCGGCAATCCCGATTTCCATGTCAGAATATCCTGACATGACTGCGCTAAAGTGATTGGCTGGAAGGTAGTCAAGGTATCTGTTGAGGCCTTCGAGGGAGAGCCCAGAGCTGGAGTGGTCATGGGGGATCTAGGGGTTAAAAAATCTTGTTGGATCATTCAGATTTAATCTTTCAAAAAAAAAAAAATAGGAGTTTCTGTTACATATCATGTGTGAGGGTGGGATATCCCTAGATAAAGCTTTAGATTGGAGGAAAGATTTAGAAATCTCAAAATGACTTTTCGATCATTACGAGCTTCCTCAATCTGAGTGAGAAAATAATTTTTTTTGTCACCTTGATCCGACTGTGATAAATCTTTTGTGCCATTCGGAATTGACCCAGGCCCTTCGGACTGTAGTCCTTCTGCCATTTTCGTTCCAGTTGCTTACATTGTCGATGTTCGGCTAGGGTCGGAGTGAACTACAGGGGATGAGGTTGGGATTTGCCTTTTTTCATTTTTTGTCAATGTGACTGGGACTGATTTGTCAATTGTATTAGTAGTCCATTTGTTGAAAAATACATCTGTCCCCATAATACCCACCAAGGTGAGATTGGAGGTAGATAGGTTTATTTACCTTCCTTCCTTGGCAATGACTTGGTCAACACACGCAATGCCCATAAATGCTAAAGTACCCGCCATGAACCTTATTGCCAAGTAGAAGAAGATACTAGTTCATCAGAGACTATCCTGTTCAAATGGTATGACCATGCCAACACTTCCTTTTTTCATATCTTACTCTAATTGGTGATTAGTGGGCAGATAATCTGACACTAAGGCTACCACTAATTAATTCTGAAGACAAAACCCCTTGATTCCCAACCCAAAAACTTAGGGCCTCATTTCGAGTTTGGCGAAGGGGAAAGCCCGCCCCCCAAACTTCTGACAGGGTGGCCTCCACCTTTGTGGCGACCTCTCCGCCGGGGTCATCATGAGTTTCCCTCTAGGACAGTGGATGGAAACCTCAGTTTACGCCCACTGGCCTAGCGGGACACAGGCTACAGCATTGTCTCCGGCTTGTAATCGAGCTGGCGTCAATGCTGTATCCAGCAGGGCGCACCAGCACTCTCGCAGTGTTCACTGCAAAGCAGACAGTGAACATTGCCATGGTGCTGGGCAGGGGAGCCCTGCACTGCTCAGGCCTAGTGCAAGGGCAGTGCAGGCCCCCCCGTGGCCTTGAAAAGGCTGGCGGAGAACAAGGTTGTCATTCGCAGGGCAGTGCTGCATGCAGCGCTGCCCTGGCGGATTACGATCACCGCCAGGCCGCCGAGATCATGGATCCTGGCGGAGCTGGCGGTTCCCTGTTGGTCTGACTGACAGGTTTTTAGTGTGGCGGTCTGAAGACAGCCACACTCATAATGAGGCCCTTTGTGTTGCTAGAAGGTCTTATAAAAAGCAACTCTGCTAATCTGAATTTCTAAATTGATTTGCTAAAAAAGCATCCTAAAATATTCAAAGTGGTGAAATCTGTAACAATTCTTTTTCTATATAGTGAATAAACCAAACAGGGAATGTGAAGAGTTTGTCATTTTGTAGTATGCTGAATTAAAAAGCATTGATGCCAACTAAACCCCTAATGGCTCACTCCTGAGATGTGCCAAAAACTCCCCAAGAACTGGCTTCCCTTTACCATGATGCCAAGAACCAAACTTGTAAACTCCATTTGCAGACATAAACCCACAACACATTTCTGACTAATATCACTCACTTTATCTAAAGACCTTATAATGCACTGAGCACCACATTGGTGCACTTTGTCCACATTTCCTTCTCCAGGAAAGGTTTTCTACAAGTAGGACAAGTCTATTTTAATAAAAGAAAAGGTCTAATGCAGACCCAGAATAGCCTACCAACTTCTGCCCCATCTTTGGTCTTTCTTTCTTTGCTAAAGCACTTGAGGGTTGCATCCACATCAACTGAGGCACTTTCAGTGATTCCAAAGTATTGGATGATGTGAAATCTGGTTGCTGAGCAGAGTGCAGTGTACAAACAGCTATAGTACAAATTGATGTCTTGCCTACCTTTTAATAATTGTACACTTTTGGCAGCTTATTATGAAACATTGGTGACAATATAGCCTTCAAAGACATGGTTCCGAAGTTGTTTATTCCTACCTTTGATGTTGCTGTGAGTATATTAAGATGGGAGCTTCTTTCTCAAACATCCCCTTTATGATCACCTGAGCTCCCTGAGCTCTTCAGAACCATCTCAGAATCCATCTCCAAATCCCTAGTGATATCATGAAAGACACCAGCATATTACGTCACAGATATGTGGACCGCACACATCTTTACTTAAAGCAGTACTCCCCCTCACAGTATCTCAGTCTGACTAAGATTAGAAACCACATCCATTCTAGAAGGACTTTCTTCTCCTAAAATTCAGCATCCACCTCATTCCGATGGCTCTAGTATGGTTCAAAACTTGGTTGGCTGTACGATTCGTAGAAAATACCACTGGGATCATTGGATGCTCTAAATTTCTTGTCTTCATTGTAAACATTGCCCTGGCCTACACACATGCATGAATTTTACCACCAAGAATGCAAATTACCAGTACTCCTGCCTTATATAGTGTTAGATGGCATGTGTAGCTGCAAATACACATTCTATGCATATCTCTTCCGACATCTAGTGTTGGGCATGGAGTGTTACAAGTTGTTTTTCTTCGAAGAAGTCTTTTTGGAGTCACGGGATCGAGTGACTCCTTCTCTCGGTTCCATTGCACATGGGCATCAACTCCATTGTTAGATTGATTTCTTTCAGCGGTCGGGTTCGTACGTGTTTCCTTTCGCTCCGAGATTTCGATTTGGAAAACCACAGAAAACCTTCTTACTCGTCGGTATTGTTCCAATTGCATTTCCCATCTAGCATCGAACAGGTAGAACTGTCGGAACCTTAATTTTTTCCGCCCTTCGGGGCGCGTGCACCCGGCTCAGGCCTGTTCAGGCCTACCGCATGGAAAGCCTGATGGATCGGACTCATTCCGATTCTGCCCTCTGTGCCACACGAAGTACCCCTATACAGACCAGCACTTGGTTTGTAATTTGTGCCTTTCGCCAGACCATCGGGAAGAAGATTGTGTGGCTTGTCGATCAAAGAAGAACCTCCGAGATTCGAGAGCTCGAAGCCTCGAAATGGCGTCAAAACATAGAACATCTCGACGTGATGGAGGAAGAGCAGGTGCAGACAGCAGTCTCCATCTGAGACACAGACTCCGAACAGGAGTCTGAAGACGACAGACCCATCACAGCTGGCCAGCATGTGAGTACGCCTGCCCCTACACCCCTGCACAAAAACATTTAAAGGCCTTGGGTACACCACTGCCGGAAGGCCATGGTTCGGCCTGAAAAAAGACTGTTGTTTACCGCCCTTCGGGGTCGGTGCCGAAAAAGGCCACTCCTCCCTCTACTTCGCAGTCGAGTAAACCTGTTAAAGGCACCATTTCGGACTCCAGTAAAAAAGCCCATCCTTTGGAGTCGAACATTCGTCAGTCGGCTTCAGAGCCGAGGCCTTAGACTACCTTTTCCGGACCAAAAAAACTGCACACTTTGGAGCCGAAAAAATCCTCATATACAGAGGAACAAGGACTTTCAAAACAATTGAGAGAATCTCATAAGACTTCTGAGGAAGAACCTGGAATTGATCTAATTTTACAGGTTATGGATGAGACAGTCCAGAATACATATCCATAAGGAGACGGGAAGAATTATCACTGTACCTCCTTTAAAGACAAAAAGAAAGTTGGCTTTCCAAGAGGAATTGGACTCTACAGCCACCAGCTAAAGTGCAAAAACGAAAGGAGACACCATTACCTCTCCATACTTCTCCTCCTGAATCTCCACAATTATCTTTCTCGCCTCATAACAGCCCACCACCACTGCCTTCTCCAACACATTCTTTATATTCACAAGGAGGTACGGCAGTCCCATGGGATCTCTGACCCTGATCCCATCCCAGATAATGACCCAGATATTTATCCATCAAAACCTTCTCCTCCAGAAGATACCACTGCATACACCCAAGTAATATCCAGGGCTGCAGCTTATCATGGGGTAACCATGCATTCGGAGCCATTAGAAGAAGTTTTCTTATTTAATACACTGTCTTCTACACATTCAAGGTACCAATGTCTCCCAGTGTTACCATGCATGGTTAAACACGCAGACCAAATTTTTAGCGAGCCTGTAAAAGCTAGGATTATCACACCTTGAATTAATAAAAAGTATAAGCCTGCACCTTCGAACCCAGACTACATTACTCACCCGGTCCCTCCTGACTCAGTGGTACTCAGTGCAGCAAGAAAGAGGGCAAATAGTCAGTCTTCAGGAGATGCACCACCTCCTGATAAGGAGAGTCAAAAATTTGACGCAGCAGGGAAAAGAGTTGCTACACAAGCAGCAAATCAGTGGAGAATTGTGAATTCTCAGGCATTCTTAGCCAGGTATGATAGGGCCCATTGGTATGAAATGCAGGATATTATACAGCATCTCCCAAAGGAGCACCAAAAAAGGGCACAACAAGTAGTAGAAGAGGGGCAAGCGATTAGCAATAATCAGATAAGATCCGCCATTGATGCTGCTGATACAGCTGCAAGGAGAATAAACACTGCCGTCACAATCAGAAGACCTGCATGCTCTGCTATGTTCTCTCTTAAGGGCTGTTTATCTGCCATTCCTGCCTTCTTGCAGTTGCCTGATCAACCCTCTTTATTCAAGTCCCCTATTGTACATAGGTTCTTCTCATGTCTTAATCATCTCTTCCCTCCTTCCCCATTCATTATGCTCTAGTGGGACCTTTATTTTGTTCTAACTTTTTTGATGTGCGCTACATTCACTCCTCTCCACAATTTTCCCCTCCGGCTTCTCACACTGAAAACAGTCTTCCTTGTAGCATATACATCTGCCCGTTGACTGAGTGAGCTGCAGGCTTTGTCTTCTAAACTGCCTTACCTCTCTACATACCCTGCCAAACAGATGCTTCACACAAGGGCCTCTTTTCTGCCAAATGTGGTCACACCTTTTAATGTAGGCCAGTCACTCTGCCTACTTTTTAAGCATCTCCAGGTCCTTCTAGGAGGAGAGACTCCACTGCCTGGACCCAAAAAGAGCATTGATGTGTTACTTGACCGTACCCATGAGTTCCTGATGGACAACCAACTTGTTGAGGGGTATGTGAGTGCGAAGAAAGGTCTGACAGTGCAGCCTTGAGTGCAGAATCGAACCATCTCTCTTTTGGTTGCACTCTGCATCAGGATCTGCTATGCACTGGCCAAGAAGCAACCTCCTGAAGGTTTGCAAGTTCATTCCACCAGAGCTAACGCTGAGCTCACTGTGTTAGCACATGGAGTTCCTGTCTTGGACACCTTCCTGGCAGCAACGTGGGCATCTCTGCACACGTGTACCAAACACTGCTGCCTGGACAGTCCGGTCCATAGGGATGGGCACTTTGCCCATTCGGTCCTGCAGGACTTCCTCATTTGAAACTGGTTCACAGACACACCTCTGGGGATGGTATTGCTTGGGTATCTATTCAAAGGTAAGGAATCTGTGTCTGGAAGTCTCTATCAGATGAAGAAGCTACATTCCTTCAGTAATGCCTTATCTGGTGAAGATTATGTTTAGCCGCAGATTCTTTACCAACCCACCCATCCTCCCCACTCTGCGAACAGATTTCTAGGAATAGGGATGACCCCTTTCAGGGCCCTAGTTTTGACACATCGGTGGACCGTGTTCTTCATGGCTCCACGATTCTGGAGTGGAAAGTCGTGAAAAGAAACTGACACCCACACGCCTGGTTGGTGTCTATATGGGTACCACGACATTGGTTGTGATGCAGATGACAACGACGGACGTGGAGCCGATCCACACCACCTACCGGCTTGCAGGGACTCTGCTCACAAGAAATCTTCTGAATCCAGTCTAACACCTGGGGATAATTCAAATGTAAGGAATCTGTGACTCCAAATAGTCTCTACCAGATAAGGGAGGTACTGAAGAAAGTAACTTGTTTTCTTGGTTGCACAAAGCATTGAAAGATTATTTTGAAAAATCTCTCCAACAGGAATGTATTTGTCTGTAAGCAGTAGCTACAAGAAGGTCCAATAAGGTGATGTTATATGCAGAATCTGTATTAGAAGATGCTAAATGAGTAATATATTTTCAAAGGAAAGAGAAATATTAAACTTTAAAATATCAGAACATTTAGTCCAAAAATGATTTCCAGTATGAATTAACATGCTTACACCTACACGTACAGAACCATCATAAACTAGAAATAGAGTTGTTACATTTGCTAGTTTGTACAGGAATAACAATATGGAATAGAATTTTTTTTTAAATGACAACTGTGTAGTTCTTTCTGAAATCAACGTGTTAAATAACGAGCCAAATTTGGATTCTAAAAATGTGCTGTATGCTAGTTTCCCTTGGTAATACAGTTGAGTATTTCCATCTCTTCGAAACAGGCTGATGAATTATTCAATATAGGATTGCCGCTTTACAAATAAGATTGCTAAAACGTCTTAGATGTAGAAGATTTAGCGGTAGTGCTTAAGATTTCTTGGATGAATAATTTAATAGCAAAGCATGTGCTAATACATAATCATTAGCAAATGTAGAAGATAATGCACAAGTAGAGTGTAAAGTATTGAAGGAACAATTGAGGAACCATCCCATATTTCATCCAATAGGTTTATCCTTTCAGTGTTTCCGACAAAAAGGCATGTTACAAATATCTATTAATCCATATTAATGATGAAAGAAACACTCCAGAAATGATACTTCGAGAAAAGGATTGTCCAAGTTATGAGTCTATTTTTAATATAGGGTATTTGTTTACACTATGCCAGTTGGACATATGAAGAATATCCTTAATCACTGAGCAAAATGTTCTCTCTCTGGAATAACTTGGAGAGGGAAAGGTGTATTATCATAGTCGAACAGCAATGTCCAGGCCTGTCTAATGATGAAAGAAGAGTGGTCCAATTTGAAATCTCTCAATTCCATAACTCCCCCACCCAAACACACCTTCCATTTTCAGTCACTTAAGTTTAGACAGGCCAATAAGAGAAGTTTTATTATGCCATAACAATTTAGAATGTATAGTGTCCAACTATTTAAAAGCATGGTGGGAAATTTAAAAAAGTAACATAGAAAGTACATATTGTATATGGGGAACAGTCAGCCTTTTAATGCCATCAAGTTTTCTCCTGCCATCGAAAGGATAAAGCACAATAGCTAATGAATCATGCATTTTCGTTTTCTAAATCGTTATCTAAAACTTAGTAATCCTTTTAATATTGGGTGGAAAACAGATACCTTGACATTTAATTTTTCATTGACTCCAAATAAATTTAGAACCTGCAGACCTATGCCTCATATATTGTATTTGAATGTAATCTATAACCAGAAATAAGTAAATATTCTTGAATTTAATCTAGAAATACTTTCAATGAAGTTGAAAGATTTGACATGTAACAAAATCTCATTAGCATATGCTGAAACATTAACTTCTAAATCATTGTGTTTAAATTCTGCAATGGAAGGATTGGGTCTTATTCATTCTTGCAAAGGTTTTGCCTATAAATCAAACTATACAGAGGAAGGAAAGTTGGTTGTTTACAAAAGCACTTGCTCTAGATGAAGAAAATAAGTATTTGACAAGAGGAATAAACTGAGAGTGAATACCAAACATGTTGAAGCTTTTAAACATGTAATTGCTGTTGATGTGATCATTATGGCACCATTGTCTCTGAGTACTTTTGATCTTAAGTTTAGATGCCTGGGTAATAACACTAGAAAAAAACCTTGCGTCGTCTGAGGACAGTCTATCCTAAAGGAATTTCAATTGGTCAGTTTTAATAAGATTTAGAGTGACTGATTCCCAACATGTGGCTACAGAGTTTGCATATATATTACAATAATACTTGATGAAAATATTGGACCTATAATTCTTACAATATCTTGAATCTCTGTTTTAATTCAGAATTACAGTAATTGGCACATCAAAAAAAACGGCCACTATCATGTTTGTTAGAAATTACGCTCAATGGAAGTACTTTCAGGGCCTGGTGCCTTACCCCTCTACAAGGATGTAAAAGCATTGAGGGCTTCCTGTAAAGTAATATTCTTTTCAAGGGCATCAGAGTAAACATCTTGTGTAAGGAAATGCCTCCTTGGCATGGTTACCCCCTGACATTTTGCCTTTACTGATGCTAAGTTATGATTTGAAAGTGTGCTGGGACCCTGCTAACCAGGCCCCAGCACCAGTGTTCTTTCCCTAAACTGTACCTTTGTCTCCACAATTGGCACAACCCTGGCACTCAGGTAAGTCCCTTGTAACTGGTACCAAGGGCCCTGATGCCAGGGAAGGGCTGCAGCATGTCTTATGCCAACCTAGAGATCCCTCACTCAGTACATGCACACTGCTTCACAGCTTGTGTGTGCTGGTGTGGAGAAAATGACTAAGTCGACATGGCACTCCCCTCAGAGAGCCATGCCAACCTCACACTGCCTTTGGCATAGGTAAGTCACCCCTCTAGCAGGCCTTACAGTCCTAAGGCAGGGTGCACTATACCACAGATGAGGGCATATGAGCACTATGCCCCTACAGTGTCTAAGCAAAACCTTAGACATTGTAAGTGCAGGGTAACCATAAGAGTATATCGTCTGGGAGTCTGTCAAACACGAACTCCACAGCATCATAATGGCTACACCGAAAATGGGAAGTTTGGTATCCAACTTCTCAGCACAATAAATGCACACTAATGTTAGTGTGGAATTTATTGTGAAATACACCCAGAGGGCATCTTAGAGATGCCCCCTGAAAACATACCAGACTTCCAGTGTGGGCTGGCTAGTTGTTGCCAGCCCGCCACACACCAGCCATGTTGCTGGCCACATGGGGAGAGTGCCTTTGTCACTCTGTGGCCAGGAACAAAGCCTGTACTGGGTGGAGGTGCTTCTCACCTCCTCCTGCAGGAACTGTAACACCTGGCGGTGAGCCTCAAAGGCTCACCCCTTTTGTTACAGCGCCCCAGGGCATCCCAGCTAGTGGAGATGCCCGCCCCTCCGGCCACTGCCCCCACTTTTGGCGGCAAAGCTGGAGGAGATAATGAGAAAAACAAGGAGTCCACCCCCCCCAGTCAAGACAGCCCCTAAGGTGTCCTGAGCTGAGGTGACTCTTACTTTTAGAAATCCTCCATCTTGTGGATGGAGGATTTCCCCCAATAGGATTAGGGATGTGCCCCCCTCCCCACAGGGAGGAGGCACAAAGAGGGTGTAGCCACCCTCAAGAACAGTAGCCATTGGCTACTGCCCTCCGAGACCTAAACACACCCCTAAATTCAGTATTTAGGAGCCCCCAGAACCTAGGAAACTAGATTCCTGCAACCTAAAGAAGAAGAAGGACTGCTGACCTGAAGACCTGCAGTGAAGACGGAGACAACTACTTTGGCCCCAGCCCTACCGGCCTGTCTCCCAACTTTGAAGAAAACTGCAACAGCGACACATCCAACAGGGACCAGCGACCTCTGAAGCCTCAGAGGACTGCCCTGCACCCAAGGACCAAGAAACGCCCGTTAACAGCGGCTCTGTTCAACCATCTGCAACTTTCTTGCAACAAAGAAACAACTTCAAGGACTTCACGTTTCCCACCGGAAGCGTGAGACTTTCTACTCTGCACAGACGCCCCCGGCTCGACCTACGGAAAACCAACACTACAGGGAGGACTCCCTGGTGACTGCGAGCCCGTAAGTAGCCAGAGTTCACTCCCACCCCGAGCCCCCACAGCGACGCCTGCAGAGGAAATCCAGAGGCTCCCCCTGACTGCGACTGCCTGTAACAAGGGACCCGATGCCTGGAACCAACACTGCACCCGCAGCTCCCAGGACCGGAAGGAACCGAACTCCAGTGCAGCAGCGACCCTCTGCCTAGTCCAGGTGGTGGCTACCCTGAGGAGCCCCCCCCCCTGTGCCTGCCTGCATCATTGAAGAGACCCCCGGGTCTCCCCATTGCTTTCAATACAAAACCCGACGCCTGTTTGCACTCTGCACCCGGCAGCCCCTGTGCCGCTGAGGGTGTACTTTCTGTGCCTGCTCTTCCCCCCCAAGGTGCCCTACAAAACCACCCTGGTCGGCCCTCCGAGAACGCGGGTACTTACCTGCTGACAGACTGGAACCGGGGCACCCCTGTTCTCCATTGAAGCCTATGTGTTTTGGGCACTTCATTGACCTCTGCACCTGACCGGCCCTGAGCTGCTGGTGTGGTAACTTTGGGGTTGCCTTGAACCCCCAACGGTGGGCTACCTTGGACCCAACTTTGAACCCTGTAGGTGTTTTACTTACCTGTGAACTTAACAATTACTTACCTCCGCCAGGAACTGTTGATTTTTGCAGTGTCCACTTTTAAAATAGCTTATTGCCATTTTTGTCAAAACTGTACATGCTATTGTGTTGATTCAAAGTTCCTAGAATACCTGAGTGAAATACCTTTTATTTGAAGTATTACTTGTAAAGCTTGAACCTGTGGTTCTTAAAATAAACTAAGAAAAGGTATTTTTCTATATAAAACTCTATTGGCTTGGAGTAAGTCTTTGAGTGTGTGTTCCTCATGTATTGCCTGTGTGTGTACAACAAATCCTTAACACTACCCTCTGATAAGCCTACTGCTCGACCACACTACCACAAAATAGAGCATTATAATTATCTCTTTTTGCCACTATCTTACCTCTAATGGGAACCCTTGGACTCTGTGCACACTATTTCTTACTTTGAAATAGTATATACAGAGCCAACTTCCTACATTTTGGAAAACAAATTTTGGGATACATAGGAGATTGGAACAAGAACATTGCAGATCAGTTGACTGAACCCTGATCTTAAAAACACAAATAAGAGCACAAAAACACTACTTTTTAAATACCTAACAAGACACCCTGCAGAGCAATAATACGGCTATCAAGCTAAAAAACCTATTTAAGGTTAGATTGAGAGAAATCCATATTCTAAGGACTATGAAGATTTTCTCTATTTGACAGATTTGATAGACCTAGGATATTTTGAGAGTAATGTGCCTTTACATTCTTTGTTCATCTTGTCACATTTGCATTCTTTAGCATGGGGATTGGTGTTTACCTTTCTTTCCCTGAGTGCAAAGTGAGAGGGTTTTTAAAGTGAATGACATGACAGTCTTGCTCGAGGACAGGGAGTGTGAAAGAAATGCTGTAGAATGTTGCTTTTTAAAACTCAATGTAAATGTAAAAACCTGTAAGTGAACTATATGCATTCAGCAGTAAGGAAAGAAAAAACTAATTCGGAAGTCTGATGGAAACAGATTTTAATGGGATAATAACAACATAAGACACTTTAATTCGTGATGCACAAATGATAAATATTCACAGGAACCTAACTTCCATACATTATCGTGTGTGTTATACAAAACCTGTATGTCTTTGCAGAGTTGGGGCCATTTTTATGGAAAATGTGCTGTCTGTGAATGACAATTCACTATCACATGTTGCTTTAGTTGCATTTAAAAAATATTTCCCCGCCTTATGTCCATTAAAGATTTTTATTCTAAAAAGTTGGTTGTGGTTCAAGAAGGTTCGGGAAGCACTGCTCAAGGGACTAAATACACATGTATCACATATCCAAAAGGGTACCATGCAATATCATTATCCCATCACAAGCAATGCTAAATAATACAATTTCTGCAACACTTCAAACCCGATAAACATTTAATTTTCATTAAATAGTATAGAAAATACAAAAAATGAATACCCGTGTGATGTTCAGGACAAGGCTCCTTACAAATGTGCCATCAGTGATCTGCCCCTCTGGAATCTGTGTTTGTAACTCAATCTAGCTTGATTCTAAGAACCTCAGGGCTGTGATCCTGTCTACGCCTCTGACAGTGTGATCCACCAGTCTATGCCGAAGGGCTTTAATAACTGTCTGTTATCACCATGTGTTTCTTTGACATATTTGCAAGGGAGTATGTGGAATCTTGATTCTGTATAGCTCACATGTTCTACTTTTACACTTACACACACACACTTTTTTCTGATTGCATATATGTATAACTATGTACTTGTTGTTTAAAATAAGCTTTTTGTTTTATTTTAGAATTTTCAGTCCCATCCGACCGTTATGCTTTTTGCACTAATTGCACTGGAAAAGTTTGCACAAACAAGTAAGTATGTAGAAAAACATAATTTAAATATTGCCATGTATCTGTTGGAATGTCTTATATGCTTGACACGTTTTTTTTGACTTGTGATGTCAGATCAAGTTTTCATGGTTAAACTCCATTCACTAAACCTTTTCTTTGACAACGAAAACAGAAGGTGAGCTGAAATATAGCAGTTGTCGTCTTTGAAGATTGTCCAGCATCCATTTAGTTTTAATGCAGTTATGCTAAGAGCAGATGTGGCTTAAACTTGAATGTAGAATAATAAGACAGTCTGACGTGACCAATGAGTTCTGAAATTGGTTTATAGTTGTCTGCAAAGATGTTGGAGAAATGTAGTAAATAGCATACAGTGCAAATTACGTAAGAGATAAGTAATTAGATTTGCGGGAAAAAGGTATTTTACATTATGCAAATCAAAGGAAGGGTGTATGAGGGTGTATGAAATAGTTACAATGAATTAAGAAGGTTGTAAAAAGGAACAAACTGGCTTTCAAGCCCTAGAAAATAATGTTATAGGGGAGCAATATCTTTTGTAAATTAAAAATATGTGCAGAACACTTATTTTTTACTGGGCCCAAGAAACATACCATGCAAGATCCCAGAGGCTACCCGGTTGGCATGCAGTAGGGTGCGGACCTGCTCAACCAAATTTACCATAACATTTAGAACATTTTTAAAATCTCACTTTCTTCACACTAAGAACCGTTTGCAGGCAGATTCTGATAGTCTTCACCTTTTTAGATCGACCGAATGAGTATTTTTTCGGAAACATACTTGAAGGAAAGGGTACAGATCACAGCAGGTGCATGTTCATCAGTCTGAGATTTAAATAGAAGTTATGTGAACACAACAATCTGTTAAATTACAACATGCATTCTGCACTTTAATGAACACTGGTAAAACAAAAAGCCGGTTTCAGTCAATTGCAACATCTCAAGAACGCATATTAGCTATCAAATTCATAGCCATGTGGTGTGACAGCAGTATATTTTATAAATAGTTTTCATAACATAAGATAAGCTTAGCTTTAAGTTGCTAGTTGTTGGTGTCACATACAGCAAGTCGAATGTCTCTACCATGATGGGAATATGCTCACATAAGTTAAGTGATAGGATAGGTGGCCCATTCCTGCCAATTCTGGAACTTAAGGGCTTACTCCTGTGGCCTGACTAACCACCAGAGGCAGAATCTCATCCTGTTCAGCAAACCATTCAGCCTCTTCAAGACTGAGGGAGCATGGTGGTTGCGGAGGAAGGGCAGCCGGCAAGCCCAGTCCCCTCTTCCCCCGCACCCTCCACCCTCTGCTTCTGCCAGGCCCCTCTGTTCCCCCTTCTGGAGACATCTGTAGTCATTAGGATGCAGAATACGTTCTTACTCGTCCAGCTGGCATTCAGTTGCCTCTGACTAGTAGGTCCTGAAGATTCTTTCATGTTTACTCCCTTCGAGTCTGTCAACCCCTTCTCATATTCTTACTCCGTCTTCAGCAGGACATGCCTCTATCCTTGCCAAAAAGTTTCAGCCCTTGCTCGCCAAGAGAATTTTGGAGATCTCCAGAGATGGTGAAGAGTGCCACTCCTGTTACTACTTTGTTCCAAAGAATGACAAGGGAATTTGGGGTGGGGGGTTGCATTCTGGCTTGTTCAGGATATGATCCCTGTGGTTAGGGCTTGGTCCTGTGTTCCACCCCAGATGGTTCTGAGATGATTGGTCTTGTGGCTTTGTGTGTCCTGCTGGTGTTTCAAACTTGTGGGAGTTCGAGTGAACAAGGGCTTATAATTCCACATGTGCGCAGCAGCAGCACTAAATGGTTGTCCAGCCAAATACTTACTTTTATAATAAAAGAAGTATTTTATTTTACCACTAACTACAAAAGGGGAAATATGACATTCACAAACAAGCACACAGTCCCCTGGAGGTCAGGGCTCTAGTGTTTCTTTTGGTGGTTCCCTAAGTCCCACTCCCTCATCACTTCTAGTGATAGTGGTTATTCCCCCTTCAGGATAGGCAATGTCTAAGCTTAGCCCCATTAGTAGCTGGACACTCAAGAGTCTGCTCAGACTCCATTTTAAAGCCAAAAGTGTTTCAGCGCAGCATCGCTAACTAGCAAGCAAATTCCCCTGGCCTGAAATCTGTCTTACTTGCTCCTGCAGATTTGAAGCTTGCAGAGTTCTGGGGCATGCCCCGTCTGCAGGCGCTTGTGCAGCAGCAGCTGAATCAGGTGAGTTTGCTGCGTGCAGCCCAAGGGACTGTACTCAGTGGGCGCAGAGTTCCTCACAGACAGTCGTGTCTCCGAAGCAACAGGGGTTCTTTGCGGCTCCTCCTTGCCGGAGAAGTGTGTGATCCGTCCCACGGTTGAGGGTGTGGTGGTGGGGGTGATATGACAATCCTGAAGCAGGGTCCCTCTCCTTGATGACGGTGCACAGATGCTTCCATGGCAGCCTCACGTCTGGGGGCTTGTCGATCAAGTTGCACGTCTTGTTACTCCCAGTGACGCCCTCTGGCATATGTGGTCACTGTAACCTCCCTGTAGATGGCCTCGGGCATGTTCGGCAAAGCAAAGTCCTCAGCAGTAGCCCCTCCTTGTATATGGGATTGCGGCACACCACTGCGCAAGGGTTACGGCTCTCATTGCACAAAAAACTTTTTGCATGGGGTCGGTGTTTATCACTACGAACTGGCTTTGGCCCGATCACAGTAGATATGCACAGTACTCAGTTCACAGGGGCCCTTTGGCATATGAGGGCTGATGATACGTCCTGCACATGAGCAGCAACTCAATTGCTGCAGTAGCTGTCTGTTCAAAACTTGCAAAGGGAGTCCACTCGATAGGGCTCCCCACTGGACTCCACTTTCTCCAGTGCTCTGTATTGCTCACAGGGCAAACTGGTTTTAGCAGGCAGTCAGGCACCGGTGCTCCAAGTTTTAGAGTAGGTAGCCTGGATTTCGTGGGTGATATCCCCCTCACCTAGCTTGGAGACTAGCAGGCCGTGGCCCTCTGTGGTCACAGGCAAATGTTTTGCAGAACTTTCCTTCCTGACACAACCTGTCTGGCTGCTTGGCAGCTGACAATTTTTGGGCTTTCAAGCTCCTCTTGTTATAGTCTATTTCCAGGCACTAAATGTGGTTTAGAGTCGGAGTCTTTCAAGTTTGTGTAGGAGGCCTACTTCTCTGAAAGTGCCCGCTCCTCTGCCCTCTCTTCCTCATGGAAACAGTCTCTCACAGCAGGATCAACTACAAAGCTGATAGACCCCACTACATAGGCCATGGAAGTGACTAGAGTTAACACCTTAATGTCAGCCACAGTGATGTGTAATAAAAGGTTAGTCCAAGGCCTCAGCGCAACCTTTATGATTTTCTTATCAGCCCCATCTCCTTCCTGAATTGTGCCCAGGCTCCTTCCTTATGATCTCTCTTTGAATCAAAGAGCACCCTTTGAAGTGTACTGGAGAGCCTGATGCTTCTTCCTCCAGGGTGTCCCACTCAGTTTACAGGACTGCAGCAATACACTAATCTGTCTGAGGGGAATTCTTACAAATTGACCCATGGTCTTCGGACAGACATACTCTCAGTGCATGTACTATATTTTTGTACTATATATAAATATATATATTCTCTCTCACTTACATCCTGCATATACCTTTAACATGGAGAGACTGCACAGCCCTACATACTCCATGTATTGAACAACATATATGCACACATACATTCTGCATGCACACACTGCACAGTACTGCATTAACCATGTATTGTACCCTTCCCAAGAACACATTCACCCTGGGCAGATACACCACTCATGCGACATGTAACACTTCACACCTAACCTTTGCAGGTCAAGCAGTGATTTAAGAACACAGAAGCAGAACTTCAGAATGAGTAAGCCTGTTGGCCCCACTGCAGTGACACAGATTAAAGGGGACATGTGGCATCCTACACAGAAAGATGCCACCACCATGCCCGTTCTGTTTGCCTCTTCGTTAAGACATTGGCCTTCCACCTCTGAGGGTAGTGCTTTAGGTGTCCCTCCCGGTCCAACAAGACCACAGTCCATAAGACAGGCCTATGTCATAGTGAACACACATGATCTATGTTTGCCTATGACAACAAAAATCAACATTAGGGATCCAGATTTCAGTACAGTTATGCTGGGCATGAAAGCATGTCCATTACAATGTGCAGGACTTTTCCATCCCAACAAGGCAGTTGCTGACTTTGTAGTTGAGTGTCTGCCTTTCATGAGCTCAGCACTGCAAGTGCCTTTCGGCCATGATCCTTGTGTCGGAAGAGGCGGCCTGGAGCCTTCAATGGCAGATAAAGAATTCCAACCTGACTTGGGACAGGCTATTCTCCCTTAGCCATGAATAGCTCAGAGCCGGAGCAGATGCCTCAGAGCTGGGCTTCAGAGACCACCTAGACTAGTTGGAGGTCAGAGAGCTCCGGAGCAGAGGTCTCTGGTGGCATTCAAGGTCTCTTTGCCCACCATCTGGGGCAGGATCTGGTGGACACCGCATCTACCAAGGGAGTCGTGTATCCTGTGCCAAGAGGCATTTAGACTGTGCCGCTTACAAGACCTTCTTAGGATTTCCCCAACTGTCAACCATCTGGGATAGGGGTAGGATCCCTGAATTCCAGGGTGGATCAGCTCAGCAAATGTCATCTAGTCTACTGCAAGTGGCATCTGCACCTGCAGGTAGCTCAGACATTTTCTCTCAGTGGGGTCTGCCTTGGGTAGAACTTTTGGCTACCGCTCATTGTTGAGTCTTTGCACTCTGGAGTTTTCGCCTGAGGGTTCCCTTGGGGAAAATTGTTCTACCTTCCATGGAACTTTGGTCTCCTTTGTATGTGTTTCTGCTTCTGCCGCTGACTTCCTGAGTTCGGAAGTTGTTCAGGAGGTACTAAGCTCAACTTATCTTCATAGCCATGCATTAGACTTTGGTTCTAATACTCAGAGCAGAGTGATGATCCTTGTCTCAGCAGATCAGTCTGTTGTGTTAAGGATCTGCTCTCCCCGTAGCAGGGCAGGGGTCTGCACCCTAACCTCCACAAACTGTACCTTCTTGCTTGGATATTAAATGGGACCAGCTGAGTGGATTTGCTCTGCTTGCCCAAGTGATGGATGAGATTTTAGCCACTTGCCACAAATCCATAAAGTTCTCCAATTCTGGCTGCTCTGTAAAGTTTGCACCCTGGTGCAAAGGTTGTCTGTTTCATCTGATTAAAGTGATGCTTTATAATGGTCTTCTCTTTGTCTTGTCTGTAGCCCAGCAGTGTTTGATGTGGGTTATCCCACCCCGCCTTATTCACCCTTCCTGTTCAAATCTCCGGTTGTGATGTGCATTTTTGAAGGGTCTTAACGTGCATGTTTCCTCCTAAGTCCTGTATTATGCTGCCTTGGGACTCAATCAGCAAAAAAACGATGGATTTAGGCCCAGATCTCTGTACTGGGGGTGAATGTTTGACATTGTTCAGCATTCCGTCCATCACTTGTTCTTTTTGTATTTGTCGCCCTAAGTGGGAAGGGTATGCCCAGACGTGGGTCCCGTGCTTCCCGTGCCACTGGATTCAAGCTAGCCTGGCTGATGAGGGGTGAAACCCCGAAACCAGTCCCAGGATACTTGTTTCCAGTCCAGGGAAGACCTGGCCTGGCAGTTCGGGCTGGACTGTTCCCATGGGGAACAGGGTCAAGACTGATTTGCATATGGCTGGGTCCAAACTGGAATGGCATGGGCAGCAAAAAAACGATGGCTTTAGGCCCAGATCTCTGTACTGGGGGTGAATGTTTGACATTGTTGAGCATTCCGTCCATCCCTTGTTCTTTTTGTATTTGGGACTCAATTAGGTCATCACTTAAAGTGCCTGCATTTTGAACCCATGCACAGCTGTTCTTTGAGGTTGTTGACACTTAAGACCGTCTTCTTTATTGCAATCATGTCTGCGCATTGCGTCAGTGAAGTGCAGACGCTGTCAGTGCCCACTTCCTGTTCCACCTTGTTCCTGGAGAAGTTAGTTCTGTGAATTTTGCCATCCTTTCTCCAGATAATGGTGCCATCCATCCATTTGTCGCACTTCCTGCTTTCTTCTCTTCAAAACAACTCTGAGGTAAATGAAAGGCTGTACTTGTTGGATTCCACAAAATCTTTAGTTTTGGTCTAAATCTAGCTAAGAAATATATGGTTCTTGATCAACTCTTAGTTGGCTTTGCTATTATAGAGAAGAGAAGGGCATATGGGAAATGAACCCTTTTAATATGGATTGTCCTCTGCATGAACATGTGCTATTCCGTGTGCACAAAGGAGCCTCATAAGGGCCTTTGGACCCATTTCACGATAGCTAAAGCTACCACACATTATTTAGCTTGAGATGTTCCCATGCTGGACATTTGCCAGGCTGCTATGTGGGCATCCGTCCACACCATCACCAGATTCTATTGTATGGACTCTCAGACCCAGAGGGAGAGTCCTTGTGCCCCCTGGGTCCTGCAGGACTTCCATGTGCAAGTTCCTCTCTTCAGATCCTCTGCCTTTTGAGATGTACTGCTTCAGTACCCAAAAGTTGAGAAATATACAATTAGTTAACTAACTTGTTCTTCTGCTGGATACTTCTATGTTAACGGTCTATCTTAGGGATCCTCTAAATGCAGATTCCTCACATCCATCACTCCTGCTTTATTCTCTAGAGTGGACTTTTAGATATTAGCAAGGTTCCATGTTAGATTATGCATGTTGTCACAGTTCTCAAATCTGTTACTGATGCTCTAGTGTGCAGAGGTGGCTTTTAAATACGACACCATGCTGTCACTTCCAGAGGTGGTACAAGGCTGCTGTGGAGTCTGGTAGAACCATATATCTGTGCCTGATAGTAACTGTTTCGGAATCCAATCTGTGCCTGGGGAAAATTCAAAAGGTGGTGAATCTGGTATTGGATAAAGTATCCTCCAGAAAGAGTGTTGCTGGAGGTAAGTAACTTGTTCTTTTATTAAGATGTTCGCTATAAGACCTATTTAGGTGTCAAGTAAATAGAAAAACATGTTGATTTTTAATAGTAATATTTAATTTTCAAGTAGTAGGAGTGCTGTGTAGAATAATGTGCACGACCATATTCGACTGTTATTGTAGGTAAATTATTTTGGACTGACAGATTCTTAATTAAGTCCCTAATGTGTTTTATTAAATTAGGTGGCTTGAAAGTGATAAATACCTCTGTAAATTAGGTGTTTAATACCTATTTTTTCCCTTTATCAGGTGAAAATAAATTGACGATTTCCGAGTCCTCTATAAGTGATCAGCTTCTCAGATTGGAGACCTGGATCAATAACTCTGACTACTTAAAACGTCAAGTTGGTTTCTGTGCCCAATGGAGTTTAGACAATCTCTGTAAGATTTAATTTCACTTGTTTAATTATATTATCTACATTTGCCTCAAGTTTTGTAAATAATTCAAATCTGCAAAAGTACTACTAAACAGGAATTGTCAGATTTTGTTTTCGTTTTCAGAGAATTTAGTTACCGGTTAGCTCTTTTCAAGAGAAACTCACAACTTCTTTTACTTTAGGTCTATATAATTGGGGTGTTTAGGTCCTATTAGGTGTTTTCTCCTTGAAATTTTGCTGTCCTTTAATGCATCCATGTAGGGAATATGACTGCCTAAATAGGAAGATTATTGAGACTGAACCTAAAGAAGAAACAACATCTCAAAAACATTAAGTACTCTGTCAACCTGTTTTATTTCAGTGACTCCTCTGAAAAAACTTTACATCTCTCCTCCACTGTCACTATAGTAGCAAAGGTGCTAGCTAGCCCCGAGGCAAGCTAGCTATGACTGCATTGGAGTGTTTCAGTTAGGTAGTAAAATACACCCATTAATTGGATTGCCCTCCGAGCCCTGTGCCATAGCAACTGTTGCTTCTTTCATCCCAGAGCTGCAGTAATGTTGACAACATCTCAGTCTGCAAGAGAACATAAGTCATTAACTTTTTGAGAGTTTCCAGAGAAATGTTAATGTTCTGCTTATAAAAGAGAACTGGACCAGTGCTGTATCAATGACCTTTGACATAATTGATCACCTACTGATCATTTTGACATTCCTATGTAGTATTGAAGACCTCTGACTGGGATTAGGGTTGTTGAAGATGTGACATGTGCCATAGCATTTTCTGATTCAGTTAATGTTATGTGAAAGCTTGAAAATGGACAGCTGTCTAAACTATTAACAGAGGCTTAAAGAAAAGCCATGAAATCTACCTATGCTGTCGCCAATGGCTGATAAGCCTTACGTATCGAAAGGAAAAATAGGGTCCAAATGGAGACCCTAATTAAAGTAATCAACTGCAATTTTTCAATGACATTTATTTTCACTGACACAGGTTGTTTATTTGCCATACTGTTAAATTTTACATAGAACCAACTGAACATGTTAGACGTGTGTGGGTGGCTTGACCTTTGTGAACACACTAGAATCAGTAAAATAAATGGGTGAAACGTTCACAGTAAAAATGCTGTGGAGTAGAACCCTATCTGGGTCCTCTAGGCACACCTGATATATTTTATATTTTTTATATTTTTTTATTGCATACCGAAGAACTCAGGAGTCTTGTTACTTGAAGTCATGCTGGAAAAGGTCCAGAAAGCATGCTGTCAAAATTGCTTTTCACATTCCAAATATGGCTACACATAGGCATTGCCCAAGACAAAAAGCAGTGCTGCACCTTTAATGCTGACATCCCGTCCAACAGTTAGATGACTTTTTATGTTGGGGTACAGTCCAACTCAAGTTCTTATAGCTCAGACACAACAGTGAAACCTAATGTTCTTCCAGGCCAAAATCAGCACACTCCAGATTAGCTCTGCATCCATCTCCCCCATCTTTTCACAATGACTGGAATTCAGGCAGCCTTCAATGACTTCACTGAATCTTGCAGGTGGAAATGACAAATATCATCAATTAACTAAAAGTGTTAGGTCCTAAGATTGTCAGACTTGATAAACTGTCTGTTGCTTGTTTCATTCCAGAGCTGATAAATGTACCACTGTGAATAACTGATGCCACACTGAAGCATAAATATGCCATCACCACTTCACTTGTGAGGAAGGCTACTTCTGACCCACAGAATATGGGTTTATTCAGGAAAATCTCATGCCTGCATTTCGTGGCAAAGCTAAAGATAACAGTTTGGGAATCCCAATTGTTATCTCATCAGGAAAAATATAACCTTGTTACCGATTATCAATGTGGGGTCCATTTGTTGAGGTTTAGAAACTATCATTGTTGGCATCAGAAACCAGCATCTAGCCAGTGATGATTAAGATCTAAAAGCATAAGAACGATGCATAAAGCAAGAGCTTAGAGACGAGCTATGATCTTTCTGCCAAAGAAATCCACAAAAAAGCTGTCTGAGGCTGCAGCTGGTCCATATGGCAACTTCATTTGATTATAGACTTGAACTGAATGACATTGCAGCTCTATCCACACATCTTTATAGGCCTGAGACCCTGGTTCAAGCCATCAGTATTATTTCAAGAGAAGGTTATCCCCTAGCAGAGGTAAATCCCTATAGAGAGATGACTGCAAGGACAGAATACTGTCAACAAAGGCCATGTTGAGAGTTCCTTCTCCAAGGCACACAGTCCAAGACTGGAATTTTGCTGGAGTCCAAACTTGCATAATACAGTTCCTTCAAGCACTTTGTTTATTAATGACCTTTACGGCTGTGATGATTAAACCTGCTACCCAACTGTTTCCCCACCACTTTCACTCCTAGGCAGGAAGCATCTAGCAGGAGCTACTCTGTTCCTTAATTCAGAATTTAAAAAAAACAGTGCAAAATGTCCTTGCTGTTGATAAAGGTCATAGATTGAGACACTCTCTAGTAGTTGACTGTGGGTTTTCACCCCGTCCAAGTAGGGACCTTCACTCTAGTCAGGATAAGGGAGATACCCAGCTCAGATAACCCCTGCTCTCACTCCCGTGTTAGCTTGGCACAAGCCGTCGGGCTTATCTCAGAAGCAATGTGTAAAGCATTTGCACATAATACTCAGTAATACAGTGAAAACACTACAAAAGGACACCACACCAGTTTTAGCAAAATAGCCAATATTTATCTGTGTAACACTAGACCAAAACGAGCAAAATCCAACACACAATAATAAAGATATGCATTTTGCAAGAATTTGCTTAAAAATACAGTTACTTGAAGTCGATAGCTCCATCTGGGGCTATCATGGCATCGTGAACAACAAATCGCGGGCCAGCTGCGGTGTTGGTAAGATCCACAAACAGTACCTTGGAAATGTAGGGCATTGTGATCCCCGCAATGGGATCCAGAGCGCGGCGTCGCTGGTGTTCAGAGGTCTGTGTGGGGGTCATAGGGCTCTTGAAGTCATGTGCGTTGCAGATTGAACTCCTGGCTGATGACAAAGTCAAGATCGCTGGCATGGGTGGCGTCTGGGCTGTGGTGAGAAGCAGGATGATGCAATATGCGGTGCACACAGGTTATGGTGCAGGCAGCGGCTCGGTGATGGCTTCCGCCGTCGTCGGTGAGACTAGGGTTGCGGTGTGAAGTGGGGCAGTGTGACGTGCGGTGTCTTCAGGTCACGGTGCAGGGAGCAGCATTGTTGTTGTTGAAGCGTTGTCGTCAGTAGGCCCAAGGTGCGGTGCACAGTGGGCTCTGTGCGGCGCCACAGGTCGCGGTGCAGACAGGGGCGTCTGTTGACGATGTTGGAGTTGCTGGCGTCAGTGGACTGGGATGCGAGACAGGACGGTGCTTTGTGTACCTTCGTGGAGTGGGCTCATCGGGAATGCCAAGGCTATGGTGTGAGCAAGGCAATTCAGAGTGCGGGGCCCACAGGTCAAGGTTCAAGCAGCGGTTCAGTGACCGCATCAGTGAGACTAGGGTTAGGGCATAGCTTTGTGTGGCGCCGTAAGGTCATGGTGCAGTCGTTGAGGGCGTGGCAATGGTTTTTCTTCTGTTGCATTACAAAACACTCAGTTCCCAGTGCTGTAGGCAGATGAAGCTGTAGTCTTTGATAACCCTGAGACTTCCAACAGGAGACAAGCTCTACTCCAAGCCCTTGGAGAAACTTCACAAGCAGTATACACAGCAAAGTCCAGTCTTTGCGATATTTAAGGCAGAAGCAGCCACTGCAGGCTAAACCAGCAAAGCACACGGAGCAAAGGGGCAGTACTCCTCCTCCAGCTCTTCTCCTTGGTAGAGGTTCCACTTGATCCAGAAGTGTTCTAAAAGTCTGGGGCTTATACTTCTACCCCTTTTAATGCTTTTGAACAGACGTGGGTCCCTTTCTCCCCATGCCACTGGAGTCAAGCTAGCCTGGCTGATGAAGGGTGATATCCTGAAACGAGTCAGAGAATGCATGTTTCCAGTCCAGGGAGGATCTGGCTTGGCAGTTAGGGCTTGACTGTTCCCATGGGGAGCAGGGTCAAGACTGATTTGCATATGGCTGGGTCCAAACTGGAATGGCATGGGTAGCAAAAGAACGATGGCTTTAGGCCCAGGTGTCTGTACTGGGGGTGAATGTTTGACATTGTTCAGCATTCCGTCCATCACTTTTTTTTTTTTTTTTTTTTTTTTTTTTTTTTTTTTTAATAATTTCAAGGCACCATAAAACTAACTGATTTGTGCTTAGTGGTATTCACAATATTTGTCTGCTTTTAAAAAAAATATGTATTTTCACCTTTTACTTGTCCATAACATTTCATAACAAGCCTAGTAAATAATGATTGAGAACCTGAGTCAGTTTTTTCTTGTAGGAGTAAGCTTGTCTTACTCCAGGATATTCAGGATTGAGAGCACTTTACTTTTGATGCAAAATGTGCCATAACCCTAAGTTGCTCTTTTACGCAGTGACTTGCTTTTTTCGTATTTGTCATGTCATGTTTTGATACTTTGCATTAAAATGCAAGTGGTACAATATTACAATATGTAGATGCTGTGAAGAAGGCAGTTGTACTGCATATTCTAATTCTATGCATTTTTTTGTCTTTAGTTTTAAAAGAAGGAAGGCAGTTCACATACGAGAAAGTAGATGTTTCTAATATCAATGCCATGCTGAACAGCAATGATGTTAGCGAGTATCTTAAAATCTCACCGCATGGACTGGAGGTAAGAAGTAGCATATAATTAGTTCTTTAAGACAAGATATGTGCTACAAATAGTTTCTCGTTTTATTGTGCATTCTATGTCTGATGTTTGTGACTTCGTTGAAGTCAGTGGCACAAATAATATAAACTTGGTTTAATTGTCCACATTTTCCTTCTAGTAAACCAAATTCAGACATGGAATTTGCGTTGCCTGTTACTAACTGTGATAGTGGTTTATTCATCGATTGTATGTGGTAGGGTGTTACTCTAGCCCCACCTCAGATAATTAACCTTTAAGCGCATTGCTTGTGATTTTCTCCATGATGCGATATTTATCAATAAACAGTGTATACTTTCGACTACGTGCAGGACCTCGGAGCACAATTTATTATGATAAACATCTCTCTGGGAGGAAAAAAAAACTCTGCATCTGGGGTTGTGTGGGTCTATTTTAATTAACTCTCACAGCAAAGCATAACTTCACTGTTCTAAACTCTTTTCTAGACTCTCGCTTTGACAAGAAATAAAAAGGAAAATGTGTATGATCTTACCTTAAGCAAGGACATTAGTCTGATGCCACTCTATGGAACTCAAACTCAACCAGAATCATATACTGCAGTAATTTAATTTCAATTCAGACTCTTTTTTGCCTTTCAAAGTGTTATATATATATATATATTTTTTTTTTTTTTTTTTTTTTTTAGCACATTTCTCCTTTAATTTCTTTTTTTTTTTTTTAAAGACTATTGCTATTCGGGCAACAATTACTAGAAGCAATATCAAGGAACATGATTACCATTTCGCAATGGAATGACCTCATAGGCAAAATTATTTGGAGTGGCACATTTATATCAAAAGGTATGCTAACAATATGGCACATAGGAAACAAAACCATAGCAAAGAAAGAGAGCACCCATTCACCCCAAGGTTAGATCCTACCATATTGACCCATACCAGGAGACATACACCAATGCCCTCAAATCTTGGCAAATTACCCGCACAACTTTGACTGACCTAGACCACCTTTTCAGTGGACATATACCTGTCCATATTGTCAAACGTCAATGCGAGCGAGTGTATAACTGCCCTTTAATCTAGCTATGTCATCTAAGGCTACCATCGAACCCACATCCCAAAAATCCCACAGTATATCTGGATAGACTCCACACTCCAGATTCCATGTAGGATTGTCTTGGTTGTGTGTCACAGGAGCATGGAAAGCCACACCAAGTAGTCAGACTTGTTCCAAACAAGGTTGAGGCAGGAACACTACAAAATTATGTGAATTAAAGTTCCCACCTGCCCTCTAAGATGGACAGGATGACGGATATCAGGGACGTCGCAGCTTTCCATTGATTGTATGTAATTTACACTATGTAGTATTTTAAACTGGACTGTTGGACTTTTCATCCTTGCCGTGATCTCCCTTAACTTTTTGCTTCTGTTTCCCAGGTTACTGATGTGTGCTGGACTCTGTTTTTGCTGTTTTTGTTACTCTGGGCACTTTACCACTGCTAACCAGTGCTAAAATGCAAGTGCTCCTATACAAAATGTGTATGTAATTGGTTCATCCATGATTGGCATATTTGATTTACTGGTAAGTTCCTAGTACAGGGCACTAGAGGTAACAAGGGCCTGTAAATCAAATGCTACTAGTGGGCCTGCAGCACTGGTTGTGCCACCTACATTAGCAGCTCTATAAACATGGCTCAGACCTGCCACTGCAGTGTGTGTCTGTGTGTGTCTGTGTGTGTGTGCAGTTTTAAACTGTAAATTCATCTTGGCAAGTGTACCCACTTGCCAGGCCTAAACCTTCCCTTTTCTTACATGTAAGACACCCCTAAGGTAGGCCCTAGGTAGCCCCAAGGTGCAGTGTATGGTTAAGGTAGGACATACAGTAATGTGTTTTATATGTCCTGACAGTGAAATACTGCTAAATTTCTTTTTCACTGTTGCAAGGCCTGTCCCTGTCATTGGTTAACATGGGGGCTACCTTTAAATATGATTAAAGTGTAGATTCTCTTTGGGAGTGGATAGACATGTGGAGTTTGGGGTCTCTGAGCTCACAATTGAAAAATACATCGTTTAGTAAAGTTGATTTTAAGATTGTGTGTTTGAAAATGCCACTTTTAGAAAGTGAGCATTTTCTTGCTTAAACCATTTCTGTGACTCTGCCTGTTTGTGGATTCCCTGTCTGGGTCAGTTTGACAGTTGGGCTGGTTGCACCTCTCACTAGACAGTGACGCAAAGGGAGCTGGGGGTGTAGTCTGCATTTCCTGATGGGCCATCTGTGCTAGGAGGGAGGGGAGGAGTGGTCACTCACACCTGAAAGGGCTGTGCCTGCCCTCACACAATGCAATCTCCAACACCCTGGTGTGCGTCTGGGCCTGTGGATTTCACAAACAAGAGAGACTTTCCTTTGAAGTAAGCCTACTTCAAAGGGCAAAATGGGTATAAGAAGGGCACCCAAAACCACAGACTTAAGAACACTTCTGGAAACCAAGAGGAACCTCTGCCTGGAGAAAAGCTGAGGAAGAGCTGCCCTGCCTGTGACTGAGCTTTGTGGAGCTATCCTGCAGTTGATGCGTCTGCGTGTGCTAGAGGACACAGACTGGACTTTGTGTTGCCTTCCTTCTTGTGAAGAACTGTCCAAGGGCTTGATTTAGAGCTTGCTTCCTGTTGTTTGAAGTCTGAGGGACCGCAAAGACTTCTCTCTGCCAGCACCTGGAGCCTCTGCTGAGACTCCTACTCTGCCAAGTGGTGCCCATCCAGTTCCTGGGGCCCTGAAAGGAGAAGCTGGTAGGACAAGAGTGAGAAATCCACGCACCGACCGCCGTGCAGGGGAAGAGATGGATGCAACTCAGAGACGTGGCTGAAAAATCGACGCTTGTCTGCAGCATGACAAAGATCGCCGCACGCGGCTTTAGAAGCGATGCGCAGCATCACTGATGGAGGCTGTTGATATCGCAACCCACGCTGTGTGGTTTTCAGATCATCGTGCGGCAGGATTTCCGACGCAAACATAGCTGGGCGTGTAAAAACTACGCAAGGCCTGCCCGGACTCGAGAGTGCGTTCGAATCGATGCCATGCTTTCCTGCAGAGAGAGAAAACAACGCACGGCGACTCAACTGAAGGAGAAACGACGCACGGTCTCGCTCGTGAGTGATATCGACGCATCGCAAGACCTTTTTGATGCACACTTGCCCGTGCGGCGTTATTTATGAAGCACCCAGGTACATTTCCATGCTAACAGTGTTAGCGTTGTGTTTAAAATTACATGAAGACTCTTTTTGGTTTTTAATTGATAACTTGACTTGTGGATTGTGGATTTTTGTTGTTTTGGGCTGATTTTGTTTAGATAAATATTTTCTATTTTTCTAAACCTGTGTTGTCTCATTTTGTAGTGTTTTTATTAAGTTACTGTGTTTGTTGGTGCAAATACTTTACACCTATCCATCTGAAGTTAATCCTACTGCTTGTGCCAAGCTACCATGGGGATGAGCGGGGGTTAGCTAAGGGTGATTCTCTTTTACCCTGACTAGAGTGAGGGTCCTTGCTTGGGCAGGGGGTAACCTGGCTGCCAACCAAAGACCCCATTTCTAACATGGACCAATCTAAACCCAGGATCTATGGCTCTGGGATATCTTGCACCTCACCTCCACTCCACATCATCTAGGGCACAAAAGCTACTCATTTTTGTGCGGAGTAAAATGTCCCAATTCAGTTCTCCCAGATGGATGCCCCATAGTATTTCCTCCTATCAAGCAGTGCTTTACTGCTGTCGTAAACACTTCTACACAAAGTTGTAAATGCAAACCTATGAGCTTCACAGTCCTGCAGTAATGTGTAGAGGGCAGACTCCGCATTGCATAATATTTCCTCTGAAACCCTGAGGGTGTTCTGTCATTTGAGATAAAAATCTGCGGAGGGTACTCCTGTTATAGAGGGCTTTTTTGGCCTCGCTACAAGGTTAGTAGCATTGCCAGTGTGCTACTTTGTCCCTGAGGCAGATATGGTTTGTAATTGATTACAGCATACTTGAGATGAACACCTCCAAATATTTACATCGAGTAGGGGCAGTCAAGGTCGGGATGCATATCCAGATGTAGGATATTTCTAAAACTTGAATTGATATTTTCTCATCTACTGTTTTCCATTCACTCTGCTCACACTTTTTGACATGTCCTTGCATTCTGTAGAACAAAGTTGAAGAAAGGCGCCCATTCATAACCTGACAGATGTATTCTGTAGAGGAGCTTCTCCATGAAAGTCTCCTTGGCTCTGTTGACAAATATGTGTTGGTTCTAAGCTCCGTGAGCATCATTTTATTGCTCTGGAAAGACGGAGTGTACCAGCTGGGTTCAAACTTTATTCCATCCTATTACATTCAGACCGCTGTAGTGGATGCATTAGCCCTAAGCTGTCAGACCATACAGATCCTCAGACAAACACTGATTAAGTGCCAAGTTTGCTAAAGATTCATGACACTGATGTACAGATCAGGGAACAACCCAAAGCCAGCTAGGGTTACCTTTGGGACACTTTAATTGTTTTCTGAGATTTTATGGTGTCAGCCCATCAAAAGCACTAGAATTTATCATAATTGAGTACTTCACTAGCCTTCACTGGACGGCCAAAAGAGCCACAGCTTATTTTGCAACAAGGATTTATTCAGCATTCCGAACAGAAAGGCTTGCCAGTGACATGTTTTACTTTAAGAGCTAGCTGAAGGTGGAAGATCACAAGATCACAAGATCACAACAGTTAAGGCAAGAGCATGGTCCATATCTAACAAATCCATGGAAAGATTGCGGGAGGCTGCAGCTGGGTTATACTTCCCTTAAAATTGTTAGATAACTGTCTCATGGTATTAGTGCACTAATATTGTTTTCAAGCTGCAGTTGCTGGTTTAGTCATTAGATTTGTTTGTTTACTCCTGCTTTAGTTTTTCAATTAGCATTTTCAATTAAATTTAGTTAAGTAAAGTGCCTTTCATGTAGATATCATAACGTCAGTACATGCAATGTGTTGACTTATAACTTTAAATCAAATTTTCCTCACCAGTGTTTTACAGACACAAAGTATATATTGTGTAACTTTTTAGGTTTTGCCTCCACAGCGTTTGTGATGTGGTGAAATAGTTTGTCTTTGGAAAGAAAATCTGGAAAGAGACTTGCAGCCCACCCACATAACTTACTTTTGGTTGGCTTCTCTGGTCCTTCTCCTTTCCTTGCTTCTTATCGATCAGCAGGAATCCTCTAGTCACAGGTTATCCTTCCTGTCTTCTCCCTCAGGCTTCCACTGTTCTCTGGAGCTTTGGCAAAGTACTCCTTCCGATTGGTGATCAGTGGCTGGCCACAGTGTCCTTTCACATGCTGCGGGCTTCTGACGTACTTCTTTTTCACTTTCTGCCCAGTCGTCGGTGCACCTGCAACATTGTCATTTGTCCTTGCGCTCATCCAGTCCCTCATGAGTGCTGACCTCCTATTTGGCTCTACAGTGACTGCCGCTTGTTGCTTCCCCCTCTTGCAGTGTCATTGAAAGTACCTCTGTCTTCTGTAGACTCCACTGTCCAACGACTCACTGCATTAAAAGCATGGTGGGTTGCCTGCAGAAGGGCAGAGGCTGAGAGGTCTGCAAGCATTTTTAGAAGTCTCAAGAAACAGGAGATCCACTGGTGGTCTTGGTGGAACTGAGACAGAGGCCCTCATTAAAACATTGGCGGTAAAAGCCGCTTACCGCCGTGCAGAAGACCGCCAACACACCGCCGCGGAAATCCGCCACAGCTATTATGACCCATAGCTCGGAATCCGCCAAAATTCAGACACCCACACAAGTCCGCCACACCAAAGGTGAGTGATAAACTGGTGAAAACAAATCCTCCACAGTCACGCCAACAGAAATATGCCCACACTATCACGAGACACGAATCCACGCTGCAGTCTTTCAACTGCGATATTCCATTGACGGTACACACCGCCGCGCTCCAAATACACACATTTACAAAACACAACCACATTGGACAATTCCAAATACACACACCTGATACACATACACACACCACTCCCACACACCCATTACAATATAAAACACACACCCACAAACCCCTACGACCAAAATTACAGAGAGAAGGCCAGAGAGAGACACCACAAACAACTACAGAGCATCCACAGGCACACAATACCATCACCCGCATTACTTCCACGCACCTCACACAACACACCACTAAATATCACCCCACTTATCACTACACACACACCACCCCACACATCACCCACACCACCCCATGGCACGGCAAAGACACCCCAGGTTCTCTGAGGAGGAGCTCAAGGTCATGGTGGAGGAAATCGTCCGGGTAGAGCCACAGCTTTTCGGATCACAGGTGCAGCACACCTCCATAGCTAGGAAGATGGAGATATGGCGAAGAATAGTGGACGGGGTCAACACAGTGGGAGAGCACCCAAGAAATAGGGATGACATCAGGAAGAGGTGGAACGACCTACGGGGGAAGGTGCGTTCCGTGGTCTCAAGACACCACATTGCGGTTCAGCGGACTGGCGGCGGACCCCCACCTCCTCCCCCACAACTAACAACATGGGAGGAGCAAGTCTTGGCAATTCTGCATCCTGAGGGCCTCGCAGGAGTAGATGGAGGAATGGACTCTGGTAAGTCAAATATTAGCTATTACATCCCCCACCCTACTTGAATGCTATCACATACCCCCACCCCCATCACTACAACTCCTCACAAATGTCCCAATATCACAAACCACACAACCCAACCCCAAGCCCTGCATGCAACAAAAAAGCATGGGCACCCATCTCCAAAGCATGGCCACTGCACATACCCATACACCCCCCTAAACCACCATCACACAAGGTCACACACAGGAATGCAAGCACTGGGGTACAAGGTCACCCACCTGTTGCACACCATAGCACACACAGATGTAATAAACATCCTTTTATACCCCTGCAGGACCCCTACCCAACGTCACCGGACAGGAGGGTCCACACCACCAACAGAAGAGGCCCACAGTGATGACAGCAGCTCTGTCCAACTGGATCTAGACGACCAGCCCGGCCCATCGGGGACCTCGGGACAGTCGGTTCCCCTCACACAGTCACAGGCCACCACAGAGCTTCCCCCCCCCCCACCCTCCCCCTCTGGAAACACCAGCACAGCACCCACCCAGCGGGCCCATACCTCTGTCCCAGGACACGTCAAGCAGCAGTGTGTCCACCACTACAGGGAAACCCAGGATAACCCACCACCCCAACAACACCAGGGACCTGGGGGCAGTGATAGTGGGCACACGGTCCAGGGGACGGAGGCCCAGGAACACAGGGGAACTGGGAGGGCTGCTGTGTGACAGGGGGAGGACAGGCCCAGGGAACCCACTCTCCACGAGGCCCTCTCCAACATCATGGGAGCCTACCACCACTCCCAGGAGACAATGGCAACGGTACTGGCCAAATTTCAGGAGACCCAGCGCCTGTAGGAGGAACAGTATTTGGGCTTCAGGGAGGAACTCAGATCCATCAGTTCCACCCTGAGCACCATCGTAGGGGTGCTGAAGGAAGTACTCAACACCAGCAGGAACACTGTGGCACAACAAGGGGTCCCTGACACTAGCCTGGACGATGAACTGCCCACCGCCGGCGCTAGTGGACAGGACGCCCTGCCACAGCACTACCACCCCACCCCCTGCAGAGGGATAACCACCCGCAAACAGTCCCTGAGATCCAGGAGAAAGACAGAGAACGATGCCAAGACCCCCGCCAAGAAATGAGACCACCCTGAATGTCATCTTACTGTCCCACTTTGTCACCCTGTCCATCCTCAAACTGCCCCAGCTCCACTTCCTATGCCCATTTGGGCAATGCACCTGTGAGACTAATAGCTTGGACTCTGCCATGGACATTCCTCCACCATCACCCTTCACCATTTGACAACCCCCTCCAATATTGAGCACTTCAATAAACACCCTTGAAGCGCAAAACAATCTGGAGTCAGTCTGTGATTTCGAAATAGTGTATTAGCAATTACAGTGTCAAAATGCTCTTTCAAATGTAATGTCAACATACCTATGTCACACAGCTCTAGTCCATGAGGAAACAAAGCAGATGTCAGACAGTGGGACCCACATCTGTGAAATCGTAAGGGAAAGTGACAACTCAGTGACCATACACTGGGTGAAAATGACAGACAGTAGAGAGGTAGTAGTGTTAAAGTACATGTAGTAGGCAGGTTTGTATTCTTACGTGTGTCTCACTGGAAATATTGCAGGATCACCGAGTTCCTGTTATCTATGTCCTCTTCTGCTTCCTCGTCTTCACTGTTCACAGGCTCCACAGCTGCAACAACACCGCCATCTGGACCATCCTCCTGCAGAAAAGGCACCTGTCGTCGCAAAGCTAAGTTGTGAAGCATACAGCAGGCCACGATGATCTGGCACACCTTCTTTGGTGAGTAGAATAGGGATCCACCTGTCATATGGAGGCACCTGAACCTGGCCTTCAGGAGGCCGAAGGTCCGCTCTATTATCCGCCGAGTTCGCCCATGGGCCTCATTGTAGCGTTCCTCTGCCCTTGTCCTGGGATTCCTCACTGGGGTCAGTAGCCATGACAGGTTGGGGTAACCATAGTCACCTGCAAAAGGCGAGGGATAACTGTTAGACACACCCTAACCTGTAGGGATATCCCCAGACCCTGACAACCATTCCCACTGACTTGCTTCCAGGTGCACACCTAATAGCCACACACGGTGCCTCTGGAGTTGACCCATCACATAAGGGATGCTGCTATTCCGCAGGATGTATCCGTCATGCACTGAGCCAGGGAATTTGGCGTTCACATGGGAGATGTACTGGTCTGCCAAATACACCATCTGCACATTCATGGAATGATAACTCTTCCGGTTTCTGTACACCTGTTCACTCCTGCGGGGGGGGGTGCCAAAGCCACATGTGTCCCATCAATGGCACCTATGATTTTGGGGATATGTCCCAGGGCATAGAAATCACCTTTCACTGTAGGCAAATCCACCACCTGAGGGAAAACGATGTAGCTCCGCATGTGTTTCAGCAGGGCAGACAACACTCTGGACAACACGTTGGAAAACATAGGCTGGGACATCCCTGATGCTATGGCCACTGTTGTTTGAAATGACCCACTTGCAAGGAAATGGAGCACTGACAGCACCTACACTTAAGGGGGGGATTCCTGTGGGATGGCGGCTAGCTGACATCAGGTCTGGCTCCAACTAGGCACACAGTTCCAGGATTGTGGCACGATGAAGCCTATATGTGATGATCACATGTCTTTCCTCCATTGTCGACAGGTCCACCAGCGGTCTGTACACCGGAGGATGCCGCCATCTCCTTACATGTCCCAGCGAACGGTGCCTATGAAGGACAAAAGCGAGCACAGAGTCAACCAACTCAGAGATACGTACCCACAGCTTACACAGAACACTAATCAGAATCCGAAATTTGGCCTGTGTGAGTGTTGAGGCAAGGCCTAGGTATGTGTGACGCAGTTAAAAATTAAGCCATGTGGGCCCCTGAAATGGCGGCTGCCTGACCTGTAAAGTGGGACAATGGGATGTGAGGTAACTGCGCTGGCGTTGTACACCGTCGCGGTAGGCGGTCGAAGACGGTGGCACAATTCAGCATTGGTTAACATTCAACCCTGTGGGTCCCAGGAGCCAATGATGTGTTCAGTCGCTCGATACCTGATCTTCGACAGGTGAGAAACTACACTGCAAGTGCTGCTGTGACCTCGGTCTGGAAGAGACCATGGCTCGTGCGCCTGGGGAAAGGGCCCCTGCCTTCACATTGGAGGAGTTGGAGAAACTCGTGGATGCGGTCCTCCCCCAGTACACGCTACTCTATGGTCCTCCAGACAAACAGGTAAGTACACTGGGAGCATGCTGTATGGGCTATGGCTGTGTGGAGTGGGGTGTATGAAAGATGGGGGGGGGGGGGGGGGGAGAATGGGGCGTGCATGAAACGACAGTGAGTGCATGTGCCACATGGCAAGGGTAGGGATGGGGGCCAATGACTGTGACGGTGCAGTTGGTAATACATTTTCTTTTCCCCCTGTACAATTCATGTAGGTCAGCGCCCACCAGAAAAAGGATATTTGGCGTGCCATCGCCAAGGACGTCCGGACCCTGGGGGTCTACCACAGACGGAGCACCCACTGCCGTAAGAGATGGGACGACATTCGCCGCTGGAGCAAGAAGATGGCGGAGGCCCAGCTGGGGATGGCCTCCCAACGTGGGAGGGGTGCCCGATGCACTATGACACCCCTGATGTTCAGGTTCCTGGCGGTGGCGTACCTGGAGTTGGATGGGCGCTTGAGGGCATCACAGCAGCCACAAGGGGGTGAGTACACTCTCATTCTGCAGATTTAGTGTGCAGTGGATGTGTCTCGGTGGGGGAGGTGGTCTGTGGGTTTCCCAGGCCAGGGCGAGTGTGCTAGTTAGGTCCCCTTGTTCTGGCAGACCCTGTGGCACCCCACCCCACCTGTGTACAGTGCCAACTACACCTAGTCAGGCTCCTGTGTCATCCATGTGTGCAGATGTCGGCCATAGCCTTGTAGGCCATGTCCCTGGGATTGAACAGTGGAGCCCAAGTGCGCGGCGTAGTGCAGGGGGCTTCTGTGTCTGTTGTGTCCGCCAACGGTAGCGGTAATGCATGCACTTAACATGTCTTCTGTCGCCTCTCCCCTTTTTGTGGTCTACCTGTTCTTGTGTGCATTAGCATCATCAGGCGGAGAAGCAGTGGCACCGGAGCAGGAGGGAGCTGCATCCCACATGGCCCTGGAGGGCGAGACAACGGACTCTGAGTTCACCAGTGGGACGGAGGGCAAGGGAGCTCCACGGCGGGGACAGGAGCTGACACCAGTGACACAGACTTGTCCTCTGATGGGAGCTCCCTTGTGGTGGCGGCAACATCTGTGCCCCCGCATCTACAGGTACAGCCGCTACCCCCCCTCCCAGCAGCCCCTGAGCCTTTGCCCCGTGCCCGCTCAGCCAGGAGGGTGGGCATCACCTTCGCCCCAGGCACCTCATCCCCTGCCCCAGTCCCCCCTGCTGCCCTCACTGAGGAGGCCATTGACCTCCTCAGGTCCCTCACTGTTGGGCAGTCTACCATTTTTAATGCCATCAAGGGTGTAGAAAGGCAGTTGCAACAAACAAATGCATTCCTGGAGGGCATTCATTCTGGTCAGGCGGCCCTTCAGCGAGCTTTTCAGACTCTGGCCTCAGCACTGATGGCAGCCGTTGTCCCTGTCTCTAGCTTCCCCCCTCCAACTTCATCCACCCAGACCCAATCCCCTCTACCTCAGCCTATCCAAAACACACCTTCAGACCCGCATGAACACACGTCAACACACAAGGGAAGCTCAGGCAAACATAAGCACCACACATCCCACAGGCACTCACGCAAGCATCACACACATGCAGACACACCAACATCCACTGCCTCAACTGTGTTTCCCTCCTCCTCGTCTCCCTCCTCCCTCCCAGTCTCGTCTCCACTCACACCTGCATGCACTACATCTACAGTCACTACTTCCATCACCAGCACACACACACCACCACACCCCTCTCACGTGCAGTCACCACCCCCACTGCCATTCACACATCACCTGTGTCCTCTCCCAGTGTGTCTGTGACGCCACCTCCCAAGATACACAAATGCAGGCATACACCCACCCAACAGCCATCCACTTCACGACAGCCTCCAGCGCATGCACCTTCACCCAAAGTCACCAAACAAACACCTCCTACAACCACAACCTCTTACTCCACTCCCAAACCCCCTCCAGCTACCCGTCCCAGGGTTTCCCAAAAACTTTTCCTGTCCAACCTTGACCTCTTTCCCACACCTCCCCCAGCCCGTCCGTCTCCTAGGGACCGACTCTCCAGGTCCCAACTTAGCACCTCAGCCACAACATCTCCGGGACCAGTGGTGCCTGTAGTCACCGGACTCTGGAGTGCACCGGCCTCCAGGGCAGCCAGTGTGGCACGGAGCCACAGCACGGACAGTCCCCCACCTGTGAAGCATCAAAAGTTGGCCAGTGCCCGGTGGGAGAGGGGGAAGACTCCAGCCACCAAAGCCGCTCCCAGGGGTACAGTTGGGAGTGTGGAGTCGGCTGCGACACCTTCCAAGGTGGGGAAGGGCCACAAGAAAGTCAGCAAGGCTGGGAAGAGCAGCACAGCAGAGAAGACCGCCATCATCCCCGCTGCCCAGGAGGCCACAGCCATCATCCCCGCTGCCCAGGAGGCCACCGCCAGCACCTGCCCTGCTGCCCAGGAGGCCACCGCCAGCACCTGCCCTGCTGCCCAGGAGGCCACCGCCATCATTCCTGCTGCCCAGGAGGCCACCGCCATCATTCCTGCTGCCCAGGAGGCCACCGCCATCATTCCTGCTGCCCAGGAGGCCACCGCTAGCACCTGCCCAGGAGGCCACAGCCATCATCCCCGCTGCCCAGGAGGCCACAGCCATCATCCCCGCTGCCCAGGAGGCCACCGCCAGCACCTGCCCCGCTGCCCAGGAGGCCATCGCCATTGTCCCCGTTGCCCAGAAGGCACGAGGCCACCGCCAGCGCCCCGCCCTGCTGCCCAGGAGGCCACCGCCAGCGCCCCGCCCTGCTGCCCAGGAGGCCACCGCCAGCGCCCCGCCCTGCTGCCCAGGAGGCCACCGCCAGCGCCCCGCCCTGCTGCCCAGGAGGCCACCGCCAGCGCCCCGCCCTGCTGCCCAGGAGGCCACCGCCAGCGCCCCGCCCTGCTGCCCAGGAGGCCACCGCCATCACCAGCCCCGCTGCCCAGGAGGCCACCGCCATCACTTGAGAGACTGTGGCTTTGCACTCCCCAGGATTGAACAGTGGGCATGTGGCCCCCTCGTGGATTTGGCGTTGTGCACTCAACCGGCTGAGGTGCCCCCCCTTTCCCTCCCCCTGAGGTGCCTATTTTATTGCTATCTGATGCCCCTGCAGTGTTCTCTCCGTCATGGTCGGGGATCTTGTGTGGGCCTCACCCATACCGTGTGGGCCCAGTGTTCCACGGACTTCAATGGAGCACTACCTGGACTACTATTCTTGGTGTATATTTTGCTTATAGTGTTTATATGTATATTTTTGCGTACTGGATTTTAATATATTACAATGGTTACACTCATTTTCTTTGGTCTTTGCATTCTTCCGGGGGGTGTTGGGGGGTGTAACTGTAATGTATCATGCTGTATTAGTGTGTGTGTTGGTGGGGGTGGGGGTGGAGGTGGGGGTGGGGGTGGGGGTGTTGCGTGTGTGTGTGTGTGTGTGTGTGTGTGTGTGTCTGTTTTTCCCCCTCCCCTGTGTCGTAGGTGCAGTACTCACCGTGGTCTTCGCCGCCGGCGTCCGTGCTCCTGGTAGAGGAGCAAGAAGATAGGCTGTCAGGATGTGCAGCTCTGGTTCCATGGCGTCCTGATTCCTCGTGGGGTGTGTAGAGGTGAGCGTTTTCCCTTCGAAGTCCTGTTTCCGCTGTGTTTTTGTCTGCGGTGAATCCGCCCCGGAAAAGGTGGCGGATTGGTAGGTTGTGATACTGTGGGCGGTACTTTGTCCTCCACCTGTCTGCTGGCGGTGACGGCCGCGCTGTTTGTTTGTACCACCTTGGCGGTCGGAGTGTTAAAGTGTCTGCCTTTGTTGGCGGCTTCCGCCACAGTCGTAATTCCATTTTTTTTTTTTACCTCCGGCCTGTTGGCGGTCTTACTGCCGCTTTAACACCGTCCGCCAGGGTTGTAATGACCACCAGAATGGCATAGCTGGGGATGTACCACGTGCACATAATGCACAGCGCTAGGAAGTGGTGTCACTGTCCGATATAGTGAACATAGCGCTTGGGAAGGGGCTCGCTCCTGGCATGCAACTGGAGGTGGTGTGGATGTGTCCTTGTCGTTTGCAGCTGGAGCTAAAGGCCAGAGCTAATACATAGCAGTGTTAGGGGTGCGAGGAAAGACTGGATGTGCGTGCCAACATGTTGTGAAGCTGGGAGCATTGTGAGCGTTCATGTCATTTCACTCAAATTTTAGTCTTGTTAGTGGGGTGAAGAATGCAATGCATAGGGGATGGCAAGCGGAGTGCGCAGCTGGATGTAGTGTTAAATTTATAACTGATCCCCCCCCCCCCCACCCCCCAGTGACGTCAAATGAAGAGGCCACCTCCCCATCCAGCGCGATCATAAAAGAAATGCAAAGCATTTCTCTTCCGATCATGTGATTGGGGCCGGAGAGGCTTCAAAGGGAAGGAAAGGAATTTCCCTCCCTTTGAAATCTGTCAGAGCATTTTAGCAGCCAGATTGTGAAGCGATCTGAATGCTGAAATGCCCACTAGACACCAGGGATTTATTCCACAAAGGATATTTACCTTTGGGCCACAAGAGCTTAGCTAACTCTCAAAATCGTCCCACTTGGAATGGTGAGAGCTGCACTTCATGGACTTTGGGACGCTGCCATGTAGAACAATCCACAAGACCTAGACACATCTGAAAACAAAACATCTGGGCGATTCCAGGGTGGTGTGCTTCACATGTACGCAGCACCGTTTTCTTATCCACAATGCCCTGCAAACCTCCAACTTTGCTGGAAATCACACATTTTTCCCACATTTTTGTGATGGTACCTTCCGGAATCTGCAGGAATCCACAACATTCCTACCACCCAGCATTGTCTCATCTATACCAATAAAAATTCTGCCCTACTTGTAAGCCTAGAAATGTTTTTTTTTCCAAACTGCCCTTTTGGACCCGCTTTGGTTCCCCCCTCAATTTCGACATGTTTTTGGCTCTTCCCTGTCACAAGCACTTGGCCTACCTACATAAGTGAAGTATAATTTTTACCAGGAGACTGAGTGGAACGTTGGGTGGTATGACATTTGTCCTGTGCGGTGATCCCACACAGAAATGTAGGAAAAATGTGTTTTTTTTTTTTGTTTTTTGTTTTTTAGCTAAATTTGAGATTTGCTGAGGATTCTGGGTAAGAAAACATTGGGGGATCCACTGAAGTCACACCTCCCTGGACTCCCTCGGGTGTCTAGTTTTCAGAAATGTCTGGGTTTGGTAGGTTTCCCAAGATGGCTGCTGAGCCCAGGACCAAAAACGCAGGTGCCCCCCAATCACCCCACCCCTGCAGAAACAGATAGTTTTGTATTTGATCATTTTGATGTGTCCAGATAGTGTTTTGGGGCATTTCCTTTCGCAGGCAGTAGGCCTACCCACAAAAGTGAGGTATCATTTTTATCGGGAGACTTGGAACGCTGGGTGAAAGGAAATTTGTGGCTCCTCTCAGATTCCAGAACTTTCTGTCACCGAAATGTGAGGAAAAAGTGTTTGTTAAGCCATATTTTGAGGTTTGCAGAGGATTCTGGATGACAGTACCTGGTGAGAGCCCACAAGTCACCCCATCCTAGATTCCCCTTCGGTGTCTAGTTTTCAAAAATGTGCATGTTTGGTAGGTTTCCCTAGGTGCTTGCTGAATCCACAGCTAGGCACTTTGCAAAAAAACAGGTCGGTTTTCTTTGGGGAAAATATGATGTGTCCACGTTGTGTTTTGGGGCATTACTTGTCGTGGGCACTAGGCCTACTCACACAAGTGAGGTAGCATTTTTATCGGGAGATTTGGGGGGGGGGACGCTGGGTGGAAGGAAATTTTTTGTCTCCTTTCAGATTCCAGAACTTTCTGTCACTGAAATGAGAGGAAACATTTTTTTTTTTGTTTTTTTTTTTGTGTTTTGCCAAATGTTGAGGTTTGTAAAGGATTCTGGGTAACAGACCCTGGTCAGAGCCCCACAAGTCACCCCATCTTTAATTCCCGTAGGTGTCTTGTTTTAAAAAATGTGCAGGTTTGGTAGGTTTCCCTTGGTGCCGGCTAAGCTAGAGGCCAAAATCTACAGCTAGGCACTTTGCAAAAAACACATCAGATTTCAATGTAAAAATGTGATGTGTCCAAGTTGCGTTTCCTGTCGCGAGCATTAGCCCTACCCATGCAAGTGAGGTACCATTTTTATCGGGAGACTTAGGGTAACACAGAATAGCAAAACAAGTGTTATTGCCCCTTGTCTTTCTCTACATTTTTTCCTTCCAAATGTAAGACAGTGTGTAAAAAAAGAAAAAAAGAAATGTTTATTTGAGAAATGCCCTGTAATTCACATGCTAGTATGGGCACCCCGGAATTCAGAGATGTGCAAATAATCACTGCTTTTCAACACATTATCTTGTGCAACTTTTTGGAAATACAAAGGTTTTCTTGATACCTATTTCTCACTTTATATATTTCCCCAAATTAATTACTGTATGCCCTTTATACAATGAAAACCCGTTGCAAGGTGCATCTCCTTTATTGGCTCTGGGTAACTAAAGTTCTTGCTGAACCTAAACCCCTATATATCCCCACAACCAGAAGAGTCTAGCAGACATAACGGTATATTGCTTTTGAAAATATGACATTGCGGGAAAAGGTTACAGAGTAAAACGTGGATAAAAATGGGTGTTTTTTTTTTATTTTACCTCAATTTCAATATTTTATTATTTCAGCTGTTATTTTCTGTAGGAAACACTTGTAGGATCTACACAAATCACCCCTTGCTTAATTCATTATTTTGTCTACTTTTTTCAGAAGTGTTTAGCTTTCTGTGATCCAGCATTGGTTTCACACCCGTTTCTGTCACTAACTGGAAGGAGGCTCAAAGCACACAAAATAGTAAAAATGGGGAATGTCCCAGTAAAATTCCAAAATTGTGTTGAAAAGTGTGGTTTTCTGATTCAAGTCTGCCTGTTCCTGAAAGCTGGGAAGATGGTGATTTTAGCACTGCAACCCCTTTGCTGATGCAATTTTCAGGGGAAAAAACACAAGCCTTCTTCTGCAGCCCTTTTTTATCATTTATTTTATTTATTTATTTTTTAAACGACTTTTTTGCTGTATTTTGGCTAATTTCTTGGTCTCCTCCAGGGGAACCCACAAACTCTGGGTACCTCTAGAATCCCTAGGATGTTGGAAAAAAAGGACGCAAATTTGGAGTGGATAGCTTATGTGGACAAAAAGTTACAAGGGCCTAAGCGTGAACTGCCCCAAATAGCCAAAAAAAAAAAGGCACCGTACAGGAGGGGAAAGGCCTGGCAGCGAAGGGGTTAAAGATCAAATGCCGCATGTCCATTATTATTATTATTATTTTTTTTTTAACCCACCCGTTTGGCTCATACTATAAAGCACTCTGACATTACGGCAAAGTGGTTTGCAGCGCTTTATAATACCTCTGAATAAATTACATTCTACCTCTGTGGAACACGCTGCACATTTACATTGGTAATCTGAAACAAATTTAACATCCACAACAAAAACACTGGCAGCCCATTGACTATGTTCGCCAAACCCTATAGCTTGCATTTTTACTGTGTTTTAAATGTTCTGGTATGGTATATTCATAAGGTATAGCTTAAATTTTGGAAGTATGTGCAAGCACGTTTGGAAATGTTAATACTAAAACGACTGTCTGCTTAGCTAGGCCCTGTAATACTAATAATCCACTCTACCAGCCATAGTTAACTGTTTGATAGATCCCCACCTAGTCTGGTTAATGTTCAGCTTCCTTTGACCTAAACATGCCACCCTGAGGCAGATGGAGTAACATATTCTCGGCAGTAGATGTCTTATTTCTGCTAGCCCATGTGGTAATTTCTGCTAGCCCATGTGGTATTTTTGCTCAAGGCCTCTGGTTTCTTCTCCCATTGCGACTGCGTAGCTAGGCCTCACTGACCCTTTATTTATCATTATGACTTTCGGGAAAAGCTTCCTTTGGAATGCATGATGAACTATTTTACATCTTAAAAAGTACACCGATCACCCAGCTGTCATTTAATTATGTTTACGCATTGTGTGTGTAAAGCAATCTTCTTTTGACGTTTCCCAGAACTAGCAAATATTATCCGCATTTGTAAAAAAAGAATTGTCACACAGATATACAGTGATTTGCCCATGGGAACACAGTCGCGTAGAAAAGCCATGCATTTGAGCAGCCCCACAGTCTTTTAATCACATGCCTCCAGGGGTAACAGCCTCTATTCACAGAGATGAAGAGCTCCTCATTGTTGACACTTGCATGACTTAAATTAGATGTCCATCACAATGTTCTTAAAACCTTCAATCTGATGGAGACACCTTCCTGCAGATTTCTCACATTCAGAATACTTGCTTCAGGCTGGTCAGAGAATTTGTTTTTCCGGCAGTGATTCTCCAGCTCCACAACATGGCTACAGCCTCTGCTCCGATTCCAAATGCTGATGTCACCTGAGTATTTCTGACATAGATTTCTAACTACAAACTCCTTAACTTAGAATATTACCCAGGAAGGCATTGGGCTGGATCCATAAAATTCAAAGCAGTTCTTCTTTGCGCTGGCTGCTGGCGCCAGTGGCTCGGTGTCAATGTTGCTCTGCACCAGAAGTGCCTTGCACAGGCCTTTGTAGGCATCACTCGTATGCACTGACATCAGATGAAGCTGTTTATGGCCAGGCACCAGAAGAGTCTGTGTTGGTTGAAGTCACGGGGAGATCCCGCTCCTGCACCTTAAGCCTTTCCAGGGGGCAAATCATTGTTGAGGTTCAAGTCAGGTAAGTCTAAAAGGACTAAGTCGTTGAATTGTGACTCAACCCTGTTGCGCCACTCCAAGATCCTAGATAGGGTGCATGCATAAAATCATGCCTCCAGGAATCACTCCCAGAGTCATTGTGCAGAGCCTCTTCATGATCCCACTTCATTCTAGCCAGAGATTTCTGGGCCCAGGACAACTCCTTCCCAGCTTCATAGGACGATTATCCCCTTATTTGCACTACTGACTCACTTTAGTGCACCTTCAGGCCCCAAGGAGCAGAGAGGCTTCCCTTCTGGACTTGTGCCAGCAGGACCACCCTTGGCGGCAGTTGCGACCTCTGGATCAATAGCAGCTTTGGTACCAGACCTCTTACCATTGCCTCAACCCAAGCAGAAGCCCCATCCGCTGATACCTACTTCACCAATATTGTATTATGATGTTCATCCCATAATGCTCTCCGTCTTTGAGACGACACAGCAGCGACCTTGACCGAGGTCGCTTTCCATGCCTCTTGTTCCTGTCAATGTGGGTAACCCCTAGGGTACAGATACTGTCCTTCTGCCTTGTACCAGGGGGCAGTTTATTCACAATACCTTTGGTACTTATTTGTTGAATAAATTAGGTCTTTGGCTCAACTCTACAATGTATGTTTTCTTACAGACGAGTGAACTTAGTTCAATGCGCCAGCACCAGGTGTGGAAGACAGGTTATTACAACCTCGCAGAACTCCACCCAGGATATAATTAAGGTGGTGTCAATCTTTTTGGGTTACTAACAGGGAGCAGCGGTATTCCAAACAAATGTTCATTAATGAGTTACATACTTAAGATCCCTAGAAATATAATTTGTATTTGAACATATTCATTTTAAAATGCCGGGATCTAGTGCACATATTATTGGCAACAGCACAGAAGATAAAAAGCAGCTCACTTTTCAGCGACATTGAAAACAAGGAAAAGTCGTAATATCACAATTTATAGCCTGTAACACCCTCACTCTGCCATCTCTAAGGGCTATGCCAGTTCTAGCAGATAAACAAATAGGCCTGGGTACGGAGGTGAAGCTCGTACCTGTACAACAGGGTTTTTTGTTAGTTTGGAATATTTTGTCTACTATTTCGAGCAGCTGGCTAAGAGGTAGGAGGATACATCTATGTTAGAACAAAATCCTGGCCTCAGTTCACAAAGATAGAATGCAATGCTTTGCAGAGCTCAGAGTTTTGCTGGAGGCTTCTTTGGTTGTTATGGAATTTGGTGCGGTGCTCATCTGGATCTCGGTCTGTGACCTGGGTGAAGTTTCTCTCCTGACAAGTGGTCCGGTGGCAGTCCCTTTATATTGTCTTATCTAAGATGGAATTTGAAAGGGCACCTTAGAAATGTTTGATATAACCATGGAACGTCAAGATGTAGGCTGAAATGCATTCCTTTAAACATAGGTAAAAGTACAACAATTCAGACTACATCATTTTGACTATTCTTTATTTAATCTTGAAATTGAGATAACAGGGCACTCATTCCAGACTGATTTCACATCAAGTGTCTTTTTGGATTTCAGTATCTAAAAGACTTGGCACTTTCACAGTTCTTGGAAAGAATAGCACAGCCCACATTTGCATCAAAGGCGGATATGTTGAGGAGTCTGCAGATTAGCAGGAAATGTTGCCTCACCCTACTTAAAAAGGAGTTTGGTCTTGTAGTCTTTACGGCATAATGATATGCAGTGTCTGGCCCAAAGGTAAGCAAGCTGGACAGGCTATCTAAAATGGAGAATATAGCTATAATGAACCTTTCCTGTATGTGTATGAGAACCTAAAACTAAAAGGAGCCTAAAAGCAAGTGAATAAAAAAGGTAAAATAATAGCATTAGGATGGGAAATGGTCATAAGATTTATGACATTCCTGGATTAATCTCTAAACTAAATAGCCTCTAAATTATTGCTGAATGTGCCTTTGATTGATCTTGCTTATTAAACATATTCATTATACATTTACAGAATAAAGCATATGCCAGAAATGTGCATTTAATGAAATAGCAATTCATCGCTTATATGCTCAACAACCCATATCTTCAAACTGAAATAAAAAAGGATAATAACCTTTATGATGCAGGTGATAATCTCCAAGTTGTTAGTGACCTGGACACTTCACCGACACTGTCCTGTCCTCTCCTCCAAACACTGTCCTGTCCTCTCCTCCAAGCCCTGCAACTAGGAAAGGGCATCATTTGCCATGGTGATGTGGCGGTTGCCTTAACCTTAATCTCCAGCTTATTCCAATCTGTTAACCGAAGTCCTTCAACATGATCAGACCTCTTTGGAGCCTCTCAATCTGTTTAATACGGCCCTTAATGATACCTTTTTTGTGCCTGGGGCTAAGTCCTGCACGAGTCCCCAATGCATCCCCGTGTCCCTTCTGACAGAGGCAACACAAATTGACACTTTTGGCAGACAAGGTAGGGTTATTCAACATCGCCATCTCAGCAAATTCCATTTTTTTGTGTGACTGGCGGCAGTTCCTACATACTGCGGGGACAGCAGTGGTAGCTTGCAGCCCCTCCTGCTGCCCCTCCTGATGCTGCAGCTTCTAAAACATTGTGTCCTCAGACACACAATCTCCCTGTCAGGGCAGGATCCAGCACATTCTACCCGGGTGGCACACCATCACCTTGGACAAGTGGGTGTTGCAGATAGTACAGCATGGTTATACTCTACCATTTCAGAAAACTTTGCCACACTTAACCATCATCCCCATAATGGTTGACAGAGGACCATCTGTCCCTCCTGCAACAGGAGGTTCAGGCTCCTTTGGCCATAAGAGCTATAGAGAAGGTGGCAACGCCAGAAGTAGGTTGTGGTTGCTATTTCTGCTACTTTTATATACAGAAGGATAGAGTCCTCTGCCTAATTTTAGATCTTCGCCCCCTCCAACGCCTTCGTTTGCAAGGACAATTTCAAGATGCTTACCTTGACCTAGGTCTTGGTCTGCCCTCGACCCTGGAGACTGGATGGTAGCATTGAACCTGCAGGGTACTTATCTCCACATCCTGTCCTGCAGGCCCACAGATGCTATCCGTGGTTCATGGTGGGCCAAGTGCATTTTCAGTTCACTATGCCCACTTTTGGCCTCTCAGGTGCCCCTCGGTGTGCATGAAAGTGATGGCGGTGGCTGCGGTCCATTTTTTATGTCAGGGGATCGAGCCTTCCACCCCTTCAATAACTGGCTGCTTGAAGGCAGTCATTGCCCACTTCCAGACTACAGCAAATCTCTTGACATTATTGGGATATAAATGTGCCGAAATTAGACTGACCTTTTTTCTCTTTCTTTCTTTCTTTCTTTCTTTCTTTCTTTCTTTCTTTCTTTCTTTCTTTCTTTCTTTCTTTCTTTCTCTCCTTTTTTCTTTCTTTCTCTCCTTTTTTCTTTCTTTCTTTCTTTCTTTCTTTCTTTCTTTCTTTCTTTCTTTCTTTCTTTTCTCTTTCTTTCTTTCTTTCTTTCTTTCTTTCTTTCTTTTCTCTTTCTTTCTTTCTTTTCTCTTTCTTTCTTTCTTTCTTTCTTTCTTTCTTTCTTTCTTTCTTTCTTTCTTTCTTTCTTTCTTTCTTTCTCTTTTTCTTTCTTTCTTTCTTTCTTTCTTTCTTTCTTTCTTTTCCTTTTTTTTCTTTCCTTTTCCTTTTTTTTCTTTCTTTCTTTCTTTCTCTCCTTTTTTCTTTCTTTCTTTCTTTCTTTCTTTTTCTTTCTTTCTTTCTTTTTCTTTCTTTCTTTCTTTCTTTCTCTCCTTTTTTTTTTCTTTCTTTCTTTCTTTCTTTCTTTCTCTCCTTTTTTTTTTCTTTCTTTCCTTTTTTTTTTCTTTCTTTCTTTCTTTCTCTCCTTTTTTCTTTCTTTCTTTTTCTTTCTTTCTTTCTTTCTTTCTCTCCTTTTTTCTTTCTTTCTTTCCTTTTTTCTTTCTTTCTTTCTCTCCTTTTTTCTTTCTTTCTTTCCTTTTTTCTTTCTTTCTTTCTTTCTTTCTTTCTCTCCCTTTTTTTCTTTTTTTCTTTTTTCTCTCCCTTTTTTTTTCTTTTTTTTCTTTTTTCTCTCCCTTTTTTTTTCTTTTTTTCTTTTTTCTCTCCCTTTTTTCCTCTGATCCTGGTGTTTTATCCTTTGTCCTGGATTTCAGTGAGGATGACTCTGAGGCTGCTCGGACTGTTGACCTCCTGCATCCTGATGGTCCAGCATGCCAGAAGACATTTGCGGGCTTTGTAGTGGTGTGAAGATTTGGGTGTATTCTGATACGGCAGTGGGGTCTTATCAGGGAATACACTTACAAAAACTGTCTTGGGTCTAGTCAAGCTTGTTTGTATCACCTTCAGTTCAACCCTGGGTAGCTGTGGCTTCAAGCATCAAGGCTCAACAAAGGAATTTAGTGCAAAGCATTCAACATCACAAAACAATACAACAAGAAGGTGACACAAAAGGAAAGAAACACAGCAACACTTTATAGAAATAGAGTATATTTTTAGAGTCCTTGGACTTCAAAATCCACCAGTTTGTTCCGGAGATATGAATTTTTAAACATTTAATAACACTTTTTTTATTCAACTGAAGCAAGCAGTGGTCAACAAAAAGTGTGTAAACTTTTGAAAAGATTGAAAGGGTTTGTTCAGAAACTCCGACCTGAGTTGAGTGCCCAGTTCTTACTGGGTGGGGGTCTAGGAGGCCAGTAAGGATCCTTTGGACAGTTATGTGGCCACCAGACTCTTTTCCACTCCAGTTCAAGATTTTTGGAAATGACAGCCGTTGACAACAATGGCATGCTCCTGATGCTGGTTATACAGGATAAAAAGATGCTCAGTGATATTCCTGATAACTGTGCTGTCAACAGGGGTCTGGATGTCAGGGTCGATGTGCATGGTATGTGGATCTGCAGCACAACATGCCACGAACAGATGTACGCTGGGTAAGTGACATTTTACTTCCCAGTGCTTTATACAGTTTATTTGGTAATCCATTGGGTCCTGCAGACCCCTTTTTTCCGTCCCAAACAGCCTTGATCACTTTTCATTGTTCTGTACTCTTATTTAAAGCAGCGGCTTGAGCATCTGAGAGTTTTAGAATGGGGCCATCAAACATGTCTGAACCTCAGTTACGTTTACATTTTCTGTGTAAACCTCTCTGGGGAAAAAACAATGGTGAAAAGCCTCTTCAATATCGTTGTGATCACTTACCACCTCCCCCACTCCTCTTTTTTTTTTTTTTTTTTGGGCTTATAAGGTTTCTTGTGAGATCTTTTTATATCTTCCATGCTAGTAACTTACCCTTTTCTCCCAGTATTCCAAATTAGTCAGTTTACTATCCTCCCACCTCTTCCTTACCCTTTCCTCCATCAACCCTGAAAGTTTGTTTCTTTTCTTCTGCAACTCAATAGAATAAATAAATTGTATTTGTATAGTGCTTACTACCCCTGACGAGGCATTGACGCACTTTGCAGCGAGTAGCACTCTCCTTGAGCCAAATTAGTGATCAGTCAACTGGTTATTGGGGTTTGTTTTGCATGCTCATTCCATGCATTCAGGCCAGTTTCTTTGTGGTAATTGTCGACATAAATGTGATCATTAGAGTGGGGCTAGGTGAGACACAAGTCCTAGCTGGAATTATTAATAGATATTGTTATGGTTTCCAAAGAGCTTTAAGACAGGCATGAGATTTTTAGAGTAACGTTTGTACAGAAGAGGGAGACAGAAGGTAGAAAGAAGAGGGTGGTTTTAAAAAACATAAGTGATGGAAGGCCAATTTGTCATGCAGGATTTTAAGGTTTATAACAGGTTGAGAATTTTCGCATGCAAATTTTGCTTGTAAACCTGTTGAAAGACAGTTTCAAATATACTTCTCACTGTAAAAAAGGAAACACCGTGTGTAAGTAAGAGCCTTTCTTCATATACCCACTACACCATATTTAATACTATACTATGAAGTATTGGAGTTTATGCAAATTAAATGCACCATCAACAATATATATTATACAAAATGTTAGCCCACCAACTTAAAAATATAACAAGGCAATTAATATAGACACATTGCAGTAACCATTAGTATATTCAGTGCCATGTTTGTTACCCATTCACTGTCTAGTTTGGAAGGTGATGTCCCTTCATCTGCCCCCAGAGCACCCTCACAGTACAGATACCACACCATGCCCCAGCCACAGACTCTTCCCTCCTGCATCCCCACTTTACTCATCCCAAGCCTCATCCTAATACTATAAACTCCCAATTAACACTTCTGGATTCTTTCCTCCTAACCCTACATTACTCCAGTCAACCCAACAAACAAGCTCACATATCCGTGGCTCAAATTAACTCATAACACTAAAACTACTCATATTTCCCTATACTAATCCACCACTAATTCCTTTTGGGTTCCAGAGTAGCGTGCTACTCACCGAAAAGTGCTTTGCCTCCTCGTCAGGGGTAGTAAGCGCTATTTAAATACTATTACAATTACAACGGAGATAAGTTCTCGGTGATCCTTCAGTCCACGGGTGAGGTTGGATGGCTTTGGCCACTGAACTGGGGGGGGTCCCATGAAGTCCTCTTTGCGAAGGTAGAAGGGCAGCTGCAGCAGACCTTTTGGTTCTCACTACACAGTAGTCAGCCTGCAAACCTTTGGTGGGGGCTAGTGTCCCTCTTAGGCAGCAAAACTGAGAACAGACAACAGCCTTGGGTTCAGCAGACCCTGGTGTAACTATTGGCTCTCCCGGCTAAGTGTTTTGGGGTGCCCAGCAGCAGGAAGTGACAAAACGTCTTCGGTGGCTACCAACTTGCCGGTGTGGGCTTCTTCCAGCTCTGATGTCCCTTGTGCTCGTCTGGTGGCCACCTGCCTGTCCCATGAAGTCACTTTTTGATCTTGGGCTGAAAATTAACTTTTCGCCAATCCAGGAGCCATAGGTACAGTCCAACTTCAGTAGCTCAAAGTGCTGCAGGTGCAGTCCTTTCGACAGTACAGCCTCTCCTTGTTCGCTTTCAATGTCAGCAGGGTGGTCCTCCTTTGGTACTTTCTCCAAATCCAGTGTGTACTAAGGGGCAGGGTGCACAGGGGTGCCATATTCATCCCAGGAAAGTGCTCTGAGGGGGTCCACGTGGTCACTAGTCATTGGGCTACTGGGTCCCCTCCCTTCTGGTGATGTATTTCCTGCAGTGTGTGGAATCTGGCGATCACTATTCTAGGCACTCTCAAGATGTCTAGACCCTTCCTCACTCATTAGGAGATTGGTAGCCCACCCTAGAGGTGTGGCTACCTGAGGGTTACACGCCCACAGGAAAAACAGTTTGGGTACTGTTTCCCCTCTCTGTCCCTACCGCCAACTTTTCTACATGAACAAAAGGCAGCCTGCCCGGGAGTGTTATCACCATTTGTCTACCAAAGATGGATTCCTCTTTGAAGCTCTCCTTTTGGGGTAACACCCTGAGTGGCCATCCTCTGAGAGGAGGTGACATCTCGCACTGCGGCAGCTGCCTTTGTCCTTATGCCTCCGTCATTCACACGTTTCCCAACACGGGCAGAAAGTGGTCTTTGTGCCAGAGCCCATGTGAGGTTACTGGACCAGATGGGGCACAGAGTGGCAACTTTCTAAAAGATGCAGAAATGTTATTGTGGCAATAAATTCGACTTGGGCATCAGATCAGGGTAAATGCCGCGATTAATTTGATACTTTACAGTACCCATTTAGGTTATCCCATTCAGGAGTTAGCTAGGCTGGGGGGGCAGCCAGTAACCCTGTGTTAGTCAATAAGGTTACTAATTTTCCTCAACACAGTGGCAGCTTTAAGGGTTTTGCTGCTATGACATATATAAAACTATATGTCTTGCTTAATAATATACAGCTCCCTGCTGTAGGGCCCTTCTTTTAGTCTTTAATAGAGACTTACATATATTGTTAAGTGACTTTGTCATTGCCATTAATGACAAAGGCCCAAAGTCAAACTTGCAGTGTGGCACTGCCTTTCCAGTCTGCAGTGGAAGGCTGGAATCCATGTTTTCACCTTGTCACACACAGGATGGAACAACCAGTGCTGCAGCCTTGTGTGGACACTCTACCTTGCATATCCTGGCTACCTGAGTACCATATTCTAGGGACTTATCAGTACTTGCTAAATGAGGGCGTCCAATTCAACATAACTTTTGTTAAGAGACTGAACACTGTCACTGAGGTCTGGACAGCGGGCCTCAGTGCACTGTCAAAGTAAAAAATACAGCAGCTTATAGTCCAAATGGGGGCACAAAGTTGGGGAAAACCTACGAAAAGCCAGTTTCCTTACAAATGTGATCTGAAGTCTCAGTGTGTGCGGCATCAAGGGGATCTCTATGATCACGTCCATGTTTCAGAGGAGATCTGCTGGGCCATGATTGGGTTAGTGGGAGGCCCCTCTCCCTTCCCCCACCCAGAGATTACAATGATGACTTATGCATTGTTTCTGGATTGTGGTGGCTACTTTTGAGAGGTGAAGATCCAAAGCTTCTGTTCTCTGGTGGAGGCCCTGCTCAACATCACCCTGTTGGAGTTTCGAGCCATCCACTTGAAAATGGAAGCCTTCCTCCATCAGAGGGAAGTTGGTTTAGGTGTTCACAGACCATAACATCACCATGTGGTACTGCAACAAGCGAGGAGGAGTTGTGGACCCTGAGTCAGGAGACCCTGTGCCTCTGGTCATGCCTGGAATGCCAGGGAATCTTCCTGGTGGAGCAGCATCTGGTGGAATCTTTGAACACCAGGTTGATGGAACTCAGCCGTTGACACCTTGTGGATCACAAATGGAGGTTACACTCTGAAGTAGCACAAGGTCTCCTCTGTGATTGAGTAGAAACTTGTTTAGATCTATTCACCGTTGTTGAACATGCAATATCAGCATTTCTGCACATTGGAGTTTCCAAGATAGCAATCACTTGGAGACTCATTCCACGTAGAGTTTAACTCAGGACTCCTGCATGTCTTTCCGGCAATACCTCTCCCCCAGAGTTCTCAAGAAGATGAGGTACTACTGGGCCCAGGTAGTGGCCCCTGATTAGGCATGGAGAGTATGGTATCCTGAACATGAGCATCTGTTCTCCAATCAGGCTGCTCCTTCGGGAGGACCGCCTGCTGCAGCAGCAGGGCAAAGGCCTGCATCTGAACCAGCATTCCCTCTACCTCCATGCTTGGAGACTAAGCTGCAGCAGTTGAGCGATTTTTGACCTCTCTCTCTCTCTCTCAGTGCAGTGGACGTCATTCTGGCAGCAAGGTGTCTGCTCACGAAATCTGTATACGCCTACTACTGGGAATAGTGCGTGCTGCCAAGCAGGTGGACCCACTTCCTGCTAAACTGTCAGATGGCATGTTTATGTTGCCCTTAGCCCAATAAGACTTTGCTTTGGGCACCATTACAGGGCACCTGTCAGCTACCTAGACCTTTTTACATTTGCCAAACCAGCCTTCCTGGTGTCAATCACCTGTTCTGATGAGTCCTCTGAAAGAGCAATAACACTTGTTTCCTCCTTCCCCTATTACTATGCCCCAGTGAGTCTTGAATTTATGTGCTTTCCATTGGAGGCTTTGCACAGATGTCCACTACAGTTGCTTACCCTCAAGACCGTCTTCCATAACATTAGCAGGGAAGGTTATTGAGCTTCAAGCCCTCTCTGTTCGCCCACCTTTCACTGCCTTCTACCCAGACAAGCTGGTTCTTAGGACTTGTGCCTCCTGTTTGTCAATTGTGGTGACTCCCTTTCATGTCTGGCAAAACATCACCCTCCCAAAGCAATTAACTTCACCTCACCTCTGGGAGGCTACATCATCTGTATCCAAAAAAGGCTCTCACCTTCTCCATTTATCGTACCAGAGAGCAGCATGTGGACGATAAGCTCTTTATTGGGTTCACTTGAGCAAAGAAAGGCAAGATGGTGCAGAAGAGGGCCAACTCTCCCTGGATTGTGCTATATATTAAGATCTGCTAATCATTCTCTAAGAAGCAGCGTCCAGAAGACTTAAGGGTTCATTCCACCAAAGCCTAGATTGTTACACTGTGTTAGCAAGTGGAGTGCCGGTCCTAGACCTTTGCCAGGTGACTACGTAGTTGTCACTCCATATGTCTGCGAAGCACTGCTGTCTGGACAGTCAGGTCAGTTGATAAGGGCTCTTTGCCTGCTCTGTCCTGGAGGACTTTTTGGTTTGAGTTAGTTCACATACCCTCCGCCTGGGAGGTATTGCTTTGGTATCTATACTATAGTGAGGAACCTCTAGTTAGATGTCTCTAGCAGAAGACCAAGTTACTTACCTTCAGTAACTACTTTTCTAGTAGAGGCTCTAACTACAGATTGCTCAGTGACACCCCCTTCCCCACAACCCCTATCCTCCCCATTATGTAAACTGGGTTATTTTTCACCTAAAAATATCAAATTTTAGGAATCTGCACAATGGCCACAGTCATTCTGATTTTTACTTCGTGTCTGCAGGCATGAGAGAGTCAAGAAAGCAATTGATGTCAAAGTGCATGGGTGGCACTTGTATAGGCCTGCATATGTCAGTTCGGTTGTGGAGCGAAGTCAACACAAAGCGAATGATGCCATCTGTCGCCACGCAGGGGTTACTGCTTTCAATTTTCTGCATCCTGTGATGCTTGGGGAATATTCTTGGGTGAAGAATCTGCAGTTAGAGAGAGTCCCTACCAGAAAAGGGGTCACCGAAGTTAACTAACTTGTTAGGCGCAGACTGCCTCACTGACATCAGGTTCTCTTTTTCCATGCCTTATGGATGTGGTCTGGAACTCTCTCTTGGGTTCTCACTGACTAAATTCTCAGTTTTCAACAGTGGCTATGTTAAATATCTCCTCAAAGAGCCTCTGACTGCGAGCCAGGTAGAGGGTGCTGGAAGATTTCCCTTTTGGGTCCACACAACTGTTTGTAGTGTCTCGGGTTGGGCACATCATCATAGCCAGTGACTTTTGTGCTTCCATACAACTTAAGACAATAAGGGAACAGGAGGCTGTTATTGTTGGCTAAGGCATGCAGGGACAACCATTGAGTGGACTCTTTTTAAAAAAAATAAAAAAAACAAAGTAAATAACCTTCCATGTGGCGATCTTTTAAGGAATCTTGCCAAAAACAAAAAAACAAAGTGCCTTATTAAAGATAAATCCTGTTCTTCATCCAAGAAGAGGTCACTTTCCGGCAATACCTCTCACCCAGCGATCTGAAGAGATGGTTTGAAGCCTCAAAACTGTTTACCGTTGTCAGTAGAACCTCTGTCACCTAAGAAATTGATGCTGGAGTTCCCCAGTCTTTTGACTGACTAAGTGCATTAGGGCAGCTTGGCAGTGCTGGATTTTACAAGACTGCCATTCAGCCCTCTGCGATACTCCCTAGGCTTTTCAGTGCTGCACATCCATTGGATTTGGCCTCAGCACTTAAGGCAAAGTCAAACCTGGCCAAGGCTATATCCCCTGTTCATTCGGGGGCCAACCCTGAAGTCAGTGATGGCTCCCCAATGGGGATGGCTCAGGCACTGGCCAAGAAGCTGATAGAAGCAAGTATGAATCCTGTGTCACTGGAAAAAGTAATGGCTAACTTCAGTGATTAACCAGTATGTGAACATCTCCAGAAGGAGCACATTGTTCACCTGTTTGTAGGTGATTTTAGGTTAAGGTTCAGGTGTCTTGGTTATGGAGGATAAGGACTATGGACCAAAGGGCAATAATGTTTTAGAAGCTGACTATCTCCTGCCTCCTTATAATAACAATGCTGTCATTAATCTGGATTTACAAAACACCGAGACCTAAATACTTCTTAAAGGGGGATATTTCCTACCCCTCTAGCCCTGCCTCGAAGGCAGTCTCATCTTTCACAGATTATAGGAAGACGGTGGAGCCTTGGAATTGACTTTGCCTTCTGCAGAGATGACGGAAATTCTGATGGAATTTTGCAGTTCCCCCAGTTTCTGCTGTGCCCTTGCTTCTGTTCAACAGTACTGTCCGTGACCTTATATTATCTACGTGGGAGAAACTGATTTCAGTCCCAACATTTTATATGTATATGGCCAAGCCTGCAGGCTGACACTTGGCAACCCTCACATTTTGTCCTCCCACCAGTGACCGGAGAGTCTGGGATCTGCTTTGAGGGAGACTTTCGAACCACTAAACACCTTAACTACTGCCCTTATGGGCATAGAATCCAAGAAACCCAAGAAACATGATGCTGTAAATTGTGAAGATTTTGTTACTGGGAGCTTGGCTTTATGCACAAATTATGCCACCTTTCTTTTGGGCTGCTAAGTCCATGCATTATGGGAACTGTCAAAGCAGTCATCAGCCTATTAGAGCGTATGAAGAAGCTGTTATCAGACCTGGTGATACCCTGCTCCTTGTCCCACAAATGCCAGCAAGAAAGCTTGGTCATGAGGTGATCCAAATATTTCTATTCTCAATGCCGAACCAGTTCATCTGGCAAGACAAGTTAAAAATGTTGTCCATGGGACATATCCTGTTGGTTTTGAACTCTGGGGATTACTTGGTTTACCAGGTTCTTCAGGACTCCTGTTTTCATCTTTAATCCACTCTGCCCACAGGTGCTACTTGGCATTCATGTTGGGGGTTCTAACATTTTCTGTCTCTGGTCCTTCCTTACTGACTAATGATGGGCTTGCACATCATGATGAAGATGCTGCCATTCACGTAGCTTTGATGCAGAGCTCAGCACTCTGTACTATACCTGGAAGACTGGCTGGTCAGGGCAGTGTTCCTGATGGTGGTCTACGAACATCTCTTGTGTATGGTGAGTCTTTATGTCCTGAGCTTTAGCAGAAGTGTCCAAAAGTCCCTCCTCTCTCTCTCTCTCTCTCTCTCTCTCCCCCTCTCTCACATAGGCTGACATTTATTGGCATCGTGCTCAATGCAACCCTTATGAAGGCCATCCCTCTTCCTCCTCCTCCTCCTCCTCCTCCTCGGATCTCAGATGTGTTATTGATTCTAGTGTTTCTGCGTGAAGCCCAGATCACGATCCTACAGGTATCCTCCCCGCTAGGGTAATGGGGTTTTGAATTCAGAGCAACACAAACTTCTGAATTTAATGTGCTGTAATCGTGATTCAAGGTCGCTGTCCCCACTGTATTGCCTCTCCAATGTGGTAGTGTTTTTTTTATTTCATTATTATTTTTAAGTACCACTCTACACTGTCAGCGGTGATTCCTAATCACCTCTAATGTCGGGAGAGGCTACCCTACCTAAGGAGCTGTGCTGTAGGGCGTGTGAAGAGACTGCCTGGGTAAATGAAGGGGAGGGGTTAGTTTGCTGGTATTGCCAAAAATAGGTCTCCATGTGAACTTTCTTAGTAATGCAGTCGTTTAAGATGGTTCATTGCTTATTTATGACATAAAACCCCTACACATGCAGTGGAATATGTATTCAGTCTCTTATATTTTCAGAGTTCGAATGCTTGCCTGACTAGACACTGCCAGCACCTAATGTGTCCCCATCAAACAGATTTTTGGGTTAATGAACCCATGGTGTGGTTACTGTGTATTTTCTAGAGTACCAGCTTTGTTTTCTATTTCATGTTTTTCTCGGAAGAGGAATTTGCCATAAACATGTGTTCTGCTTTTGATATTACAGGCCCGATGTGATGCATCTTCTTTTGAAAGTGTTCGGTGTACTTTTTGTGTTGATTCTGGAATCTGGTACTATGAAGTTACAGTTATTACCTCTGGCGTAATGCAAATTGGTTGGGCGACGAAAGACAGCAAATTTCTTAATCATGTAAGTACATTTTTTGTGAAATATTATCATTTAACATATTCAGTCATTGCTTTGTAATTGCTTAGCTTGAAGATCAAACTACCGCTCGATCCCACCAGCACACAAACTGAGCATGGAACAAAAACAGGCCTGCTCTCAGCCTTGCTTACTTTGAGTTTCAGAAATATGCACTTTAATGTTGTACAGTCAATTATGTTGCTATTAGTCAAACATTAATTGTGAAGCTTGTTTAATTCTGTTTGGCAATTTTACAAGATGTTTCAAGAGGTCTTAATCTTTAAAGACATTCTTTCACAAATGGAGTTGGCTCTTTGGACAAGTTGGCACTTGAGCATACTGTGACAGGTAGCATTACCTTCCACCCTTAGTCAAGCAACCACTCTCTTCCTTTGAATAGTAAATATTTTTCAAATCTTCATTTATCGTGGCAAAGTCACAGCTGGTGCACTATGTGTATCTATTTCTCTAAACTGCAGATTGACTGGCTTAATTCAGCATAGTACAAAATTCAACTCTGACTGAAGAAGCATTCTCATTTTGCAGACAAGAACAAATCTTCTGTGCATCCTGCAAGCATGGCAAGAGTGAGATTCTAGGATGTGGCAGCCGATTTCTTAATCTGTGGGTAGATACCTTCAAACTTCATACAGCCACTTCGAGAAGGGGCCTGGCTTTGACCAGAAGAGTCTGCACTTCTCAATACGTCTTACCAGCAAACAGTTTGTGGTGTTTCCAGACTCACCCCGAGTATGTCTAGGGTTGCACATATGAATAGTAGGCTTGAGAAGTATTACCAAATCATAGGTTTTCTGATCCTTTAGCTGTTGTGTCTATTAAACATGCGTCTCGCAATGGCTGAACCTTTGTTGCCATTTTCTTGTCAGACTAAAATTTCAGTGACCTAGATGAGATCAGTATGGTTTGCCTCGTTGTAAGATGTGGCTAAACCAATAATTCTAGAGGAAGGGGTTCCCGGGGGTCTATAGTCACATTCTCTAAGGTGTTTTGTAAATGTATGGTTGGTTTTGTAAATGTATGATTTAATTTTGTAGCAAAATTAATGATACGCTGTTTGAAAATACCTTGGTTAATGGATCAGGACACTGGCTGTTCCAACCGCAGTATGTCTTTCCTCTTTAAAAGGAAGACCATCAAAAATCTTTAAAGGGTGTTACTCTAAAACATTCAGTTTTGCAATAAAAGGATTAGATCCCAGCAAAAGCACGGAAAGGTTAAGCCACACTTTCTTTAAAACGTACAAAATTGAATTAAGAAAATTCTAATCTTGTGAGGTTTTGAAAGGAAATTGAGAAGTGTCTCAAACAAGGCAAAACATGGAGGAAATGTGTGAAGTAAGATATGAATGAAATCAAATTTACAATAATAAAAACACGGGAAACCCTAAAAAATACAACAATTCAGAATGTTCTTATGGAATTTGTTACATTATGTGTGCTTTGTGTGAGTGCCCCATCAGCATTAAGTGGATAGGAGTCATTTGAGACGTTTGTAATCAGTGGTAAATGTCCAAGGTGTCTTTAAGAAACATGTCCCACATCATGTACTAATGGAGAAATCTGAAGTCTTCCCCGTTATCAAAATGGAAGTACTACTTTAGTGTTGAATTTATAGATCTCCGGTTTGCCAAATAGTACCTAGAGGTTCCTGTATTGCTTTGAAAGCTATGCAATTAAACATTTATTCATGGTCTGTGTGCGGGTGGCAATATTGCTTGTGTGCCAAACGTTACAAATAAAAACATTTATTTTGCCCTTTTTTCTTTATAGGAAGGTTACGGTATTGGAGATGATGAATACTCCTGTGCGTATGATGGCTGCCGGCAGCTCATTTGGTATAATGCAAGAAGTAAGCCTCATTCACATCCATGCTGGAAGGAAGGTAGATATGTACTTTTTTTCCTTTCTCTTAATCTTCAAACTATTGTAGTTCCTTTTATGAGGTTTTCATTAACCCAACTACAAAATAATTGAAACAACAAATTAAACACCCTCGTGTTTTCGTCTGAGCAGTTCACAAACTCATTGAAATAGAGTGCCTATCACAACATTTGCTGGGGCCCAGACCCGTAGGCAGACACTAATGGAACTCCTGCTCTGGGTAAGTGTTCCTCCGGACTACGATATAGTAGTAAGGGCTTGCCCTGGGGCGGTTGTACTCAATCCTATAGGAAAACACAAATCTTTCTAACTTCTTATAATTTAAAATCGCCACCAAGAGTTGCAAGTGAGTCTTTTTTTTAATCTAATTGTGGGCGTAATTCTGAATTGGTGAAGCTGATCTAGAATTTCCCTAAAAGAAATACATGATACGTTTTACTTACAGGCGATTGGACATCTTTAAATCCTCCGGAGTGAGGGAGGAAATGCAGTTGCAGCCTCACACTCTTTGTAGCTTCCTGACATGGTGCTCCTTACTAAATTGCATCATTTAACCTGTAACTCAGACTTAAAAATGCACTTAATAGATACTCCTTGGCCCTATCATGTTCCATTCTCCATTATGGGAAGTTGCTCCCCTAAGACAAGACACAAGCATACACTGAGATACAACGCCATACTGTAAGGCAATTGTGTGTAATACAGCTGCTTGTAAAATATAATTATATAGTTTAGTCTAGATGAGCATCCCAGCTTCCAATCGTGTTTGTGGCAACCAGCCTTGCTCCATATGTGCTTCAGGACATTTTTCCTTCTAGTTAGCTTTCTCACAGCATAAAAACTGCTCACTACTGTGATTAGCATGCTCCGATGCCCCCCCCTACTGCAGCTGCCCAGGGCGACCACCTTATGGTTCCAAGTGGCATTATACTCAACTTTTACTTAACTCTTGTTGTCTCTTTGTCACTCAGAACTTTTCCAGGAAAAACATCCCTGTCATTTACTGTTACTTTCTCCATCTACATTTCTTTTATCCCTTGACGTCTGGTCACATGGACTGGAAGGAGAGGCTCTCTATCTGAATACTGCAAAGATGCAGTCAGGCTTGTGCCTGTTCCTCAAGTGCTGCTATTCCCAGTGGGAAGCAAGAGAGACTCTAGAGCACTCAATTCTAAGAATACATGCATTGGTTGTTGCAGGTGTCATTATTCACATTCATCAGCCATAGACTGATAATATTAGTAATTTACAATGTATATAGTTTTTGCTATTTCGCAAATATGGTGTAACATAAGGTCATATAATTGGAGCAGCAATGCAATAATTCCCTATATGAAGGGGACGACTGTTAGGTGTGAATTCCTACAGTTTCTTTGGCCTTCTCTCTGTTTATGTCTACCCATTTCGATCTGCCCTTCTTCAGGGTCACTAGGACTTGCTTCTTCCAGTTTTTATCCACTGCTTCTCCCCCCAAAATACTTGTGATATCTTCTTTTGTAGCCACCTGTTACTTCATTATGGAGACCCCTTGATTATTGGTGTCCCTTGCATATTACAGCCATAATGATGCCCCCCCTTGACCTAATGGTGGCCCTTGTTTACAGTCCCTGTCATAGGGCGAGTGCAAAAACTAATTATAACATGCATTTTGAAAAGCAGCAGTTCATGAATTGAGAACATCTCTGAAACAGACTGTCTGGGTTCCATAACAATTAAGTTTACCAAAACTAAATGTTAAGTGATTTATGAAAGCTAACCTTATTAAATTGCCCTCAAGTAATAGTGAATGTAACATCTTGATATGCAATAATACCCAAAGAGGAGGTTTAGAAAGGATTTTAAAATCTAGTTTATTTATTCTCTGACCTCCAAAAAATGTTTGCCCTGGGCATCTAGTTTGTTTCCTGCTACAGCCTTGAGTGAGTCAAGAGTGTAGGAGGCAGTTCCCACAGGTACCCAGTCTGAGTGGAATGAGGGTGGGATAGCGGTTGTGACCTGCTCAGATCTGCTTGCTGAGGCCAAGTCTGATATAACTTTCAGAACTGCAGTCAAGACCTCAAGGGTTTTACATGGATGTTCTACTGAGCCTTCTACGTTATAGCTTACACTTGAGAACAAAATAGTGAGGAAAATACCTTCATGGTGATTCCAGAACTAGTTATGGCTGTTCTTTCTTCTCATTACCTGCAATACCATTCAGTTGTGCTGTTAAGCATCCACTGTACCACAATATTACATTGCAGAAATAACCCTGTTGGGACAACTAGTGTTGCATTTGTGGTTGGTGGGGCATGTGTAGGAGGGAGGGGCAAGTGCAGGTGGTTCTCTGAGCAAAATGGTAAGTGCTGGCTATCGTTCTAAGAAGCTGTTTCTGGTCCTGCCTACAGTGGTAGCATTTCCAACTTGTTGAAAGAAGAGAATCAGACCTTAAGAATGCTAGCATCATGAATTTGAATTTAAATATTCATAATTAGCCATCTTTTTTATTTTTGTAGGTGATACCATAGGATTTCTGTTAGACCTGCAGAAAAAGCAAATGGTTTTTTACTTGAATGGAAACCACCTTCCTCCGGAGAAGCAAGTCTTTTCATCAGCTATGTGAGTAATATGTTTGAGCAGAAATAGAATTCTCTAAGCACTGTTCTTACTAAAATGTTAGGCTTTAATCAAAGCTCTTCTGCTATTTAGTTAGTCTGATGAAATTGCTTCTAATGCAGTGTGAAGTAAACTTTGCAGCATTTTTCCTTCTGATATTTATCTTCCTGTAGATTCCCTATCTTATGAATATCCACCAAGAGCTCCTTTTCCCCAGCAATATCTCTCCAGCATCCTCAGGTGTGGCTTTCTGCAGCTTCAGCAGCAACCCCAGTTGCCAATCAAGATTGTGGTGACAAACAAAATGCACCAACTGGTGTGTTAGCATCAATTTATTTTCCCTCTGCTCATTGACATGGGTCCAGAGCTCTTCACTGAACTTCACCATTGAATTTCCCCAGCTTTCAACATCTGGGACAAATGTCTCCTGACGTCTGGGTTCAACAAGGTTAGCTGCCAGTGATGTCTGGCTGCCAAACAGGACCCCTGGTCCTGTGACTCCTTTTCCTTGATGCACCCAAATGCCATCATAGAGTGGGAGGTCAAGGCCAGCAGGTATATGTCAAAGAGCATCCTCTCAGGTAAGTCTCCTCAGTAATGATCTCCCAAGTTGCCTTCCCACCAAAAAAAACACTTTAAGAAGTCCTCTTCTCCCTCGAGCAAATGGTCCTGCCCCCTAAACAGTTTGGAATCCCTAACATTCCTAATGCTGATCTCTTTCCCATCACTGGAGCCTATTCCAGCATTAAAAATGTTATGAGTGAATTTCAGACTTCATCAGCCTACAATATGCAGATTGAGGCCTCCCTTTACGCCATGCTGAATACCTTGAAGGTGAGGGTGTGTCCTAGCAAGATGGGCAAATAGACTCTTTTCTCGGAGCTCCAGCTGGAGCGATTACAATTCTGCCACAATCCTTCCTTGATCCTGCTGCATTTGAATCGCCCTGTCCCCCCAGCGGCATCCTGAAAGCCCACACAACATGACTGCTTAAACTTAAGCTGTTAGTTCACTCCTGTGCCATCCTCTAGCAGATGGCTGAATGCGACCACGAGGAAGGAAGTGGGTGCCATTTTGCATCGGAGCCCAGCTCTTTTCTGGGCCATTGCTGGGCGACTCTCCAGACTGCCATGTGCCTGGCAGAGACATGTTCCAAGTGCCTAGGGCGCCTTACTAGAAGGCCAGGAAATTTGTCCTCGGGGTTTTTGCATCAAGACATCCTATAGAGAACGACATTGATAAATGTGAAAAACAATTTAAAAAACTTGGAAGCGTCACTTTCTTCTTATCCCCAACAACTCCCTATATGGCATGCAACCAGGGCTGAGCTCCAGGAGGACTGGCACAGACTTGAAAAGCACAATTACACTGCCCATCACCAGAGACTCCATTTGGAGGCTGATAAAACGGGTGTGTTATTGGCCCAGTTGATCCATCAGGAAGCCCTCCGTTCCCCTATACTGACCCTCTACAATAACACAGGCACTATGGTCTGTTTGCAACAGGCCATTCATGGTGTGTTTCAGACCCATCTAGATATACGTATGCTAAACAGCTTATCCCCTCCCCTGGCGCATTACAAGGGTTCCTAGTGGACAGTCCATTACCCTAGTCTTTCACCGGAGGCCAGGGAATTCCTAGATAGCCCGCTCTCCAAAGAAGAGATACTTGCCTCAAAATTGCAAAGACTCCAGGTAGTGATGGCTTACCCTCAGAATTTTCTCACAAAATATGCACTTAATGTAGCAGATAAGCTCTTGGATGTATATGAAGAAGCCCTTTTTCATTGGAGCCTTGCCGGCCTTCATGCGCAAGGCACTCATTGTAATTGTGCCCAAGCCGGGTAGGGACCCAGCGGCCTATCAACCGATCTTGCTCCTAAATATTGATGTAAAACTTCTCAACAGCATGATGACAGCACACCTGCTCCCACACTTGGCTGGTTTAATCCACACAAACCAGTCGGACTTCATTGCCAAGCAGAACACCCTTCACAGCTTTTGACATCTTGCTCATGTCTTCCATGCCCCACAACTCCAAGACGATGCCTATGCCATAGCTCTCTTGGATGTTGAGCAGGCATTTGATTCCTTACGCTGGACCTAGCTATGGCAGGTATTGCATGCAGTCTGCATGGGCCCTAAACATATCCAGTGGGTCTGTCTTATTTATTTGGACCCTTGTACTGTGGGTACACTTTGGACGGGTCGGGGTGTCTCTGGTTCCTTCCAACTGTCTAGGGGCATCAGGCAGGGATATCCTCTCTCTACGCCCCCCTCTTGTTTGCCGTTATCCTGGTGCACCTGTCTGTCTAAAGCACTGCAATTTTTGAAAGATGTTTCATCCAATAGCCCTTCAGATCTCTTCTATGCTAGGGTCAAGGGAATTGTTCATTTTCCTCCTACCTTATGCACAGCTACAGATAAGACAATTGCAACAGTGTCTGGAAGATCAGAGATGTCCATTGTCTGGCAGCTGTGAGGCCAAGCTAACTGTCTCAAAAACTGTCCTTGTTGCTATTAGCAATACCTTCTAAAAGGTGTCCCATTTCATAAAAATATGCCTTTTAAAAATACAGTGATTAATGCCTCCCACCTGGGTTGGGGAGTGTGCATGAGTCGCCTGAAAAGAAGTATCGCCACATTGTTCTCCTAGAGCAGACTTCATTTTGTCTGGCTCTTAAGTCTTTCCTTCCAGCTGTCAAATTGAATTCCCAGTTCCAGCACAAAAATGAATACTATGTATTATGTCAACTAACATAGGGGGAACTATATCCAGAATTCTGTATTTAGGCTCAAGCTGTCTAAGAATTGCTAATTGCCAGGTAGCTCCACGTTACAGGAGTTGTGTCCCTAGAGCTCAAAACTCAGAGCACACTCCCTTAACAGGATCCCTTGAAGAAAACCACAAATGTGTATTAAATAGAGAAGTGCTCTGTGAGGTCTTCTGTGAATGACCATTTCCCCAGATAGATCTGTTCACATAGAAAACAAAATATGCCCAAACAATACCCCTCGGTTTTACCAACCTGGCACATTGTAGATGCCCTTTTGGTAAGCTGGTTAAAGAATTTTTTTTTACACATTTTTACCGATTCATCTGATTGCAAACGTCATCACAAAACTGGTAAGAGACAAAGCTCAGATGATTCTTATAGCCACAGAATGGCTGCATTGATAGTTCACTGACCTTCTGTCTCTCTCGGACTGCAAAAGAGGCTATTGAGCAGAGCTGATCTTTTCAAATTGAACACCCATTTCTTCTGCAGAAACGTATGGTCATTCCTGTGGAAGCTATGAGCACCACCCAAGGGGTCTTTATACCTTTAAATTGAAAATATTCTACATCCAGGGCATTCAGAAGTATATTTACGCCACCAAATGCTCTGAAGAGGCAGTACTACCTTATCTCTCTTATATAGGTCCATCTTGTAGCCATTACTAAGTTTTGAAAACGCCCTTCACAAACCAATTTTTAGAGAGTCCCTGTGATAAAGGATTTTCTAGAGTGAATTAAAAATGTCTGCAACTGTTGTTTTGAATTGAGCCAATTCATAAACCACCTTGCAACATTTCTTTTGGAGAAAAAAAAGGTTTTACAGGGTTACTAATATTTATTCAGTTTGCCTTAACAAATCATACAATGTCTTCCACAAAAATAAAGTTGATGTACTTACTTCAGTTTCCTCACAAATGTAGTGTCAGATCTTGTCAAACACATTATTTCCCTACCTTTTTCCAAAACCCTTTCTTCAGCAGAGAGCGCTTATGTTCTTCAGATGTTAAAAGGGTTTCAAAGGTCTACCTAGATAAAAGTACTTAGATAGTAGTTAGTCTAATCTTCTTTTTGTTAATTAAGGGCCCACTTCTACAGGTTTGACAACAGCTCATTTCTAGATGGATAGTGTTATGTATGTGTTTATATATTTGTTTGTTATATTAATGTTACCAACACTTTTCTGGTAAGGTCAGAGCCTATTTATTCTGCATGGGATAAAGTGATTACTGCTGACTTTATCAATTTCTTGAACGTGTAAATCAGCCACTTGGAGGTCTGTGCACAAGTTTACAAAGACATTGTTTTGCATGCCAGGTGCTCAAGTGGACTAAGCTTTCTTGTGTAATTCCAAAGAATTTCCTTGTAGGCGAGAACTGCTATAAGAAGCGGATCTGCAACACCACCAAAAGTCTAAGGGCCAGGTGTATCAAAGGTTTTTACCATTCTATGTCTATGGGAAATTGTGTTCTTACATACGGCCCTAAATCCCCTACTTTTCTCTAATTTGTAAGCATAGAATAAGCCCAGTACCGTTCAGGCTAAGCTAGAAAAGTGGCAAAGCCTTTTGTGATTTTTAGCAGTCTTCTACCACAGGATTATCCATGTCTATCTAATAACTTGCAAAGCCTTTTTTCTTTCGAGGCACAGTATCGCAGCTTTGTATTGATTAAATACTATTCAAGCAAACCTCAGATCAGGAAAGGCAGATCCTGACGTGCTGTGCTTCTCTGACGAGCTCTAAAATAATGCAATAAAGCAACTTTAATTGCCAGTAAAAGCAAACTTTGATCTCTGTTCACTTTTCAAGCTGATTCACCGTGTTTTATTTTATGTGCTGACGCAGTTTTAGTTGAGCTACCCTTCACAAAAATAGAAATAAAGGTCAAATGTTAGTCTAGATCCATTTCACTAAGGCCTTGACTGTAGGGGATTGTGCTACATTTGATTCATGTTAATGTCCTAATTAAATAAATATTTCTATTTTTACAGATCTGGATTTTTTGCTGCCGCTAGTTTCATGTCCTATCAGCAGTGTGAGTTTAATTTTGGAGCAAAACCATTCAAGCATCCACCTTCAATAAAATTCAACACATTCAACAGCCATGCCTTTCTTACACCTGATGAAAAAATAATTTTGCCACGGTATGCATATGGTTTGTGGGAACTTGAAAGTAGCTATTCTGTACGGCTCTTAACAATATATCCATGTATGACTGTTTGCAGTATGAAACACACTGTTGGGGGGCCAGGGTTAGCTGTGTGTGGGAAGTGCTTTGATGAAAGAAGAGTGGGGGGATCGGGGGAGGAGTATAGCGAGATCTTCCCAACTCATGCTGATGTTTTCCACTTTCATTTAGCACTAGCTGCAAAGACGTTTTTGAGTTGAAACCTGTGTAGTTAAGAATTAGCTGCATTTATTTCTGAATACGTACATTCTACAAAATAAAACCCAAAACCTGCCTTCACTGATAACGTTTTTCTCTGAGATTGAGGCAAGAAACAGAAAAGGTGCTTCTCTGTGGTCAGCTGTCAAAGCAAGGATTTGAAGATAACAATTATGCACTTTTGAAATGTACACATGCAAACCTTAGAAAAGCACAAGAGACATCTAAGTTGGCAGAACATAGGTCTCCGGCATCAAAATGTAATGCTCCTGTGGAGGGTTGAGCTAGGACGGGGTAGAGGTCATCCTTACCTCCCACACCAAGGGCAAAGTAAACAATCTGCAAAAACTGCAGTCACTTATGCTGTCCATCTCCAAATCGGTTCCCCTCTGGGAAGTGGCTTTGGGTTTCCCTTGAACATTGTAACACTCCTGGACCTCAGGACCCCTAGCACACTAGTAATGCAAAGGATAACTGAAAATGGAATTTTTAAAACGTTTCTACCCTGTCTAACTAGAAATTCTTAATGAGTGCTGTATGAAAACATAATATTGTATATGAGTCTACTCAGATTTTTCTATGTTTGTTTAATTTTCAAAGAGTATAGAGTTGACAACGGGCAGTTTCTCATCATCTGTTTGTTCTTATACAAAATGTAAATAGTATAACCTGTTAGTTGTGTTGTATTTCACCAAACACTGATGAACTCCATCCACTCTGGAGCACCCTTGGATCCGTGCCCTCATCATACCTTCAGTCTGGCCAGCGCCACCATAGCACCGGAGCTCTGCCAAACTATCAACCGATCCTTTGAGACCACCACCTTGCCCTCAAACTGGAAGCACGCTGAAATGAACACTCTACTCAAGAAACCCACTGCCGACCCTAGGGAGCTGAAGAACTACAGACCCATCTCTCTGCTCCCTTTCCCAGCCAAGGTAACAGAGAAGGCCGTCAACCAGCAACTCACCGAATTCCTCAAGACACACGGTATCCTGGACCCATCCCAATCCGGATTCAAAAGCAACCACAACACTGAAACCGCACTCTTAGCAGTCACCGACAACATACGCATTATACTGGACCGCGGAGGCACAGCCGCACTCATCCTCTTCGACCTCACTTCTGCATTTGACACAGTCTCCCACTCCACCCTCCACAACAGACTACACAATGCCGGCATCCGAGATAAAGCACTGGATTGGATCAGGACCTTCCTTACCGGCAGAACAGTGTCTCAGACTACCGCCGTTCACTTCAATTCCTCAAGGACACATGCTGAAGAGTGCCCCAAGGATCGTCACTCAGCCTGACGCTTTTCAACATCTACATGGCCCCACTTGCCAAAATCATCAAACAACATGGGCTAAACATAGTCTCCTATGCCGATGACACTCAACTGATCCTCTCCCTGTCTGAGGACTGCAAAGGCCAAGACAAATGTCCACAACAGGATGAGAGCAGTCGCTGTCTGGATGGAGGCCAGCTGCTCAAACTCAACACGGACAAGATTGAGATCCTCGTAATTGGCTCTACCCCTTCTGCCTGGAACGATTCCTGGTGGCCACTGCTCTGGGAAATGCCCCTGCCCCACAGACCATGCATGCAACCTGGGCATCATTCTGGACTCCTCGCTCTCCATGACCCGCCAAGTCAACGCTATCTCTTCATCATGCTTTCACACCCTCCGACTCCTGCAGAAGATTTTCAAGTGGATTCCCTTTGACACGAGAAAGACAGTCACCCAAGCACTTGTCACCAGCAAGCTGGACTACGGCAATGTACTCTATGCCGGCATCATCAAGAAACTTCAATCAAAACTAGAGTCCAGAATGCAGCAGCCAGACTCATCCTGGACATCCCAGACAGCCATCCGCATCTCCTCCCACCTCAGAGACCTACAGTGGCTCCCAGTCAACAAGCGCATCACATACAGACTCCTGATCCACACCTACAAGGCACTGCACAACATAGGACCGGCATACATCAACCACCCCCTCTCCTTCTACGTACCCAACAGATATCACCGCTTCTTCCTGCTCGCCCTTTCAGCCGTCCCCAAGATCCGGAAAAGCACAGCAGGAGGAAGATCCTTCTCCTACTTGGCAGCCTGGACATGGAACACAATACCTCTCAAGCTCGGGTAGATCACATTACTGTAGCAATTCAGGAAGGACCTCAAGACCTGGCTCTTCGACTGAGCAGCACACCCACAAACAGTACCTTGAGACCCTTTGGGTGATTAGCCACATTTCACAAATCTATTATTGTTTGATAGATCATTTTTATTTATAATTAATGTTATGAATTGATTGGCAAAATTCAGCTCTGAATAGATGATAGGCTGAGTTGATTTTACCACAATTTGCACGTACAGCCTGCAGATCTGTTACACAAAATCTAGTGTGTGCGCACAGGCCTAGGCTTGTCTATGATAATGCAAGGTACAGGACCTGTCCTATGACCTGAAGGGGTTCACCGAGCATGCCCTTAAAGTATGCCCTGGGCTATTGTGCATGGCCTGGGTACACAGTTTTAAGCAATGTTGGCAGCAAATAGTGTGTTTTTAATCTATATTGTTTTTTATTTCTGCTATAGTATGGTCTAGTAACCCCACATTTGTAAAGCCCAGCTGTGATGCGAAATGCAAAACCTTTCACTAAAATCTCACATACATGTCAAGGGTGTGTGTTTGTGGTTGTGTGCACAAATGTGTGTATGGTGCATGTATAGCACATATACAGATACAGTACTTGCACTCTGTGTGCTCTCGGAATACTGGGGCCAGTGAAATCCATTGTGGATGTTTAAGAAGGTGCACAGATGGATATACTATTGTTGGTGCCATGAGACCCTCTCAGTAATATGGATTTTGTCATAAGGGCAGTGACAGGTGTACCAAATGTAAGGCCCGGGGCAGTAGTTGTGACATTTAGAAATCTGTAACACCCCAGACTAATAGTGGCATAAAAGAAAGACCACTGAATGCATATAGCTTATTCATTGCCTTATGACCAGCATTGTTCCTACTTAATTTGTAGTTTGATCTCGCCCAACCTCCCCCTTCTCGTATGTGTTCAGGGTTCAACTAGCATATGGACCATGATAAGTCCCCAACTGAGACACTGAGTCCTTATTCTAACTTACCATGGTCCATACGCTATTTGAATCCTTAACTTCCAAGAATATACACATGCTACGGATGGCTGATTAGGATAAAATATATCCACTACTAGATCTTCAGCACACATTTTTAGATTGTTTAATTTTGAAGATGTTTTCTTTGCCTAATTTTCGACCATAGCTGAATTTTCAACATTTGTCATTGTACGTTGCCTACCTTCTATACAAAGATTCTTGCCCAAACTCAGAACTTTGACTGAAAGCGATTTCTGGATACAGTCATCCTTTTGTCTTTTCTTGAGGAGCATCACATTTTTCACTACCAGCGTGTATGACGGGTTTCTTGGTTTGTAGGTATTACCATTTTGACCATTATATGACTCTAGATTCGATAGTTTTTTTAAAAGTCACGGATGTGACAAAACACTTGTCAGCTGTTTTGTAACAAATTTGTAGCTTTGGAAGAACTGATCTCGCTACATACCAATAAAAGATTCAGACTCCATCTGGTTTCTACGCATCTTTACTATTTGGATCCTAAAACTTATATTTGGAATTTGTGTTCAGAGTGTGTCTGGTATCTTTCTGACCATAAAGTCTCAGTGGATCCATAAGGCGCCACTGATTTCTATGCCTTTGTTAGTAGGGCTAGAATATCGTCACCCACCTTGTTGACGGATGTTTTGCTATATCGAACTTTACTCACTACTATTATGGTTTGTACGATAGGAGGTGCGATAATTACACCACTACTACCTTCTCAGGTTAGCTAATTTATCTGTTCCTCAAGTATGTAAGTAGTTGGTAGTTATAGGCAGATCCTTGATCTGCAGACTTATTGCTTTCTAAAGGCAGTGTGACCTTGATGATGAAACGGAATTTGTTTCTGTGCAAGACTATTGATAAAATAGCCTAGTTACTTGTTTGTGCCTTACGTTTCTAAAGGGTGTTGAAGTTAGCTTGTTTGAAGAGGCATCTGTCTACATGTTGAAATAACTTTAGGTATGTTGCTGGCTATCTTTTGACTGTAGCATGAGTGTGTTAACTTGGTCGAGGAAATATGATGTCTTTCCAAGGCCCAGATAAAGGGATAGTATTATGATAGATTGAATTATCTTAACCATGTTTTGCTACTGGACACATTTAAACACTCAGAAGCCTCATCAAAATAACGTACTTTTTTTCCATAGCATTCACTTGGTCTATTAGTCCTCTAAAGTAACCCAATAACTGTCAAAGCGCCCAGTGTATTTTGTGAAGAGCAAGATGACTGGTGAGTTAGGCTGTTGCTGATGAAATACATGCATGACTCACAGGTCATCAATAATTTCAGCACCTTGGATTTATCAAATCTTTAAAGTGGCAAAACTGCTGTATTACACATAACACAAAAACAAATTATTATTATTATTAGTATTTTTACGGCTCCCTTTTAAAATTACAACAGCGTTCATAGAGCATTAGGACAACTGCATTTTTTCTGGCACAAAATAAAACCTGAGGAAGGGGCCTAGAGTGTCCAGTGCAGCTTTAACTTTTGCCAAAACCTGCCCTGAGCAAGCAGGGCTGTGGAAGGTGCGACAACATGCAGGCATGCTAAAATAACTCTAGTCAGAACATGTGTTACAGTTCATAGAACTATTTATTTCACACACTGGAAAATTGTGCATTACAAGACAAGTTTCAGTTACAGTGCGTTCAAGGTAAGGTTCGGATTTGTACTTTTAATGTTAAAGTGCACTTGGTAAACGCTTGTCAATATTTTCCCATGTGAATTCACTCAGAAGTAGGGTGGGTTCAGTTTGATGTTGTAGTTCTTCGTTTGGAAAATGGAGCACATTTCTGTCATGCATCCGTTCTAGTTGGATTTAGCACTCTGTATCATGGCATAAAGGGTCATAACCTGTTGTTGTATTTCTTTTTCAGGCATCGACGACTTGCTCTTTTGAAACAAGTTAGCATCCGAGAGAATTGCTGCACACTTTGCTGCGACGAGATGGCAGACACAGAGCTCCGGCCATGTGGGCATAGGTAATGGTGAACATTTCTCATAAACAAACTTTCGGTTTGAGGGTTTTTTTGTTTGTTTTTTTTCTACTGATTACCATCCATGGCAGACACGACTTCAAGCTGGATTATTGCATGTTTGGGTATAAATCCCAGAGGGGTGCCATGGCTGCTTTTTAATCTGCCATCTTTGCGACTGAATTTTGTGTTCCACTGGGCTGTGTCATTTACCAGCTTCTTTTTAACAGTTATCAAAAAAGCTTCAGATTCATGTCTGTTGATTCGTATCATTTTGAAGCAGGCACTTGACAAGGTAGTGCTCAAAATGCCACCCATCTTGCTGTCCTTGCAGGTACCACCTTTGCCCAGTACAGGATTGAAACTAATTACTGATTGGTCAGCTCTTTGAAAAATACAATTGCACCGAATTGAAGATAATTCTCCTTTTCTCAGATAGTTCTTAATTAACACTCTGAGGCTGTCAACACTGAGGAAACTACTCCAATTGCATTGTAATGTGTTGTAAATCCTGGGGTGCTACTTGTTTCTGGTGTCTCTAAACACTATGATAAGCACGGTAGTCCAGTCCGATTTCTAACAAAAAACAAAAACTGTTCAGACTCCAACTGTTTACTATTGGAGAAAGAGTTGGTTAACTGTATCATTGTATCCAAGGTTGAGTACTACAATATTCCTTCTCAATTTGTCGCCCCCTCTTCCTCCTCTCCACCCCCCCAACAACACTGCACCAGAGGTTGTAGAATCTGGTCAGAAGACCACTTTCTGAGCGCCTCCGGAAAAGACCATCGTCCCTGTTTTTTACTTGCCTGGCTGCCACTGAGCTTCTGAGTGATTTCTGTTTAACAAGCTTGTATGCCGGGTTGGGAATTGAATGACTTAATGCATGATCGATTACTTAAAATAATTACATGTAAACAACAGAACACAACATTTTCCTAAGTGCAGATGTAGAAAATATTAAAACCATGTTCAAAAAATGCTATCAGCTATACTTGTGATAAAGAAATGCCATTATAAACTACATTAAAATTCTTGGAAGAAATAGCCTCGTGGCCGAGCAGCGTGCTTATTATCTCTTCTTAACTTACATCCGGATTGCTCTGCATAAAAAGATGATTAGGTAAAAGAGCTAAAAATTACAGCAGAAGGCAACAAAATGCAGAGTGCTCATAGTGCAGCATGTCTAGCAGCAAGGGCCAGACTGTTTGCACATGTCCCTCAAGATGTTCGGGGTGTTTAGTCTCTGAAAAAGTGCATGGGGACGTGCTGGAACTTAACAGGTGCCACCCTGTTGTGATGTCAAGAAGTGCTGATTGAATAGCATCTGTATATTTCCCTTGCTAAGGTTGCTGGAGTGTTATTTTTGAAAACACAGTTCAGAGACTTTTCTGCAGGTTCATATTCCATTGGCCTGGAATAAGGGGACTGACAGTCGATGGCGGTCTCTAGCAAGTTTAGGGCAACACACAACAGGTGGAGCCAAGATTCTGTATGGAAGTTGCAAAGTCTGCAGGATATTGCCTCATCCCACCTCACCCAGGAGGGTTTGAAATCCATAATTGGTAGGGTGAGGAGCCTCATAAATTGATAATTGAAAAATGATTAAAAGATTATTTTCCTGCGTGTCTGTGCTGTGAAGGTTTGGTGAAAGTAGGGCTAAGCTTTCCCTGGAGTGTAGGCAGCATCTAGTGCCTCGCGGGTGGAGACTTTCAGTATATAGATCAAATGAGGCTTTCTTGACCTGTACGTTCACTGCTCTTTTCCAGCCTGAGAATGATATATCTGGACAATGTAGGTTGGCAGCCTCAATTTTCAAGCTACTGATTCTCTTTTAAATACGCTGGACATGGGGAGTCCTCCTCCTCAAAGATTGTTTTAAGTTGTGCTTTAATTATGTTCTCAGGGGCCCACAAGGGCCTGATGTACTATTTTGATAGATCCCCTTGGCATCCAGGGTCTTATCTGTCGGGGTCCAGTAATAGTCTCAGCCTCACTATTCTGGCTTGCCAGGGTGCGTAAAAGATTTTTTTGTATGCCGAAATTTGGGTGTTAAGTTGCGTTTCCAGTGCACCAGGGAAGAATAGTTGGCTATAATTTAGAGATGAAATTGGTTTTGCTCTCTGGACTTTTAGCATTAGTTCCGCTGTTGGGCTTTGCAGACGGCTGTTTATGCATTCCAGGCTGTGGATGACTTCAGCACCCTTGCTTCAAACGTGCTTTAGGGTGGGCCTTAGGTTTGGCTCCTTTGGTGAACCGGACCCCTAGATAGTTTTAGTTTGCAGCAGCTGTTATTTGTAGGTCCCCCAAGCCGCCAGTGTGCTGGTTTCTTATGGGGATATTTTCCAAAGATGACAATTTTGGTCTTTCTCTGGTTCACCTGACATTTATTCACCTGGTTGAACCTGTGGACTTTATAAAGGGCTCTCTGTAGACCTGTTTTTGTTTGGTCCATGATCACAATATCGTCTGCGTCCTGCAGAATTGGGTGGCGTACCCTTCCCAGCCTTGTTAAAGTCCACTGTTGGTATGAACCTTTGCGATTGATTGTGGTGGGACCTGTTTTCATCCGGATTCAAGTCCCTTGGGATAAGGATGTAATGGCCTCGAGGAGCAAGGGAAGTGTTTCCCATGCTGTTAATTTTTCCTACAGCTTACCTCAATCCACCCTGTCAAAGGCTGCACTGTAGTGGACGAAGCAGCAAAACAAGGGTGGTTCTTTACTCTGTGTGGCTCGATGCAACAGGTACGCCAATGCTATGACATTGTCCATCGCGGAACTTTCTGCCTAAAACCAGATTGAAAATGTAGAAGGATACTTTTTTCTGTTACCCAGGCTTCCAGCTGTTCCAATAGAATGCGTACATTGGCTTTTGCTTCCAGATCTAAGAGGGTGATGAGCCAGTAGTTTGCCGAGTTTGAGCGGTCTCCCTGTTTATGGATTAGGAAAAGAATTGACCTTCTCCATGAGATCAGGGTTATTGTAGTGGCAAAGGCATAATTGAAGAGCAGGGTGAATATTCCTGCCCAAAAGCCTTATGCTGTTGGGGAGACCGTTGGGGTCTGGGGGCACTGTCTTCCCTTGTTTTACACATGGTGGCTATGACTGAGGCCTCTGTGATGAGAAAGGCTGGTTGAGCTTGACAGTCTGGGGCAGGAGGTGGCTGGGTGGATGTTGTTTATTTTGCTTGGTCGTCTGTATATAAGAGCTTGGCTTAAGTGATCCCTCCCTTTCGGCCACACATTCTCCTTTGCCTGGGTGAAGTTATTGAGACTGTTTATGTGCTTCCAAAAGTGGCATGATTTTTCTCTTGTAGGATGGTGAAGATCTTTAACCATTCCTCTTTATTTTTGGTGTGTTTTTGTTGCCATACTTTCAACTGTGAGCTGCTCTGTATGCAGAAATAATTTGTCCGGAATAGTTTTTATCACCTCATCCTTTGGCCACAAAGTCCCTTCAGAGATTGCACTTACTTTTGACCTGTCCCTTGGTTGTGGTAAGAGAAGCGGTTCATCAAGTCAGAAGATTTCTTCTCAGAGTGGTCCTCTGTTTGCTCCCCAGGGCTGCGCAAAGATCTCTGACAAGTTCCTCCCGTTGCTCCAGGGGTATAAGTGTGCTTGGTGATTTATCAGCTGACTCTTTAATCTCTCACCTTGTGACATTCTTTACCATTTGGTTCCCCAAGGGCAGTATTTGTAGTGATGCCTTGATGTCTAATTGCATGCAGAGGTCTAGGGTCACTTTCGCCCTGTGATCTACTTAAAAGGTGCGGAGCTTAGGTGTCAGAGGTCCACCAATGAAGATGTAATCAATGGTGCATATCTTCCTGAAAGGAGGAAGAATTTGTTGTTAAGGAATCTCTTAAACGATGAAACATCTGTAGATTGATTTAGTGTGACTGCCCAAGGCCCTAGTGTTAAAGTGTCAGGCCATTATTGGCATATGAAAATTGTAATTGTTTATTAGCACTCCAATTGTGGTTACTAGAGAGTTTGAGGCCTGTTTTTTCAGGTGCTGTGCAGGGTTGACATAACAATTCATTAGGAGCATTCGAAGGGTTTGGAGGTCACAGTATGTGTAAATTGGTAAATCTTGTTGTGGCCTCTATTTTCCGGGCATGCTAAACAAAAATGGAGAGTCCGCCTTATGGTCTGCTAAAGAAAGTTACCCTTTATTGCTGGGGTATGAAATTCATTAAAGCCTGGGAGCATTGTGGCTCGGGTGGCCCATGTCTCCTGCAAACATAGGATACCTCCTTTGTGAAGGTACTCGAGCTGAATTCTCCTCTGTGATTTTCTTGAAACCTGCCACATTCTAAGAAATGATTGTTGGATGTAGGCTGGAGATGGGCGCCCTAGGATGTTTGCCTTGCATCCAAGTGTGGGTGGTGTTAGAAATACCATTGGTGGGGAGTCGAGGATGGGGGGTACCCACTGTACATATTCATGGTCCATTTTGGTGTCCCGGGGGATACACAGCCCTTTAATAGTTTGTGCATTGTATTTAGAAGGCGTTATTAAGCTTAGCTTGACATTTGGTGCCATGTTCAGTGCTATTTGTCCCTTGCAGAACGGAGTAGGCCCCCATCTTTAGGGAATGAGCCTGAAGCATGTGTGGATATTTCTCCAGTTGGTTTTGTTTGATGTCTATCCCCCATTCCTCAAACTGGGATACTTCCTTACGCATGGATACTTGTTGTGGTTCTTGACATAGGCCTACCAGCGTTAACCCCCCCCCCCCCCCCCCCCCCCCCCGGGGGTTGTCACCAGGGAGTTTTTGGAACCTAACCCAGGTGAGATTGTCCTAGCAGATGTGAGCCAAGGATGGTATATATTTGAGTAGGTGAATTATGTTGCCCCCGTTTAAGATGTCGTGTTGGCCTTTAATATGGTTTCTGGGGTTAGAACTGTCTCCAGGGCACCCTTGCTCACCTTTATGGCAATTGGTTTCCTACTGTTTGCTAGGAGGCGGGGGGGCGGCACAGGCACGCTTTGAGTGGAGCCGAAGATTGATGAAGCATTGGGCTGGCCGTGTAACAGTGTAGTCGTATTGATGGTGGCCCAGACAGGGTGCCCAGTGGCATCTGGGCTTGGCTTATTGATTAGAGCAGCCTGGGTGTTTGCATCCGTCCTCTCCTTGTTTATCAGTTTGGGAGTGGATTCTTTGAAACTAAGCTTGCTGTGCCATGGTCCTGCCTTTCCTTTTTTGCCTTTTAGAGTAGGGGTGTCTTGGTGTCTGGTACTTTTATTGTGGGGTCTCTTATGTTGTTAATGCCTGGCCTGATTGCAGAGATTGGATACAGCTAGACAGGGTCATTTTCTGCCGATGGATACCGATTCTGGGTGGTTATCAAGGATGTCACTCTTTTGGTCTTTGTGGGCCTTTTGTGCTGTTTTTCTTCTTAGCCTTCCTGGAGAGAGGTGTGTTTAGCTGTAATAGGCTGGGTAAGGCCTCCTTGTTGCCCTCTCCAGTTCTCTGACCGGCAGTACTGGGACTACAGTGCATGGTGGTAAATGGTAGTTTTTGCAGTGGAGTGAGCTTGAAGTGTCAGGATTTGGCTGGGGAACGTCTATTGAGTTTATTATTGAAATGAAGTGTGACCCTTCTTGGATCTACAGCCACCGGCTTTTGACTGTGATGAACAATTGACCTGCTAGACATGGAGAGGTCGTTTTTGCTTCTGACTGTGGCAACAAGTTTGTCTAGGACCTCTGGAATAGTGGCCGGCCAGTCAATGATAGCTAACAAATAACCAGGAACACCACCTGTCTTCTATGCAGGCTTGGATTTTGTTTCCAGTAGGTCTATTTTGGCACTCAGCTCTCGAGGCACGGTGCAGTCGACTGTAGGATGTCTGTAACTCCATTTTGGTGAACTGCTATATCAAAGCTCTGGTCTTGGAGTATTGTGCACTGATGGAGGTCAGTTGCAGGTCTGCCATTGTGGTTCTATTCAGTTGCAGCAGTCGTGATCGTGCTTGATCTGAATGGGTCAGGAGAAGTGGTCTGAGTTGAGACCTGGAAAGTGGGTAGGTTAAGATGATCAAGCAGTCATAGGATTGGTCATAGTCATAGTCAATGGGTTGTTGCTGCCGGCTGGTGGCTTCTCGTCAGAGAGCCAAGTCTTGAGCTTCCTCCTTAAGGTGGGGTGTGTGAGTGGTGCCCGGTTAGGGGGGGGGGGGGGTGAGGGGGGAAGGTTGTTCCAGACCCTGGTTGCGATGTGAAAGATGGATCCTCCGCCACTGCAACGGCAGCTTACTTTTCTGGACTTGGGCGAGGGTTGTGAAGCGAGCTCCATGGTGGGCCAGTGGAAGGAGAGTCTGTGGTTCGAGTCCGATGTTGTGGAGGGCTTTGTATGCGAGGGTGAAAACGTTGAATTTACACCTCTTGTGCACGGGCAGCCAGTGGAGATCTGAGGTGGGGACGGGGGTAACGCAGGTCTGCCTGGGGAGGTCCAGGACGAGTCTTGCTGCTGCTTTGTGGATGGTTTGGAGGTGGTGTAGGAGCTGGGTGGGGAGTCCGACATAAGGGGAGTGCCTGTAGTCAAATCTGCTGGCGATGATGACCTGGGTCACCGTCTTTCTCGTTTCGATGGTATCTTTCTGAAAACCTTCCGTAGCATGCGGAGGTTGTGGCGACAGGAGGAGGCCACTGCATTTATCTGTCGTTTGAAGGTGAGTTTGAAGTCGATAATGACGCTGAGGTTTCCGGCGTGGTCGGTCAGGGTTTATCTGAGCGCAGAGGGCCACCATGAGTCATCCCAGTGGCAAGTGTTGTTTCACCTCGGTATTGTCTGTGTTCAGTGTTAGTAGGTTGTATCTCATCCATTAGTCGACGTGGGACGTGGTGTTGCTGAAGTTGGTTCTAGAGGCGGCGTGGTTTTCGGAGAGGGAGGGTATGAGTTGTGTGTCATCTGCGTAAGAGACGATGTTGAGTCCATGGGATCAAACAATCTCTCGGCCAACAGCGTCATGTAGCTGTTGAAGAGGGTGGGGCTGAGTGAGAACCCCGGAGGCATGCCGCAAATGATGCTCTTTGGTTCTTAGGTGAAAGGAGGGAGGCAAACTCTCTGGGTGCGTCCTGTGAGGAAGACGTACATCCATTTGAGGGCGTTGCTTTGGATCCCGAAGTGGTGGAGTCTCGTGGTAAGGGTGTGGTGGGAGATGGTGTCGAACATGGCAGAAAGGTCGAGGAGCATCAGGGTCTTCTTTGCTCTGTGGTCGAGGAAGAATCTGATGTCATCCATTGAGGTGATCACGGCGGGCTCAGTGCTATAGTTGGTGCGGAAACCGCATTGGGAGGAGTCCAGTAGATTGTGTCTTTTTTTTTTTTTAGGAGCGGTTTGACCACTACCTGCTTCCAAGCTTCAGGGATGGTTGCGAACATGATCGAGGTATTGAGTAGGGGTGCGAGGATGTTGCGGATTTCCTTGTGTCCAAGGCTGAAAATGTAGTGGGGGCATGGGTCATTGGGTGAGACGGAGTGGGTCGAAGTCATGAGGGCTGCTGTGTCTTGGATGGAAAGAGGCCTCCAGTCGTTGATCAGGTGGCTGGGGGAGTCGCCTGGAAGGGTCAGCAGGTGGTCGATGCTGGTGAGCTGGGGGTCAGAGTTGCTGTGTATGGCTGCGATTTGTTCATGGAAGAAGCCGGCTAAAGTATTGCAGAGGAGAGAGTGTTGGATTGCCTTTTTGGAGGCTGCTGGGCAGGAGAACTCTTTAACAATCTTGAAAAGTTCCTTCAGGCGGTTGGTGCTTTCCTCAATGCGGCTGTGTAGGGTGACTTTTTTGCTTCTCTGAGGCAAAGATGATACTTATTTAGTGCATTTTTGTAAGTGGTATGGTCTGAATGGACTCCCATTTTATCTTTACTGGAACCGGGGACCCCCACTGAATCATTATTGGAATCCGGGGACCCCCCCACTGAGCCATTATTGAAAGATGGGGACCTAATCTGTTAATATTTTTGTAATTTTTAAGCAGTCGCGGACCACCTGAGAAGGCTTCGCAGACCCCCAGGGGTCCCCGGACCACAGGTTGGGAACCACTGGCTTAGAAAATTAAATAATATTAATAGATTAGGTCCCCAGCTTTCAGTAATAACTTAATGGGGGGGGGGTCCCCGGATTCCAGTAATGATAAAGTGGGGGTCCACAGAAGTCAAAAGGTTGGGAACCACTGCACTACAGGATTCAGCGCATTATCAGGTGTTTGTTCCTGCTCCAGAGGTTCTAAGACAGAGGGGTTGGAGAATATGTTGGGGACTGTCGGGAGTTGTTGATTATTCCCTGGTGCTCCAGGTAACCTTGGACAGGATTGGGCCTGCTTTTCCCAGTTGAGGCGCATTTAGCTCACGGAGCAGGGGACATACTTAAGCAGACCTTAGGCAGTCCTGCCTCTTTGCCACTAGTGTTGCTAGTATAGTTTGCAGCAGGTGAATCCCCATGAATACGAGAGGCTTGGAAATATTGTGTGATGAAGCCTATTAAATCCTTGGCGGGGGGGGGCATGGTGCGCCTAGACTGTACTCTGGGTGATCAGTGAGCCAGGGGATGTTTTTCCCTCAGTGGCCGACTTGAACTGTATGAAGAGTTTCCTTCTGTGCATGCTGCTGTTGAGTTTTTGCCCTATGCACTCCCCCCGTTATGTACTCCAAAAGGATTAATGTCCAAATACTACAGTTTGCCAGCTGTCTGCAGTGCAAAGGCTTCTAAGAGCAGTCTGCACATTGCCTGTTGCAAGTTTGAATGGGCTGAGGAGGGTTCTGGAGGTGTCGGAAAAAAACATGGACGCACAATTATTTTATGTTATGTTGTTATTTGGATTTGTGTAGCGATTGAACTACCCAGAGGCCTTGCAGCGCTTGTAAATACCTGACACTAAAACATCCAGCCTGAACACTAATTGAAGATTAAAGCCAGGTCTTTAAGGCCTTACGAAAGGGTAATTCAAGGTTCATTGCTCTTATGCCTATCGGTAACGAGTTAGCAGTTTCAAGGATGTGCCTTGAGTTCCCGGCTTGCTTTGTGCCTGATGTATACAGACTTAAGGATGTCAGAGGTGTATTCAGATGATGGGCACACGTTTAAGCAATGGCTCCAGTTGTCCTTGGTTTGATCCATTCCTGTCACTGACACTAAGCCCAGATACACAAGTGGCACAGCAACTTTATTGGCAGAAGTGGGGCAAATCAAGGTGGTAAGAATTTTGTGGATTTCTGCAGAATCCAGAAGTTTCCATCAGAAATGTGAGGAAAATGTGTGTTTTTTTTACAGATTTTGAGGTTTGCAAGGGATTCTGGATAAACAACCTGGTGAGAGCCATGCAAGTCACACTATCGGGATTTCCCTGGGTGTCTAGTTTTCAAAAATACACAGGTTTGCCTAGGTGCCAACTGAGCAAGGGCCCAAAATCCACAGCTACAGACTTTGCAAAAAATAGCTCAGTTTTGCGTGGAAAAAATTGATGTATCCATGTTGCATTTTGGTCTGCTTCCTGTCCCGGGCCCTAGGCCTACCCATACAAGTGAGGTACAGTTTCTGTTAGAAGATTTAGGGGAATGCTGGGTGGAAGGAAGTTTGTCTCCACGCAGATTCCAGAACTTTCCATCTCAGAAATGTAAGACGATGTGCAAGAAAGAAGTCATTTTGAGAAATACCCTCTAAATTCACATGCTAATATGGGTACCCACAAATTCAGAGATGTGGAAATAACCCCTGCTTCTAAACTCCATACCTTGTGCCTGTTTCTGGAATACATAGGTTTCCTTGATTTACTATTTTTAACAGTTTTATATTTTACCTTGTGAATTGCTTTATAACCGGTGAAAAACCATTGCAAGGTGCAGCTCTGTTATTGGCTCTGGGTACCCCGGATTCTTGGAAAACCCACAAACCTTATATATACAGGTTTTGTAAATCGGCCATCGTGATGAGAAGTTACAAATAAAAACGATGTCACAAATGCACATTTGTTTCCTACTAATTTTCAATATTTTTCATTTTAAAACTTTATTTTCTTTGAGAAAACCTTGAAAGATCTTCACAAATGACCTTTGCAGAATTCAGAATTTTGTCTTATTTTCACATGTATAGCTTTCTGAAATTCAGCATTGGTTTCACACCCTTTACTACCAATAACTGGAAGGCGGTTGAGAGCACAAAAAATACGAAAAATGGGATATGTCCCAGTAAAATGCCAAAACTGTGTTGAAAAATGTGGTTTTCTACCCATTTCTGAAAGCTGAGAATATGGTAATTTTAGCACTGCAAACCTTTCGTTGATGCCATTTGCAGGAAAACAAATACTTTCTTCTGCACTTTTTCCCCATTTGTCCCCTAGCAAAACAGAATTTAGCTATATTTTGCCTAATTTCTCCATCCCCTCCAGGGAAATCCACAAATGCTGGGTACTTTTAGAATCCCAAGGATGTTGTAAAAGAAGGTAACAAATTTTGCATGGATAGCTTACATGGACAAAAAGGGCAAGAACTACCCGAAATAGCCAAAAAAGGTTTAGCACTGGAGGGGTGGGGGGTGGGGGGGGGGGGAGACCTAGCAGCAAGAACCCAGGGTTTGTGGATTTCCCCAGAGGGGACCCAGAAATTAGACGAAATACAGCAAAATTTGTTTTGTTTTGTTGGGAAAAACAGGAAAAAAAAGTGCAGCAGAAAGAGTCTGTTTTTTCTCTGCGAATGGCATCAATGAAGGGTTTGCAGTGCTAACATCGCCACCTTCCTCACTTTCAGGAACAGGCAGACTTGAATCAGAAAACCACATTTTTCAACGCAGTTTTGGCATTTTACTGGGCATACCCCATTTTTACATTTTTTTTTTATTTTATTTTTTGGTTGTTGTTCTTTTAACCTCCTTCCAGTTAGTGGTAGAAATGAGTGTGAAACCAGTGGTGGATCCTGGAAAACAATACAGTTCTGAAAAGTAGACACAATTCTGAATTCAGCATGGGATTGTTTGTGTAGATCTTTCAAGGTTTTCCTATTGAAAGTAAAAGTTGAAATAAAAGCATATTTTAGTTTAAAAAAACAGCCATTTGTGTCTACATTTTCATCTGTAACTTTTTCTAGGTATGGCAGATTTATTTTTTAAAGCAATATACCGTTACAACCCTTTTCCTAAGTTAGTATTTCCCCAAACGTTTTTGCTTTTCCCCCCTAGTTTTTGCTGATTATCTTTTAGTGGCCTTAGGGCCTTGCACACTCTTCCCACTGTAGAAACATGTAGGAGGGGTGTATGCGCTTTCCCACTATGTTAAGAAGTGGTGCTAACCAGTGTGTGCACACTTGCACAATGGTGTTACAATGTGCTGAGCCTGTCATTGTAGGCCAGTGTCTGCGCACTTGCACAGTGATGTTTTAGTATGTACTGAGCCTGTCACAGCAGGCCTGTGTGGGTGCACTTGCACCTTTGGGTGTTCTTAAACTTATGTCCAGCCTGCAGGCTTGTTTGTGCATCAGGGCACATGTGCCCAGGGAGTGAAGTATACCCATGTGTGTTTTCACTTCCAATGAGGATTGCTTCACCCATATATTAACATGGGGAAAGTTTTCCATTATTCCTAACTGCAATAGGGGATTGTAGTGCAGCAGCCTCATAATGTTTTCTATCATTGAAACCGTCCTGACAAACCCCTTTCTATGGTAAAGGTGGTTTTGCCAATAATCACTGAGAAAAACCACTTCTAGAAAGTGGGTATTTCTCTGCTCTAAAACTCTGTGTGCCTTTTTAAGTTTAACTCTATTCTACACTGGAGGCTGGGGAGCACATCTGTGCGTTCCCCCAGCAACAGCTATAAACGTTGGGCACACAAGTGGAATGACAGACCTCTGCCACTTGAGGGCCTGGCTGGATAGATTGGAGGTAGATGTTTTGACCCTTGGCCTCTCTGGGCCAGATCATGGCCCCTCTAAAGATTAAGTTATGCATTCCACAGTCCCAAGGCAGACATGAGTAAAATTTGAGGAGACATCTGTGGTTCAAAGGGAAACCCTCTGAACCACCCCCAACTTCAAAGGCACACTACAGTACAACTACTGGTGCCCTACTGCAGCAAACTGTAGAGAAACTTGCAGGGACGTGGGACAGAAGACCCTGGACCACATGGTGCACACTGCCAGAGGAATCTATTGTCCCCAGGAGTATTCACTGCCTTTGGAAGGGACCACACACACCATTCCCGCACCATGGCTGGCCCGGACAGACTGCCTGGTGCTGTGTGGCACTCTAAAGTGTGCTCTACAAGGGCTTGTTGGCTTGCCCCCCTTGTTCTCGGTGGAGGTCTCTGGGACATCAGAGACCTCCTGCGATGGACCTACACCTTCTACCCGTGTGTTCTGAAGAGTGGTGCCCTTCTAAGCGCCTACATCGTCTGCTGGATTCCACCTGGTAGTAGAGAACTAAGTATTGTTCCTGGAGACCAGATTGACTGGTGCGGAGCCTTCAAAGCACTGCCCGCACTCAAGGAGTGTGGCCCTTCATCTTGGGGCCACAATATGCATAAGTGTCTTGTTGGTTGGGAGCAGATTCACCAGTTGCAGGACCCAACGTGGCCTGCTGTGTTGATTGGGACGCATTTCTCTCGTGCGACACACCGACTGCACGCTCATTGCGTGTGGTGTCCGTTTCACAGATTGTGACCCTTGGAGGTGGGGGCGTACCCAGAGCAGTGCTGCATTTTTACCTTGTGTGGAACCACTGAACATTGCTTCTTTTGGGTGTGGCCAGGATTGTCTGGTGCGACTGAAGTCATCAGGCACCAGACGTTGTGCCTCATTCCAAGAAGATACGGAAGTTGGTAACTCTTCACATGTGTTTGCAATTGTCTCGTGCTACTCAAGTAATCTCACACCAGACGTTGTGCCTCATTACAGGGAGGTACGGACATTAGTAACTTTTTATAGGTGATCGGAATTGTCTGGTGCGACAGAGGTCATCGTGCACCAGCGGTTGTGCCTCATTGTGGGGAGGTGTGAAATTGGTAACAATTTGTGTACTGTAGTGCCTGGCCTGGTGGGGCATTATTGTGATCAGCGTGTATCCACTGATGACCCTCCCCTGTACTTTGCAGACCTGGACCCGCGCCGGAAGGCACAGTGTGAAGACCTGTGTGTGAACTTCCCGAGTGGTGTCCTAACCTCCATTTGTCCACTGTTGCCTGATCAGCCTGCAATCTATTCTTTCCCCTGGGACCCTGAATAAGTGCGACTCCAGCCATGATCGGCCTAATGTCTGGGGAAAGGTTGCTTTCATCTCCAGCTCATGGGGGGGGGGGGGGGGAGTTGGGATTGTTTGAAGGCTGAACAGTGGTTTGGGCCCAAGGGATCGGCAGCTACAGTGACAACTGACCTGGCGGATATCAGTGCACCGCATTAGGTTGCTGAGAGCGAGCGAGAGCATGCTATTTGAGTCTGCCTGATATCTGTGGCACTGTGTAACGGACTGGAGTGAGTATGTGGGAGTGGTTGCCTGTGATTGAATACACCACAAAGCGGTGTTTCTGTACATGTTGTTTCCTTGCCAAAAGACTATCACAGTTGACATTGGTTCTTACCCGAGCGGCCTAGACGACGGAACTATTTAAAAGTGCTGCAATTATCTGTGTGTACACATTGCTGCAAACGTTGTGAACCGGGGTGCACCCTAGGACTGTGTGATACTGAATTGGGGTACTTGCTGGGGTGGGCCTCATGCTGACAAGGTTTTGCACCACATGAGGGTGCTGGGAGGGAACATAGAATTTTTCCCAAGTTTACATATTGCTAATATTGTTTTAATACTGTCCGGCCTAGTACTGCTAGTGATATTTCTGAATGTATGACCAGATTTACATGATGTCAATGTTGTGTTAACTAATGTGTGATGAATACAAACTTTCCTTACATACACCTCGTGTGAAGACCTTTTGTGACGCTCTGTGTATTTGTGCAAGGGTGCTGTGCCAATGCTTTACACATTGCCCGATAGGCCTGACTGCTCAGTGCCAAGCTGCTCAAGGGTTTGTGCAGGTTATACAGTGAGTGTAATTACCCACCCCTGACGGGAGTGTTAGGCTCTGCCTAGCTAGGGCCTTGCCTCAGCCAACCAGAACGTGCCGCCTCCAACAGGGGATAACTAGGGCTTGTAGGTTCACCAAGAACCCAAGGTACCCTGAGCCAATAACTGAGCTTCACCTTGCAATGCTGTTTCATTGTGTACAAGGTATACAGAGATTCATTTGTTAAAATATAAAGAGTTAACAATAGGTATCAAGGAAACATATGTATTTCCGAAATGGGCACAAGAAATGGAACTTAGAAGCAGCAGTTATTTGCACATATCTGCATTTGTGGGTACAAATTAAAAATGTAAATCAATGCATGAAAGAATGAAAAGTGAATTAATAACCTGCTAGCCTAAGCACCAAGAATTTTCAGTTTTATTAAGGACACTGAGGCAAGGATTATGCTTCCCTTATTGTACTACTCCTTTTAACAGCAGCTAATAAACAGTTGAAACACATCACATTAACATATTGACTACATATCCCATATGCTCTTCATCAAACCACCAATCAGGGCTGAACCAAGCTCTTAAATAGATTTGGCAATATTATGACTTCCTCTTTCTTTGCACAGTCATATTCTATGATAAGTGTCCAAACATAAACTATAACCACTGGATACCAGTAAAGATCCAAAGCTGACCATCTCAATCAGAATATGTAAAACTTTGATCAAAGTCAACCAGAAACCAATGAGTATCATGCCCATACGTGAGGCAGAATCTTCTGGCTCTTCTTATTCTGGGTTTAGGTCAGAACCTAATATGAGAGAAATGATTGCTATGCATGTAGACACCAACCAATATAAAACATGGGTGTGGAAAATCATTATCCATCAACATAAATGATTTCAACATTAAAGAAGCTTAATAATAATAGTGTGCAGGATGATACATGGTAAAAACAATTTCAAGTATACTACAAGAATATAATACCATGAACTACAGAAACCAGGGTGGGATATTCCTCGCCTCCCTATCCTTATTAGAATTGAAAATTCTTGGTGCATAAGCTAGCAAATGTTTCATTCTATGTCAGGACCAGAGGCTCAGATTATGCTAGTTTAAAGCGGATTAATTACCACAGAGCAACATCAACCACAGGCTTATAATTGTTTAAAAGTTGAGTCAGGCGGCCAGACGGCTGTTCTCATAATATCCTGAATAGTAGAACCTAGAGAAAATGATTTTTAAGCCATAGCTCCTATCACTGAATGTGCCCCAAACACCTGAGTATCAATACCAGCTTCCTTCATGACATCTCTGAGCCACCTGGCTATAGTGACTGAAGAAACTAGTCTGAAACGTTTTAGCAAGGCAATCAATAACTGTTCAGTTGGGCCACTTTGAATTGTTCTAGTACTGCATTCATAATCCTTCAAAAATGTAACTGCGCAAATTTGATTGTTATATGGAAAAGCAGGATAATCAATACCCTTGGTAAATGTCTTAGTGCACCTGGTAATCGAAAAGGAAACTCCTTCTGGAATAAATACTGAACCTGCAAGATCAAGCACTTTCACATCAGCAGTTCTTCTGCAGGAGGGAGAGGTATCTCCTTTTCCTGTATATCTCCCAAACTGTCGAATACTATGCCCATCGGGTAGAGAATAGAACCTAATGAAATTAATTGCAGGAAACTTCTCAAAACCTGGTTTTTCTCCAACTAGTTGAGGTTGGCAATCCCTGGCCTCAAAGCCATCAGTGACAACTGTTCTGACACCACTGTCGGATGCAGCTTGCCCATTAGTCCCCAGAGCATTTCCTGACTCCAAGGAAGGAGAGGAAAATCACATGCCAGTGCCAACAGAAACGAGGGCTGTGCTTTCCAAACCAGCGTGGCCAGTACCAATACAGGTGCCTGACGCTTGTCTTGAGTTGGCACACTCAAAATCACTGCAAAGGGTGGGAAGACATAATTCAGGGATCCTGATCAGTCTTGGAGGAAGGCATCCATTGTTGTTGCCTACGGGTCCAGTAGTCGATGCCGTAAGGACCCCAAGTGTCCTGGATCAGTTTGCAAAGCTATGGATGCAGTTGCCAATCGCTGGGATCCACTAGATACATGGAATTCCAGTCCATGATCACACTATCCTGGGACGTATTCCAACACTACTGAAATCTTGTGATTTAAGACAAAATGCCAAAAGTCCTAGCCGTTCCCGCTAGTAGTCTGGATTTGGTGCCCCCCAGCTTGTTGATATACCAAACTGCTGAGATGTTGTCCATCCTCAGCAGAATGCAACAAGGCAGCTTTTTGAGGGAGAGCGCTCAAATAGCGAAGGATCCTGCAAGCAATTCCAGACAATTGATGTGCAGATCTGGATGTCCTGAGATGCCTGCAGATGCAGAGGAGTGACTCCTTCACTTCAAGGGAGATTCCTTTGTGCTTCAAGGTGTAAACAGAGTCCTTGTGACACTCAAGGATGCACAGCCTTGGGTATTGCAGTATTCTTGCAGGATCCGTAGAAACAATGTTGCAGTGGGAGCCTTCCCACCAGAAGCAGACGTGTTTTGGTTTCAAAGCAGACCAGCAGCGGTTCCAGAGGCCAGGAACAGAAGATGTTTTGCAGAGAGTTCCTTGGAGAGTCTTGCTCGATGAATCTGAGGACCTACCCACGGGGTAGCTCATAAGTAACCCTAAAAGGGGGTTGGTCACTCTCTGAAGTGACCAACCTATCAGAGGGGGTCAGGGACGCAGTCTACCTGGCCTTACCAGTCAGATGCTCCCAGGGACCTCTGACCATCTTGTTTCCAAGATGGTAGAATCAAGTGGCCACCTAGCAGAGCTCTGTGCACCTCACTAAGGCAAGAGCTAGACAGGGAGGTAGTCAATCCCCTGTCCTTTGTGTAGTTTAGCGCCACAGCAGAAACCAGGGGTTCTTGAACTGTTGCCAACCAGATTATGCAAGGAAGGCACCAAATGTGTCCTTCAAAGGATTCTGTGGTGCTCAGAGCCCACCCCACCTGAACCTTTAGACACCTAATACACAGGAGGCGGTGGTCACACCTCTCTCTTGCAGGAAATCCTTGGTTCTGCTTCTCCTGTCTAAGCCAGGCTCACCAGCAGGAGGGCAGAAGAGTGTCTGTGGTCAGCTGCAGCTTTGGCTGGCCGCTAGACCCCGTAAGGCTGCACAGGCAGAACTGGAGGGATCCTCTTACCCCACTGCTGCACCACCAATTTAGGAGACTGGTTCAGTTTATGGTGTACACCTATGGTGTGGCACCCAATACTAAGTCCACGCAAACCCTTAGTGATAGTGAATAGGTGTCCAGATAGCAAGAGCTCTCTAAGAGTACCTGAGGCGAGCATCTAAAACTTATCCAGGAGGAATGTAAAGCACTAAAATACCAGAGTACTCAGACAGTTTCTTACTCACAAGAAAGAACCACACAAGTGTTGCAAAAATAAAGGCTTCCTTTTTACAGCACCACTACTATACTAGCATTGGTATATTTCCCCTTGGAGATATCTACACACAGTTGTACACAGACTAACCATCAGGAATAGCATAAAAATACACAGGGCCCTAGGGGAGGGCCAAACCATCTACTAAAAAAAAGTGGAATGTGGATTAGTGACTCCAGCTAAGGTAAGTGTGGTAGTTAGCTACGGGCTGGGGCAGTTAGAAACACAGGAAGTAAGTACAGAAAGTGACACCAGCAACCAGGTGCAAGGTAGTTACCCTCCCAGTTGTCCCATAGGCTAACACAGAGAGCAGTGGTTGGGTTTTTTGGAATCCAGGACCCTTCCCAGTGGATCCCGAGGAAACCAGCAGAAGAGTGGATGGATGGAAAGTGACCCTACCCCATGATGCCCAGAAGACAGGAGTACTCTCTCTCGAATCAGTGGTAGCCTCGGATTGTCCAGCTGCTGTCACGACCCGTGGAACCCAGGGACAGATTCTGGATGTGGAGGACCTGCAAAGGAAGGGGACAGAGTCCAGCACCCTTGGAGGTGACCATGTGGTGCAGGTGTCAATGACCACCCTCCTGAAGATAAAGTCTCACCCAGGCACCAGACTGGACCCGTATTGCATTAGTCCTCCCTGCCCTGCTTGGTGGTGCCATGTCTCCAAGACTGCCTCAGCACCTCCCCGGATGTGACATCACAGAGCATTATCGGGTACCATCCAGCACTCTACATCATTTCCCTTTTTTTCAGGTTCTTTGAACCAGATCTGGTGCGCTCTTCTCTGAAATTTTCTGTGTATTTTCAAGTTTTGAAGTGCTACTGGCGTTGTTACTAGAACATTTTAGTACCCCTCTCTCTGTCTTCCTCAAATGATGTGGACCTGTCTTGATGCTGTTGGCTCTGACTTCTGTTTACACCGACTCTGGTGGGCTGTAGGTTTTCCTTCAGCAGACCAAGGAAGCCTTTGTTGGTGCTGTAGATCCATCTCTGTCTGGATCCTGGATGGGGAGATACATTTGAGGTATTCTACACTATTTCCCATACAAGCCAGACAGGCGCTACCCTCACCAACACAAACCAAATCATTAGGAATATGCAGGCACATAGGCCCTCATTATGACTTTGGTGGTCTCTGAGTCAGACCGCCAAAGCCACGGGCATCAGAAGACCACCAATGCTGGCGGTCTTCCAATCACCATTTAATGGGTACTGCCAGATTTTCGCCACACTTTGGGCAGATATCTGGCGCAGTAGCCATGCTGGCGGGCGGTGGCACACTGGCGTTGCTACCACCTGCCCTGACAGAAGGACGCCGCCAGCCGTATTCCGCCAGCGCCCCTTCCCGCTCCCTGCTGGACGACCTTCTCGCCGGACAAGGTAAGTCGGGCGTCCAACAGGGGAGGGAGGTGGGGGTTGTTGTGTGGGGTGTCTGCGTGTGTGCATGCATGCATGCATGCATGCATGCATGCATGTGTGTGTGCGCGTGTGTAAATGCGACTGTGTGTTGTGGTGTGTGCGTGGTTGTATACATGTGAGTGAATGCGTGTATGAAGGTTGAAGTGAGTGCATGTCTCTATGTATACATGTTTGGATGTTTGTGTGTATGCATGCCTGAATGCGTGTGAGTATGTGTACGTGGATGGATGCGTGTGAGTGAAGGCGTGTTTGGATGAGAGTAGATGCATGTCTGGAAGTGTGGGTGTATGCGTGGTGCGTGTGGGTGTCCGTGTACATGTTGCAGGGGTGGGGGACGCTGTGACTGTATGGGGGTTGGGGGGAGTCAGGTGCTTTCAGTGGAGTAGGCGTCTACCGGTGCTACTGCCACAGAAACCATGGCAGTGGGCTGGGTCATAACACCGCCAGCGGTCCTCTGTTGATCGCTGGTCGGAGATGAACATCTCCGGCCCAGCAGTTCATTCTGCCATGGCGGTATGGGTGGAGATGTGGCAGGTTGGCAGCGGCCAACACAACACACCACACTCATGTGGCGGTCCTCACTGCCAGCCTGTTGGCGGCGATACCGCCACAATAACTCTGGCGGTCGGAAGTCCACCATGGTCATAATGACCACCATAGTGTGCTAAAGATTGTGAATCAGCATTCACCTATTATTTTAAAACAATATATTTTAGATGTATTTTATGTATCGTTCACTTAGGTTTCATCAGAGCAGATCTCTCTTAAACAATGGTGGTATGTCAGTTAGCTGGGACCGTATTGATATGGGCATATTTAACATACTTCTAAATTAACTAATTCATCTACATGCTATATATATGTCTAGCTCTAAGCAAAATCAAACTGGTAGTAATTATGGTTTGTGTTTGTTGCTGCAGTTGCCCATAAATTATAGAAAAACTTGAGTTTTTGGGTTGTGACTTAGTTTATTTACTTACAACTGAGCATTAAACGGTGTGCACTGCCTTTTGGTTTCTACAAAAAAAAAATTATAACCACATCTTGGCAATGCTATTTTAGTGGTACAGCTTTAGAGCAGGGCCCTTGGTAGTTACTTCAACAGTGCCTTAATTTCCTCCCAAAACACATAGCAGAATATAGATACCAGAAGATTTAATACATTTGATTTCGTGGGTTCATCACAGATTAAGATATTTAAAATGTTTTCTAAAGTTAAATGTTTGTTGCAAAATATTTTTGCTCCATTTTTTGCACTTTGTTAGGTCTTATTTTCTGGTTGCAAAAGACTGCTTGTGAACTTAGTCGGCTTACAGCCTGCCCACGACTTACCATTGATTCACTTTAATGTCACTAATTTGCTTGCTTCTTATGATCATTTTGATTGGCTGACTTGTATCTTTTCACTTCACATTTAGAGAACTACTTTTTTTCATTCAGCACTTCATGCAAGTTGCATATGTTTTCCACCTCTCTGTCATGTACTCTCCACTTCCAGTATCCTCCCCCCAAACCTGTGTTGCTTCCCTACCAGCTTGTCTGTAAAAGCACAGTAGCGGGGATATTGTTTTTTGGGGGGTGGGAGATAGCTAAACGCAGGCTTTGAAGGTTGTTTTGTTTGCTGCATTCTACATATTGCATGAAATCTTAAGCTTTGGCACACAAAGGCTTTTACGGTGAAGGGAGAAAGGTCCATTTGCTGAACTCCCTCAGCTAATGTAGAGGGCAGGAAGTGTGCTCAGCATGACACTTTTCCTGGAGGCCCATAAATCTGCTCCGTGGGCTACAACAGAGGAGCAAATGGCTGATTCTTGTGGGAAGTAAATTAGGCTATGGCAAGCAATTCTATTTTGACACTTCATTATTCTTATTAGGTCTCATCTAAGCGAATGAGCGGTCTATTGTGAGACCTATTTTTTTCTATGTGTTCTGTTAGTGGGCTTAGATGCCACCCGTTGCTTACCATTTGTTGTCTTCATTGTCACATTATTTTGCCTACTTCTTATTGGCCAGCTACTGTGGGCTTGCATCCTCTTTGTGTGTTTGTCCATGCCCTAGAACATTGACGCATTAGTTGTGTCCTTCCACTGTTGTTTTTTTTTTTTTTTAAGCGCTACTTTTTTCTCTGTGCTTAAGCACTCTATCGAAGTGGTTTTTTTGGTTTTTTTTTTTCAAAGCTGTCTCCTTCATGTACTTATCCCCCATCAGTGATCCGTTGCCCCACCCACCTTCCCTCTGTCTATTTTGCCCCTCCCGCTGTCCATGTTGCCCCACAGGCCATCACTCTTACCTCCTGACTTTCCCTTTGTTGGCCCAACCACCAGCCCTCCCTCTGTTGTCTGTTGGCCCTCCCGCCTGTCGTAGCTCTGTTGTCTATTACACACCCCCACACACCATATCAAGAAAAAAAAGTGCTATGATGCGGACATCGCCAGCAGAGTTATAGCTCTTTTTCCCCCCAGCTTCCTTCCCTGTTTTATGTGTAGCCCCTTCGCCGTCCTACTGTTGTCTGTGTTCCCATTTGCCATAACATGGTGCTGTACAACATGGCTAAAAAAACATTGACAAAGCCAATACCTTGTGTAGACGAGACATATTTTCTTCACCAATGCTTTTTAAATTATGTTGCGAGCTGCGCAAGTGAAAGGTATTTGAAAAACAAACTATGCAATTTATAAAGATTAAAAACAATTGAATGTAGTTTTGAGAATGTTTCCTATTATTTCTTATTTAAAAAAAATATATATATATTTCACTTTTTTCAGTTGATAATTACATACAAATGTTTGCAAAGCCAAAAGCTCCGCACTCATATTATACAGATGTGATCATTTGACTTTGCAAGTGCTTGCTAGTGACTTTGCTAGTGCTTGGTTCTTGTTGCGTAAAAAGGAAAGGCACATCTGATCTCCTGTGTCAGCATCAGCCATGTTATATCAAATTTTGTGCTAGTGCAAAAAAAAAACAGCTTTGCACTATTTTGACTTCTTTCGTATTAGGGAAACAAAGCAAATATGTTTTGATCTACTTAATTAAAAGGCTACATAAACGTTCTTTGGGTTAGTTGGGCTCGCTCAGTCTGTCAGAGCCTCAAATGACCTGTACGCCCCACATCTTTTAAAAGTCTCTGCTGTCTCTGAGAAGTCACTACAGAGATATAGTTTGTAAGCTCAAAGGTGCCCCACAATACAAATGCCCTTCTGACCATTGCTAATATGAAGTCAAAGTCTTGACCTAAGTAGGCATAGGGGATGATAACCTAGGACATAGAGTCTCGCAATACATAGTTGTTGACTTTGGGGGCTTAGCTCTTTGTTGCTGGCATCTGCTGTTAAAAAAACTGCTTGATTTGAAGTCTGATTCCATCCTCAATACTTTTGACTTCCAGGGCAAATTTGTTAGGAAGATAGCGAAGTGTAACTCTCTGGATCCAGTTTGCTTGCTACCTTCCGTCATAAATGCTACCTTGTAAATTTGTCAGCAATAGTGGTTTATGAAAAAAGCAAGCTCTAGCTTTCTGCTGCAATGATGTCAGCAGCAAGTAGCTCTTCCAGTCGTGTTTTGTTTCAATGTTTCTGCTACTACTAATTTTGTTTCCCTGACTTAAATCTAGAGCATAAAATGCTGGATACAAAAATGTGCGGTCTGCTTTTCATATATGAGCTGCCACCGTTCATTATAGAAGTGGCAAATTGATTGGCTTTGGCAGTGCTATATTTGCTCATGGGGCATATGGAAATTAGATGTTTTTTGTAATAATCGTAAGCCATTCAAACCTTAATACATTCAGCTCCTTCATGGAATACAGATTGTTCATATTTGTAACTCTTTCTTAAAAAAAAAAAAAAAAAAAAAAAAAACTGTTTTCCGATAATTTTGTTTTGTCCACTTTACAGAGATCTTTGTATGGACTGTGCCTTGCAACTTGAGACCTGCCCATTATGCCGACAGGACATAAAGACTCGAATCAGACTGATTTCTCACATTTCATGACACCTCTGAAGACATTTACGGACCAATATGTGATCGGTCAAAGGCTAACTGGAAGAAGTTTACCATTTAAAGGAGTGTTAATGGTTGTAAAAGCAGCAGTCAGACCTGCTCCGTTAACAAGATGGTGTGCACCTTTTTCTGTGAAGACTTCTGTGGCATGAGTGAGGTGATACAGTTGGCATGAGCAGGGACACATCACCTTTTTCGGTCACAAGGCAATCCCAGTGTGGAGGAGCTGCTTCATGTGAGAATTTTAGCCGGGATTTGTGCCTATGCACAGCAAAGGCGTTATCAATTTAGGCCTTCCAGAAGAGGACCTTTACAAAGTGGGAAAGTTGGAACAATAAACGTCGTAGTCCTGTTTTTTTGTTTCTTTTTGCGCCAAAACAATGCACATTTATAAAATATGGTGGTATTTCACTCAGATGAGAAAAGGGACCCCCACACGGGACCAAACATGATTTATAGAGCCAAGAAAAATACTTTTCAATTTATTGAAGGTGTATAACAGTAATGCTGCAGTAAATCAGTCGTGATTTTTCATGTCCATAATTGTTTTGTTTTGCTAAAAATAACACCGTTGTGCTTGTCCGTGTTCTAGAAGGAGCCGTTGACTGTAAAACATTTGGCTAAGACAGAAGTTACACATTTCATTGTTGTTTCTTGCTACCTCCAATCAGACTGGGCTAGGTGATGTGCAGTACTCCATCCGATAATGCGTTCAGAGAAGATTTTGCACTACAGAGTCTGACATTTTTTACATGGTACACCAGAGTGGCTGAAACAGTCAATATTCTAACTCGTTGGTAACTATCACATAGCTACTTTAGCAGAAGTAAGAATGTATATCGCTCTCCTTGACATTCAAAATGGTTGTTTAAGGTTGTAAAACAACACTCGTCTAAATTAGCTTTTTGTCGGAATTGGAGCCTTTAATTTTTGACGAATGTTAGAAAATAGTAGTGATGTGGAGCAATATTACCAGTTTAGAGTAGCTTTCCTGCTGGTCAGAGATTTTGTTCCTACCATGTAAAGAACCCAGATTACAGTCACTGTAAAGAAACCTACTTAATGTACATAATAATGTACGACAAAGGACCTAAAAAGCTGATGTGCAAAAATGTACAAACTGTAAAGATCGTAAACTTTTGATAACGATGATTCCAAAGAGCATTCTATGATTTTGTTTTTTAATGACTAAAAATGGAGTATTTACAATGTTCTCCTTTTCTAGTACATGCATTTTATTAATTGAAACAGATTTAATACAATGTTTTACTGATGCAGGGGACGTTCTGCTCTAATTGTAATGCTAGGCTGGGCACAGTCTACTGCGGGTATTTTTATTGTATTTTTATTACCATCAGTTGTCCATTTTGTTTTTTAATCAGTATTGTTTTGCAAGCTATGTACATTTGAACCATATTCTCTGAAATTACGAAATGGATTCTAGCAAATGTATTAATATTGTTTTAAAAAATACAGCTCATTTGAATACAAACTTCTTTTGTTTTAAGAACCTTGTTGAAAACCCTTGACTAAGTTTGCCCATATTTGAATACAAGATAAAAATTACCACATAAACCCAAGGTACTCTGCTATCTAAGCATCAATTTTATATTCTCCTCCTTTTGGTTTGCCTGCAACCGCAAAACCATGTTGGCTCCCAAAAAAGGCTATTGGCTCACAAATGCCGGTGTCCAGACTAAAGCACATACCATGCTCTTGTTTACCTAACCTCCAGCGTCATTGAATACCCTTTAATGCAGCTGCCAGTCCTAAGACAGTACAGCACCTCCTGTTCTGGCTGCTGATGGTTTAAATACTTCAGTTCATGTTGCAGAGATTTATATGAAGCTCCTATGTCTCAGTTTTAAGTCCAAGCGATAGTGGTTATCCTCCTGAGAAGGGGAGCATGTTTAATTAAATGGTCAATAAGACGTTTGTGTTCTAGCTATAAAAAATAGCATTCTTTACTATTTTTATATTTTATATTGCTTGTCAGACAGCTTCCTCCCTGTTATTTATAACTGATGCATTAAAGCCTACAGGGTGCTGCTCTGCTGTCCTCTAGTGGGACGTGGAAGGTCATCCAGAAATTGCTGTGGTACACAACCCAGCACTCTATTGGCAAGAGTGACTAGACCTATTTACATCACGTTCATACTTATCCTTGGTAAAAGGCAGTAGATGGCGGCAGACTGTAAAGATCAGATGTTTAACGTCCCATATCTAAATCTGATGTGTGTTTGAGTTTGCTAGAACTGAGATTCCATGCAAACTTAGGGTTCATGATTCTGCTGAGTAAAAGAACTCACAAGCAAAAGTGAAGTAGAAGTTGAAGTCACCAGCTCAGTACATCCTAGTCGCAGAGATTAATCCTGAAAGTTCTAATTCTTCCATCTTGAAAATCTTAAAGTTCCTTCAAGAGTTGATCAGACCAATCAAGATAATTGGAAGAATTCTGAATTTGAACATGGGCAATGTCCAAATAAATATAATTAAGGAACTTGCTGAAGATGTCTGGGCTTTTCTCATTGCTTCCACTGCTAGAGAAAGCGAGTCTGGTTACTTAGCAAGTACTGATGTGAACATTTTAACATAAGTGCATTGCCATGTTCTATGAGGATACTGTTGGTATACCTGCAGAAGGACCTTTCTCAAGAGAAGTACTTTTAACAAAAAAGAGGTTTATTATCAGATGTAAGCTGGCCTAGCTACTCAAGTGGTGCCTCATTGGGGAGCATATTAAATCTATAATAGGAAAAGAACGTATTTGGATTAGAATTGTGCAAGCATTGGGATTTGCAAGGCCTCGTATCACAGTAAAGGACATGAGCGTGCTGAAAAGTGAATATGAAAGCATTGAAACCGGAAAGAAGTTCTTACTGGGTTCAGTCAACTAAGGTGAAGTAACAGTGAACAAAATATCCAGCTGTGCAAGGGGTTGGAAAAAAATGCACATACCGCAAATTGAGTAGAGGTTTCTGAACTGAAATCATTCCAGTTGGAACAAGAACTCGGTAAGCAAAAACAATGTTCAGCTTCTTATGCTTTGCATGGAGAAGGAAAACTTGGTAAACAATCCCAAGCCTAATGCTTTACAATCTAGATGTTGTCCTTTGAAGTCAAGGTAAGAGTGGGACTCTGAAAGAATCAAACCTGCACACAAATGACAAGATTTCAATATGCTACCAAACTAACAACGCACCCCCCTTGCCAGAAAGCATACTTTAGAAAAAAGGAATTGTGGGCATTGCCCATACTCTGTGCTGCACTGCTAGTAGTGGACGATTGAAGACCCAAACAATGGTGTCTGGATCTATAACTGTCCTTGAAAGCCAACGGTCCTGGCTTCTATTTATGAATGTACATGAAGGAAATACATCACAAAAAGGATTAGTGATAAAGCATACTCTTATTATATCCAGAAGTGTCAAGATGGAAGTTACTACGGTCCATGTCAACAACCCATGCACAAATAATTTATTAAGAAATACTTCTTGATACATTAAACATAAGAGACTCACCATTATCCAAGCTTGTGAAGGAGAAACTCAGTGTTAACTATCTGCAGAGAAACTACTTATTTTCTACTTGAGTGGCTGTTGAACAGGCCTGTGGTGTAGAACATCACATCTCACAGTCCGCTGACACAACATTCAAAATGTAGTCAAATGTTTTAACATGAGCAGATGGGTATGATATAAGCAAACCAATCATCTGGAAGGGTGACTTTTAGCTGGAGAAAGAATAACACTGCTTCTCTAGTTGTAATATGCAAAGTGCCAGTGCTTATGTGAGATTGTGATGATCTCAGAACTGTGCATGATTAGTACACAACACCCAGAGTGAATTAATAAGTGAAAGGTTGTCTTTTGTAGACCTTCAGTGTAGATGTTATGAAACTCCAGCAAGTTCATAAGATGAAAGGGAAAATTATCTCTTTGGACACCTTGAATTCTAAGATTCTACAAATTCACCCATATGCCCCAAGGCCTCGGGAGAATAGCAGCAGAACTTGAAAAAAACAGCAGAGACCTGAAAACTTTTTGAAGGTTCAATGCAGACTGACATCTAAAATGGCTAACAGTTCTTGGGTAAGTACCAGTTTTGCCAAATACTCTTTATATATAATTTAAGCAGTAGGCATAGATGTTTATTTTTTTCTATATAGCACACACAAGAGGTCATGAGAAGATAGCATGCAAATAGTTTATACACTACTGGCAATCACTCTGCGTAGCATTATAACTCATTGCTTTTTGCCACCTGCATCACTATAGATTGAGACTACTGCAGATCAGTACTGACCCTGCTCCTCATGGAAACAGTCAATTCTGAATTGAAAGGCGAAGGACCCTCTGGGTGGAAACACAAGCAACTCCAGACCTTAAGTAAAAGTAATTGTGTTAGTTAAAAACAAATACCTTGAAAGCACTTCAAACTTTCTTTTGATTTTGGAGTCATTACGACAATTTATTGCTGTATTTTCCAAGGTATCCTGACAATTGACTGTCATTTCCAAGGATATAGGCCTGCCAGACAGGTGGCATGTCAGATGAACTCTGAATGAAAATACCATTGTATACCACTAAATAGCTACTTTGGAAATAGTTTCCTCACTCTAAAATGTCAACCAAGAACATTAATAGGTAGTCCAAAATACTGACTCCGGGTGGACAGTAAGCAGATGCCTAGATATTTACAAACACAAAGTTCTAAGTTGCTTTCTAAAAGTCCAGAAATGTTTCCGTCACTACTGCTAGCAAGCGTCCACAGTTGGCTTTCATGAACTTTGGAATTCTGACCCAAAAAGCATAGCATGATCTCAGCTGCCAAAACAAAGAGGCAACGTATCAAAACATATTCTAATTGTGTAAATATTTAAGGCATATGCAGAGAGCTGTGAAATGTCACCTTTTCCAAAACAAGCAAGCAGTGCTGGTTCACCAATTCACAGGAGATGGACATAGATTACTTTAAGCCTTAAAACAGCCTAGCTGCATCATTTTGGACCAATTACTATCTATACATGAGAATTTTACTGCCACTCATTTGGTCAGTTAACTATTCTATTCTGGATAGGATCAGAGCCTGAACCATATACTTTCTAGATGAGGCTTGTATGAAAACAAGAATCTTCATGATGATTTTCAAAAGCTTCAAGCCAGCAATGCATGTGATTTTCAGGAAGCACATATATAAATTTGAGTCCACTCAGATTCCCAAATTAAGGGCATGGAGGTATGCAGTTGGCAAAGTCCCAAATGAGACAATTTTTGTGACCATGTGCCACCTGACCCCAAAACCACGATCTTTGTTTTTTCCCTGTCCAGAACCAGAGAGCTTACACTCATCCTATCAAAAACCTCCCAGAGGTGATTTCTACAGCCTTATCATTTGTGTGTCATCAGTGTATGTATAAAAGATAGTGCAGAATGATTCAATCAGGTTTGCCAGAAGAGCAACTTAAAAATGAAAATGAATGGAACTCGGAACCGATCCATCCTGGCTCCTGTGGCAGTCATTTTGGGATTCAATCTAAAGTTCGCTAAAGCCACTGCTTGCATTCAATCTTTTAGAAAGGAAGAGAGACAAGCAAGCCGCGCGGCAAGACTAACATCAATGTACATGCTCTATCCAGGAGATCTCTGTAAGTTTCCGATGGATAGATCTTCCTGCAGATTTCTTCCAGGCGGCAGACTAGTCTGGAAAACTTTCTTCCCCAGCTGCAATTCTCAAGTGCTGTCAGCAGGTGCCATGTAGTTTCAGGTTCAACACCGCCTGCTAGTCATGATAACACCTGCACATATGTGCCACCCTCTGCACTGGCATTAATTACTTTTCCTGTTTTTCTGCACCTCAATGTGGTCCAGCGCTCTGTCTCTGTGATTCGCTGACTCTGCTTTGACCGCAACTAGGTTAAACGGCTACTCTGAAAGTTTGAGGATTTAAGACTAGCATAAGTGCTACAAGGGGCTGTCTCTATCAGATCCACGCAACATCTGCATGTCATGTATTGTATGCAACCTCAACTCTGCAGCATGCACCTGAAGGACATCATGAAGCAGGATACTAAGTTATTTTTGACTAAAGCCTACAAGTAAGTCTCCTTATAGGAAAAGCACTCTCAAGATATCTTCTCACACTAAAAAGAGCTGCTGGAAGAAGAAATGTTATTCCTCCTCAAGGAAATGACTCCGCTCTTAGGAACTTCAGTCATCACAGTGTGCCATTCCCACAGTGCCAGACTCTTCCTTATCAGAGCAGAAACCAAAGCTCCAAAAGATCCTTCCGGAATTCCATTCTTTGTCTGCCAACCTTGCGTAGGTTGGGACCTTCCATCTGGCCATGTTGAATATCCTTCGGGGAGGTGACTCCAGCAGCTCTGACTCCAGTGCCTCCTGACCCTATCCTTCCATAGGCTCCAGCCTCCAAGCCTAGAAAAGAATACAGACCATGGTGTCCTCCCTATTCCCACTGTATTTGCCATGCCACTGCCCTAGGAGTCAATTCAGGTCCTGCGTTCATTTGCTGTCGAAAGCATCCTTTAAGTTGGCTCAAAAAGTCCAGGGGCAAGCAAGATGAGAACATGCATCAGGAAGCAGTTTCTTCCTAGGGCCCAGAAATTTGTCCATACAGAAGCATCATTCAGCTTGGTGCCATAACAGAGCTTAACATTCACCAGAAGATGATGATTCAGAGGGCAACAATTTTCTTCCTCCTTTGCAATCCAGTGCTGGACTTGATCTCCTACAAAATGCCAGTGGTTAGACATCTATCCAGGAAGAGACATCCCTTACCTCTCAATCAATCATCAATCAAACTCTATTTATATAGCTTGGCTTCTCACCAGAGCGGGTATCCAGGCGTTGTGCTACTGTGTCAGTCAAAAAGCCAGGTCTTGAGCCCCTTCATGAAGTGGGTCCCCGAGGGAGAAGTCCGGAGGTGGAAGGTGTTCAATGTCTTGGCGGGGATGTAGGAAAAGGAGCAATCTCCAATGTAGCAGCACCTGATGTGAGGGTTCTGAGCAAGGGGTAGGTGAGCAGAGTTTTCCGGGTGGTAGGTGGAACCTCAGGTGGTGGTTCAAGTAGGAGGGTCCTTGGTTGTGGAGGGCCTTGTAGGTGTGTGTCAGGAGCTTGAATTGCCATAGTTCTGTATGGGGAGCCAATCGAGGTCTTTCAGGTGTTGGGTGATGTGGGTCGTTTTTGGCAGGTTGAAGATCAGTCTGGCTGCTGTGTTTTGGATCGTCTGGAGTCTTCTCATGAGTTTGGTGGTGCTGACATAGAGTGCGTTGCCTTAGTCTAGTCTGCTTGTAATGAGAGCCTGTGTCAGCATTTTCCTGGTGTTGACTGGGAGCCACTTAAAGACAAGCGGAGGGTGTGGAAGCAGGAAGAAGCTACAGCATTGACTTGGCGTTTCATGGAGAGTTCACTATCCAGAATGATGCAGAGCTTGTGGGTGTGGTCTTTTAGAGTGGGGCTGGGTCCGAGCTCAGACGGCCACCAGAAGTCATTCCAGACAGAGGTGTGTCTTCCAAAGAAAAGTATTTCTGTCTATTCCTTGTTGAGCTTCACGCAGTGGTTCTTCATCCATGATGAGACTTTGTTCATGCAGTTGTGGAAATTGGTCTTTGTCATGGTAGTGTCGAATGAGAGGACAAGCTGGTTGTCATCAGCATAGGAAACTATGTTGATGTTGTGGGTTCTGACGATGTTGTTGAGTTGTCATGTAGATACTGAAGAGGGTAGCACTAGGGGAGGAACCTCAAGGGACGCTGCAGATGGTGTGCTTGCGTTGTAAGGTAAAGGGGGGAGCCAGATTCTCTGGGTGTGATCCGAGAGAAAGGATTCCACTCATTTGAGCGTGTCATGTGTGATTGTCTGATTCTAGCCTGTCGAGCAGGGAACGAATGTCATCAGTTGTGGTGATGATGGCTGTCTCAGTGCTGTGGTTGGCTCTGAATCCTGTTTGTGAGGGGTCCAGTAGGTTGTTTTTTTCCTGGTGTTCGGTGAGTTGGAGTTTGATGGCCTTCTCTAGGACTTTGGGGGTGAACAGGAGTAGACAGATGGGACGGTGATTCTGGAGCTCGTGGGGATAAGCCAAAGGTCTGACCTCTACATGTTTCCAGGCGTCAGGAAAGGTAGCTGTGATGGTGGAGGCATTTAGGACAGTGGTGAGTTGGAGGCTGATGTCACTTCTGAGGTTGAAGAGTCAGTGAGGGCAGGGGTTGTGGGTGCTACCAAGTAGATAGAGTTCATGAGAGTATTTGTGTCCGGTGTGTTGAGCTATTCCCATGCAGTGCGAAGGTAGTCAGTGGATGGGTTACAGGGGAGGTCTGTTGGTTGGAGGGTCAAATTTTGTGTAGATGGTTGCTATCTTGTGGAAGTGGTCGGCGATGGCTTCACAGAACTTCTGTGAAGGGGGGGGATTGAGTTTTCAGTGGCTGGCGAGCAGGTGAACTCTGCAACGATGGTAAAGAGTTCCTTGGTTTGGTTGATGCTGGTCTCGATCCAGCGTGTCAGGACATCCTTCTTCGTGGCCTTCTTCGTGGCTTTGAGCTGGCGTTGGTAGTTAATGAGGGCCTCTTTGAAGGTGGCTCGATCTATGTTGTGTCTGATGGTCTACCACTTGCATTCTTATTTCACCATGCAAAGTTCTGGGGTGTACCAGCTGGCTGGTCTGTTGGATCTGTGCAGTCTGGCCGGTTTCGTGGGTGCGACTAGGTCAGCGGCGCTGGTGATCCAGGAGTTGAAGTTTTTTACTACCTCGTTGTGAAGGCGCTGCGTTGGGTGGTGTTGAGGACATGTTTCCATTGGTGCTGAGTGACCTTGGTTCATCTGCGGGAGGAGGTGTAGTGGATGTTGGGGGTAATCCAGTGATAGTGAAATGTATAATGGAGTGGTCAGACCAGGTGAGTTCCGTGGTGTGGCTCTATCTGATTCTATTGCTGGATGTGAAGATGGGGATTGCTGGATGTGAAGATGGGGTCCATGGTGTGCCCTGCATTGTGTGGTGGGGGGGGGGGAGCTGTGACCAGTTGCTTGAGGCCGCTGTTGTCCAATCCTTCAAGGAGGTCAGTGGAGTTGTTATCTGGGGGTCGTCCAGGTGGAAGTTGAGATCTCCCAGGAAGAAGCAGTGTTCGGGTTTGATGGCGAACGGGGTGATGAATTCAGCAATGGCGTCACTGAGGTGGGTTCTGGGTCCAGGGGATCTAGAGGCAAGGGTGCCTTTGGTGGTTTTGTCATCGGGGGAAGCTGAAAGTTCATGTTTTCCATGATCGGTATGGTCTCGTCATTTGTGGTGGAGCAGACAATGAATTCTATGTGAATGATAGCGACAATGCCTCCATGTCTGTTGGTGCAGTCACGGTGTTTCATCTTGTAGCCAATGGGTGTAGCAGTAGCAATGTCTGAGGCGGACCACTCTCAGGTCCATACAATGGATATATCCTACCTTACCCACAGTGGAGCATAAAGTTGTAGAAATTCTGAAGCAGACTTTGCCTTCCAAGAAACTAAAGTCTCACATTTTGATCGAAGTCTTGAAACCTAATTCTTAAGTTGCAGAGCCCTTGCTGCTATCTAACAAGGTGCTCCTGTGACCTGTTTTGGTTGCCTAGAGAATCCCCGTCTCCAGGCCCAGGATTCCACAGTCAAACTGTCAGATGACCTAGACCAGCTCAAGATGACCCACAGTTCTTTCCCTTATGCCTGTATTCAGAGATTCTTGTGGTTCAGCATTTGTATTCCAAACTGAGATCCAGTTCCATCCTTAAACCTCCTTTCTGGAGAGACTATAAGTGTATGAATGCCTTGGATCGGAAGTTTTTTTTACATCCGGCAGTCTCATTCTTCATACGGCGAAACCCAAATACCTGCTAGGCCGCAATGTCCATGTCTTTACATGTTTTGTGGGAACTGGCCTTACTGTCATTTGTAAGTGTACCTCAACTCATGAAGAAGCCATTTTCCGTTTTGGTCAGTGATGGCTTATACATGTCAAAGCAGATCCTATACTCTCTTGCATTTTGCATATATGATGGCCAAGTCCAATTACACTGCTGTCACCCTTTGCCTGGAATTTTTTCCAGTGACTTCTTGGGAGATTTCCAGACTACCCTGATGGACTTGCCCTACAACAGTAAGTGGATTTAAGAGGAAAGGCTAACTCCAAGGAGGATTTTTTTTAAAAAATGACATGACTTGGTCAATGGAACTGACCTAGCCAGTAAGGTAGTTCCATCAACAGCACAGGAAATTCTAAGACTCTTCCAGAGCTTAGCAGTGCGAGCAGAGGTAAATAAGTATCCTCTGGCAGCTCTACTACCTCAAGATCTATCTCCCCTCCCTTACAGTAGCATTTTAAATCGGGGGGGGTTGGAAGGGGGAGGAAGGTCTCTTACTTTGTCAGGTGGGAGACGCTCATGACTGACAATTGGGTCATCTACGTGATCCATAAGAGCTACATCCAACCCTTCCCTCCCTCCAGATCCCCCTTATTCCACAAGTACAAGCTGTCTGGCACATGCTTCGATTTTTAGAGGAATAGGTTCTTGCCCAGATGAAGAAAGGAGTCATTGAGCTTGGTGACTCAGGAAGAAAGGGGCATGAGTTTTTTTTGTAATTTTTTTTTTTATTCCTTTTATTTCATGGTCCCTAAGACAGAAGTCTGAGGCCTATCCTGGATCTCAGTCGTTTGAAATTGTTCATTCAGCAGGACAGATCATGGTTTTGAATATTTGGGACATGATTCTGAGATTTCTTGACTCAAATGCTTCTCCAGTCCCATAGGGTCTGGCCTTGTGCATTCTGCTGGTTTGCCTAACAGATGAGAGCCCTCTAGTGTTGCTTGTAATGGCAGTGCCTCTAATTCAAAGCGAGTCTCTCAACTCAAGTGCAGATTTTCCGTTGATCCACTTAAATCTGCACTGGTGGATAGACATTTTTAATCTGGAGGCAAGCTGTCCACTCATCCTGTCACAAACACATGCTACCATGGTAAAGGACACCATGCTTGTGGTCATCTGGTCAACATTGACATGAGATTGTATGGCCACTTTGGAGCTGCTCTTGCACAGGAGTGTGTTGGAGCTGCAGGCAGTTCACCTTGCCTTGAAGGCATTTCTCCCTTCCATCTTGGGGTGCAGCACTCAAACCCTGTTGAACAACACCACCACCATTCATTACAGCAACAGTACAAATGCTGTGATGTCATAGATACTACGTTGGGAGGAGATTCAACTTCAAAAGTGGAAGCAGTGATGGAGGATTTTCCCAGTAGAGGCTCATTTGGCAGGTTCCTTAAATATGAGAGCACATGCTCTCACTTCCCTCTCGTAGGATACTGAGTGGAACCTACACCAAAAGTGATGGAGGTGAAATTCTACAGACTGGTGTGTCTTCTGTGGTCCACTTTACCATGACCCAGTACAGCAAGTGTCTTGGTTCTGTGCCATACACTTTCATGGTGGACCTGGCAACACTGATTCTGAAAGTCCTAGACTGGGCAGGGAGGATCTGAATCTGTCGCCGGGTGGATCTTCTGTTGCAGCTGGATGGTCTGGTATTCCACCTGAATCCTCAAATGTTGCAGTAACAGAGGTGGAAATTGAGTGTAATGGCTAGAGTCATTTTTGCCTTGCTTACAATGTGCAGATGTCATCTTGAGTGCCGTAAAATCCACTTCAAAATTAATGTATGGAGGTTGCTATAACAAATTTGTGAAGTGGTTTGAGTAAGAAGGCTTGGATCCCTTTAAATAGCTTCTCCCTGACATCCTGCATTATACACTGTATCTTCTAGGGGATCCTCATCAATTGTCATAAGCAGTGAATATTCCTGCCCATGTGCAGGGACTCCGGAGCACACACAGAATATATATGTGTGTGTGTGTATATATATATGTTCGGTGGCACGTGTAGCTTCAGATACACATGCTGTGCATTATACTTCTGCCATCTAGTGTTGGGCTCGGAGTGTTACAAGTTGTTTTTCGTCGAAGAAGTGTTTGAGTCACGAGTTCGAGTGACTACTCTTCTTCAGTTCCATTGCGCATGGGCAACTCCATGTTAGATTGTTTTCTTTCCGCCGTTGGGTTCGGACGTGTTTCCTCTCGCTCCGATATTTTGATTTGGACAACTTTGAAAACGCATCCTTTTCGTCGGTATTGTATCAATCGGGTTTACATCTTCCATCGACACATTGGTACCGTCGGAAAAGGCAACTCTACTCGCCCTGTGGGGCGCGCGCGCCCACCTCGGGCCGACCGCGTGGAAGCCTCCTGGATCGGACTCCATTCCCATTCTGTCCTCGGTGCCACGCCAAATATCCTTATACAGACCAACATCTCATCTGTAATCTTTTCCTTTCCCCAGATCATCGGGAAGAAAAGGCCTGTCGATCCTTCAGTTCCAAAAAGACTCTTCGAGACAGGAGGGCACGAAGACTCGAGATGGCGTCCAGAAGCACTGAACATCTCGACGTGGAGGAGGAAGAAATCATGCAGACAGCAGTCTCCGTTCGAGGTTCCGACTCCGAGCAGGAATCCGAGGAGGACAGACCGTTTACAGCTGGACAACATGTGAGTACGCCTGCCCCTGTACCCTCACAAAAACAAAAATAGAAGGCCTTGGGTACGCCACTGCCAGAAGGCCATGGCTCGGCCCGAAAAAAGACTCCCGGTGACCAAACTACCAGTTCGGCACCGAAAAAGGCCACACCTCCCAAACCATCGGAGGCAATAAAAGGCTCTGTGTCTGACTCGAGCAAACCCCATTTTTCGGAGTCGAAGATTCGGAAATCCCTTTTGGAGCAGAGATCATCCACTGCATCATATTTATCAGTCCCAAAAAAGCCGGCTTCGAAGCCGAAAAGGCCAGCATATACTTAGGAGCGTGGACTTTCACAGAGACTAAAAGAAAGCAACAAAACCTCTGAAGAGGAGTATCAAGTACAGCCAATACTTGAAGTTATGGACAAAAGGCAAGCCAGGATTCATATCCATAAGGAGGCAGGCAGGATCCTAACAGCACCTCCTCTGAAGCCACAGAGAAAGCTAGCCTTTCAGGAGGAATTGGACACTATGCAGCCTCCAGCTAAAGTCCCAAAGCCGAAGGAGAAACCACCACCTCCTCAATTTTCTCCTCCTTATTCTCCTCACTCTCCACACCTCCATACCTCTCCTCCTACTAGTCCTACACCAGTGCAGTCACCCACACACTCTTTTGACTCACAACAGGACAATGTAGATCCATGGGATCTTTATGATCCAGATCCCATTCCTAGCAATGACCCAGACAGCTATCCCTCTAAGCCTTCACCACCTGAGGATAGCACTGTGTACAATCAGGTTTTAGCTAGGGCTGCAGCATACCATGGGGTCACCATGCACACTGTACCACTGGAAGAGGATTTTTAGTTTAATACCCTATCCTCCACACATTCAAAATACCAGTGCCTCCCCATGCTCCCAGGCATGTTAAAACACGCCGATCAAATATTCAATGAGACAGTTAAGGCACGTATAATTATGCCCAGGATAGAGAGAAAGTACAAACCTCCTCCCTCTGATCCTGATTACATAACACAACAAGTACCTCCAGATTTGGTAGTGGTCAGCGCTGCTAGAAAAAGGGCAAACTCCCAGTCATCAGGAGATGCTCCCTCACCCAACAAAAAAAGCAGAAAGTTTGATGCGGCAGGGAAGAGAGTTGCATCCCAGGCAGCGAATCAGTGGAGGATAGCTAACTCACAAGCACTGTTAGCGCGATACGACAGGGCCCATTGGGATGAGATGCAAAACATAATTCAGCATCTCCCCAAAGAACACCAGAAGAGGGCACAACAAGTAGTGGAGAAAGGGCAAGCTATTACAAATAATAAAATTCGATCTGCCCTAGATGCAGCAGACACCGCTGCTAGAAGTGTCAACACTGCAGTGACAATACGAAGGCATGCATGGTTCAGGTCTTCGGGTTTTAAACCCGAAATACAGCAAGCTGTGTTAAATATGCCATTCAATAAGAAACAACTTTTTGTCCCAGAGGTTGACACAGCCATTGAAAAATTACGCAAAGATTCAGACACCGCAAAAGCAATTGGTGCACTATACTCCACACCATACAGGGGATCCTTTTGGAAACTGCAGTTTCGAGGTGGATTCGGACCACAGACATCAGAAGCATCCACATCGCAGGCACAACCAACCTACCAACCACAATACCAACAAGGTGGTTTTAGGGGCACATATAGGGGGGCAGTATCCAGAAATAAAGGGAAATTTCAGACCTCTAAGCAACCTCCACAGCACCCTAAGCAGTGACTTGTCTCATCCCCTTCCACTCCACACCTCTCCTGTGGGGGAAAGACTACAACAGTTCCACGCAAATTGGCAAAACATTACCAAAGACAAGTGGGTACTATCAATTATCCGCAATGGCTATTGCCTAGGATTGATACAAACTCCCCCAATCATTCCATCAAGGTCACACAAACTATCTACAGAACACAACAATCTGTTACAGGAAGAAGTCCAATCTCTATTACTCAAACAAGCAATAGAATCCATACCACAAGCTCAAATAGGGACAGGAGTTTATTCGCTATATTTCCCGATTCCCAAAAAAGATGGCACCCTCAGACCAATATTAGATCTCAGGACCCTCAGTCTTTACATCCTGTCAGAACATTTTCACATGGTAACTCTACAAGATGTTATCCCACTACTCCAAAAACACGATTTCATGGCAACATTAGACCTCAAGGATGCTTATTTTCATATACCCATCGACCCTGTTCACAGAAAATATCTCAGATTTGTCATTCAAGGAAAGCACTATCAGTTCATAGTGTTACCCTTTGGAATAACAGCTCCAAGGGTATTCACAAAGTGCCTAGTGGTAGTCGCAGCCTACCTAAGAAGACAACATATACATGTCTTTCCATATCTAGACGATTGGCTAATAAAATCAAACAGTCATACGCAGTGTCAAAACCATATGGATTACGTAATACAAATCTTGCACATGCTAGGGTTCTCAATAAATCACCAAAAGTCACATCTACAACTGGCACAAATACAACAGTGTTTGGATGCAATACTAAATACTCAAAAAGCGCTTGCATGTCCAAATACGCAAAGAACACAAGCACTTCAAAATATAGTCACACAGATACAAACAAATCAACGGTACACTGTCAGATTTGTCATGAGGATTTTAGGGATGATGACATCATGTATTACAATTGTTCAACACACAAGACTAAACATGCGCCCCCTATAACAGTGCCTTGCACAACAGTGGTCACAGGCACACGGTCAACTTCCAGATCTAGCGTTGATAGACTGCCAAACATGCATGTCCCTTCAGTGGTGGAATTCCACAAATCTAAACAAAAGGCAGCCATTTCAAGACCCTGTGCCTTAGACATAATTACAACAGATGCATCAATGATTGGTTGGGGAGCTCACCTCAACAATTACAACATTCAAGGACAATGGGATGCCAAACACAAACAGCTACACATAAATCACTGAGTTGTTAGCGGTCTCCCTAGCACTCAAAGCCTTTCAGACTCTTTTCACACAGAAGAATGTCCTTATCAAAACAGACAACATGACAACCATGTATTACCTAAACAAACAAGGAGGGACACATTTGTCCCAACTCTCCCTTCTAGCCCAAAACATTTGGAAATGGGCAATCCACAACCAAATTCACCTGTTAGCACAATACATTACAGGGATACACAACCAATTGGCAGATATTCTCAGCAGAAATCACCAACAAACACACAAATGGGAGATTCACCCTAAAGTACTTCAAATATACTTTCAACAATGGGGAACACCAAACATAGATCTGTTCGCCACAAGCGAAAAAGCAAAATGCCAAAACTTTGCATCCAGACACCCACATCCTCTATCCAAGGGCAATGCTCTATGGATCAATTGGTCAGGGATATTTGCTTACTCTTTTCCCCCTCTCCCACTCATTCCGTCTCTAGTCAACAAGTTGCGTCAAAACTCACTCAATACGATACTCATAGCACCAACGTGGGCCTGCCAACCGTGGTATACAACATTGTTACTACTGTCAGTAGTACCACACTCTAAACTCCCAGACCAACCAGATCTGTTGACACAAAACAAAGGACAAATCAAGCACCCCAATCCCAAAACACTCAATCTAGCGATTTGGCTCCTGAGGTCATAGAATTTGGATATTTACAACTTCCATCAGAATGTATGGAGGTTATTAAGCAAGCAAGAAAAACCCATTACTAGACAGTGCTATGCTAACAAATGGAAAAGATTTGTATATTACTATCAATCTAAACAGATTGCCCCTCTTACAGCATCAATACAAGATATTGTATGCTATTTACTTCATTTACAAAAATCTAATTTAGCCTTCTCTTCCATAAAAATACGTCTTACTGCAATTTCAGCATATTTGCAAACTATACAGCACAGCTCCTTATTTAGAGTCTCTGTTATTAAAGCTTTCACGGAAGGTTTAAAATGCATCATTCCGCCCAGGACACCGCCAGTTCCCTCCTGGATTTCAAACATAGTGCTTACACGACTTATGGGCCCACCATTTGAACCTATGCACTCATGTCAAATGTAGTTCTTAACATGGAAGGTTGCCTTCCTATCTGGCACGTTGGAGCAACCTCCCCTGGTTGTTGGGGGGTGACTTTAACTGTGTTCTGGACCCCTTGATGGATTGCTCTTTCCCGCCACTACCCACTGCTCCCACAGTTACGGCTGCACTGGCATTGCGCGATTGGCTTCACCACTGGCAGATGGTGGTTGTGTGGTGTCAACGCAATCCCAATACTAGGATATACTCGTTTTACTCTGCGCCTCATTGATTGCGTGTCCTACTTGACAGGTTGGTGTGCACTGCTAACTTATACTCTGCGGTACAATGGTCTGACTATTTGGGCCATACCCATTCGGACCATAACCCACAACTACTGCATCTGGGTTGGGACTTACTCCGCCCCAACATCCCCACTTGGAGATTCCATCCAGAACTCCTGGAGAATGCGCCATTTAGGACCTCGCTAGACAAGGCAATCCCTGAATACTTTGACCACAATGTGGGCACAGCATCCTCTGAATAGATTAAATGGGAGGCATTTAAGGTATTTATCAGGGGCCACTGTATGGGCACACTGTGGAACTTACAGAAGTCTATTGAGAGTGACTTGACTAGAGTGGAGAGATCCCTGATGGGATATGAATGTAGACAATCTCATTCTGCACCTCACTCCCAGCAATTGACTGAGGCCAGAGCAGAGCGCATCTCCTTATTAGAGAGATTGCGCTGCCTAAATTACACAGCTCATTCGGCTCGCACACATGCTCTGGCGTATCGTTCCGGTAACTTGCTGGCCTGGCTTATCCGCCAAGACCACGATCAAAGCCCCATTATGGCAATCCGTTCGATAACTGGGGACATGCTTCATACCCCTCGGTAGATCCACTCTGAATTAGCTGAGTACTATCAGTCACTTTATCAGTCAGCTGTGGTAAATGACCTGGAAACGAGAGTTGACTTTCTTTCGGCGCTCACCCTACCCTGATTGTCAGATGATCAGTGGTCAGAACTTGAGGCACCCCTGACACTGGAGGAGGTGTGCAAGGGAATACGGGCCTTATCAGCCGGCAAAACGCCCGGCCCAGACGGACTCCCGTCTGAGTTCTACAAGTCTTTCTCTGCGACGCTTGCTCCCCGTCTTCTTTCTCTTTATGAGCGGGCGCTGCAGGGGGCGCTATTGCTGGCTTCGCAACGTGAGGCGCTGTTGGTGTCGCTCCCTAAGCCGGGTAGAGATCCATCTGAGCTGGGCTCCTATAGGCCGTTCGCAATGCTTAATACGGACTATAAAATTCTGGCTAAGATTCTAGCAAAGTGTTTGGCACCCTTGGTCCCACAGTTGGTGCACTCAGACCAAAATTGTTTTGTGCCTGCATGGGACACCTCAAGCAATATCCGCCGCCTTTTTAGAGTCATGGAATATTCAAAGTGGGATTGCCCTCGTGCAGGATGCCTGGTCCTCGATCTGGGGAAGGCCTTTGACTCCTTGGAATGGTCCTACCTGTTTGATTTGTTGCGTCGTTTCGGGTTGGGCCCATACTTCCTACGCTTTACCCAATTGTTATATAATCGGCCACGCTCTAGGGTTAAAATCGGCACATGTATATCTGAGCCGATCGAGGTGGGTAGGGGTACCAGACAGGGCTGCCCCCTCTCCTGTTGCATCCTTGGTTTCTGGTCTCCTCATGGCACCTATGCATGTTATTCTTGTAATTATCACTCTATGAATCTGGCGGTATTTTACTGGTTCATCCACATAGAATTTATACATGCAAATTGTAATGCTCTGATATGTATCTGTCTTGTGATATTGCCACTGCACACCTGTACGGTGTAAATTAAAGATCTGTTAAATGGATAAAAATCAATAAAGAAAGATTTGCCACAAAAAAATGGAAGGTTGCCTTCCTAGTCGCAATTACGTCTTTACGAAGAGTAAGCGAAATACAAGCCTTCACTATTGAAGAATCGTTCTTCCAGGTACACAAGCATAAAGTTGTACTAAGAACAAACCCCAACTTTTTGCCAAAGGTCGTCTCTCCTTTCCATATAAACCAAACAGTGGAACTGCGAGTCTTCTTCCCGCAGCCAGATTCCGTGGCAGAAAGAGCTCTACATACATTAGACATTAAAAGCGCTCTAATGTACTATAGAGACAGAACAAAACCATTCAGAAAGACTAAACAACTGTTTGTAGCTTTCCAAAAACCTCATACAGGTGACCCCATATCAAAGCAAGGGTTGGCAAGATGGATTGTAAGGTGCATCCAAACATGCTACTTTAAAGCCAAAAGACAACTTCTAGTTACTCCTAAAGCACATTCTACAAGAAAAAAAGGTGCTACAATGGCTTTTTTGGGAAATATACCAATGGCTGAAATATGCAAAGCATCTACTTGGTCAACACCACATACATTCACTAAACATTACTGTGTAGATGATTTAGCAAGACAACAAGCCACAGTAGGTCAAGCTATACTCTGAACATTATTTCAAACAACTTCAACTCCTACAGGCTGACCACCGCTTTTGTGGTAGGATAAACTGCTTTGTAATCTATGCACAGCATGTGTATCTGCAGCTACATATGCCACCGAACTGAAAATGTCACTTACCCAGTGTACATCTGTTTGTGGCATGTTCTGCTGCAGATTCACATGCACCCTCCCACCTCCCCGGGAGCCTGTAGTCGTTTAAGTTAAAAACATTTGTACATATGTGTGTATATGTATGTATGTATGTGTATATATATATATATATATATATATATATATATTTGCATTAGCATGGACATCTATTTTCTTTTCATCTATTTACTCTATCACTCCTACCTTACCCTCTGCGGGAAAACAATCTAAAATGGAGTCGATGCCCATGCGCAATGGAACCGAAGAGGAGGAGTCACTCGATCTCGTGACTCGGAAACACTTCTTCAAAGAAAAACAACTTGTAACACTCCGAGCCCAACACTAGAAGTATAATGCACAGCATGTGAATCTGCAGCAGAACATGAACAGATGTACACTGGGTAAGTGACATTATATATATATATATATATATATATATATATATATATATATATATATAAATTTGTACCTAGAATTTTAACACATCTATACATATATATATATTTGCCTGCATATCTATGCAGCCTATGTTAAAAGCTAAAAAATGCCAAATATTTGTTAAGTTTTTCTTTAATAAATATCAAAGTATTTCTGTAAGCCAGAAAAAAGAGAGGCACACAGTGCAAAAATGTCCTTTATTGAAGAGAAACTGTAATTAAATGAAAAGGCATTGTTAGCCTGTATTTAAAACATAGCAAAGCAAAAACTGGCACCGTGCCTTTAGGACCTTCATTATCCCACCATGCCCCAGAGGTGAGGTGACAGTTGGGTGAGTTCCTTTTTTCCGGCTCCTTCAGTGAGCATCCTGGAGCATTGAGCGCTCCTTTTCTGGTCTTTTAGACAGACAATTACTACTAAAACTACTTTTCAAGACTGCAATTGATGTTTTTTCACTTTTTGAGTGAAAATACACAATTCTCTAACAGGAATTGTTTGTTTTTCTCAGTGACCCCTCTCCAACAGTCTGCTTTTTGCTCCTTTCGAGGCTTCAGAAGGGATGGGGTACCACCCCACCCACAGACCAGCCACCACCTGCCATCGGGTCAGCATCCTGTGCGGGAATGAGGTCATGGTACCTACAGACGCGGAGGGTCTGACCAGAAGTCGTCCACCACCCAGTCCCCCTCCTTGGCAGCACCTAAGTCCTAGTGTGATTCTGCAAGACCACACACGTCCAGTTGGAGGAAAGATTCAATTTCATCTCCATCACTGGTGGTCCATAACATCGGACAAATGGGTCTTACAGATCATATAGAAGGGCTTGTCCCTCCCCTTCCAGTCTTTCCCTCCCTCTATGCCTCCATTAAAAGTATGGCTGATGGAGGATCACTTAGTCTTGCTCGTGAGTAAGTTAAGGCTCTCTTGGCCAAGGAAGCCATAGAAAAGTTACCAATGTCAGAAGTAGGCAGTGGTTGTTATTCCCACTACTTTCTGATTCCCAAAAAAACAAGGGCCTTTGACTTATTCTAGATTTCCGTGACATCAATCTCTTCCTCAAAAATGAGAAATTCAGGATGCTCATTCTGGCTCAGGTCTTGTATGCGCTAGACCAGAAAACTGGATGGTGGCGTTGGACTTACAAGATGTGTATTTTCACATCCTCATCCTGCCTGCCCACAGGCGCCACTTGCGGTTCAAGGTAGGCCACGAGCATTTTCAGGTTACTCTGCTCCCCTTCGGCCTCACCAGTGCCCCTCGGGTGTTCACCAAAGTGATGGCGGTGGTAGCAGCTCAACTGCGCAGGTTAGGGGTTTCAGTCTTCCCCTACTTTCCCCGATGGCTGGCTGTTGAAGGCTCCTTCGCCCCAGGCTGTCGTCACCCACCTTCAGACTATGGCGAACAACCTGCATTCACTGGGATTCACTATAAATGGGCCGAAGTCACACCTGACTCCCTCTCAAAAGCTCCCTTTCATCTGAGCTTTTCTGGACACAGTGCAGTTTCGGACTTATCCTCCCAAGCAGCGAGTCTAGGATATTCAGATTATGATACATATGTTTCAGCCTCTATCCTGGATTTTGGTGAGACAGACCCTGAGGCTGTTGCACCTCATGGCCTTCTGCATCCTGTTAGTCAAATATGCCAAATGGCATATGAGGGTTCTGCAGTGGGACTTGAAGTTTCAATGGCACAGCATCAGGGGAATCCCACTGACCCAGTTCAGATCTCGGAGGAAACTGAAAAAGATCTGCAGTGGTGGTTAGTGAACGGCAATTGGGTCAGAGGCAGACTACTCTCCCTTCCCCAACCAGATCTTACAGTAGTGACAGATGTGTCACTTCTAGTATGGGACGGCCATCTGGGATAGGTGGAGATCAAAGGCTTCTGGTCTCCGGAGGAATCCAGGCTCCATATCAACGTGTTGGAGCTCCTGGTGATTTGACTGGCAGTGAAAGCATTTCTTCCTGTTGTTAAAGGGAAGATGGTGCAGGTTTTCACGGACAACACCACTGCGATTTGGCACTGCAACAAGCAGGGTGGTGTGTGGTCGTGGGCCCTTTGTCAAGAGGCCCTGCATAACTGGATATGGCTGGAACAGCAGGGCATAACCCTGGTGGTTCAACGCCTGGCAGGTTCTGTGAATGCCAGAGCAGACAATCTGACCCGTCCATTCCTACCGTATCACGAGTGGTGTCTCCATTCAGAGGTGGCACAAGGACTCTTTCAGCAGTCGGGAGAGCCTTGGTTAGATCTGTTTGCCTCCGCAGAGAACGTGCAATATCAGCTGTATTGCATGTTGGAATTTGCAAGGCGGCAATCATGCAGCAACACTTTTCGCTGCAAGTGGAGTTCAGGCCTCCTGTACGCCATTCGGCCCATACCACTTCTGCCCAGAGCTCTCAAGAAGATCAAGAAGTACCGGGCCCAAGTAATCCTTGTGGGGCTGGACTGGGCATGGAGAGTCTGGTATTCTGAGCTTCTGAAAATGAGCACCGATCCCCCAATCAGGCTGCTTCTCGGGAAGATCTTCTGTCGCAGGAGCGGGGAAAGGTTCTCAACCGAACCTGTAAGCTCTGCACCTTCATGCGTGGAGATTGAGCAGCAACAGTTGATGGGTTTTGATCTTCCTCCTGAAGTCTGTAAAGATATTCTGGCAGCCAGGCGTCCCTCTACTAAGATGGTATTGTGCTGTTGGAAATTAATTGTATATTATTGTACAGAAAGATCTATTGATCCTCTTTCTGAGATCCTTCTCTTTATCTTATTCCTTGACCAACAGGGTACTGCCTTGGGCACTCTCAAGGGCTATCTTTCCTCCCTATCGGCGTTCCTTCGGCTGCCCGATCAGCCTTCATTATTCAAATCCCCAATTGTAAATAGTTTTCTTAAAGGGCTTGTATATATGTATCCTCCTACGCACTTTGTCATGCCTCAGTGGGACTTGAATCTGGTCTTTACTTTTCTTATGTGTGCTCCCTTTGAGCTACTGCACAACTGTCCCCTCCGGCTGCTCACCATGAAGACAGCCTTATCTGATAGAGACTTCTAGTTGCAGATTCCTTACCTTAGAGTTTTCCCCCAGGCGTCAGACAGGATCCAGAGATTTTTCTTTGAGCAATACCCTTGCAAGTCGGTAGGTGGCGTCGGTCGACTCCGCAGGCGTTGAAGGCATTGTGGTCACCGTGATGACGTCAGGAGTAGTACATAGACGCCGCCCTCGCGCAGTGACGTTTGTTCTTTTCTTCCCGTGCCACGCGCTGTACTGGAGAGAGCTACCCTCGCCGTTTTTGGCTGAATTTGACTGTTTTGTCGAGGTTTTTTGTGTACGACTTTGGTGCGTCGAGATGTCCCCGAAGAACAGGTTCAAGCCTTGTGAGGACTGCCATTGGACGATGTCAGTGACGGATCCTCATTGCGTTTGTCTGTGGTGCCTCGAGCGCGACCACGACCCGAAGTCGTGCTCCAAGTGTCGGGCCATGCACCTGAAAGCTTTGAGGGAGCAGTCCCTAAAGCTAATGGTGGCCCGGCACTCGACTCCGCGTAGGTCCCGGTCTTGCTCGAGAGGAAGGTCTCGAGATCGGTCGATCAGACATCAACACTCGTCTTCTTCGAAGTCCTTGGGTCAAGGTAAGAAGAAGTCGAAGAAGTCCCATCGCTCTCTGACTTCACCCCGTCGCTCGGCTGGCGTGGGACGAGCGTCCACGTACTAGGCCTCTGTCCTCGGAGCCTGCGTCAGGGTCAACTTCGCGCTTCCCCGAGTTTCCCGGAGCAGGAGCGACCCCCTCCCAACTTAAGGAGTTTTACGAGGCCATGCGCTTCATCTTTGGGCAGTCCGACACCGATACGGCCCCTTTAGGCCCAAGGGGTTCAGCTGAAGGGCCTTTGGGTTCCGCACCGGCAGCTTCGGCCCCGGCCACTGAGGTCGCCTCTGGATCCATGTGCGGATCTGCACAGACGCCGGTTGCACCTTCAAGACCTTCCCCAGCGCCAGGTCGATTGTCGGCGCTCCCAACGTCTGTAGTGCCCACTATCATCGGCAATCTCAAATGGGAATCTGTTATCTCCTCCCCTAATCACCTGGCATCTATTTACAGCTTGCTTGCAAATCAAATGGAGTGCATGATCCGGTTTAATGAGTCTGAGGTGGGCGACAGCCTTCTTACAGCCCACACTGATCTGTTTCAATCCTTAAAACAACTTTTCACAAAAGAGACTCTTAACAACTCCAATAAAAAGTACAATGCCCCTTGGTTCGATAAATCTTGCAGGAAAGCACAACTAGCTCTCCTGGATGCAATCAAAGAAGGCCATGCTGTGACGTTGAGAACAGCCAGGGGGACTTATAAGAAGGAATGTTTAAAGGCACGCAGAAGCTGGGAGGAGGCCAGATGGGTCACTATTCTGGATTCTGCCTTATCCAATAACACATCCAGGTTTTGGAAACTAATAGCCGACAACGACTGTGATTTCCCTGCTGCGCCTGGCTCCACAATTCTTTCAGCAACTTGGGTAGAGCATTTTGGGCAACTTTATGGAGGACCACCTGAAGTTTCCCAGTGGCCCCCCAATGATTCAATAAACCAAGAGATCATTCCAATTTCATTTTCCCTATCCGAAACTAGAGCAGCAATAGACTCCCTGAAATGGGGGAAGGCACCTGGTCCAGACAAGATCCCAGGTGATCTATTTAAATCTAGACCTGACATATGGGCTCCTTACCTCAATTCTATCTGCAATGCAATTGCAGCGGGAGCACCAGTTCCATCTACTTGGAAAGGGGCTGAAATTGTACCGATCTTTAAAAAAGGAAATCCAAACACTCCGGCTAACTATCGACCAATCAGTCTCCTTGATAACTTCCAAAAAATTTATGCGAAACATCTTCTGTCCCATCTTGAGGAATGGATTATTGAGTCTGAAGCTCTCTCTGATTTACAAGCGGGTTTCAGACCCGCAGTGAGCACAGTTGACCAAGCCCTAAGATTTATGTCAATAAAATGGAAGAACGTAGACCTGGGGAGGGGAAACCTCTATGTGGTTTTCATAGATCTAAGAGCCGCATTTGACCTGATCCCCAGGAATCGGCTGTGATCAACATTATCAAATATGGGAGTCCCTTTTGGCCTCCTGAAACTTATAGCTCAATTGCACCATAATACCTTTGCCCAAATCAGGTGTGGACAGGGAGGCGAGCTGACTGACCCCGTAGCTATTAAAAAAGGAGTTAGACAAGGTTGTGTTCTGGCACCTACTCTCTTTCTGCTCTACATTAATAACTGCATCCACTACCTAGAGAACTGCATAAATGATTCTCCGAAACTGGGTGAGAAAAAAATCCCTTGTCTGCTATATGCAGATGACACGATTCTACTATCAAAATCGCCAATGGGAATTCAACACCTGATCAACCAGTTCTGTGCTTACTGTAGGGACTATGGCCTAGATGTAAACATTAAGAAAACCAAATTTATGATATTCACTACCTCCAAAAAACGATTGCGTGTTAATATTGAGATGAATTCGATCCCATTGGAGAAAGTAGAAGAGTTTGATTATTTGGGCTTCAGATTATCTACATCAGGCAAATGGAAGGCAGCTATTGATAAAGGGGCTCTGATCATAAGCCAAATAGGTGGGGCCCTAGTCCGTAGATCTAGAAAGGCTCCGAGCCCCCCTCTGAACATTCTTGCGGAGATTTATAATGTTCAAATTAGAGCAGCGGCCTTATATGGAGCGGAACTTTGGGGGTCCTATAAAAACCTGTACATTTTGCAAACTAAGGAAAATATTTTCCTTAGGCAGGTGTCCAGGCTGGGTATGGGTACACCAATGACCCCTCTAAGGCTTGACCTTGGTATAAATAGTATCAAAACCATAGCGGCCCTAAGACCCCTTTCCTATTGGATTCGCTTATGGAAATCTGCTGAACTTGAACCATATAGGCTGGCTATAAGAGAGTTGATAGCTGCCCCCAAGGCATTGGAGAAAATCCCTTGGCTGAAAGAGATGAAAATTGCCTGGGACAAATTGGGTCTTCCCCATTATTGGAAGTACCCGGATCAAATTCCTGACAAGGCTAGGAGATTTGTTATAAGCAGATATTGGGAGAAAGTTAACGAAGATTCTTTGCACCAAAAGGGGGTGGGCAGGCTAACAATGGATTTTCTACAAATCAAGCACGAACCCTGGGCTGAGAATTTCCTGAACCTCCCTATCCCTCCGTATGCCCGTGCTCTATACCTGCAGTTAAGATATGGCACATTGCCTACCAATGGTTTCACGGCCCACTGGTCATCTAATACTGTTTCAAATGATAGGTGTATTTTCTGCCAACACTGTAAAGAAACAATAGAGCACGTATTATTTTTCTGCCCTTTGTATAAGATACCCAGAAAGAGGTGGATTATTCCCCTTTGCAAAAATATGTCACTTCAGTACAGAGTGACTGCCACTAGAATCTGCACGCATGATTCCTCTCCTATGGTAGCTATTCCAGTCACCAAATATTTATCGGAGGCTTGGTACATCCGTCGCAAGTCCATTATACCCAAAGGCTCCTGAGTTACCTTTATATTAATGTTTAGAAGGATTTTAATCTGTTCTTTTTATCTTCTTTGTATTATTTTTAGCAGGAATCTCCATTAGGAATTTGTTGCCTTTTATATGTTTACCAGAGACTGCATTAGCTTATAGAGCTTTTCCTTATAGCTTTTTGTGTTGATCTTTGATTGGTATTCTGATATCGTTTCTTTTACTTAAATGGGAATTCTATTTTTGTTTTTTGCCTTCTGGTTGTGTACACTGGCCTTCTAGACAAAAGTTTTATATTCTAGCTTTTATCCTTTTCTCTTTTTTACTATATCTATTTATGCTCTATTTATTGTATTTATATTTATGATTAACTGCTTTGCCCTGCTGTTTTTATTGTTATAATGCTCTGACGATTACTTGTCTTATATTGTCACCATGTTTTTATCACATTCTTTTTTGTCATGTATGATTGTTGTTATTATCTCAAATGGTCTAGACTTTTAGACCGAATGAATTCAAATAAATAGTGCCCACTATCATCGTCAACCCAATTTTTATCCCCGACGACTCGGAGTCGGAGCGGTGTCGGTCAACGCTGCCATCGGCTTCGGCGGGCCCTATTCGCACGAGGTCGGATTCGGACCCTTTTTCCTATGGGTACGAATACGGGGAGGAATTGGAGGGGTCCCCTGGACCCTTATGAATACCATGATGACCCTGCTATGGACTGGACACAGGATTTGGACGAAGCCAGTGGTCTGGATACTTCTCCTGACGCTGGCATGCTGTCTCCTCCTACTGTGGCTACAGCAGAGGGAGCTAATTACAGTATGGTGGTCAGTAGGGCAGCTGAGGTCCTTGGCCTTGAGCTACCTACTGTGGAAGTCAGGTCTAAGCTCCTGAGAGGTGCTTAAGCCTGGGGCTTCTACTTCGGAACCCCTTCTCCCATTCAATGAGACCCTCACTGATGTCCTTTTGGGTACATGGTCCAAACCCAACACAGGGGCTCCTGTGAACAGGACTATCGCTCGCCACCATCGCCCCGTGCCGAACGACCTAAAATTCCTGTCCCAACACCCTACGCCTGAGAGTCTTGTAATACAGGCTTCCTCTTCTTCTGGTGCGTTCCGTCCACACCCCCAGATAGGGAATCCAAAAGGCTGGAACAATTTGGCAAGAAGTTGTTTTCTTCCTCCAGCCTCGCACTGCGGTCTGTGAACACTGCATGTCTTTTGGGCCATTATACCCACTCCCTGCGAGATACAGTTGCGCAGGTCCTGCCGCAGATACCGGAGGAGGCCCGTGCTATTGTCTCCCAAGCAGTAAAAGATGGGAGAGATGCGGCAAAGTTCACTATCCATTGTGGGCTGGATACGACTGACTCTCTCGGCAGATCAGTTGCAACGACGGTGGCCTTAAGGCACCACGCCTGGTTACGCACTTCTGGCTTCTCGGGGGATGTCCAACAGTCACTCATGGACATGCCCTTTGATGGCACCCGTCTCTTCGGAGACAAAGAGCTTCAAGGACTCCCGGGGTACGGCTTGGTCCCTTGGTCTTTCCTCCGCCACATGCCCACCACAGTCTGCTTTTCGTCCCTTTCGTGGACACGGAAGAGGCGCCCTGTCACATCCTCCACCCAGCCACCGTGCCATGCATGCCGGACAGCCTATGCGTGGCCAACGACGTGGAATCCCACGTGGCCGTGGGACAGGGAGCCAGAGTTCTGTCCAGTCCACCTCTGCCCCCGCTGCAGCCTCCAAACCCTCCTAGTCCGTCCCCTCACTCCCACCCAGTTGGTGGCAAGATCCGCCATCACCTTCCCCACTGGGAACATATCACCATGGACGGGTGGGTTTTGCAGATCATTCGGAAGGGCTACTCCCTCCCTTTCGAATCTGCACCACCACACATGCCACCATCCTTCCATCATCTTCCGGAGGATCATTTGGTGCTTCTCTGCCAGGGAGTCGCGGCTCTCTTTGCCAAGGGAGCTATAGAAAGGGTCCCTGTGCCAGAAGTAGGTTGTGGTTGTTAATCCCGCTATTTTCTGATTCCAAAGAAGGACAAGGCCTTACGTCCTATCGTAGACCTCCGGGACCTGAACTACTTCCTCAAGAAGGAAAAATTCAAAATGCTCACCCAGGAGACTGGATGGATAGCGTTGGACTTGCAGGACGCCTATTTCCACATCCCCATCCTGCCTCCCACAGACGTTACCTACGATTCGTGGTAGGTCACGAGCACTTTCAGTTTACCGTGCTCCCTTTCGGCCTTACCAGTGCCCCTCGGATGTTCACGAAAGTGATGGCGGTGGTTGCAGCTCATCTGCGCAGGTTAGGGGTCTCCGTCTTCCCCTACCTCGACGACTGGCTGTTGAAGGCACCTTCGCCCCAGACAGTCATCTCCCACCTTCAGACTACCCCGAACCTCCTGCACCAGCTGGGGTTCACTATAAACGTGCCAAAGTCACACCTGACTCCCTCTCAGAGGCTCCCTTTCATTGGAGCTGTTCTGGGTACAGTGCAATTTCGGGCTTATTCTCCCGACAAGCGAGTCCAAGACATTCAGGCTATGATTCAGATCTTTCAGCCTCGGTCATGGGTTTCGGTGAGACTGATTCTGAGGCTGCTGGGCCTCATTGCTTCCTGCATCCTGCTAGTAACACATGCCAGATGGCATATGCGGGCTCTACAGTCGGACCTGAAGTGCCAGTGGGCACAGCATCAGGGAAATCTCTCTGACATGGTCCAGATCTTGGAGGGGACTGCGAAAGACCTGCAGTGATGGCTTTCAAATCCAAATTGGGTCAACAGCAGATCCCTCTCCCTTTTCCAGCCAGATCTCTCTATGGTGACAGATGTGTCACTTCTAGGTTTGGGCGGCAACATGGGGGAGGCGGAGATCCGAGGCCTCTGGTCTCCGGCGGAGTCGGGACTCCACATAAATATGCTGGAGCTCCGGGTGATCAGGCTTGAGTTAAAAGCATTCCTTCCCTCTCTCAAAGGGAAAGTGGTACAGTTGTTCACGGACAACACTATTGCCATGTGGTACTCCAACAAACAAGGCGGGGTAGGGTCCTGGACCCTTTGTCAGGAGGCACTACGCCTCTGGACATGGCTGGCACATCAGGGCATTACCCTGATGGTTCAACATCTGGGGGGCTCTCTCAATGCCAGAGCAGACAAAGTCAACCACCGAAGCACAGTCGATCACGAATGGCGTCTCCATCCGGAGGTGGCGCAAGGCCTCTTTCTCAAGTGGGGAGAACCTTGGTTAGATCTGTTCACCTCTGCGGAGAACGCGCAATGTCAGCTGTTTTTGCGTGTTGGAGTTTCCAAGGCGGCACTTGCTCAGAGATGCTTTTCGTCTCGAGTGGAGCTCCGGCCTCCTTTACGCCTTCCCGCCTATCCCTCTTCTGCCCAGAGTTCTCAAGAAAATCAAGTACAACCGGGCCCAAGTTATCTTGGTGGCTCTGGACTGGGCTCGAAGAGTGTGGTATCCAGAGCTATTGAGCATGTCCATAGATCCTCCACTCAGACTGCCTCTTCGGGCGGATCTTCTGTCGCAGCAGCAGGGGACGGTTCTCCACCCGAACCTGTCCAACCTCCGCCTTCATGCGTTGAGATTGAGAGGCAACAGTTGACGGAATTTGCTCTTCCACCCGAAGTCTGTAATGTTATCTTGGCAGCCAGGCGTCCATCGACTAAAACTGTATACGCCTGTTGTTGGAATAAATTTGTGGTATGGTGTACCAACAAATCTATTGACCCCCTTTCTGCCCCTCTGTCAGAGGTTCTTATATTCATTCTTTCTTCAGCCCAGCAGGGCTCTGCTTTGGGCACCCTTAAAGGGTATTTGTCTGCCATTTCTGCATTTCTTAAGCTTCCTGATCATCCCTCACTCTTTAAATCTCCTATTGTGAGTAGATTCTTAAAAGGGCTCACCCACTTATTTTCTCCCGCTCTGTTCATCATGCCTCAGTGGGATGTTAATCTTGTACTTACTTAATGTGTACCCCCTTTGAGCCAATGCATTATTGTCCCTTGCGGCTCCTCACATTCAAAACTGTCTTTCTGGTCGCTATCACCTATGCTCGCAGGGTGAGTGAACTTCAGGCCCTTTCTTCAAAGCCTCCATACTTGTCTGTAGACCCTGACAAAGTGGTGTTACGCACTAGAGCTTCCTTCCTTCCTAAGGTGGTTACACCATTTCATGTAGGCCAGTCCATCACTTTGCCTACCTTCTACGCACCCCCACATCCTTCCCATGAGGAGGAGAGACTCCGCCATCTGGACCCAAAAAGAGCGTTGGCGTTCTACCTCAATCGTACTAAAGATTTCCGGGTGGACGATCTACTCTTTGTTGGCTATGTGGGTGCAAAGAAAGGGAAGGCGGTGCAAAAGCATACCATCTCTTGATGGGTGCTTCCTTGCATCAAACTGTGCTACGCTTTGGCTAAAAAGCAACCTCCTGAAGGCTTGTGTGCTCATTCTACCAGCGCAACTGCTGCTTCCACTGCGTTAGCACGCAGAGTTCCTGTCCTGGATATCTGTCAGGCAGCTACGTGGGCATCCTTGCACACGTTTGCTAAGCATTACTGCCTGGATAGTCAGGTCCGTCGTGACGGCTACTTTGGTTGTTCGGTCCTGCAGGACTTTCTAGTATGATCTTGGTTTGCAGCCCAACACCAAGGATGGCATTGCTTGGGTATCTATTCTAAAGTAAGGAATCTGCAACTAGAAGTCTCTATCAGATGTACAAGTTACTTACCTTCGGTAACAAAATATCTGGTAGAGACATATTCTAGTTGCAGATTCCTTACCGTCCACACATCCTCCCCGCTTGCGAACTGATTTCTAGGGACAGGGATTCTCTCTTTCAGGTCCTTAGTTCAGGCGCACCAATCTCCGTGTTCTTAGCGGCTCAGCACTCTGGCGTGGAAAGTCATTAAAAGAAACTGACGTCACTGTGCAAGGGCAGCGTCTATGTACTACTCCCGTCATCACGGTGACCACGACGCCTGCGGAGTCGACCGACGCCACCTACCGACGCGCAAGGGTATTGCTCGAAGAAAAACTCTGGATCCAGTCTGACGCCTGGGGAAAAATTCTAAGGTAAGGAATCTGCAACTAGAATATGTCTCTACCAGATAATTTGTTACCGAAGGTAAGTAACTTGTACTTTAGTGGCAATAAATCTGCCAGGAGGGTGAGTGAGATGCAGGCGCTTTCATCTAAGCTGCTGTATCTCACCATGTTTCCAGGCAAGGTGGCACTCCGAAGTCGTTCCTCTTTCCTCCCCAAGATGGTGATCCCATTTCACTTGGGTCAGAACATCACCCTGCCCACCTTTGCTCCACCGCATCCCTTTAAAGAAGAGGAGCAACTCCACCCAAAAACAGCATTGTCGTTCTACCTTGACCGCACATAAGAGTTACAAGTGGATGACCAACTCTTTGTGGGGCACGTGGGAGCAAAGAAGGATTGAGCAGTGCAGAACAAACTACTTTGCGCTGCGTCGTTTTCTGCATTAAGATCTGCTATGCACTGGCAAAGAAGCAGCACTTGAGGGCTCATTCTACCAGGGGAATGGCTGCTACCACTGCACTAGCACCAGGTGTTCCAGTCCTGGATATCTGTCAGGCAGCAACGTGGGCTTCATTGCACACGTTTGTAAGGCATTACTGCCTGGACAATCAGGTCTGTAGAGACTGACATGTTTCCCGTTCGGTCCTACAGGACGTTTTAGTGTAAAGAAGATCTGTTAGCAGCCCACCGCCAGAAGGTTATGGCGTGGGTATCTATGCTAAGGAGTCTGCAACTAGAAGTCTTTATCAGATGAACAAGTTACTTACCTTCGCTAACGCATTATCTGGTAAAGACTCTATCTAGCTGCAGGTTCCTTACAACAACCCATGCCTCCCTGCTCTGCGGATACGTCTAATAGGGTCAGGGATTGTCCCTTTTCAGGGCCCTAGTTTTTGCACAGACAAACTGTTGGTTCTTTCCATGGCTGTGCGCTTTTGGCGTTTAAGTTTGTGGAAAAGGAACTGACATACGCCTGCCTGGGGGGGTGCCTTTATAGGCAACTATGATGTCACGAACGGCTCCAAAAGACGCCGTCATGCAGATCCAAATGACACCACCCAACAGCCTGCGCAAGGATATTGCTCAGCAAAAGTTCCAGCTTCCACGCTGATGCCGTGTAATTCTAAGGTAAGGAATCTGCAGTTAGAAGTCTATCAGAGGTCATGTATGTTGCTGTCGATAGAGGTGGTGTTGAGTCCAGATTCACTGAGAACCTACCCAGAGTGGATAGACAGGATTTTTTAAGAGAACCTACAAGAAGGAGGCCTGGTGGTAAACAAAATAATTGGCACAGCTGAGGACAGCTCAGACGCTCACATATATGCCCATGAAATATGTGCCAGCCTATCATTTTGGCTTCATCTAACAGGTTTCAAACCTGAGGCACAACAACGGATCATGAACCTGATGTTCACAGGCAATGCTTTACCCTGGGTCTCATACACATGATGGGATGGCTAAAATGAAAATGGAGCTAGATAGGCTCAAGGCTGTAGGTCTGGACAAATGTAAAGACTTCTGTAGAAGGTACAGACCTTATGCCAGAAGCCCCTACCATAAGAGGGTTCAAACCCCTCACTGGGCAGCAACAACGACAAAGGAAAACCCAGTTCCAATCCCGTAAACCAACGAGGGACCAAGAAGCTAGCAGACAATTCCAACCTGCGTCCAAAATTACAGGCAGACAGTGAGACGTCGCTTCCCCCAGTTCTGCCAACCACTCCGGTAGGGGGAAGTATCAGCAATCATCTGTAGTAGATCCTATTTAGTTTTAATGGGAAGCAGGAGTTTAGCTTAACCTTCTGGCTTGCAGGCCTGTGCCCCGCCCCCTAGTGACTTTTAACCTACTTAGCCTGCTCTGTCTTAGCCTATTTATTTTATTATTTATTTTAAGATGGCTGCCTTTGTTTAGAGTTAGGGCAATATTTTGGTTTGCAATATCAGTGCCACTCTGTGAAGGCGTCACTATCAGCGTCATAATCAAGTGAGGTATGTAGGTGTTCACATCATGTCCCCTTCACACTTACGGGTGACAGGAACATAATGTACACTTGTCGTGGATTGTTTACATAATTGCCACCACAAGTAAGCCGCCTTATTTATTTTTTTGGAACATACCTGCGTCGGGGGGGGGGGGGTGTTCTGCTTTCCTACATATCTCATATCAGAGCTTACAGAACCTCTCTGGAATGCACTTCTGAGTTCAAAGAAGACCTTTATTGTTGTTAATTCTCCCCACCCACAAGTTCTTGAGAGACAAATTAGTAGATTTCAAGCACACAAAGTAGCTGCAGCAAGAAAACAAAATATATCACAGTACTTCTCAGTTGCAATGTACACAGCAAATATATAATATATTCAAAGCAAAGCATAAAAGTCAAAACTCATCACCGTATGAGCAAGTAGGACCTATCTTCAGCTTCATCTTTCTGGGGTCTGCAAGTTGATGACTCCGGTCAACTGCGAGAAAGAGATTATCTACCCACACGGGAGACTGGCAACTGACGTCTAGCTCCAGCCTAAAGTCAAGCAGATTTGAATCTAACTCACTGTAGCCCAGAGTCATCCTTATCCGTGCCCCCTCCTCTCAGACTCGGGAAAACTACGGAAGCCTTTGGAGACTGGCCAGATCTCCTAGACTTCTCCTATTCCCAAGGCTGAGCAGAAAGGAAAACACCAAATGTACTCTCTGTTATCAGGTCTAGTCTGGTGTGAAGAAAACAGCTTGGTTCATCTTGTGGAAAAACACAGCTTGGAAAAACACAGACATCTAATGTCTCAACTGCAATGTCTAACTCCACGTTAAAGCCAATAGGCAGCTAACCTAAATATCAAATGTAATGTCTAATGTCATGTCAAAGCCAATAGGCAGCTAACCTAAATATCAAATGTAATGTCTAATGTCATGTCAAAGCCAATAGGCAGCTAAGCTGAATACAGAATGTAATGTCTAATATCATGTCAACGCCAATAGGCAGCTAAACTGAATACAGCATGTCAAAGCCAATAGGCAGAATACAGGATGTAATGGCTAATGCCATGTCAAAGCCAATAGGCAGCTAAACTGAACAAAACATATAATGTGCTACTGGTGAACATTGAGCCACTAATATGCGCAGTGGTGAAACACAAAGTCATTGGTCAAACACAATTAATAGCATCACAGGGTGCTACATGGTCTGTATGAATACACCACACACAGACAGGGTTATCAGAGGGATTCCTACCAGCTGCTATTGATGCTATCTATGTTGCACGTCTCCTTGACGCTGACCCAGTCTTCGTGTCCCCTCGGAGTCTGATCTAGAGACCTCATTCCAAGGTAATGAGTGTTGGGGCGCTTCACATGGACATGGTACTAGCAGATTAAGTTTATCACACCTATAATTAGGTTAGGATTTAGGCTGTTTATGCTAGAGTTTTTACATCACGTTTATTGCAAGATGTGAGGGTCTTTGTATTCACAACTCTCATCCTCACAATTATAATTCTTTTATTGTTTGTTATCCTAATAATCTCAGCTCATGCATTTTACAATAGATTGCAGTCTTTTCAATAAACCTATTGGAAACTCCCCTGCATCTCCTTTATTGCCTGTGTGTGACAGACTTATTACTAACGTGAGAAAAGGGTAATTCCGTTCCACCACGACTCCCCTGTAATGTTGTATTCTAGAGTCTGATCATTCTAGGATTCGCAGCCCCTGGCTACAAATTCAATTTTGGAAAAACTAAAATAGCCTTTCTCACTGTGTTGTTCCTGGGATACAAGCTATCAAACGAGGGCAGGAGCCTGGCTCCGCACTTTTTAGAAAAATATGCTCAACTCCATCCACCAAACACTATCAAACTGCATTCTTTACTTGGATTCTTAACTCTGGCAGAACGTACATTTCAGATTATACACAATTCATCAAGCCTCTCTATGATCTAATTTGCCAGATTTCTCAAGTAGACACAGGACAGTTGAGCATACACAAATCCTTAGAGGATTGCAGCAAGACATGCTAGAAGCAAAACACTTACACACTTGTGCCAACAAAACAAATTTAGTCATCAGAATAATTGCTGGTGCCATTGGGTTCACCTATATCACCTTTAATGAGGGCGACACAGTGCCCATAGCTTATAAATCCCATTTGCATTCCAATGCATAAGAATGCTTTGCACCCACAGAAAAAATGCTGACTGCTGTACATATGGCTGTCATCAAGGAGAGGCCACTTGCCCAAGGAAGGCATATTATTGTTGTTACCCCTGTGCCGGCTTTAGAGTCCGTCACCAAAAGAAGTGTTCCCAACGCTAAAGCATTACATCCCCGTTGGATTCAATGGGCAACCTCCCTGAATGCCACTGATGTTGTTTACGTCTGTGTTTTGCTTCCACTAATGACTGAGCTGAAAACAATCTCTGGAATGCACTTCTTAGTTTAAAGAAGACATTTATTATTACTTCACCACGAGGTTCCTGAGAGGAGATTAGTAGGTTGGAGGCGCACATTTAAAAGTAGTCACAGCAATGAAAGGAAAGTATATCAAAGTGATTCTTAATTGCAATGTACACTGCAAATATATGTGATTATATTATAGCATAACTTCAAAGCAAAGAATAAAAGTCAAATTTCATCACCGTAGTAGGGCCCACCAAAATGCTTCATCTTTCTCATGCCAGCAAGAAGAACGACTCCTGTTCAACTGCGAGAAAGAGATTTTCCACCCCCACAGGACAACGTCAGGCAGCTGGCGCCCGCTCCTGACTGAAGTCTCGGAATTCCACGCTACTTAACAGAGTCCTCTTTTTTATATCTTTTGAATAGAGAACTTTCTAGAAAGCCCTCCCCCTCAGAGGAGAATTCTAAAAAAAATTGCTGGCTACTGAAGGTCAGAGTTGGAAAAAAAAAAAAAAAAAAAAAGCTGTCGGAGGTTGGCCAGGTCTCCAAGGCCTGTTCCTTCTCACAGCAGACTAGAGGGAAAAAAAAAACACAAAATATGCGCTCCCTTATCATGCTAGGGTTCATGAGAACAAAATACGAAAAACACAGACCATGTGAAAAAACACAGCTCATCTGCAATGTCTCAACTGCAATGTCTAACACCACGATAAAGCCAATAGGCAGCTAACCTGAATACAACATGTAATGTGCTACTAGTGAACATTGAACAACTAATGTGCGCAGTGGTGAAACACAAAGTCAGTGGTCAAACACAATTATTTTCAATACAGTCTGTGACCCAAAACTTCAAATACACAAAGTTCTGCAATACAAACAGGAGTACCCGCACCTCTTAACATCTTGCCATTTGACAGATACCACACTGTCATTTACACTGATGGTTCAACATAACTGGCTGTAGGTGCAAAACATCAATACTCGGCCACGTGCACAGCCGTGAGTGGAGTGATGAAGGATGGTGTATTCCAACCTCATAATACCTACATGCAGACCCTGTGGACTGCACAGCACAACTGTCTGAACTTAAAGCTCTTATTTTGGCACTGGGACATACAGCCAACAGCTCACATTGATTTTGTGTGATTCATACTATTGTGCCCAGTCCTACAATGATTATTTTATTCACTGACGGTTGAACGGGTTCAGAGACTCAAATGGGAGCACCATAAAACACAGAACTCTGTGAGGAGGGTGGCTGATCGTAAGGATAAGCTACCTGAGGCTCATGTAGTCCATACATTTGGTCACCAACTTGTAGGAGTACACAATATTGGAAACACAACTTGGCTGATGAAGCAGCCAAATCCGCAGTAGCTACGTCTTCTGTTGTTGCAGTGACTCATTCTCACAAGAGATTGGATAATGAAATTCTGGCTGCTGTGAAGCTTTGGCTGAATGCAAGCCTCTTCCAAAAGCATACCCTATTAAATATTCATACAATATCAGTTCACAGAATGTTGCCTTTGCAACAATTCCTGGGGTTGGAGATCGAGTGATCCCCAACCAAGACCAGAAACTAGATCTTATCAAAGCAGCTCATGAGGGTGTCTCATCTGCTCATGCTGGTGTTGCAGCCACAATAACACTCTTGCAGAAGTGCTTCTGGTTGCCAAGTCTATACAAACAGACCAAGCAATATGTCCTTTGCTGTGACATTTGCCAGCAAATTAAAGGCTCAAACATCAAACACCCACTACAGCCATCCCTCTTAGTGTCCAACTGGCCACTACAATGTGGGTACCAGGACCATTGTGGTCCCTTACAACATGATGGTGCATACAAATACATCTTAGTCACTGTTGAGTCTTGTTCCATATTCCTGTGGGTATGGCCACAGTGGTCGGCTGACGCTTGAATTGTTATAAAAGACTTGCTGGCCTTTATAGGTACATATGCGGTTGCAGCATTCCACTCAGACCAGGGCCCTGCTTTTGCCTCCAGGGCATTCAGGGACACCATGCGGATGATGGGAGTTGAACTCCATTACTCTTCCACGTATCATCCCATGGGTAATTCTGTTGTGGAGAGGAGGAACTGTGACCTAAAGCAGTCCTTACCAGCTAGAGTATTAGGTTCAGGCCGCAGTTGGCTTCATCACCTATATGGGGTCCAGAAAGCACTGAATATCCTGCCAAGACGGTCCTTGGGAGGACGCACTCCTTAAGTGGTCCTCTTTCGGATACCTATGTACGTCTCAGATCTAGATGGCCCTGGTATGGTAGCAGCAGGCACACCTTTGGAACTAAATGAACGTCTCACTGTCTTACAGGAGTTTCAGCAATATTGTGATGATTATTCATCTGCCAGTGCTGCCACCTTAGGAATAAGAGATTTGTCAACAACTTCTTCAGGCTGGATTTCTAAAGTTTGAGATCTGGTTCATAAGAAGATTGCTGTGAAAAAGGAATTTGGCCCATCTTATGGAGCACCGGTTCCAGTCTTGCAAATACAAGGCACCAGAACTGTTATTTTGCCAACGCTGCCAGGCTGCAAAGCCAACAGATTTGTCTGCATCAACATCATCAAATTGTATCATGTGGCCAACCTGCACAGAAGACCCAGAGATCCCTTGGGTAGTCCCCGGTTCCCTCTCATTACCCAACAGGACATACCTCTTCAAAGAAAAAACAACAACACTTCTGAATATACCACCATGTACAACAATACTACAAATGCCTCCTCAAGCATCTGCTGATTCCTGTTACTACTTCACAAACAAGAACTGTCCTAGATGTGGCTGTTTTCTACTCCGATGGAACACAAACTGACAACACTGTCTACTATGAACCTCCATTCAAAGTAGATCCACCCACCAGTGATGCACCAGCTTCTGTGTTTGCAGAGACTACTTCTGGTTACTACATCGACACTGATGACTTCTCTACGACTTCATCTATATCTGCAACTGAAAATGTTTCAAAGACATGTAAGGTGTACATATGGCTTAAAAATAACTATTTGGTTTATCCATGGAATTATCTGTGGATATTTCTGACATTGCTTGCCTTTCTGTTATGGAATGGTTTTGTGACTGCTTTCTTTCTCTTGATAAATGGTAATTATCTTCCTGAACGCTCTTCATTCGAGCCAGTGGATGAAGTTTTAAGACCCTATCTTTCCTCACATAAGGTCCAAAGAGACTTGTCCCTTTTGAACATTTCAGTAGTACCAATTCCAGATGGGATTGTTTGGGATAAAGTTCCCTTTGGTATTTACGGGCCTACTGAGGTTTTCCAAACACCTTATGTTTTCAAAATTTGATTGACTGATGTAATTAGACCTGTGTTGTTTCTGATGACTAGGATGTTCAAACAGTTGATTCTATGCTTGCTGAGCTGCAGGATTACACTGTATTTGAAAGTGATGATGTATATATGAACACAGCGACTTATGGGGAAATGTTCTGTTATAATCATTGGGGATATTACAATCTGCACCAAACAACTAGACACAGATCAGTATTTAACTACACACAGTGGGAACACTGTTCAACTCCACCTGTGGGGAGCCCCAAAAAATATATAAACAAATTTTCATACTTTTTTGGTCATGTCACTACAAATGCAGAGTCATATTATTTAAAATTACCACCATTCAAAATGCGGACAATTTTGCTAACTGATACCAAATTAATCTATTCAGACAGATTCCTTTGTTTCCCGACTTGCTGTAGAAGGTTATGAATACTGGAAACGCACTATTGATGTGAAAAGTGTATGGGGAACACAAGATTGGCAAATCAGGGAAAGGAAGCTTTGTTTAGAGCATTCCTTATTCTTGTTTAAATTATATTTTTGAATGACACGGTTCAACAAAAATCCTGCCTGGGGTTAGCAAAAATGGAAGAATGAATGTGCCCAGTATCCCCATACCAGCCAAATTCACCAACTGGCAATCATTCCTGAATGTCACTGAGGAAGAACTGAATGCCTGGGTTCAGGATGGCACCTATAATTCCACACTTTCAAGTCTTGGTGGGTGGTTATTGTGGCCAACAGTCATGAATGGGTGTCAGGCGCATTTTCATAACTCTTCAGTTGCTTTCAGGATTAGCCGGCCGGACCCTCACTATGTTTTGGGTCAACACTCTGGTATAGTTACTACATACAGTGTGGGTAAACTGTGCCAACAATGGTTACAGACTACCACCTTAACAGCAGTTAAGGAACATCTTAATCTCCTATCAGAGGACGTAGACTTTAAAGATTTCTAGGTCCAAGAAAACAACGCTCTAAATGATTCCTGTATGCCATATATAATGAAATATGGAAGCTTTCCCAAATGAAAGCAGCTGCACGTTTAAGGCAGATACATAAGGAAAATACAAAAAAGGCTTAAGCAATTTTCAATAATGACATGAATACTCTGTCCAACAGTATATACACCCTTAACATAGGCCCTCATTACAACCCTGGTGGTAAATCCCACTTTCCTCCGTGCTGAAGACCGCCAACATACCTTTGCGGCGGAGGAATTTCGCTACATGTATTACGACCACATCTCGGAATGCGCCACAATACAGACACCCACACAAGTCTGCCACACCAAAGGTCAGTGATAAACTGGCGATACCAAAACCTACACCGTCACGCCAACAAGAATACGCCCACACTATCACGACCCATGAATCAATGCAGCGGTCTTTCAACTGCAGTAATCCATTGGCGGTACATACCGCTGCGCTCAAAATATACACACATTTACAAAACACAACTACATTGGACAATTCAAAATACACACACCTGATACACATACCACACCCACAACACTATAAAACACACACCCACATTACCAACAAACCCTTACAACTAATTTTTTGGAAGAAGCACAGAGAGAGAGATTAGCAAACACAACACCAGCATCCACAGACACACAACACCATCACCCATACAACATCCATGCACTTCAAACAACACACACCAACACAAAACCACACACATCACAACAGACAGCACCTCACACATCACCCACACCACATCATGGCACCTCAAAGACACCCCAGGTTTTCTGAGGAGGAGCTCAGGGTCATGGTGGAGGAAATCATCTGGGTAGAGCCACAGCTTTTCGGATCACAGGTGCAGCACACCTCCATTGCTAGGAAGATGGAGCTATGGCGGAGAATCGTCGACAGGGTCAAGGCAGTGGGACAGCATCCAAGAACACGGGATGACATCAGGAAGAGGTGGAATGACCTATGGGGGAAGGTTCGTTCAGTGGTATCCAGACACCAGATTGCTGTTCAGAGGACTGGCAGTGGACCCCCACCTCCTCCCCCACAACTAACAACATGGGAGGAGCAAGTCTTGGCAATACTGCTCCCTGAGGGCCTCGCAGGAGTAGCAGGAGGACTGGACTCTGGTAAGTCATATCTTTATTACCATATCCCCCACACCCCACCTGCATGCCATCACATACCCCCACCCTTACCCTCACTCCCATCACTCCATCATCTCACATATGTCCCACTATCACAACCCACACATCTTGACACCTAGGCCCTGCATGCAACACCTATGCATGAACCACTGTCACCAAAGCATGTCCAGTACAGATACCCACACAGACCCCAAACCAACTATCACAAAAGGGTAAACACAATTATGCAAGCACAGGAGTAGAGGGTACCTCACGCAATGCACAAGATGGCACACACAGATACTAAAACTATGCATTTACACCCCAACAGGACCCATACCCAACGTCACCGGACAGGAGGTGCCAGACATATCCAGTCCCCCCACAGAAGAGGCCCACAGTGATGACAGCAGCTCTGCACGCCTGGATCAAGATGACCAGCCCGGACCATCAGGGACCTCTGGACAGTCGGCTCCCCTGCCACTGTCACTAGCCACCACAGACCCTCCCCTCTCAGGAAACACCAGCACAGCACCCACCCAGCGGGCCCATCCCTCTGTCCACAGGACACGTCAATCAGCAGTGTGTCCACCACTACAGGGAACCCAGGCAAAACCATCAACCCAAGAAAATCAGGGACCTGGGGTCGTGGCAGTGGGCACACGGTTCAGGGGACAGAGGCACAGGATAACAGGGAAGCTGGGAGGACTGCTGTGCGACAGGGGGAGGACAGGCCCAGGGAACTAAATCTCCACAAGGAACTCTCCAACATCATGGGTGCATACCACCATTACCAGGAGACCATGGGCACGGTACTGGCCAAGTTTCAGGAGACCCAGCGGCTGCAGGAGGAACACTACCTGGGGATCAGGGAGGACTTGAAGTCCATTAACACCACCCTGGTCACCGTTGCAGGGGTGCTGGCAGACCTTGTCAACACCATGAGGGACACCGTGGGACACAAACGGGCCCCTGACAGTAGCCTGGACGATGAACAGCCCTCCACCTCCGCCGGCACTAGTGGACAGGAGGCACTGCCACAGGACCAACAGGCCACCAGCACCCCACCCCCTCCAGAAGGAGAACCACCCCGCAAACAGTCCCTGAGATCCAGTAACAAGACAGAGAACATTGCCAAGACCCCTCCAGGAAATAAGACCCTCCTGAATGTCACCCCTCTGTCCCACTTTGTCACCCTGTCCACCTTAAACTGCCATTGCTCCCCTTCCTATGCCCCATTGGACAATGCACGTGTGAGACCAAGAGACTGGACTCTGCCATGGACATTCCTCCACCATCACCCCAGCCCATTTCACACCCCTCTCCCCTTATTAGCACAGAAATAAACACCCTTGAGTCACCAAACAATCTGGAGTCAGTCTGTGCTGTCACAAATGAGCAATGGCAACATCTCTGAAATATAGCAATGTCAATGTACTTGTTCACATACCAATGTTACACAGCTGTAGGCCAGGAATAAACATAGCAGAGGGCACAAATTAGGACCCAGATCTGTGAAATGGAAAGCCAAAGTGACAAGTCAGGGTCCATACACAGAGTGAAAAAGGCAGACTTATGCTAGGTCCTACAATAGTATGAGATGTGGGAAGCAGTTCCATCCTCTTACCTGTGTCTCACTGGAAGTATTGCATGATGATGTTGTTTCGGTTGTCTACATCTTCTTCTTCTGCCTCCTCTTCTTCACTGTCCACAGGCTCCACAGCTGCCACAAGACCAGCATCCGGCCAATCCTCCTGCAGAAAAAGCACCTGGTGTCGCAAAGCCAGGTTGTGCAACATACAGCAGGCCACGATGATCTGGCACACCTTCTTCGGTGAGTAGTATAGGGAGCCACCTGTCAGATGGAGGCACTGGAATCTGACCTTCAGGGGGCAAAAGGTGCGCTCTTTTATCCTCCTAGTTCGCCCATGTGCCTCATTGTAGTGTTCCTCTGCCCTTGTCCTGGGATTCCTCACTGGAGTCAGTAGCCATGACAGGTTGGGGTAACCAGAGTCACCTGCAAATATCGAGGGGCAACAGTTAGACATCCTCCAAACACTAGGGAATCTCCCATACCCAGACAGCAAATGAAACTGTGTGGGGACTTTAGGCTCACCTATTAGCCACACATGGTGCCTCTGGAGTTGCCCCATCACATACGGGATGCTGCTATTCCTCAAAATTTAAGCGTCATGCACAGAACCAGGATACTTGGCATTCACATGAGAGATGTACTGCTCTGCCAAACACACCATCTGCACATTCATAGAATGGTAGCTTTTGCGGTTTCTGTACACCTGTTCATTCCTGCGGGGGGGGACAAATGCCACATGTGTACCATCAATGGCACCAATGATGTTGGGGATATGTCCCAGGCCATAGAAGTCACCTTTCACTGTGGGCAAATCCTCCACCTGAGGGAAAACGATGTAGCTGCGCATGTGTTTCAGCAGGGCAGATAACACTCTGGACAACACGTTAGAGAACATTGTCTGGGACATCCCTGATGCCATGGCTACTGTTGTTTGAAAAGACCCACTGGCCAGGAAATGGAGTACTGACAGGACGTGCACTAGAAGGGGGATTCCTGTGGGATGGCAGATAGCTGACATCAGGTCAGGCTGTAACTGGGCACACAGTTCCTGGATTGTTGCACAATCAAGTCTGTAAGTGATAATTATGTGTCTGTCTTCCATTGTTGACAGGTCCACCAGGGGTCTGTACACCAGAGGATGCCGCCATCTCATCACCTGCCCCAGCGGACGTGCCCTATGGAGGAGAACTGTGAGCAGAGGGTCATACAACACATAGGTTTCGGAAGGCTGTTTAGCACTAACGTTAACATTTCTCTATGTGCCTTTGTCGATATTCCTGGCCTAAATAGGTGTGACGCAGTTATTTGGCTTGCCATGTGTCCCCCTGAAATGGTGGCTGCCTGACCTGCAAGGTGGGACAAGGGGAAATGATGTAACTGCACTGGCGTTGTAAACCGTCGCGGTAGGCGGTCGAAGACCGCGGTGCAATCCAGCATTGGTTATCATTGGGCCCTATGGGTTCGAGGAGCCAATGACGAGGTGCGGTGACGGTACGCACCACCGCGGACGTGACCTCCATTTTCTATCCGTTCCCTCACTTGATACCTGACCTTCAACAGGAGAGGACCTACACTGCAAATGCTGCTGTTACCTGTGCCTGGAAGCGACAATAGCTACAGTGTGTGGGGAAAGGGCCCCTACCTTCACTGTGGAGGAGTTGGATAAACTGGTGGATGGGGTCCTCCCCCAGTACACGCAACTGTACGGTCCTTCAGACAAACAGGTGAGTAAACTGTGTGCATGGTGGATGGCACATGATTGCATGGAGTGTCGTGGATGGAAGAGACTGGGGTGGGGGGATAGGCCAGCATGTGAAGATGGTGTGTGTATGTATGTCTGGGCCAGGGTGGGAGGTTTGTGGGCAATGTGTGAGAAGAACTGTACGGGAGGGTAACATCCATTATAACTTCAGTTTTCCTCTAGGTCAGCGCCCACCAGAAGAAGTGTATTTGGCGTGCCATCGCCAAGGAAGTGGTATTTGCCCTCTACACCTAGTCAGGTTCCTATGGCTTCCAGCTGTGCATCAAATGGGTCTAGGCAGAGTCCTCCATGGGCATGTGCTTTTCCTCTGCCCTGTCAGTGCATGGCTTGGTGCATAGGGCTGCTCCCTGTGTGTTGTGTCCGCCAACGGTAGTGGTGTTGCATGCATTGACCATGTGTCTCCTCTGTCTCCCCCCCATTTTGTTTTTGTCACCCTATCCATGCGTGCATTAGCATCATCTGGTGGAGGAGCAGTGGCACCGGAGCAGGAGGAAGCTGCATCCCACATGGCCCTAGAGGGTGCAGTAACGGAGTCAAAAGGCACCAGTGGGACAGAGGGCGAGGGGAGCCACGACGGGGACAGGAGCAGACACCAGCGACTCCTTCTCTGATGGGAGCTCCCTTGCGGTGGCGGGCACCTCTGTGCCCACCGCATCAACAGGTACAGCCCCCACCCCCCCTACGAGCACCGCCCTCCCAGCAGCCCCTCATCGAGTTTCCCGTGCCCGCTCACCCAGGAGGGTGGGCATCTCCTTCACCCCAGGCACCTCAGCCCCTGCCCCAGTCAGCCCTGCTGCCCTCAGTGAGGAGGCTATTGACCTCCTGAGATCCCTCACTGTTGGGCAATCTGCCATTTTGAATGCCATCCAGGGTATTGAGAGGCATTTGCAGCAAACAAATGCATACCTGGAGGGCATTCATTCTGGCCAAGCAGCCCAACAGAGAGCATTTCAGACTCTGGCCTCGGCACGGATGGCAACCATTGTCCCTGTCCAGCCTCCCCCCTCCAACTTCCTCCACCCAGACCTAATCCCCTGTATCTCAGCCTATCCCAAGCACACCAACTTACCAGCATGCACACTCATCAACACACAAGAGTGGACATGGCAAACATAAGCACCACACATCCTACCGGCACTCACACAATCACCATCCCCATGCAGACACAGCAACATCCACTGCCTCCACTGTGTCCCCCTCCTCTACGTCCTCCCCCTCCCTCCCTGTTTCGTGTCCACTCACACCTGAATGCACTCATCTTCATCCACTACCTCCATCACCAGCACGCTCATCACCACACACTGCTCACATGCACTCACCACCCCCACTACCATTCACACATCCACTGTGTCCTCTCCCAGTGTGTCTGTGAGCCCTCCTCCCAAACTACACAAACGCAGGCACACACCCACCCAACAGCCATCCACCTCACAACAGCCTCCGGCCCATGCACCTTCACACAAATTCAGAAAACGTACACCTCCTACAACCACTACCTCTTCCCCCACTCCCAAACCCCCTCCATCTTCCCGTCCCAGTGTGTCTAAGAAACTTTTCCTGGCTAACATTGACCCTTCCCCTAGGGCCCGGCTGTCCAGGTCCCAGCCCAGCACCTCAGCCACCACATCCTCCAGCACAGTGGTCTCAGCAAGTCCGGTCACATCGCGGGCAACACCCATCAGGGCTGCCAGAGTGTCACCTAGCGAGGCCAAGGAGCAGGCCATTCTGCCACCTGCCAAGGTGAAGAAGGTGCCCACATGCCAGAGGGAGAAGCCATACCTACCAGCAAGCAAGGGCTCCTCCAAACCAAAAGGGGACAGTGGCAAGGCACCAGCAGCGACATCAAAGGTGGGGAAGGGACACAAGCCGAAGAGCAGGTCAGGACAGGGCACGGAGGCTGCGGCTGATGGACCAGAGTCACCCCTTCTGTCAACCAGCACAGCAACCTGTACGGCGGTGGACACCGCCACCTGCACCGCCACCAGCACGTCTGCTGCCTCACCAACAGTCCCCAGCATCATCCCCAGTGGGCTGTGTCCGAGGCTGCAGGAGACATCCTGCTGTGTCCTTCAACAGGTGCAGACACATGCACCACCACCAGCACCTCCGCCACAGACACCGCCGCAACCACCACCGCCACCAGCCCCGCGACGTGCTCAGGCAGTGCCACCACAGCTGACATGGCAATCATCCCCAGTGGGCAGCCGTCCGAGGCTGCAGGAGACGTCCTGGACCCTGCCCAGCGTACATGAGGCATGACTCCCAGCACTGTTTGTACCAGCAGGTGTCAGGCGAAGTCGCAGCAGGGTGGAGTGTGTCTCTGCCTCCATGGAGTATCATGCTACCTGTTCCCAGGCAATCTTGTGGCACATACACCCAGGTGAGGGAATGGGACCTGCCACACTGCATGTGAAGCACTCTGGGCACAAAGTCCCCTCCAGAACCAGTGGAGATTCACATCCACTACCTCAGTCCTTGGCAGGATGAAGCACTCTGGGCACTAGGCCCCCTCCAGAACCAGTGGAGATTCACATCCACTACCTCAGTCCTTGGCAGGATGAAGCACTCTGGGCACAAAGCCCCCTCCAGAACCAGTGGAGATTCACATCCACTACCCCAGTCCTTGGCAGGATGAAGCACTCTGGGCACAAAGCCCCCTCCAGAACCAGTGGAGAAAGGCATCCACTTGAGAGACTGTGGCTTTGCACTCCCCAGGACCAAGCAGTGGGCAGACCACCCACTGTAGGGACTTGAGAGACTGTGGCTTTGCACTCCCCAGGATAAAGCAGTGAGCAACCCACCCACTGGAGAGACTTGAGAGACTGTGGCTTTGCACTCCCCAGGATAAAGCATTGGGCAAACCACCCACTGGAGAGACTTGAGAGACTGTGGCTTTGCACTCCCCAGGACCAATCAGTGGGCATGGAGCCCCCTCGTGGAGCAGTGGCGTCGTCCGTTCATCCGGCTGAGGTGCACCCCCTCCCCCTACACCTGAGGTGCCTGTTTATTTTCCATCTGATGCCCCTGCAGTGTTCTCTCCGTTTCGAGTCAGATATCTTGTGTGGGCTTCGCCCATGCATTTTGGGACACTGATCCACGGACAATGATTTCATTAATATCCGGACTTGTGTAGTTGGTGTACATATTTGTATATACCGATTTTAGATTTTGCCCTATCTGATATTTAATTGATTACACTCGTTACAGTCATTTCCTTTTGTCCTTGCGTTCTTCCAGGGGGTGACGGGGTGTATATGTAATGTTGCAGCATGTATTTGTGTGTATGGGGTTGTGGGTGAGGGTGGGGGTGGAGGTGTTGCGTGTGTGTGTCACTCTCTTTTCCCTCCCCGCCTCCACTGTGTGCTAGGTGCAGTACTCACCATGGTCGTCGCCGGCGTCTTTGCTGCTCCTGATACAAGAGGAGGTAGACCAGCATGGGCAGGACCTGTAGTTCGGGCTCCATGGCGTCCTGGTTGTTCGTAAAGTGTCAAAAGGTGAGTGGTTTCCGTTCCAAGTCCTGTTTCCGCCGTGCTTTAGATGTTGTTGGTACCGCCCCAGAAAAGGTGGCGGATAGGCGTGTTGTAATACAGTGGGCGGAACCTTGTGTTCCGCCTGTCTGTCGGCAGTGACCGCCGCGGTGTTTGTTTCTACCGCCGTGGTGTTCAGAGTGTTAAAGTGGCTGTCTATGTTGGCGGTTTCCGCCATTGTCGTGATTCCATTTTTTTTTTCCGTCGGCGGTATTACCGCTGCTTTAACACCAACCGCCAGGGTTTTAATAAGGGCCATAGGGTCTACTGCAATAGATATCATACAGAACGGCATGTCCCTTCTACAACATGGACAAAGTCAGTTACATTCCAGCATTCAGTTAGGTTGGACATTACAGATTCTTAAACATGGCGCAAGCCCATGGAAATATATTAACAGTAGTGACTTGTTCTCTGCTTTTAATTTGTCCAGGGAGCAACAGACAATGGCTAAGAAGGAAGCGAGTTCTACCATGCTCAATACTGAGAAGTTAGAAAAGCTGCCTTTCACAGTAGCAGAAAGTCCTTCAACAGTATGGCTTATTCATCGCATAATAAATCTGCCAATTTCCACCTTTTGCCTCACAAAATGTTTGAAACATTTTGCTGTAGGCAGATACTAGCGACCAGGAGATAGCTACATAAAAGAAGAGTGGGAGTTGCCTTTCGAGTTCGAGTGAACGGCGAAACAGAGGTCTATTTGAGGGGAAGTAGATGCAAGACTACTGTTAGTTATTCAAGGCTTTTCAAGCAGGTGTCGCTTCACAGCTTTTGCAATGCTGGGGTCGCAAACTTGACATGCTTACTAAAGGGTACTCTTGTCCCTTTGATTCGTCCAGCATTTGATATACTTTCGAATGGAAATTATTTGGTCCTGAACAAACAAAGCTGTTGCGGAATGAGATCAGGAATTGCCTACACAATTTCGGTCTCTTAAATTGTAACCAGTTGTGGACATGTTCTGTTCCCCCCACACAAGAGATAAAAGTAGCAGAAATGTGGCCTCACATTGATACTACTAATGTAAATTATGACAAGCTGAGCAGACTAAAGGTGCTATTGTTCCAAAAATAAGTGGCGTTGACATCGGCCAGAGAGACATATGCTCTCCAGATAGCAATATCATCAGCTGAGATACAATCCCTATTAAATACCAGCTTCCCCAAGCACTTTGGAGAGCTGGTTTCCAGAATATTTAACGCCTCAAGTGCTATGAGGATTGTGCACTTCTTTAAGACTTTTGGGTCTGGATTTGTTTCCATCTTCCAGACTGTTTTCGAGGGTCATTCTATCGGATATCTATTCACTCTTCTCAAGTATTTTGGTGGCTTTCCAGTGAATTTGGCACTGATTTGGGGGATCCGCTGCTGCTATTCCTAATATGCAGTGGTTGTGCTTACTCAGCTGAGAGGAGTGATGGAGCTACTACCACCAGTCCAGCTGTGCCGTGATCGCATGGTACAGTTATTTGCTGATTCGTTGCTGGAAGAATTGGAGAATGATTAGTCATTGTCATTCCGACCAGTCCTATGGTACATGCAACCTTTTTTTCCTAGTACCTGGTGTCTACCATCGGCGTGTCTTGGTGTTCCACCAGTGCCTCCTGTGGACAAAGAACTGTTGGTGTTCCTAACAAGGGTTCATTCACGGTTGTGCCCCATGAGACCACCTCTGAGCCACCTCTTGTCACCTATTTGGCTCTTTCAGGCACTTTGGATGCTGCTACCTTTGCGGGTAGTCCTGCTCTTGAGGCTTCTGCGCAATTCTGCACTGTGGATCCGTCCGCCAATCCTGTCATCGATCTGACATCTGACGATGTGGAGTCATTCCTGGATGCACTCCTTTTCGATGACTTCGGAGACATTCTTCAAGACCATAATTATTGTTATCAAATTTGACCATTGGCTTTATTCCAAAGTTTTAAAAGTTTATGCCAAATTGCCTTCTTAAATTCGATTAACTTCTGCCTGCTGTGCTTGTCATGGTCGACATTTTTATCTCTCTGTATGTTTTTAGCTAGTTTTAATAAGATTTTAACATGTTTTTAGCTCTGAGCATTTTAACTTGGACTCATGCACCTTCTATGATGTCATCATTATGGAGTCATCCTTGTTTTGGCAATGGGGAGGGTGTAGGGTGTATTTAGTTTTAATGGGAATCAGGGGTTTAGCTTAGCCTTCTGGCTTGCCGGCTTGTGCCCCGTCACCTAGTGACTTTTAACCTACTTAGCTTGCTCTGTCTTAGCCTATTTATTTTATTATTTCTTTTAAGATGGCTGTCTTTGTTTAGAGTTAGGGCAATGTTTTGATTTGTGATATCAGTTCCACTCTGTGAAGGCATCACTATCAGCATCATAATCAAGTGATGTACGTAGGTATTCACATCATTTCCCCTTCTCACTTACAGGTGACACGAACATTATGTACACTTTTTGTGGATTGTTTACATAATTGCCGCCACAAGTATGTCTTATCTATTTTTTTGGAACATACCTGCGTCCGGGGTCCTACGTGATTTGTATAAATACACCTAACACAGACAGGGTTATCAGAAGGATTCCTACCAGATGCTTTTGATGCTATCTATGCTGCATGTCGCCTTGACGCTGACCCAGTCTTCGTGTCCCCACGGAGTCTGATCTGGAGACCTATAACCAAGGTAATGAGGGTTGGGGGGCGCTTCTCATGGGCATGGTACTGGCAGATTAGGTTTTTCACGCCTAGCTCTCATTAGGTTAGGGTTTAGGCTCTTTATGCAAGGGTTTTTACATCTCATGTTTATTGCGAGATGGTGGAGGTCTTTGTACTCACGACTCTCATTCTTACAATTATGATTCTTTTATTGTTCGTTATCCTAATAATCGCAGCTCATGCATTTTAACGTAGATTGTAGCCTTTTCAATAAACCTATTGAAAACTCTCCTACATCTCCTTTATTGCCTGTGTCGGACTGAGACTTATTACCAATGTGAGAGAATTCCATTCCACCACGACTCCGCTGAGATGTTTTCTAGAGTCCATGCGTAAAGGCTGCCAGAAATCACCTTTTACTGTTTGGGTTTTTGGTGAGGTACTGCTTGTGAGCCGGGAGAGTTGAGCCGACAGTTGCTACTTGTTGTAGGATTGGCTTAGGTGCCTGCAAACAAAAGTTCTGTCTCCCCCTAAACCAGCAGTCCCTCCTAGGAGCGAGAGTCCTACTACGACACATCTAGACAAGTGGTGTTAAATCACCAAAGACAGCTGGGTCCTAAATATTGTAGAAAATGAATATGCACTATGCTTCAGCTCTCCCCCATCGGTCCCACTGTCAGAAACATCTCAACATCAACAACTGCTTCTACAAAACAAAGTTGTCACTTTACTTCAGAAAAGAGCTATCAAAGATGTTCTACCCTCTGCAGGGGGTCGAGGGGTGTACTCCTGTTACTTCCTTGTGAGGAAAAAAGGTCCAAACAGAGACTTCAAACCCATTCTAGACCTAAGACGTCTCAACAAACTCATTCACAAAGAAAAATTCAGAATGCTTGCCCTCCATCAGATTTACTCCCAGCTCCATCAGGGGGGCCGAATGTGTTCTATAGATCTGCAGGATGCCTACTTCTACATCCCGGTAGCAAAGAAGCACGGGCCATTCCTGCGATTAACAGTCAGATCAAAACATTACCAATACAAAGTACTACCCTTCGATGTGAAGTCAGCTCCTTGCACGTTTTCTAAGTGCGTAGCGGTAGTGGCAGCACACCTGCGGAGGAAAAAGATCTTCATTTATGAGTACCTAGACTATTTGGCTAGTAAAATGTTCCTCCCCAACTCAGACAATGCAACATTACCAGATCTGTTTGGAGACCTTCCAATATCTTGGTCTTCAGGTCAATCTAGACAAGTCCATACAGACTCCAACTTAAAGGCTACATTACTTAGGAGCAAGCCTGGATACAAACCTGGCAAAAGTGTATCCTTCGGAGGAGAGACTATCATCAATAGTGCACAAGTGTCACAAGCTCCTTCACACTTTGTGTCCAACTGCCAGACAAGTAGCCTCACTTCTTCGTTCCATGGCCTCCTGCATTTTCATTGTTCCAAATGCCAGATTACATATGAGGCCATTCCAAGAAAATCTAGAGCATCAATGGAGTCAATTAGCAGACAAATGGGATGAAATGTTAACTGTCACCAGTGGCAAGGAACTCATTACTATGGTGGACACATCAACAGCATTTGCCAACAGGTGTCCCTTGACATCAGGACATTCCAACTCAAATTCTTGTAACAGATGTATCTCTTCAGGGTTGGGGGGCTCACATGGGCTTCCTCCAAACTCAGGGCTTTTGGTTGGACAAAGAAAAAGCAATATCACATCAACTTGCTAGAGCTGAGGGCAGTCCATCGAGCCCTGAAGTCTTTTTACCCATCTATACAAGACAGCTCTCTCATGGCCAAATGGAATACATGGCCACAATGTGATATCTGACCAAGCAGGGGGGCACTCAATCTCGCCCTTAACTCAGGCAGCATAGACCACCTAGACCTGGTTATTAGCAATTAAGTTGTCAATCACAGCAATCCACCTTCCAGGAGTCCAGAACACATAAGCGGACTTCCCCAGTCAAAGCTTCACCAACTCGCACAACTGGGTTCTTCAAGACGACATTGTCCAAGACATCTTTCAAGACAGGGGGTGGCCTCAAATAGACCTGTTTGCCAATGAAAACAACAAAAAATGCAGAGACTTTGCATCCAGGTTTTGCCAACCAGGCACAAAGGGTAATGCCTTATTGATAGACTGGTCAGGGACATTTCTGTACGCTTTTTCACCCATTTCCCTGATACCGACAGTCCTCAACAAATTCTACTGTGCCAGGACCAGAATTATCCTGATAGCCCCAAAATGGCCCTACATGCCCCTTCTACACCTATCGGAAAGGCAACACAGGAGACTGCCGTGCACTGAGCTTGACAACATGGCTTCTTAATTCCTGCAAGATAGTCATCTAGGTCTTTTGCACGAATAAATGAACATTCTCAAGGAGTCAAAAAGACCAATGTGGTGTATCCAGAATGACTTCCATCTAATTCTGGGTCAGGGGGGGTGTCATACTACCCTACCTCCTTCACCTAGCAAAATCAGGTTTACAGTTTTCATCAATTAAGGTACATCTTGCAGCTATTAAACCACCTTCTCATACATCATTTTTTTGAATTCCTGTAGTTAAATATTTTCTAGAGGGCTTAAGAAAGGTTTTTCCTCCTGTTCGTTCACCTTCTTCTCCTTGGGAGCTGAATGTGGTCCTTTCAAAACTCATGGGTCTACCTTTTGAGCCTATACATAAAGCTTCTCTACATCTTACATGGAAGACAGCCTTTCTTGTCGCTATCACTTCAGCATGTAGAGTTAGCGAAATTCAAGCTCTCTGTGCCAAAGAGCCATACACAGTATTCCATGATAGCAGGGTAGTGACAAGGACCCATCCTAGTTTCCTTCCCAAAGTTGTATATGAATTTCTCATTAACCAGACTATCTCACTTCTGAAATTTTTTCCCAAACCGTCCGCACCAGCGGAAATAACTTTGCATTCTTTAGATCTGAAAAGAGTACTAAAGTTTTATCTGGATAAGATAAAAGACATCAGACAGTCTGATCATTTGTTTGTGAACTATGGTCCTGTGAGAACAGGCATCGCTGCCTCTAAACAAACCATTTCCAGATGGATAGTTTCTTGCATTGTTTTTTCTTATCAGTTAGCTAACCACCACTCGTCTGCTATGCCCAAAGCCCACTCTACAAGAGACAAGAAAGCAACAGCAGCCCTTCTGAAAAATGTCTCCATCTCCAAAATCTGCAAAGCAGAGATGTGGAGATCGGTGCATACTTTCACAAGTCATTACTGTCTAGACTCAGATAGACAGACACCCAAGTAGGACAGGCCTCCTTAAGAAATGTATTTAAATAAACAGGTTAACTGCTTTGCTTACGCTTGCTTCGTCCGCAGGGGTGCAGGATGGACTTGCTATTCCATTCAGTGCTTATGACTGTTGATGAGGATCCCCTGGAAGAGACGGATAAGTTACTTACCTGTAATCCTACTTCTCTTCCAGGGGGAATCCTCATTTAAGTCATAAGCAACTCACTAAGCTCCCCGGACAAATCTTGTATATAACAGTTAATACATGGTGGTGTTCTGTTCTTCATATCACCGTAAAAGGTACTGACCAAACTGTCACCTCACTCTCACCTCTGGGGCATGGTGGGATACTGGAGGCCCTGGAGGTCTTAAAGGTACGGTGCCAGTTTTTGCTTTGCTATGTTTTAAATGCAGCCTATTGGCTAACAGTGTCTTTGTGTTTCATTGCAGTTTCTCTTCAATAAAGGGAATCTTGCACTGTATGCCTCTCTTTTTCTGAATTACAGAAATTCTTGAGACTGGTTTGACATTTATTAAAGAAAAACTTAATGAAAATTGGGCATTTTTTTAGCTTTTAACATAGGCTCCATAGATATGTAGACAAAAGTATATGTATAGATGCGTTAAAATTCTAGGTACACTTTTATGTCTACTTATATATATAATAATAATGTGCTCTAGGATCCCCATGCATGGACGGCAATATTCAGTGCTTATGACTTTGATGAGGATTCCCTTGGAAGAAAACTAGGGTTGCAGGTAAGTAACTTATCCATATTTTGCAGCACAGGGGCTTGCTGTGGCTATAGTCGGGGGTTACCTGGCTACCCTTTTGCTTTCAGGTGTCTCCCTGATGAACCATTGTTGTTTGTTGCCTTTAGTGCCTGTTTTTGTAAAGTTTTGCTTACACTGTTTTCTCCCACTCAGTTCATTGTTCCTTAGTGGAATCTGAACCTGGTGTTGTTTTTAATAGTGCCTTCTCTTCCCGAGCTGATGCACAATTGTCCTATTTGGTTTCTAACCGTGAATACAGAATGGGTGTGGCAGTCACATAAGCTTAAAGGGTTGTGAGAACTCCAGGTCCCCTCAATGTATTCCCCTTTCACTCTTATAATCCTGGACAAGTTGCTCCTCTGTACATGCCCATCCTTCTTGCCTTAGGTAGTTTTGGCCTGTCATATGGTCAAATCAATAACTTACATTTTTCTTCCTTCCTCCACATCCACCAAGGAAAGAAGAGTGTTTGCATAGACTGCATCCTGCACATGTGGTCTCCTACTACATTACCTCTGGACAGGAGCTATTTGTGGGATTTGCAATAACCAAAAAAAGCAGGGTGATAACTGAGTGCACTATTTCTAGCTGGATCAGGCTATGCATCAAGGTTTGCCACGTCTTGGCTAAGAAAAACAAAAGCGCATTGATATCAACTTCACTGAAGCTACGACTGTCCAAGCCTGTTACCAGAGGCATTCCGGGACTGATATTTGGTTGTAACCCACTTGGTCATCTTTGCATAAGTTTACTGCCTCACAGCTCAAGCATTGCCAGATGATCAATTTGCAAGGACTTTGTTACAATGCTTCTTAATTAATCAGCAATATTCCTTCCCACCTCACTAAGGGTACTGTTTTAGGACTCATTCATAAGTTAAGGAATCTGCAAGAAGATGTATCCTATCACACATAAGAGTTACTTGGCTTCTGTAGTGATATTTTTGGCAGATAAATAATAATCCTGCAGATTCCTACACCATGTCTTTCCTCCCTTATTGGTGCCATAGATAATAGGACCCCAAGGCTTTCAGGTGTGTTATGCTTTTACTGTAGATGTCATTGATGCTGTCTTGTTTCCTTTCCGTGTGCCTCACTGGGTTGTGGGGAAAGTCTCAGGAACTGACACAAGCATGGGGTTGATGCCTATTATGTTCATGTGTTGCCATATCTGGTGGGTGGAGTTGGGCTGAGGTTGTTTTGTCTTACTTGGCAGCACTGAAGAGTAACTGCTAGAGGGAAAGTTTTATCGTCCAATCTGGTGCTTGGGAAAGGGATTAGTAAGGTAAGGAATTTTCAGGAAGGTTCCCCATCCCCAGAAATACAGAACGAAATACAGAACTGCTGGTAAGTATTTATTAAATCCACCACACAACTGAATGAGACAGCAGAGTGAAGTTGTGTGCACCATCCTCTCTATCACCCTGAACAAGAAGCACTAGACATCTTGCCAACCATTGTAGGGTAGGCTGTTACCCTCTTACTACAACAAATAGCTTCTGCAAGAAGTGATTTTTGGGTCATTTGCTACAGTACGCATACACTGATGAAGACCATGGTCCCTTTCTTTCTGTGCTTAATGACTTGGACCCGGAGCTTCTACTGTTGTTTGACTTTTTTTTAAATTGTTATAAGCTATAGCCTTTTTGTGTGCAGAAGGTCACCTAAGACATTGGGTTTTAAACCATGTATGACTTGTAACCAACAAATGTTGGTTTCCTCGTGATGTCTGCTTGTGGTGTCTTGGTTACGGACACAATTATAAATCGTGTTCATCATGTGCCACGTTTAACAAGAAAGCAGTTAGAGACTGTGAAACAAAACTTGCAGTAGGATAAATGAGAAAATCTTAGACTTTTCTCTGTCAACGTCTCATCTAGAGGTCACTGACAAGGCAGGACTTCATCGAAATCAAGTAAGTCCAAAAAGAGCCATTAGAAACATGAAAAATCCAAACATGGCACTCCTGCTTCATGACATTCCCATTATTCGTGGTCATATCAAGCACCTTGTACTTCTAGACAAAGTTGTTCCCCAGTTGCGGAACCAGCTTTGACATAGTTTCCATTCAGACTTTAAACAGATAGGTTGGTGATGCCATACAAGCTCCAAAAGCTTCAGAAAGCTGTGGACTCTATACTGTGGTATTACTCTGGACCCATTTGGTACGCTTTCAAGCTCCAAAGATCCGAGGAGGCCTCCGGCTGTTCAGACTTCAACAGATTCATCCTCAACACAGCTGTGCCTCTTAGTCTGATCTCAAAGGCAGCTGCTTCGGGTCGATCAAAAACAGACCTGTCGACCCCTTTCGGCGGTGCATCCAATGCTTCAAATTACTCAGTGAGACCGTTGGCTCAGTTGCTGGTGGTACCATCGTCACCAATACCGTTGGCGTATCTGATTTTTCTTTTGGATACTGAAGCCAGTGTACAATCCACCATGGTTTATGTTCAGTCTGACCCTGACCAGCCTAGAAGGGAATATCTTTTTAATGTTGACTATCCTCACAATTACATTTTGCAGGATCTGCAAGATGCAAGTGATCTTGATACATCTCCTGATATAGGTTTATTTTCTACTCCAGTTATAGCCACTGAAGAGGTAGCATCGTTTGCCACTTGGCCTTGTTTTGCCCACACAAGAGTTTAAGGGTACTTTTTTAATGGAAATTTTGGATGCAGCTTGTGCTTCACAGAATCTTTTATTGTTCTGTAATGAGGCTTTGACAGAGGTGTTATTGGGTACCTGGGCTAACCAGGATCTGGCCCTCCAATAAATCGCCATGGGATCTGGATTTTCTTCGTCAGGGCCCAACTCAAGAATACACAATGGTACAGGCTTCAATTAGCTGTACTAATCCCAATGCCTTCTCCACTACGTCCCCTGACAGGAAGTCTTAAAAGATGGAAGCTTACACAAAAAATGTGTTCTCATTCACTCATTTAGCTTTATGGTCCGTTATCTCTTATTTTAGGGAGGTGTTCCCATGCTTTATGTGCTACAGTGTGAGATGTATTACTGGCAGTCCCAAAAGATACTCACATGATATTGCAGAGTTTGATTGCTGATGGACAGGATGCTGCAACATTCTTTATTAAATCCAGACTGAAAACAACAGATTGCTTGGGGAGAGCACTTGGGACCAGTGCAGTTATTTGACGACATGCATGAAAATGCCACACTAGATTTTCTAAGGATGTTGAACATTCAATGATGGCTCTGCCTTTTGATGGCTCTAGATTGTTTTGAAAACTGGCAGACACAGCCCTTGAAAGACTTAGGCAGCGCTCACTCCTAAAGGTTGGCACCTCCAGCTCGTCAGCTGTCACAACAGCAACGTTCCTTTTGAGGTTTTAGGAGAGGCTATCTTCAGAGAACGAGGCAATAGTTTTCTCAATTACAACAGACCACCCAGTCTTTTAGAGGATGTGGTTGTGGAGCACGTAAATAACGGCCTGCAACTTGGTAACAGTGATCTGCCTAACTCCACCTTCCTCTTCTGCGGCCACTTCAGAGCCTCTCTAAGTTAAACGCAGTGCCCCACGATTGCCTGGTTGGAAGTCGAATCACTGATTATCGGATGGGATGGAGGAGCATAACATTAGATCAATGGAAGCTCCAGATTGTGGTGCGAGGTTATTTTCTACCCTTTCAGTCATTGCCTCTGAACATTCCTCCACCATTGCAGCATCTGCCAGAGGACCACTTGTCAATTCTTCAAGACGTTGTTCAGGCTTTCTGAGTAAAGGGATACATATAGTTGCTGTTTTAGAACTCTGAGCTGGTTGCTACTCCTGATATTTTCTATTAGCAAGAAAGGTTGGGGATATTCTTTTTTTTTTTTAGCATAACCCATCATTATTATAATTTTGTACAATTAGTAACAAATTCATTTAAACATTTGCCATCCGTCCAGATAATATGTCAAGAGCAGTTCATTATTTCTTGATTGTTTCATACAAAGATTAACAATAGCAGGCAATATTTTGTTAAGCATCTCTAGCAACATAGAGCACAACGGGCAACCTCTATTTTTCACAGCCCAAGAGCTAGTCCATCGCTACAACCATACTTTTTTGCCAACCAGGAGGTCAAAGGGGGCCAAATCATCATCCCCCGTTTCCTTGCACTCTTCCCCTTACAATTGTATAGTGCCTTCTCAGTGTTATGTATTAACCCTAGCCTAGAAAACCACTGCTCCGCGTCCCTCCAGGCAGTGGCTATTAAGAGGTGTGCCACCATCATAGACATAAACATAAAATACAGCAGCCCCGTGTCCCCAGTAAAAGAAGAGTCCACCCCAGAAAGCATCGAAATGAGGGTACGATAAGCCTTTTTCTTGAGCAGCTCACTCCATCAAATCTCAAAACCCTCCCTAATGGAATCAGTTTGACACACTCAAAGAACATGTGTTCCAGATCAGTAGGGCTATACCCGCATCGAGGACAGTTACTATCCACCCATCTACCACAGCTGAACAATTTATCAGGGATATAATGCAGCCTGAAAATTGTTTTTTTAGTGCTGGGCTCTCAAGACTGCAGTCAAGAGCACTTTCATTGCAACATCTTTTGAGGCGAGAATATCGAAGTCCCGACTCCCCAATTTTGTCGCCCACTTATCCCCTTGATAGTCTGGATCGTATTTTGTTTAAAATTACATAGATTTGGCCAGTCCTAACATTGAGGCGCAGCAGCAAGTCTATCAGAGAGTTCTTCTTGAATGCCTGCCAGTTTCATCAAAGTGTCTAATCTGTAAATATTTAAAGCATGAACTATTTTCAATGCATTAATCCTATTGCAGATCAGAGAAGGAGCACATGTGGCCTTGAAAATACAGATCACCCATCCGGGTTATCCTCACCTTCTCCCACCTCCTGTAAGTGCATCATGAAAAACTGCTGGAAATAGCGGGGAATACCACAGCGGAGTGTATTGATTGTATTTAGTTATTTCAATTTTTTCACCTTAAACTTTACCTTTTTATTGTAAGTGCATCAATCTGTCTTAACAAGCACCCAGCTGCTGCTCCACCCAGCACCGATTCGTATATAGTCGGGGTTATCTGGCATCCAACTTAAACAAATCTGATCTGTAGGTACTAGTAGAACTCCTATATGTTGCAAAAGTGCAACTCAATAATAAATCCTAAAACAGGGGACTGTCCAGCCTCCCTGATCTCTTGAGAGAACCATATTTCTGAAAGCCTGTCTAGCCTGCGATTACTGCCATATAAAATTGATGCTCAGAGCATCCAGCTTTTTAAACCTCTGTCCTTCAAGCTGTAATGGAATAGTTCTAAATAGACACAGTATTTTTGGCAGCACAATCATTTTCAGAACATTACGTCGACCGACTAGCGTCAGACGTAACCCATTAATCCTTCTTAAATCCTGACTGATTTTCCCTAACAGGGGTTCAATGTTCAGACTGTATGTAGAATCTACTGTTGCTGAGATCTGATCTTTACCCCTAAATAAGTGGCATTGTCCACCTGGCGATTGTCTGCCAATTCCACATTGTTAGTAATCAGCTGAGTCGTCCGCCTATTAAAGAGGTACCCTGAAAGTGCTCCAAAATCCTATGCTAGTTTTTCCACTTCCTGAGGTGCTATCTGGGGGTCGGGCGTTAGCGCAATATCATCCACGTATGCTAATACTTTTGTGTCAAATCCATTCAATCTGACTGGTTGAATCACCTGGTTATTTATTATTGGTCATATTAAGGGGTCAATATACAAAGCAAATAATGTAGGGAAACACGGACACCCCTGCTGCGTAGCCCGCTGAATCTTTGCTGATTCTTGCCCCATAATCTGAAGTTGTGCATGGAAGGGTGATATAAAGTCTTCAGTTCCTTCACCATACCAGGCCTAAATCCTTGAGAACCCTCCAGAGATAACCCCAGGCCACCTGGTCGAATGCCGTCTACATATCAAGAAGGATAATGGCCAAGGAGCCCCTGTAATTGCAGCACTGTCAAACAAGGAAATAGCACTTTTCACATGATCTGCTCTGCCCCTTCCTGGGATAAACCCAGGCTGCCAAGGCGAGATGAGCCTGCCTATACCCTTCCCTAGGTGTAGAGCTGAAACCTTAGAGTATACCTTGGTGTCCTCATTCATTAATGATGTTGGCTGATACGACCTAGGTTTTTCTGGAGGTTTCCCTTTTTTCCTGAATACAATAATACTAGTGCCCTGCCAGGCCCTTCCGCTTGAATCAAAAAGATTAGTAAATCTTTAACAAGCACAGAAGAAAATGTTTTATAAAACTCTACAGGGATTTGGTCCAGACCAGCCGCCTTTCCAGAGGGTAGCGTCGATAGGGAGTTCTCTACCTTCTCCATGGTGATACCTATATCAAGAAGCTCCAATTCCCCATAATCCAAAAACATAAATTCCCCTGTTCATAGGAACTCGTTTACTTGCTCCTCTGCTGGTTGTACATCTCCCATATATAGCTTTGTATAGTATCCCTGAAAACCCTTGGTGATATTTTCTGGTGTAGTAGCTCTTGTACTGTTACCCCTCTCAATGACCTCAATAGCTTGGTCCACCTCATACTCACGGATACGAAAAGTCAACATCCTCCCAACTGAATGTCTATATTCATATGCCTCAGATTTATGAACCTGAAACTTCCTCTCCAAAATTTCTGAGTAGTAGCCACTAATTTTAGCTTTCAAAATAGTCCCCTGCTGAATTTCATTTCCAGCTTGACTTGCCTGAACCAGGGCCACATGCTGCATCTCTAAGCATGCCAAGTCACTGCTTAGTTCCCTTATCTCTTTCTCTTGCTGTCTGCAGGAGTGAGAAACAAAACTGAGTCTCTCGCCTCTTATAGTAGCCTTAAATGCACCCCAAACTATGCCAATGGAAGCGCTATACCTATTAATATTAATGAATTCTACTATCCATTTTTTCCTGTGCTATATATGGTTCCCATCAAGAAGCAATATTCTATTAAATGTCCATCTACCCTTAGACAACCCCATGCCCATACTTGCAATCTCCAATACTAGTGGATTATGGTTCGAAAATACTTTTCGCAATTTTCTAACAACTGCATTGGCAACCATCCCTACCGAAACCAGAAAATAATCCAGCCAGGCATACTTGACATGGGGATATAAAAAATATGTATAACCGGGATCCAAGGAATTTGCTCTTTCCAAAACATTGACTAACTCATGGCTTTTCATCTGCTAAGTAACTGCTCTGAAAACCTGCAGCTTCCTCCCTGGGTACCTTTTTTGAGGCCCCACCGAGCATACCTACTTCCAAGTTTATATTGAAATGCCCACATGCTATCAATGGTATCGGCCACCTTGCAAGTTCCACAGTCAGTTCCTCCCATATCTTAATCTTGTCATAGATCAAATGTACTATACATCTTCTTTTAACCACCCGACACTCAAGGATCCCCCACCACCCATACTTATCTACCAGCCATCGGTTGGGCATGAGCCAGGCTTTCTTCACCAATATCACCACTCCCCTAGCGGAAACGCTTTGTGAAGTACAGGTGGCCAGGGGATCCCCCTAATTTGTAGCAAATTCTTGGAGGTTGGGGGTATTCATCCCATTTTAGATCTTCATCCCCTGAACTTCTTTTTAAGAGCAGACAAGTTCAAGATACTCACCCTGCCGCAAGTTCTATCTACTGTGAATTCAAAACACTAGATGATAGTGTTAGATCTGCAGGATGCGCATTTTCAGATTCCTATCCTGCAATCCAACAGACATTACCTGTGTTGTCAGGCTAGTTTTCCGTCCTTACCTTTAGTTTGACAAGTGCACCTTGGATTTTCACAAAGGATTGGTAGAGGTTGTGGCCCATCTTCAGAAGTCAGGAATAGCAGTCTTCCCATACCTCAACAACTGACTGCTGAAGGCGATCTTGCCTCAAACAGTCGTGAACCATCTCCAGACAACAGCCGACCTGTTACAATTGTTCGAGTTTTACAATCAGTGTGCCAAAGTCACACCTGACTCCTTCACAGAGGTTCCTTTTCATCCTGGATATGGTGTTTTGAGTTACACCACCGCCTCAACATGTCCAGAACATTTAGGCTATGATCCTGATGTTTTACCCTACAGCTTGGGTCTCAGTGAGAGCTGGTCTGACACTTCTGGGTCGCCTGGCCTCCTGTATCCTGCTTCTGGACCTTGTCAGGTGGCATATGTCGGCTCTGCAGTGGAGTTTGAGGTTTCAGTGGGCTCAACACCAAGGAAATCTGTCAGATTGACCTTCAGTGGGGGTAACTTGAACTGCAATTGGATCAGCAAGAGATCTCTCTTTATACCCTATCCAGAACTGACAGTTGTGACAGATGCATTGTTACTGTATTGGGCAGGTCATCTTGGAGAGATGAAGATCAGAGGACTCTGGTCTCAAGTGGAAGCTCAGTTTCACATAAATCAGTTGCAGCTTCGAGAGATCCGGTCGCCGTTAAAAGCTGCCCTTCCAAAGATCATGAGGAACAAGTGCAGGTATTCACAGACAATATGACTGCCATGTAGGGGGTGTGGCCACGGGCTCATGGAGTGAGCCGTGCCGAGGAAGAGCTCCGACCACGGGCCTCCGTCAGCAGCCAGACCGACCCCCCCTGGCGTCTCCCCCCTAAGACTGGGGGCTGGGAGGCTAGGGGCAATCTTTCTGGGACTGGGGGGCCGCCCGAGGCCTCGGAGCCGACCGCTGAAAAAACTCAGAGCGAGCCACCTGACTTCAAAATGGCAGCCGCAACTCGAGCGACGAGCCCCTGAGAATGAGAGCCTTGAGGGCCACCTGCTAGGGGACTCCTGGAGGCACGTACCGAGAGGTGAGAACAGGAGGCGACATCCCTCGTGCTGATCCCCCCCGGGACCTCCGAAGAGCCGGATGGGAGGGGAAGACCATATGGCCTGCCTGACCCTAAGATGGCGGTCGCGCTCGTGATCATTGCAGGCGAAACGAGCGCGACCTGGGAATAAAGCAGACCGGGAGGTGGCCCAGACCACCGGATTGAACGGGTGCCCAGAGGAAGAGTGCCTGGAGCGAGACACCACCCTGCCCCCGCCCGTATCGCAGTTCATAACTTAGAGAGGGGTCGATTGATCGGGCCCCATGCTCTGCCCCGTGTGGGGGCCCACGACTGGAGCGCAACGAGCAGCCTGGTGTGGTGGACCTGCGGAGTGGGGGTCACTGCCGGACCCCCCCAACTATCGGACGCTCAAGGTGAGAGGAACGGGGAGGAGAAGACGGAGAACCCCCCGGTCTGCGAGGAGGGGGACTTAGATCGGCCTGTGCTCTGTGGGGTCCCGGGGGAGACCTGACTGCGCCCGCAGCTGACCCTGCAGCAATGGGCAAAACTACCAAATGGAGAGAAATGGCCCAGGAGACCGGGGGCCGTTCCGAGGACCCTGCCCCCTCTCACGGGACCGCAGAACCAGGGGAAGACGCTGGGAGCCCATCCTTGGGGGACATAATGCAGGCCATCACCTCCTCTAGGGAAAGTTTGGAGTTCAAGATAGACACTCTCGACCTGGGCTTACTCCGGGAGGACCAACGTCACCTCACTGAAAGAGTAACAACGACGGAAAAAACTGTTGCAGAAATAAGACCAGAGATAAAGTTGACCGATGGCCGAGTGGCGGCCCTCGAGAAACAAGTGGGCACTCTAGTGGCCCGCACTGAAGATGCTGAAAACAGATCCCGGAGAAATAACATCCGGATAGTTGGACTTCCTGAATCAATTGAACAGCAGAACCTACCGGAATATCTGGAAAAGTGGATTCGGTAGGAAGTAGCTCCAGAAGGCCTCACAAGATTCTACACGTTTGAAAGAGCTCATGGAGTGCCGGCGAGGAGGCCCCCTCCGGGAACACCTCCTAGACTGATAGTAGCCAGGCTATTACACTTTAAAGACCGCGACCATATATTAGCCCAAGCCAGGAAAGCTGGAGAAATGAAAATAGAGAATGCACAGGTCCGAATATTCCCAGATTTCTCACGTGAGGTCCAGCGTCAAAGGGCATCGTACATGGAAATCAAAAGACAACTACGCACCCTAAACATCCAGTACGCAATGCTATTTCCATCCACGGTCCGAGTAGCGGAGGTCGGAGGAACTAGATTCTTCCGGACGCCCCAGGAAGCCAGGGACTGGCTGGATCTTCGAGAAGGCTCGACACGCGATGGGCCCACCGGAGAGGGGGCCCGGATATGGGCGGCCGCGGAGATCGAGGCGAAGGAAAACGGCACCCACAGCGGATGAGATCAGAGCGGCAAGGCAGCGGGCAACAGTGGCAGTTGCTGCCCTGAGCGGAGGGGAGTCAAGCCCAAGACCCATGGGACCACGTGGGGAGGACCGAGGGTCCGACACCGACACGGGATCAGAAGTCTCGATGGCCCCGAGCATTGAGATGCCAGTGGTGACGCCGGGCACCTCTGAGGACATCATCTGAACTCACCTTAGGACTTAACCACAAGAACACGAATAAAGGCTCTGGGGAATGGCCCTATCATGCCCTGATACGATGTAAACTGGTAAGGTTACAAATATTAGACTGGGGGTCCCCGGGATCGGCGGACCCAATCGATCAAAGCCTTTGAACTTTTTGATTCACTGCCCCACAGGCATTGACTCTCAGTTTTGATCAAGTTTGGATGGGAGATTGTATGGACACCTGTCCTGGGATTGGGGAGTTGGGGAAGTTTTTGTTTTGTTTCAAGTTTTGGGTCCCTGCCCTGTGCCTGACAATGAGAAGAGGCACACATCCACCCCCCGTCTCCCTGCGGTTCCACCACCCTTGGAGGGGGCACAGAGACAATTTGTTTCAACATTATCTCAATGGGTGACCACCAAGACTATAGGATGATTTCCTGGAATGTAAGGGCATGCATACTATGGCCAAACACTATAAAGTTCATTCATACTTATGTAGAAGAGGGGTGCACATAGCGCTATTACAGGAGACCCACCTTACAGCTGCGGAGGGGGCGGCACTGCAGAAAAGGTGGAGAGGTCAGACTTATTATACAACCTACTCGGCATTTGCTAGGGGCACCCTTGTTTGGATACGTGCAGGGATTCCATTTCAGATGTCTCACACACTGATAGACCCGGAGGGCCACTATGTGTTGGTTACTGGCAAGCTGGGAGGACGCGATATCACCCTGATAAATGTATATGCACCTAATGTAGAACAGGGCGCCTTCCTAGATCAATTAACAAACGCCTTGGCCCCTCACCTGACTGGTTCTGTTCTGATAGGGGGGGACTTTGATTGTCTACCTGGACAGATCGCATCCCCCGCTGAGAGACTCTGTGGTGAACACTCTAGCTAAGAGGTTCCGTGAGTGGCAAGCAAGGTGGCAGTTGTTGGACTCCTGGAGAACCCTCAACCCACGAGCCCGAGAATACTCCTACTACTCGGCAGTACACGATCTACACATAAGGTTCGACACTTTCCTAAATACGCCAGATATACATGTCCAAATACGTAGTATAGAACACCTAGGGAGGACCCTCTCGGATCATTGCCCCGTGCTGATGTACATAACAAGGACAAGGGCTATCACTACCATTCCGACATGGCGACTTAAACCAGATTCACTCGAAGACCCGGCTTACCGCGACCAAGTTCGAGAGCACATCACGCAATACTTTGAGAATAATGAGCCAACAGCACCATCCCCCCATACACTTTGGGAGGCATTTAAGGTACTGATACGTGGGCATTGTATTGCTGAATCCACGGTGGTTAGGAAGACCCTGCTAAGGGAAGTAGAGAGGGCTGAGGACGAACTACGTAGACTAGAAACACAGGTCCCCGGTGACCCCAGATTATGGGATGAGCTCCGAGCAACCAGGGAACTAGTAGCCGAGAATCCAGAGAAACTTTGTTGCTTCGATTACAAACGATATATGGCGAGACCCCACGCGGAGAGAGACAAAGCAGGAGCCCTTCTGGCGTGGATAATTATTCTGGCCCGCCGGGGCTCCCTTATTACATAAATTAGAGAACAGGGAGACGGTAGGCTCTACCGGCAAGATGATATTAACCGCCACTTTTTTGAGTACTACACCACTTTGTATGCTAGCACTCTAAGAGGGGAGGGGGGAGAGCTGGGGACCTTTCTGGATGTACTCCCATGCTCAACTGTAAGCGAAGAAGAGAGAGAGGAACTGGGGGGCGAAATAACAGCCCTGGAAATTAGTGCGGCCATAAGAGGTCTAGCCCGGGGGAAAATGCCTGGGACAGATGGCCTACTGGCTGAGCTCTATGCCACATATGAGCGAGAACTGACTCCCAGACTGGAGCAGCTATTTAACGCTGTGCGGGCAGCGGAGTGCCTACCGCAGTCCACCGGGGAGGCTATGATCGTCCCGCTGCTTAAGCCCGGCAAAACACCCACTGACAGCAGGGCATATAGACCCCTATCTATGCTAAACACCGATTCCAAGATACTGAGTAGAGTTCTAGCGGCCAGGTTGCTCCCATACATGACCCGCATAGTGCATCTCGATCAGGCGGGGTTTATCCCTTCCAGGAACACAGCTCAAAACATCAGGAGAGTCATACATATCATGGACACCGTCGCCCCACTGAATGCTAGAGTCTGCAGTGTTGACCGTGGACATCGAGAAGGCATTTGACAGTCTCAAGTGGGATTACCTTTACTCGGTCCTTCAACGTATGGGGTTGGGCGAGGGCTTTGTCCGTTGGACGAGGCTATTATACACAAATCCAAGGGCGAGAGTCAGAACTGGGGCTACTATATCGGAGCAGTATCCAGTGGAGAGGGGCACCAGACAGGGATGCCCCCTCTCCCTGCTGCTGTTTGCGCTGGCGATGGAGCCATTGGCGGCCCAAGCTATGACTACGACCTGGTATCACGGACTACAACAGGGCACAAGGAGATATACTATTGCACTATATGCAGACGATCTACTACTCTTCCTGCAGAACACTGGTAGAGAATTGACCGGAGCCCAATGCCTATTAACATTATTCGGCCAGTTGACAGGATTAAAGGTCAACTGGCAGAAAACATACCTGTTCCCCCTGACTGCAAGGGTCGATCCACCGGAGGGGCTGGGAAGTGTGCCGTGGGAGCCCCGATGTATGGCTTACCTAGGGGTTAAAATATACCACTCCAGATCCGACCTATTGGATGGCAACATCGGCAAAGCCATGGGAGCCCTGAGATCCAACTTGGCTTTCTGGAGCACGCTCCCGATCTCGGTAGCTGGTAGGGTAGCAGTTATTAAGATGGTGGCGCTCCCCCGCCTGCTCTATTATTTTGCGTCCCTGCCGGTCTGAATCCCGGTGGCAATGTTCAGGGAGCTGGATTCCATGCTTACGGCATTTATCTGGGGGAAAGGAAGACGTAGAGTGGCGCTTGCTAAGCTTAAGAGACCCAGAGAGGAGGGCAGCCTGGCAGTACCCAATCTCGAATCCTATTATCTCGCAGCCCAGCTGCAGTGGCTGGCCAGATGGATGGCAGCAAGAGGGACTGAAGAGGGAGGAGAGGATAATACAGCGCCTCCTGAATCCTCGCTCGCGAGGATGTTTCTGGGTCTCACCACCTTGGGACTGGGGCTCTCCCCCGAGGCTGAGGTGTTGGCTCGCTGCTGGAGACGCTGTGTTAGGCGCTCCGGATCGACAGTGCCATATGCGCCGGAGATTCCGATGACCTGGCTTCGCTGGCTGCCTAAAGCAAGGGATTGGAGAGGACTAATGGCATGGGAAGAGACGGGGGCCCTGGAGATGGGGGACCTTTATAGAAAGGGCATCCTGTTGTCCTTTGAAGACTTCCGTCAGGAGCATGGATTGTCGCAGGGCCAGTTCCTATTGCATAGGGCAATCACCCAAAGGGTTCGGGCATATTGGCGGACGGGAGTGACGGAGCCGGCTCTTCACCGCCTGAGCACCTTCATAATAACATCGGATGGTACACATAGAGCGATCTCTACCCTATATAAAGTGATTACTGCTGGGACACGGGGGCCTCTAACGGAACTAAAGCAAAAATGGGAGTCTGACCTCGATACCCAGATCTTAGAGGACGATTGGGAGCGGGTCCTGGGGAGGGTCCCGAAGATATCTAGGAACTCACGATTCCAACGTATTCAATTTTACATTATACACAGAGCATACCTCACCCCGAGAAGACTCTGTTACCACTTTCAGATCTTAGATACGAGGTGCCCTTGCTGCAGGGCAGAGGCAGCTGAATTCCTCCACATGCTTTTGTCCTGCCCCAAATTGGAGACATACTGGAGCTCAGTGGTGAATGAAGTAGCAGTGGTCATTGACCGTGAGATCCCCGTCGACGTCAAGCACTGCCTATTGCACTGTTTTCCCCACACCCCAAAAAATCGAGTAACAAGTAGGTTCCAAGATTTACCATTCATTTTGGCCAAATGGGAATTGACAAAGAACTGGAAGAGCGGGCCGGACCCAGCCTTCCTACCTGGAGGAGGGAGCTTCAGAGGTGGTCAGAGAGTGAGAGCATGGGTATGCACATAGATCTCAAAAGGAAAGGGGGGGTCCCCAGAATTGAAGGAGGCGTGGGATCGGCTTCTCAACAAACTAGGGGAAGAGCCGGACTCCGAGCTGGGAGGAGAGGCGAGATGAGCTCACACACCCATTGATTG